>NC_091706.1:640000-1265000 GCF_041296265.1 Equus caballus | reverse complement strand
GGTGCTTCCGGCGTCTCCGGCACGTTGTTCTGGTGTGTCTGAGAGCTGGTTCCGGCATGTCCGGCAGATGATTCCGGAGTGTCCGCCAAGTGGTTCTGGCATACCCGGCTGGTGATTTGGGCATGTCAGGTAGGTGGTTCCGGCGAGTCGAGCAGGTGGCTCCGGCGTGCTCGGCAGGTTGTTCAGACGGGTCTGGCAGGTGTTTTCCGTCTGTTCGGGGTGTGGTTCCAGCATCTCATGCACATGGTTCTGGCACGTCTGAGATGTGGTTCCGGCCGGCCCGACAGGTGTTTCCACAGTGTCCGCCAAGTGGTACTGGCGTAGTTGGCAGGTGATTTTGGCATGACCGGCAGGTGGTTCCAGCAAGCCCGGCAGGTGATTCCGAAGTGTTCCCCAACTGGTTGTGGCGTAGCCGGCAGGTGATTTTTGCGTGTCCGGCAGGTGGTTCTGGCGAGTCGAGCAGGTGGTTCCGGCGTGCTCGGCAGGTGCTTCCGGGGTCATTGGCACGTGGTTCTGGCATATCTGAGAGGTGGTTCCGGCATGCCCGGCAGGTGATTCCGGAGTGTTCGCCAAGTGTTTCCGGCGTAGCCGGCAGGTGAGTTTGCATGTCCAGCGGTCGTTCCGGCGGGTCGAGCCGGTGGTTCCGGCGTGTCCGGCAGGTGGTTCCGGTCTGTCCGGCAGGTGGTTCTGTGGTGTCCGGCACGAGGTTCAGTCTGAGAGGCTGTGCCGGCATGCCCCTCACGTGATTCCGGCTTGTCCCCGAAGTGGTGCTGGTGTAGCGGGCAGGTGATTTTGGCGTGTCCGGCAGGTGGTTCAGGCGAGTTGAGCAGGTGGTTGCGACGTGCTCGGCAGGTGCTTCCGGCGTCTCCGGCACGGGTTTCTGGCACATCTGACTGGTGGTTCCGGCATGCCCAAAAGTTGATTCCGGTCTGTCCGGTAGGTGGTTCCGGCGTGCACGGCACGTGGGTCTGGTACGTGTCAGAGGTGGTTGCGTATGCCCAACAGGTGATTCCGGACTGTCCGCCACGTGCTTCTGGCACGTCTGAGAGGTGGTTCCAACATGCCCGGCAGGTCATTTCGGAGAGTCGTCCAAGTGGTTCTGGCATAGCCCACAGGTGATTTTGGCGTGTCCGGCAGGTGGTTCCGCCGTGCTCGGCAGGTGGTTCAGGCATGGCCGTCACGTGGTTCCAGTCTGTCCAGGACGTGTTTCCAGCTTCTCCGGCAGGTGGTTCTGGTACGTCTGAGAGGTGGTTCCGCCATGGCTAGCAGGTGATTCCGGACCGTCCCCCAGGTGGTTCTGGCATAGCCAGCAGTTGATATTGGCCTGTCCGGCAGGTGGTTCCAGCGAGTCGAACAGGTGGCTCTGGCGTGCTCGGCAGGTGGTTCCGGTCTGTCCGGTAGGTGATTCCGGCGTGTCCGGCACGTGCTTCCGGCACGTCTGAGAGGTGGTTCCGGCATGCGCGACAGGTGATTTCGGAGTGTCCGCCAGGTGGTTCTGGCGTACCCGGCAGGTGATTTTGGCGTGTCCGGCAGGTGTTTCTGGCGAGTCGAGCAGGTGGCTCCGGCAGGCTCGGCAGGTGCTTCCGGCGTCTCCGGCACGTGGTTCTGGTGTGTCTGAGACCTGGTTCCGGCATGTCCGGCAGATGATTCCGGAGTGTCCGCCAAGTGGTTCTGGCATACCCAGCAGGTGATTTTGGCGTGTCAGGGAGGTGGTACCGGTGAGTCGAGCAGGTGGTTCCGGCGTGCTCGGCAGGTGGTTCAGGCGGTTCTGGCAGGTGGTATCCGTCTGTTCGGGGTGTGGTTCCAGCATCTCATGAACACGTTTCTGGCACGTCTGAGATGTGGTTCCAGCCGGCCCGACAGGTGTTTCCGCAGTGTCCGCCAAGCGGTTCTGGCGTAGTTGGCAGGTGATTTTGGCATGACTGGCAGGTGGTTCCAGCAAGCCTGGCAGGTGATTCCAAAGTGTTCACCAACTGGTTGTGGCGTAGCCGGCAGGTGATTTTTGCGTGATCGGCAGGTGGTTCTGGCGAGTCGAGCAGGTGGTTCCGGCGTGCTCGGCTGGTGCTTCCGGGGTCATTGGCACGGGGTTCTGGCATGTCTGAGAGGTGGTTCCTGCATGCCCGGCAAGTGATTCCGGAGTGTTCGCCAAGTGGTTCTGGCATAGTCGGCAGGTGATTTTGGCATGTCCGGCAGGTGGTTCAGGCGAGTTGAGCAGGTGGTTCCAACGTGCTTGGCAGGTGCTTCCGGCGTCTCCGGCACGTGTTTCTGGCACATCTGACAGGTGGTTCCGGCATGCCCGAAAGGTGATTCCGGTCTGTCCGGTAGGTGGTTCCAGCCTGCACGGCATGTGGTTCTGGTACGTCTCAGAGGTGGTTGCGCATGCCCAACAGGTGATTCCGGACTGTCCGCCACATGGTTCTGGCACGTCTGAGAGGTGGTTCCGGCATGCCCGGCAGGTCATCCCAGAGAGTCCTCCAAGTGGTTCTGGCATAACATGCAGGTGATTTTGGCGTGTCCGGCAGGTGTTTCTGGCGAGTCGAGCAGGTGGCTCCGGCATGCTCGGCAGGTGCTTCCGGCGTCTCCGGCACGTTGTTCTGGTGTGTCTGAGAGCTGGTTCCGGCATGTCCGGCAGATGATTCCGGAGTGTCCGCCAAGTGGTTCTGGCATACCCGGCTGGTGATTTGGGCATGTCAGGTAGGTGGTTCCGGCGAGTCGAGCAGGTGGCTCCGGCGTGCTCGGCAGGTTGTTCAGACGGGTCTGGCAGGTGTTTTCCGTCTGTTCGGGGTGTGGTTCCAGCATCTCATGCACATGGTTCTGGCACGTCTGAGATGTGGTTCCGGCCGGCCCGACAGGTGTTTCCACAGTGTCCGCCAAGTGGTACTGGCGTAGTTGGCAGGTGATTTTGGCATGACCGGCAGGTGGTTCCAGCAAGCCCGGCAGGTGATTCCGAAGTGTTCCCCAACTGGTTGTGGCGTAGCCGGCAGGTGATTTTTGCGTGTCCGGCAGGTGGTTCTGGCGAGTCGAGCAGGTGGTTCCGGCGTGCTCGGCAGGTGCTTCCGGGGTCATTGGCACGTGGTTCTGGCATATCTGAGAGGTGGTTCCGGCATGCCCGGCAGGTGATTCCGGAGTGTTCGCCAAGTGTTTCCGGCGTAGCCGGCAGGTGAGTTTGCATGTCCAGCGGTCGTTCCGGCGGGTCGAGCCGGTGGTTCCGGCGTGTCCGGCAGGTGGTTCCGGTCTGTCCGGCAGGTGGTTCTGTGGTGTCCGGCACGAGGTTCAGTCTGAGAGGCTGTGCCGGCATGCCCCTCACGTGATTCCGGCTTGTCCCCGAAGTGGTGCTGGTGTAGCGGGCAGGTGATTTTGGCGTGTCCGGCAGGTGGTTCAGGCGAGTTGAGCAGGTGGTTGCGACGTGCTCGGCAGGTGCTTCCGGCGTCTCCGGCACGGGTTTCTGGCACATCTGACTGGTGGTTCCGGCATGCCCAAAAGTTGATTCCGGTCTGTCCGGTAGGTGGTTCCGGCGTGCACGGCACGTGGGTCTGGTACGTGTCAGAGGTGGTTGCGTATGCCCAACAGGTGATTCCGGACTGTCCGCCACGTGCTTCTGGCACGTCTGAGAGGTGGTTCCAACATGCCCGGCAGGTCATTTCGGAGAGTCGTCCAAGTGGTTCTGGCATAGCCCACAGGTGATTTTGGCGTGTCCGGCAGGTGGTTCCGCCGTGCTCGGCAGGTGGTTCAGGCATGGCCGTCACGTGGTTCCAGTCTGTCCAGGACGTGTTTCCAGCTTCTCCGGCAGGTGGTTCTGGTACGTCTGAGAGGTGGTTCCGCCATGGCTAGCAGGTGATTCCGGACCGTCCCCCAGGTGGTTCTGGCATAGCCAGCAGTTGATATTGGCCTGTCCGGCAGGTGGTTCCAGCGAGTCGAACAGGTGGCTCTGGCGTGCTCGGCAGGTGGTTCCGGTCTGTCCGGTAGGTGATTCCGGCGTGTCCGGCACGTGCTTCCGGCACGTCTGAGAGGTGGTTCCGGCATGCGCGACAGGTGATTTCGGAGTGTCCGCCAGGTGGTTCTGGCGTACCCGGCAGGTGATTTTGGCGTGTCCGGCAGGTGTTTCTGGCGAGTCGAGCAGGTGGCTCCGGCATGCTCGGCAGGTGCTTCCGGCGTCTCCGGCACGTGGTTCTGGTGTGTCTGAGACCTGGTTCCGGCATGTCCGGCAGATGATTCCGGAGTGTCCGCCAAGTGGTTCTGGCATACCCAGCAGGTGATTTTGGCGTGTCAGGGAGGTGGTACCGGTGAGTCGAGCAGGTGGTTCCGGCGTGCTCGGCAGGTGGTTCAGGCGGTTCTGGCAGGTGGTATCCGTCTGTTCGGGGTGTGGTTCCAGCATCTCATGAACACGTTTCTGGCACGTCTGAGATGTGGTTCCAGCCGGCCCGACAGGTGTTTCCGCAGTGTCCGCCAAGCGGTTCTGGCGTAGTTGGCAGGTGATTTTGGCATGACTGGCAGGTGGTTCCAGCAAGCCTGGCAGGTGATTCCAAAGTGTTCACCAACTGGTTGTGGCGTAGCCGGCAGGTGATTTTTGCGTGATCGGCAGGTGGTTCTGGCGAGTCGAGCAGGTGGTTCCGGCGTGCTCGGCTGGTGCTTCCGGGGTCATTGGCACGGGGTTCTGGCATGTCTGAGAGGTGGTTCCTGCATGCCCGGCAAGTGATTCCGGAGTGTTCGCCAAGTGGTTCTGGCATAGTCGGCAGGTGATTTTGGCATGTCCGGCAGGTGGTTCAGGCGAGTTGAGCAGGTGGTTCCAACGTGCTTGGCAGGTGCTTCCGGCGTCTCCGGCACGTGTTTCTGGCACATCTGACAGGTGGTTCCGGCATGCCCGAAAGGTGATTCCGGTCTGTCCGGTAGGTGGTTCCAGCCTGCACGGCATGTGGTTCTGGTACGTCTCAGAGGTGGTTGCGCATGCCCAACAGGTGATTCCGGACTGTCCGCCACATGGTTCTGGCACGTCTGAGAGGTGGTTCCGGCATGCCCGGCAGGTCATCCCAGAGAGTCCTCCAAGTGGTTCTGGCATAACACGCAGGTGATTTTGGCGTGTCTGGCAGGTTGTTCCGTTGTGCTTGGCAGGTGGTTCAGGCTTGGCCGGCAGGTGGGTCCAGACTGTCCAGGACGTGTTTCCAGCTTCTCCGGCAGGTGGTTCTGGTACGTCTGAGAGGTGGTTCCGCCATGGCTGGCAGGTGATTCCGGACCGTCCCCCAGGTGGTTCTGGCATAGCCAGCAGTTGATATTGGCCTGTCCGGCAGGTGGTTCCAGCGAGTCGAACAGGTGGCTCCGGCGTGCTCGGCACGTGGTTCCGGTCTGTCCGGTAGGTGATTCCGGCGTGTCCGGCACGTGCTTCCGGCACGTCTGAGAGGTGGTTCCGGCATGCGCGACAGGTGATTTCGGAGTGTCCGCCAGGTGGTTCTGGCGTACCCGGCAGGTGATTTTGGCGTGTCCGGCAGGTGTTTCTGGCGAGTCGAGCACGTGGCTCCGGCATGCTCGCCAGGTGCTTCCGGCGTCTCCGGCACGTGGTTCTGGTGTGTCTGAGAGCTGGTTCCGGCATGTCCGGCAGATGATTCCGGAGTGTCCGCCAAGTGGTTCTGGCATACCCGGCTGGTGATTTGGGCATGTCAGGTAGGTGGTTCCGGCGAGTCGAGCAGGTGGCTCCGGCGTGCTCGGCAGGTTGTTCAGACGGTTCTGGCAGGTGTTTTCCGTCTGTTCGGGGTGTGGTTCCAGCATCTCATGCACATGGTTCTGGCACGTCTGAGATGTGGTTCCGGCCGGCCCGACAGGTGTTTCCACAGTGTCCGCCAAGTGGTACTGGCGTAGTTGGCAGGTGATTTTGGCATGACCGGCAGGTGGTTCCAGCAAGCCCGGCAGGTGATTCCGAAGTGTTCCCCAACTGGTTGTGGCGTAGCCGGCAGGTGATTTTTGCGTGTCCGGCAGGTGGTTCTGGCGAGTCGAGCAGGTGGTTCCGGCGTGCTCGGCAGGTGCTTCCGGGGTCATTGGCACGTGGTTCTGGCATATCTGAGAGGTGGTTCCGGCATGCCCGGCAGGTGATTCCGGAGTGTTCGCCAAGTGTTTCCGGCGTAGCCGGCAGGTGAGTTTGCATGTCCAGCGGTCGTTCCGGCGGGTCGAGCCGGTGGTTCCGGCGTGTCCGGCAGGTGGTTCCGGTCTGTCCGGCAGGTGGTTCTGTGGTGTCCGGCACGAGGTTCAGTCTGAGAGGCTGTGCCGGCATGCCCCTCACGTGATTCCGGCTTGTCCCCGAAGTGGTGCTGGTGTAGCGGGCAGGTGATTTTGGCGTGTCCGGCAGGTGGTTCAGGCGAGTTGAGCAGGTGGTTGCGACGTGCTCGGCAGGTGCTTCCGGCGTCTCCGGCACGGGTTTCTGGCACATCTGACTGGTGGTTCCGGCATGCCCAAAAGTTGATTCCGGTCTGTCCGGTAGGTGGTTCCGGCGTGCACGGCACGTGGTTCTGGTACGTGTCAGAGGTGGTTGCCTATGCCCAACAGGTGATTCCGGACTGTCCGCCACGTGCTTCTGGCACGTCTGAGAGGTGGTTCCAACATGCCCGGCAGGTCATTTCGGAGAGTCGTCCAAGTGGTTCTGGCATAGCCCACAGGTGATTTGGGCGTGTCCGGCAGGTGGTTCCGCCGTGCTCGGCAGGTGGTTCAGGCATGGCCGTCACGTGGTTCCAGTCTGTCCAGGACGTGTTTCCAGCTTCTCCGGCAGGTGGTTCTGGTACGTCTGAGAGGTGGTTCCGCCATGGCTGGCAGGTGATTCCGGACCGTCCCCCAGGTGGTTCTGGCATAGCCAGCAGTTGATATTGGCCTGTCCGGCAGGTGGTTCCAGCGAGTCGAACAGGTGGCTCCGGCGTTCTTGGCAGGTGGTTCCGGTCTGTCCGGTAGGTGTTTCCGGCGTGTCTGGCACGTGCTTCCGGCATGCGCGGCAGGTGATTCCGTAGTGTCCGCCAGGTGGTTCTGGCATACCCGGCAGGTGATTTTGGCGTGTCCGGCAGGTGTTTCTGGCGAGTCGAGCATGTGGCTCCGGCATGCTCGGCAGGTGCTTCCGGCGTCTCCGGCACTTGGTTCTGGTGTGTCTGAGAGCTGGTTCCGGCATGTCCGGCAGATGATTCCGGAGTGTCCGCCAAGTGGTTCTGGCATACCCAGCAGGTGATTTTGGCGTGTCAGGGAGGTGGTACCGGTGAGTCGAGCAGGTGGTTCCGGCGTGCTCGGCAGGTGGTTCAGGCGGTTCTGGCAGGTGGTATCCGTCTGTTCGGGGTGTGGTTCCAGCATCTCATGAACACGTTTCTGGCACGTCTGAGATGTGGTTCCAGCCGGCCCGACAGGTGTTTCCGCAGTGTCCGCCAAGCGGTTCTGACGTAGTTGGCAGGTGATTTTGGCATGACTGGCAGGTGGTTCCAGCAAGCCTGGCAGGTGATTCCAAAGTGTTCACCAACTGGTTGTGGCGTAGCCGGCAGGTGATTTTTGCGTGATCGGCAGGTGGTTCTGGCGAGTCGAGCAGGTGGTTCCGGCGTGCTCGGCTGGTGCTTCCGGGGTCATTGGCACGGGGTTCTGGCATGTCTGAGAGGTGGTTCCTGCATGCCCGGCAAGTGATTCCGGAGTGTTCGCCAAGTGGTTCTGGCATAGTCGGCAGGTGATTTTGGCATGTCCGGCAGGTGGTTCAGGCGAGTTGAGCAGGTGGTTCCAACGTGCTTGGCAGGTGCTTCCGGCGTCTCTGGCACGTGTTTCTGGCACATCTGACAGGTGGTTCCGGCAGGCCCGAAAGGTGATTCCGGTCTGTCCGGTAGGTGGTTCCAGCCTGCACGGCATGTGGTTCTGGTACGTCTCAGAGGTGGTTGCGCATGCCCAACAGGTGATTCCGGACTGTCCGCCACATGGTTCTGGCACGTCTGAGAGGTGGTTCCGGCATGCCCAGCAGGTCATCCCAGAGAGTCCTCCAAGTGGTTCTGGCATAACACGCAGGTGATTTTGGCGTGTCTGGCAGGTTGTTCCGTTGTGCTTGGCAGGTGGTTCAGGCTTGGCCGGCAGGTGGTTCCAGACTGTCCAGGACGTGTTTCCAGCTTCTCCGGCAGGTGGTTCTGGTACGTCTGAGAGGTGGTTCCGCCATGGCTGGCAGGTGATTCCGGACCGTCCCCCAGGTGGTTCTGGCATAGCCAGCAGTTGATATTGGCCTGTCCGGCAGGTGGTTCCAGCGAGTCGAACAGGTGGCTCCGGCGTGCTCGGCACGTGGTTCCGGTCTGTCCGGTAGGTGATTCCGGCGTGTCCGGCACGTGCTTCCGGCACGTCTGAGAGGTGGTTCCGGCATGCGCGACAGGTGATTTCGGAGTGTCCGCCAGGTGGTTCTGGCGTACCCGGCAGGTGATTTTGGCGTGTCCGGCAGGTGTTTCTGGCGAGTCGAGCAGGTGGCTCCGGCATGCTCGGCAGGTGCTTCCGGCGTCTCCGGCACGTGGTTCTGGTGTGTCTGAGAGCTGGTTCCGGCATGTCCGGCAGATGATTCCGGAGTGTCCGCCAAGTGGTTCTGGCATACCCGGCTGGTGATTTGGGCATGTCAGGTAGGTGGTTCCGGCGAGTCGAGCAGGTGGCTCCGGCGTGCTCGGCAGGTTGTTCAGACGGGTCTGGCAGGTGTTTTCCGTCTGTTCGGGGTGTGGTTCCAGCATCTCATGCACATGGTTCTGGCACGTCTGAGATGTGGTTCCGGCCGGCCCGACAGGTGTTTCCACAGTGTCCGCCAAGTGGTACTGGCGTAGTTGGGAGGTGATTTTGGCATGACCGGCAGGTGGTTCCAGCAAGCCCGGCAGGTGATTCCGAAGTGTTCCCCAACTGGTTGTGGCGTAGCCGGCAGGTGATTTTTGCGTGTCCGGCAGGTGGTTCTGGCGAGTCGAGCAGGTGGTTCCGGCGTGCTCGGCAGGTGCTTCCGGGGTCATTGGCACGTGGTTCTGGCATATCTGAGAGGTGGTTCCGGCATGCCCGGCAGGTGATTCCGGAGTGTTCGCCAAGTGTTTCCGGCGTAGCCGGCAGGTGAGTTTGCATGTCCAGCGGTCGTTCCGGCGGGTCGAGCCGGTGGTTCCGGCGTGTCCGGCAGGTGGTTCCGGTCTGTCCGGCAGGTGGTTCTGTGGTGTTCGGCACGAGGTTCAGTCTGAGAGGCTGTGCCGGCATGCCCCTCACGTGATTCCGGCTTGTCCCCGAAGTGGTGCTGGTGTAGCGGGCAGGTGATTTTGGCGTGTCCGGCAGGTGGTTCAGGTGAGTTGAGCAGGTGGTTGCGACGTGCTCGGCAGGTGCTTCCGGCGTCTCCGGCACGGGTTTCTGGCACATCTGACTGGTGGTTCCGGCATGCCCAAAAGTTGATTCCGGTCTGTCCGGTAGGTGGTTCCGGCGTGCACGGCACGTGGTTCTGGTACGTGTCAGAGGTGGTTGCCTATGCCCAACAGATGATTCCGGACTGTCCGCCACGTGCTTCTGGCACGTCTGAGAGGTGGTTCCAACATGCCCGGCAGGTCATTTCGGAGAGTCGTCCAAGTGGTTCTGGCATAGCCCACAGGTGATTTTGGCGTGTCCGGCAGGTGGTTCCGCCGTGCTCGGCAGGTGGTTCAGGCATGGCCGTCACGTGGTTCCAGTCTTTCCAGGACGTGTTTCCAGCTTCTCCGGCAGGTGGTTCTGGTACGTCTGAGAGGTGGTTCCGCCATGGCTAGCAGGTGATTCCGGACCGTCCCCCAGGTGGTTCTGGCATAGCCAGCAGTTGATATTGGCCTGTCCGGCAGGTGGTTCCAGCGAGTCGAACAGGTGGCTCCGGCGTTCTTGGCAGGTGGTTCCGGTCTGTCCGGTAGGTGTTTCCGGCGTGTCTGGCACGTGCTTCCGGCATGCGCGGCAGGTGATTCCGTAGTGTCCGCCAGGTGGTTCTGGCATACCCGGCAGGTGATTTTGGCGTGTCCGGCAGGTGTTTCTGGCGAGTCGAGCAGGTGGCTCCGGCATGCTCGGCAGGTGCTTCCGGCGTCTCCGGCACTTGGTTCTGGTGTGTCTGAGAGCTGGTTCCGGCATGTCCGGCAGATGATTCCGGAGTGTCCGCCAAGTGGTTCTGGCATACCCAGCAGGTGATTTTGGCGTGTCAGGGAGGTGGTACCGGTGAGTCGAGCAGGTGGTTCCGGCGTGCTCGGCAGGTGGTTCAGGCGGTTCTGGCAGGTGGTATCCGTCTGTTCGGGGTGTGGTTCCAGCATCTCATGAACACGTTTCTGGCACGTCTGAGATGTGGTTCCAGCCGGCCCGACAGGTGTTTCCGCAGTGTCCGCCAAGCGGTTCTGGCGTAGTTGGCAGGTGATTTTGGCATGACTGGCAGGTGGTTCCAGCAAGCCTGGCAGGTGATTCCAAAGTGTTCACCAACTGGTTGTGGCGTAGCCGGCAGGTGATTTTTGCGTGATCGGCAGGTGGTTCTGGCGAGTCGAGCAGGTGGTTCCGGCGTGCTCGGCTGGTGCTTCCGGGCTCATTGGCACGGGGTTCTGGCATGTCTGAGAGGTGGTTCCTGCATGCCCGGCAAGTGATTCCGGAGTGTTCGCCAAGTGGTTCTGGCATAGTCGGCAGGTGATTTTGGCATGTCCGGCAGGTGGTTCAGGCGAGTTGAGCAGGTGGTTCCAACGTGCTTGGCAGGTGCTTCCGGCGTCTCCGGCACGTGTTTCTGGCACATCTGACAGGTGGTTCCGGCATGCCCGAAAGGTGATTCCGGTCTGTCCGGTAGGTGGTTCCAGCCTGCACGGCATGTGGTTCTGGTACGTCTCAGAGGTGGTTGCGCATGCCCAACAGGTGATTCCGGACTGTCCGCCACATGGTTCTGGCACGTCTGAGAGGTGGTTCCGGCATGCCCGGCAGGTCATCCCAGAGAGTCCTCCAAGTGGTTCTGGCATAACATGCACGTGATTTTGGCGTGTCCGGCAGGTGTTTCTGGCGAGTCGAGCAGGTGGCTCCGGCATGCTCGGCAGGTGCTTCCGGCGTCTCCGGCACGTGGTTCTGGTGTGTCTGAGAGCTGGTTCTGGCATGTCCGGCAGATGATTCCGGAGTGTCCGCCAAGTGGTTCTGGCATACCCGGCTGGTGATTTGGGCATGTCAGGTAGGTGGTTCCGGCGAGTCGAGCAGGTGGCTCCGGCGTGCTCGGCAGGTTGTTCAGACGGGTCTGGCATGTGTTTTCCGTCTGTTCGGGGTGTGGTTCCAGCATCTCATGCACATGGTTCTGGCACGTCTGAGATGTGGTTCCGGCCGGCCCGACAGGTGTTTCCACAGTGTCCGCCAAGTGGTACTGGCGTAGTTGGCAGGTGATTTTGGCATGACCGGCAGGTGGTTCCAGCAAGCCCGGCAGGTGATTCCGAAGTGTTCCCCAACTGGTTGTGGCGTAGCCGGCAGGTGATTTTGGCGTGTCCGGCAGGTGGTTCTGGCGAGTCGAGCAGGTGGTTCCGGCGTGCTCGGCAGGTGCTTCCGGGGTCATTGGCACGTGGTTCTGGCATATCTGAGAGGTGGTTCCGGCATGCCCGGCAGGTGATTCCGGAGTGTTCGCCAAGTGTTTCCGGCGTAGCCGGCAGGTGAGTTTGCATGTCCAGCGGTCGTTCCGGCAGGTCGAGCCGGTGGTTCCGGCGTGTCCGGCAGGTGGTTCCGGTCTGTCCGGCAGGTGGTTCTGTGGTGTCCGGCACGAGGTTCAGTCTGAGAGGCTGTGCCGGCATGCCCCTCACGTGATTCCGGCTTGTCCCCGAAGTGGTGCTGGTGTAGCGGGCAGGTGATTTTGGCGTGTCCGGCAGGTGGTTCAGGCGAGTTGAGCAGGTGGTTGCGACGTGCTCGGCAGGTGCTTCCGGCGTCTCCGGCACGGGTTTCTGGCACATCTGACTGGTGGTTCCGGCATGCCCAAAAGTTGATTCCGGTCTGTCCGGTAGGTGGTTCCGGCGTGCACGGCACGTGGGTCTGGTACGTGTCAGAGGTGGTTGCGTATGCCCAACAGGTGATTCCGGACTGTCCGCCACGTGCTTCTGGCACGTCTGAGAGGTGGTTCCAACATGCCCGGCAGGTCATTTCGGAGAGTCGTCCAAGTGGTTCTGGCATAGCCCACAGGTGATTTTGGCGTGTCCGGCAGGTGGTTCCGCCGTGCTCGGCAGGTGGTTCAGGCATGGCCGTCACGTGGTTCCAGTCTGTCCAGGACGTGTTTCCAGCTTCTCCGGCAGGTGGTTCTGGTACGTCTGAGAGGTGGTTCCGCCATGGCTAGCAGGTGATTCCGGACCGTCCCCCAGGTGGTTCTGGCATAGCCAGCAGTTGATATTGGCCTGTCCGGCAGGTGGTTCCAGCGAGTCGAACAGGTGGCTCTGGCGTGCTCGGCAGGTGGTTCCGGTCTGTCCGGTAGGTGATTCCGGCGTGTCCGGCACGTGCTTCCGGCACGTTTGAGAGGTGGTTCCGGCATGCGCGACAGGTGATTTCGGAGTGTCCGCCAGGTGGTTCTGGCGTACCCGGCAGGTGATTTTGGCGTGTCCGGCAGGTGTTTCTGGCGAGTCGAGCAGGTGGCTCCGGCATGCTCGGCAGGTGCTTCCGGCGTCTCCGGCACGTGGTTCTGGTGTGTCTGAGAGCTGGTTCCGGCATGTCCGGCAGATGATTCCGGAGTGTCCGCCAAGTGGTTCTGGCATACCCGGCTGGTGATTTGGGCATGTCAGGTAGGTGGTTCCAGCGAGTCGAGCAGGTGGCTCCGGCGTGCTCGGCAGGTTGTTCAGACGGGTCTGGCATGTGTTTTCCGTCTGTTCGGGGTGTGGTTCCAGCATCTCATGCACATGGTTCTGGCACGTCTGAGATGTGGTTCCGGCCGGCCCGACAGGTGTTTTCACAGTGTCCGCCAAGTGGTACTGGCGTAGTTGGCAGGTGATTTTGGCATGACCGGCAGGTGGTTCCAGCAAGCCCGGCAGGTGATTCCGAAGTGTTCCCCAACTGGTTGTGGCGTAGCCGGCAGGTGATTTTGGCGTGTCCGGCAGGTGGTTCTGGCGAGTCGAGCAGGTGGTTCCGGCGTGCTCGGCAGGTGCTTCCGGGGTCATTGGCACGTGGTTCTGGCATATCTGAGAGGTGGTTCCGGCATGCCCGGCAGGTGATTCCGGAGTGTTCGCCAAGTGTTTCCGGCGTAGCCGGCAGGTGAATTTGCATGTCCAGCGGTCGTTCCGGCGGGTCGAGCCGGTGGTTCCGGCGTGTCCGGCAGGTGGTTCCGGTCTGTCCGGCAGGTGGTTCTGTGGTGTCCGGCACGAGGTTCAGTCTGAGAGGCTGTGCCGGCATGATCCTCACGTGATTCCGGCTTGTCCCCGAAGTGGTGCTGGTGTAGCGGGCAGGTGATTTTGGCGTGTCCGGCAGGTGGTTCAGGCGAGTTGAGCAGGTGGTTGCGACGTGCTCGGCATGTGCTTCCGGCGTCTCCGGCACGGGTTTCTCTCACATCTGACTGGTGGTTCCGGCATGCCCAAAAGTTGATTCCGGTCTGTCCGGTAGGTGGTTCCGGCGTGCACGGCACGTGGTTCTGGTACGTGTCAGAGGTGGTTGCCTATGCCCAACAGGTGATTCCGGACTGTCCGCCACGTGCTTCTGGCACGTCTGAGAGGTGGTTCCAACATGCCCGGCAGGTCATTTCGGAGAGTCGTCCAAGTGGTTCTGGCATAGCCCACAGGTTTTTTTGGCGTGTCCGGCAGGTGGTTCCGCCGTGCTCGGCAGGTGGTTCAGGCATGGCCGTCACGTGGTTCCAGTCTGTCCAGGACGTGTTTCCAGCTTCTCCGGCAGGTGGTGCTGGTACGTCTGAGAGGTGGTTCCGCCATGGCTGGCAGGTGATTCCGGACCGTCCCCCAGGTGGTTCTGGCATAGCCAGCAGTTGATATTGGCCTGTCCGGAAGGTGGTTCCAGCGAGTCGAACAGGTGGCTCCGGCGTTCTTGGCAGGTGGTTCCGGTCTGTCCGGTAGGTGTTTCCGGCGTGTCTGGCACGTGCTTCCGGCATGCGCGGCAGGTGATTCCGTAGTGTCCGCCAGGTGGTTCTGGCATACCCGGCAGGTGATTTTGGCGTGTCCGGCAGGTGTTTCTGGCGAGTCGAGCAGGTGGCTCCGGCATGCTCGGCAGGTGCTTCCGGCGTCTCCGGCACTTGGTTCTGGTGTGTCTGAGAGCTGGTTCCGGCATGTCCGGCAGATGATTCCGGAGTGTCCGCCAAGTGGTTCTGGCATACCCAGCAGGTGATTTTGGCGTGTCAGGGAGGTGGCACCGGTGAGTCGAGCAGGTGGTTCCGGCGTGCTCGGCAGGTGGTTCAGGCGGTTCTGGCAGGTGGTATCCGTCTGTTCGGGGTGTGGTTCCAGCATCTCATGAACACGTTTCTGGCACGTCTGAGATGTGGTTCCAGCCGGCCCGACAGGTGTTTCCGCAGTGTCCGCCAAGCGGTTCTGGCGTAGTTGGCAGGTGATTTTGGCATGACTGGCAGGTGGTTCCAGCAAGCCTGGCAGGTGATTCCAAAGTGTTCACCAACTGGTTGTGGCGTAGCCGGCAGGTGATTTTTGCGTGATCGGCAGGTGGTTCTGGCGAGTCGAGCAGGTGGTTCTGGCGTGCTCGGCTGGTGCTTCCGGGGTCATTGGCACGGGGTTCTGGCATGTCTGAGAGGTGGTTCCTGCATGCCCGGCAAGTGATTCCGGAGTGTTCGCCAAGTGGTTCTGGCATAGTCGGCAGGTGATTTTGGCATGTCCGGCAGGTGGTTCAGGCGAGTTGAGCAGGTGGTTCCAACGTGCTTGGCAGGTGCTTCCGGCGTCTCCGGCACGTGTTTCTGGCACATCTGACAGGTGGTTCCGGCATGCCCGAAAGGTGGTTCCGGTCTGTCCGGTAGGTGGTTCCAGCCTGCACGGCATGTGGTTCTGGTACGCCTCAGAGGTGGTTGCGCACGCGCAACAGGTGATTCCGGACTGTCCGCCACATGGTTCTGGCACGTCTGAGAGGTGGTTCCGGCATGCCCGGCAGGTCATCCCAGAGAGTCCTCCAAGTGGTTCTGGCATAACACGCAGGTGATTTTGGCGTGTCTGGCAGGTTGTTCCGTTGTGCTTGGCAGGTGGTTCAGGCTTGGCCGGCAGGTGGTTCCAGACTGTCCAGGACGTGTTTCCAGCTTCTCCGGCAGGTGGTTCTGGTACGTCTGAGAGGTGGTTCCGCCATGGCTGGCAGGTGATTCCGGACCGTCCCCCAGGTGGTTCTGGCATAGCCAGCAGTTGATATTGGCCTGTCCGGCAGGTGGTTCCAGCGAGTCGAACAGGTGGCTCCGGCGTGCTCGGCAGGTGGCTCCGGTCTGTCCGGTAGGTGATTCCGGCGTGTCCGGCACGTGCTTCCGGCACGTCTGAGAGGTGGTTCCGGCATGCGCGACAGGTGATTTCGGAGTGTCCGCCAGGTGGTTCTGGCGTACCCGGCAGGTGATTTTGGCGTGTCCGGCAGGTGTTTCTGGCGAGTCGAGCAGGTGGCTCCGGCATGCTCGGCAGGTGCTTCCGGCGTCTCCGGCACGTGGTTCTGGTGTGTCTGAGAGCTGGTTCCGGCATGTCCGGCAGATGATTCCGGAGTGTCCGCCAAGTGGTTCTGGCATACCCGGCTGGTGATTTGGGCATGTCAGGTAGGTGGTTCCGGCGAGTCGAGCAGGTGGCTCCGGCGTGCTCGGCAGGTTGTTCAGACGGGTCTGGCAGGTGTTTTCCGTCTGTTCGGGGTGTGGTTCCAGCATCTCATGCACATGGTTCTGGCACGTCTGAGATGTGGTTCCGGCCGGCCCGACAGGTGTTTCCACAGTGTCCGCCAAGTGGTACTGGCGTAGTTGGCAGGTGATTTTGGCATGACCGGCAGGTGGTTCCAGCAAGCCCGGCAGGTGATTCCGAAGTGTTCCCCAACTGGTTGTGGCGTAGCCGGCAGGTGATTTTTGCGTGTCCGGCAGGTGGTTCTGGCGAGTCGAGCAGGTGGTTCCGGCGTGCTCGGCAGGTGCTTCCGGGGTCATTGGCACGTGGTTCTGGCATATCTGAGAGGTGGTTCCGGCATGCCCGGCAGGTGATTCCGGAGTGTTCGCCAAGTGTTTCCGGCGTAGCCGGCAGGTGAGTTTGCATGTCCAGCGGTCGTTCCGGCGGGTCGAGCCGGTGGTTCCGGCGTGTCCGGCAGGTGGTTCCGGTCTGTCCGGCAGGTGGTTCTGTGGTGTCCGGCACGAGGTTCAGTCTGAGAGGCTGTGCCGGCATGCCCCTCACGTGATTCCGGCTTGTCCCCGAAGTGGTGCTGGTGTAGCGGGCAGGTGATTTTGGCGTGTCCGGCAGGTGGTTCAGGCGAGTTGAGCAGGTGGTTGCGACGTGCTCGGCAGGTGCTTCCGGCGTCTCCGGCACGTGTTTCTGGCACATCTGACTGGTGGTTCCGGCATGCCCAAAAGTTGATTCCGGTCTGTCCGGTAGGTGGTTCCGGCGTGCACGGCACGTGGTTCTGGTACGTCTCAGAGGTGGTTGCGTATGCCCAACAGGTGATTCCGGACTGTCCGCCACGTGCTTATGGCACGTCTGAGAGGTGGTTCCAACATGCCCGGCAGGTCATTTCGGAGAGTCGTCCAAGTGGTTCTGGCGTAGCCCGCAGGTGATTTTGGCGTGTCCGGCAGGTGGTTCCGCCGTGCTCGGCAGGTGGTTCAGGCATGGCCGTCACGTGGTTCCAGTCTGTCCAGGACGTGTTTCCAGCTTCTCCGGCAGGTGGGTCTGGTACGTCTGAGAGGTGGTTCCGCCATGGCTGGCAGGTGATCCCGGACTGTCCCCCAGGTGGTTCTGGCATAGCCAGCAGTTGATATTGGCCTGTCCGGCAGGTGGTTCCAGCGAGTCGAACAGGTGGCTCCGGCGTTCTTGGCAGGTGGTTCCGGTCTGTCCGGTAGGTGATTCCGGCGTGTCTGGCACGTGCTTCCGGCATGCGCGGCAGGATATTCCGTAGTGTCCGCCAGGTGGTTCTGGCATACCCGGCAGGTGATTTTGGCGTGTCCGGCAGGTGTTTCTGGCGAGTCGAGCAGGTGGCTCCGGCGTGCTCGGCAGGTTGTTCAGACGGGTCTGGCAGGTGTTTTCCGTCTGTTCGGGGTGTGGTTCCAGCATCTCATGCACATGGTTCTGGCACGTCTGAGATGTGGTTCCGGCCGGCCCGACAGGTGTTTCCACAGTGTCCGCCAAGTTGTACTGGCGTAGTTGTCAGGTGATTTTGGCATGACCGGCAGGTGGTTCCAGCAAGCCTGGCAGGTGATTCCAAAGTGTTCACCAACTGGTTGTGGCGTAGCCGGCAGGTGATTTTTGCGTGATCGGCAGGTGGTTCTGGCGAGTCGAGCAGGTGGTTCCGGCGTGCTCGGCTGGTGCTTCCGCTGTCATTGGCATGGGGTTCTGGCATGTCTGAGAGGTGGTTCCTGCATGCCCGGCAAGTGATTCCGGAGTGTTCGCCAAGTGGTTCTGGCATACTCAGCAGGTGCTTTTGGCATGTCCGGCTGGTGGTTCAGGCGAGTTGAGCAGGTGGTTCCAACGTGCTTGGCAGGTGCTTCCGGCATCTCCGGCACGTGTTTCTGGCACATCTGACAGGTGGTTCCGGCATGCCTGAAAGGTGATTCCGGTCTGTCCGGTAGGTGGGTCCAGCCTGCACGGCATGTGGTTCTGGTACGTCTCAGAGGTGGTTGCGCATGCCCATCAGGTGATTCCGGACTGTCCGCCACATGGTTCTGGCACGTCTGAGAGGTGGTTCCGTCATGCCCGGCAGGTCATCCCAGAGAGTCCTCCAAGTGGTTCTGGCATAACACGCAGGTGATTTTGGCATGTCTGTCAGGTTGTTCCGTTGTGCTTGGCAGGTGGTTCAGGCTTGGCCGGCAGGTGGTTCCACACTGTCCAGGACGTGTTTCCAGCTTCACCGGCAGGTGGTTCTGGTACGTCTGAGAGGTGGTTCCTCCAAGGCTGGCAGGTGATTCCGGACCGTCCCCGAGGTGGTTCTGGCATAGCCAGCAGTTGATATTGGCCTGTCCGGCAGGTGGTTCCAGCGAGTCGAACAGGTGGCTCCGGCGTGCTCGACAGGTGGTTCCGGTCTGTCCGGTAGGTGATTCCGGCGTGTCCGGCACGTGCTTCCGGCACGTCTGAGAGGTGGTTCCGGCATGCGCGACAGGTGATTTCGGAGTGTCCGCCAGGTGGTTCTGGCGTACCCGGCAGGTGATTTTGGCGTGTCCGGCAGGTGTTTCTGGCGAGTCGAGCAGGTGGCTCCGGCATGCTCGCCAGGTGCTTCCGGCGTCTCCGGCACTTGGTTCTGGTGTGTCTGAGAGCTGGTTCCGGCATGTCCGGCAGATGATTCCGGAGTGTCCGCCAAGTGGTTCTGGCATACCCAGCAGGTGATTTTGGCGTGTCAGGGAGGTGGTACCGGTGAGTCGAGCAGGTGGTTCCGGCGTGCTCGGCAGGTGGTTCAGGCGGTTCTGGCAGGTGGTATCCATCTGTTCGGGGTGTGGTTCCAGCATCTCATGAACACGTTTCTGGCACGTCTGAGATGTGGTTCCAGCCGGCCCGACAGGTGTTTCCGCAGTGTCCGCCAAGCGGTTCTGGCGTAGTTGGCAGGTGATTTTGGCATGACTGGCAGGTGGTTCCAGCAAGCCTGGCAGGTGATTCCAAAGTGTTCACCAACTGGTTGTGGCGTAGCCGGCAGGTGAATTTTGCGTGTCCGGCAGGTGGTTCTGGCGAGTCGAGCAGGTGGTTCCGGCGTGCTCGGCAGGTGCTTCCGGAGTCATTGGCACGTGGTTCTGGCATATCTGAGAGGTGGTTCCGGCATGCCCGGCAGGTGATTCTGGAGTGTTCGCCAAGTGTTTCCAGGGTAGCCGGCAGGTGAGTTTGCATGTCCAGCGGTCGTTCCGGCGGGTCGAGCCGGTGGTTCCGGCGTGTCCGGCAGGTGGTTCCGGTCTGTCCGGCAGGTGGTTCTGTGGTGTCCGGCACGAGGTTCAGTCTGAGAGGCTGTGCCGGCATGCCCCTCACGTGATTCCGGCTTGTCCCCGAAGTGGTGCTGGTGTAGCGGGCAGGTGATTTTGGCGTGTCCGGCAGGTGGTTCAGGCGAGTTGAGCAGGTGGTTGCGACGTGCTCGGCAGGTGCTTCCGGCGTCTCCGGCACGGGTTTCTGGCACATCTGACTGGTGGTTCCGGCATGCCCAAAAGTTGATTCCGGTCTGTCCGGTAGGTGGTTCCGGCGTGCACGGCACGTAGTTCTGGTACGTGTCAGAGGTGGTTGCGTATGCCCAACAGGTGATTCCGGACAGTCCGCCACGTGCTTCTGGCACGTCTGAGAGGTGGTTCCAACATGCCCGGCATGTCATTTCGGAGAGTCGTCCAAGTGGTTCTGGCGTAGCCCGCAGGTGATTTTGGCGTGTCTGCCTGGTGGTTCCGCCGTGCTCGGCAGGTGGTTCAGGCACGGCCGTCACGTGGTTCCAGTCTGTCCAGGACGTGTTTCCAGCTTCTCCGGCAGGTGGGTCTGGTACGTCTGAGAGGTGGTTCTGCCATGGCTGGCAGGTGATCCCGGACTGTCCCCCAGTTGGTTCTGGCATAGCCAGCAGTTGATATTGGCCTGTCCGGCAGATGGTTCCAGCGAGTCGAACAGGTGGCTCCGGTGTTCTTGGCAGGTGGTTCCGGTCTGTCCGGTAGGTGATTCCGGCGTGTCTGGCACGTGCTTGCGGCATGCGCGGCAGGTGATTACGTAGTGTCCGCCAGGTGGTTCTGGCATACCCGGCAGGTGATTTTGGCGTGTCCGTCAGGTGTTTCTGGCGAGTCGAGCAGGTGGCTCCGGCATGCTCGGCAGGTGCTTCCGGCGTCTCCGGCACTTGGTTCTGGTGTGTCTGAGAGCTGGTTCCGGCATGTCCGGCAGATGATTCCGGAGTGTCCGCCAAGTGGTTCTGGCATACCCAGCAGGTGATTTTGGCGTGTCAGGGAGGTGGTACCGGTGAGTCGAGCAGGTGGTTCCGGCGTGCTCGGCAGGTGGTTCAGGCGGTTCTGGCAGGTGGTATCCGTCTGTTCGGGGTGTGGTTCCAGCATCTCATGAACACGTTTCTGGCACGTCTGAGATGTGGTTCCAGCCGGCCCGACAGGTGTTTCCGCAGTGTCCGCCAAGCGGTTCTGGCGTAGTTGGCAGGTGATTTTGGCATGACTGGCAGGTGGTTCCAGCAAGCCTGGCAGGTGATTCCAAAGTGTTCACCAACTGGTTGTGGCGTAGCCGGCAGGTGATTTTTGCGTGATCGGCAGGTGGTTCTGGCGAGTCGAGCAGGTGGTTCCGGCGTGCTCGGCTGGTGCTTCCGGGGTCATTGGCACGGGGTTCTGGCATGTCTGAGAGGTGGTTCCTGCATGCCCGGCAAGTGATTCCGGAGTGTTCGCCAAGTGGTTCTGGCATACTCGGCAGGTGCTTTTGGCATGTCCGGCAGGAGGTTCAGGCGAGTTGAGCAGGTGGTTCCAACGTGCTTGGCAGGTGCTTCCGGCGTCTCTGGCACGTGTTTCTGGCACATCTGACAGGTGGTTCCGGCATGCCCGAAAGGTGATTCCGGTCTGTCCGGTAGGTGGTTCCAGCCTGCACGGCATGTGGTTCTGGTACGTCTCAGAGATGGTTGCGCATGCCCAACAGGTGATTCCGGACTGTCCGCCACATGGTTCTGGCACGTCTGAGAGGTGGTTCCGTCATGCCCGGCAGGTCATCCCAGAGAGTCCTCCAAGTGGTTCTGGCATAACACGCAGGTGATTTTGGCATGTCTGGCAGGTTGTTCCGTTGTGCTTGGCAGGTGGTTCAGGCTTGGCCGGCAGGTGGTTCCAGACTGTCCAGGACGTGTTTCCAGCTTCACCGGCAGGTGGTTCTGGTACGTCTGAGAGGTGGTTCCGCCATGGCTGGCAGGTGATTCCGGACCGTCCCCGAGGTGGTTCTGGCATAGCCAGCAGTTGATATTGGCCTGTCCAGCAGGTGGTTCCAGCGAGTCGAACAGGTGGCTCCGGCGTGCTCGACAGGTGGTTCCGGTCTGTCCGGTAGGTGATTCCGGCGTGTCCGGCACGTGCTTCCGGCACGTCTGAGAGGTGGTTCTGGCATGCGCGGCAGGTGATTTCGGAGTGTCCGCCAGGTGGTTCTGGCGTACCCGGCAGGTGATTTTGGCGTGTCCGGCAGGTGTTTCTGGCGAGTCGAGCAGGTGGCTCCGGCATGCTCGCCAGGTGCTTCCGGCGTCTCCGGCACTTGGTTCTGGTGTGTCTGAGAGCTGGTTCCGGCATGTCCGGCAGATGATTCCGGAGTGTCCGCCAAGTGGTTCTGGCATACCCGGCTGGTGATTTGGGCATGTCAGGTAGGTGGTTCCGGCGAGTCGAGCAGGTGGCTCCGGCGTGCTCGGCAGGTTGTTCAGACGGGTCTGGCAGGTGTTTTCCGTCTGTTCGGGGTGTGGTTCCAGCATCTCATGCACATGGTTCTGGCACGTCTGAGATGTGGTTCCGGCCGGCCCGACAGGTGTTTCCACAGTGTCCGCCAAGTGGTACTGGCGTAGTTGGCAGGTGATTTTGGCATGACCGGCAGGTGGTTCCAGCAAGCCCGGCAGGTGATTCCGAAGTGTTCCCCAACTGGTTGTGGCGTAGCCGGCAGGTGATTTTTGCGTGTCCGGCAGGTGGTTCTGGCGAGTCGAGCAGGTGGTTCCGGCGTGCTCGGCAGGTGCTTCCGGGGTCATTGGCACGTGGTTCTGGCATATCTGAGAGGTGGTTCCGGCATGCCCGGCAGGTGATTCCGGAGTGTTCGCCAAGTGTTTCCGGCGTAGCCGGCAGGTGAGTTTGCATGTCCAGCGGTCGTTCCGGCGGGTCGAGCCGGTGGTTCCGGCGTGTCCGGCAGGTGGTTCCGGTCTGTCCGGCAGGTGGTTCTGTGGTGTCCGGCACGAGGTTCAGTCTGAGAGGCTGTGCCGGCATGCCCCTCACGTGATTCCGGCTTGTCCCCGAAGTGGTGCTGGTGTAGCGGGCAGGTGATTTTGGCGTGTCCGGCAGGTGGTTCAGGCGAGTTGAGCAGGTGGTTGCGACGTGCTCGGCAGGTGCTTCCGGCGTCTCCGGCACGGGTTTCTGGCACATCTGACTGGTGGTTCCGGCATGCCCAAAAGTTGATTCCGGTCTGTCCGGTAGGTGGTTCCGGCGTGCACGGCACGTGGTTCTGGTACGTGTCAGAGGTGGTTGCCTATGCCCAACAGATGATTCCGGACTGTCCGCCATGTGCTTCTGGCACGTCTGAGAGGTGGTTCCAACATGCCCGGCAGGTCATTTCGGAGAGTCGTCCAAGTGGTTCTGGCATAGCCCACAGGTGATTTGGGCGTGTCCGGCAGGTGGTTCCGCCGTGCTCGGCAGGTGGTTCAGGCATGGCCGTCACGTGGTTCCAGTCTGTCCAGGACGTGTTTCCAGCTTCTCCGGCAGGTGGTTCTGGTACGTCTGAGAGGTGGTTCCGCCATGGCTAGCAGGTGATTCCGGACCGTCCCCCAGGTGGTTCTGGCATAGCCAGCAGTTGATATTGGCCTGTCCGGCAGGTGGTTCCAGCGAGTCGAACAGGTGGCTCCGGCGTTCTTGGCAGGTGGTTCCGGTCTGTCCAGTAGGTGTTTCCGGCGTGTCTGGCACGTGCTTCCGGCATGCGCGGCAGGTGATTCCGTAGTGTCCGCCAGGTGGTTCTGGCATACCCGGCAGGTGATTTTGGCGTGTCCGGCAGGTGTTTCTGGCGAGTGGAGCAGGTGGCTCCGGCATGCTCGGCAGGTGCTTCCGGCGTCTCCGGCACTTGGTTCTGGTGTGTCTGAGAGCTGGTTCCGGCATGTCCGGCAGATGATTCCGGAGTGTCCGCCAAGTGGTTCTGGCATACCCAGCAGGTGATTTTGGCGTGTCAGGGAGGTGGTACCGGTGAGTCGAGCAGGTGGTTCCGGCGTGCTCGGCAGGTGGTTCAGGCGGTTCTGGCAGGTGGTATCCGTCTGTTCGGGGTGTGGTTCCAGCATCTCATGAACACGTTTCTGGCACGTCTGAGATGTGGTTCCAGCCGGCCCGACAGGTGTTTCCGCAGTGTCCGCCAAGCGGTTCTGGTGTAGTTGGCAGGTGATTTTGGCATGACTGGCAGGTGGTTCCAGCAAGCCTGGCAGGTGATTCCAAAGTGTTCACCAACTGGTTGTGGCGTAGCCGGCAGGTGATTTTTGCGTGATCGGCAGGTGGTTCTGGCGAGTCGAGCAGGTGGTTCCGGCGTGCTCGGCTGGTGCTTCCGGGGTCATTGGCACGGGGTTCTGGCATGTCTGAGAGGTGGTTCCTGCATGCCCGGCAAGTGATTCCGGAGTGTTCGCCAAGTGGTTCTGGCATACTCAGCAGGTGCTTTTGGCATGTCCGGCAGGTGGTTCAGGCGAGTTGAGCAGGTGGTTCCAACGTGCTTGGCAGGTGCTTCCGGCATCTCCGGCACGTGTTTCTGGCACATCTGACAGGTGGTTCCGGCATGCCTGAAAGGTGATTCCGGTCTGTCCGGTAGGTGGGTCCAGCCTGCACGGCATGTGGTTCTGGTACGTCTCAGAGGTGGTTGCGCATGCCCATCAGGTGATTCCGGACTGTCCGCCACATGGTTCTGGCACGTCTGAGAGGTGGTTCCGTCATGCCCGGCAGGTCATCCCAGAGAGTCCTCCAAGTGGTTCTGGCATAACACGCAGGTGATTTTGGCATGTCTGGCAGGTTGTTCCGTTGTGCTTGGCAGGTGGTTCAGGCTTGGCCGGCAGGTGGTTCCAGACTGTCCAGGACGTGTTTCCAGCTTCACCGGCAGGTGGTTCTGGTACGTCTGATAGGTGGTTCCTCCAAGGCTGGCAGGTGATTCCGGACCGTGCCCGAGGTGGTTCTGGCATAGCCAGCAGTTGATATTGGCCTGTCCGGCAGGTGGTTCCAGCGAGTCGAACAGGTGGCTCCGGCGTGCTCGACAGGTGGTTCCGGTCTGTCCGGTAGGTGATTCCGGCGTGTCCGGCACGTGCTTCCGGCACGTCTGAGAGGTGGTTCCGGCATGCGCGACAGGTGATTTCGGAGTGTCCGCCAGGTGGTTCTGGCGTACCCGGCAGGTGATTTTGGCGTGTCCGGCAGGTGTTTCTGGCGAGTCGAGCAGGTGGCTCCGGCATGCTCGCCAGGTGCTTCCGGCGTCTCCGGCACTTGGTTCTGGTGTGTCTGAGAGCTGGTTCCGGCATGTCCGGCAGATGATTCCGGAGTGTCCGCCAAGTGGTTCTGGCATACCCAGCAGGTGAATTTGGCGTGTCAGGGAGGTGGTACCGGTGAGTCAAGCAGGTGGTTCCGGCGTGCTCGGCAGGTGGTTCAGGCGGTTCTGGCAGGTGGTATCCGTCTGTTCGGGGTGTGGTTCCAGCATCTCATGAACACGTTTCTGGCACGTCTGAGATGTGGTTCCAGCCGGCCCGACAGGTGTTTCCGCAGTGTCCGCCAAGCGGTTCTGGCGTAGTTGGCAGGTGATTTTGGCATGACTGGCAGGTGGTTCCAGCAAGCCTGGCAGGTGATTCCAAAGTGTTCACCAACTGGTTGTGGCGTAGCCAGCAGGTGATTTTTGCGTGTCCGGCAGGTGGTTCTGGCGAGTCGAGCAGGTGGTTCCGGCGTGCTCGGCAGGTGCTTCCGGAGTCATTGGCACGTGGTTCTGGCATATCTGAGAGGTGGTTCCGGCATGCCCGGCAGGTGATTCTGGAGTGTTCGCCAAGTGTTTCCAGGGTAGCCGGCAGGTGAGTTTGCATGTCCAGCGGTCGTTCCGGCGGGTCGAGCCGGTGGTTCCGGCGTGTCCGGCAGGTGGTTCCGGTCTGTCCGGCAGGTGGTTCTGTGGTGTCCGGCACGAGGTTCAGTCTGAGAGGCTGTGCCGGCATGCCCCTCACGTGATTCCGGCTTGTCCCCGAAGTGGTGCTGGTGTAGCGGGCAGGTGATTTTGGCGTGTCCGGCAGGTGGTTCAGGCGAGTTGAGCAGGTGGTTGCGACGTGCTCGGCAGGTGCTTCCGGCGTCTCCGGCACGGGTTTCTGGCACATCTGACTGGTGGTTCCGGCATGCCCAAAAGTTGATTCCGGTCTGTCCGTTAGGTGGTTCCGGCGTGCACGGCACGTAGTTCTGGTACGTGTCAGAGGTGGTTGCGTATGCCCAACAGGTGATTCCGGACAGTCCGCCACGTGCTTCTGGCACGTCTGAGAGGTGGTTCCAACATGCCCGGCATGTCATTTCGGAGAGTCGTCCAAGTGGTTCTGGCGTAGCCCGCAGGTGATTTTGGCGTGTCTGGCTGGTGGTTCCGCCGTGCTCGGCAGGTGCTTCAGGCACGGCCGTCACGTGGTTCCAGTCTGTCCAGGACGTGTTTCCAGCTTCTCCGGCAGGTGGGTCTGGTACGTCTGAGAGGTGGTTCCGCCATGGCTGGCAGGTGATCCCGGACTGTCCCCCAGGTGGTTCTGGCATAGCCAGCAGTTGATATTGGCCTGTCCGGCAGATGGTTCCAGCGAGTCGAACAGGTGGCTCCGGTGTTCTTGGCAGGTGGTTCCGGTCTGTCCGGTAGGTGATTCCGGCGTGTCTGGCACGTGCTTGCGGCATGCGCGGCAGGTGATTACGTAGTGTCCGCCAGGTGGTTCTGGCATACCCGGCAGGTGATTTTGGCGTGTCCGTCAGGTGTTTCTGGCGAGTCGAGCAGGTGGCTCCGGCATGCTCGGCAGGTGCTTCCGGCGTCTCCGGCACTTGGTTCTGGTGTGTCTGAGAGCTGGTTCCGGCATGTCCGGCAGATGATTCCGGAGTGTCCGCCAAGTGGTTCTGGCATACCCAGCAGGTGATTTTGGCGTGTCAGGGAGGTGGTACCGGTGAGTCGAGCAGGTGGTTCCGGCGTGCTCGGCAGGTGGTTCAGGCGGTTCTGGCAGGTGGTATCCATCTGTTCGGGGTGTGGTTCCAGCATCTCATGAACACGTTTCTGGCACGTCTGAGATGTGGTTCCAGCCGGCCCGACAGGTGTTTCCGCAGTGTCCGCCAAGCGGTTCTGGCGTAGTTGGCAGGTGATTTTGGCATGACTGGCAGGTGGTTCCAGCAAGCCTGGCAGGTGATTCCAAAGTGTTCACCAACTGGTTGTGGCGTAGCCGGCAGGTGATTTTTGCGTGTCCGGCAGGTGGTTCTGGCGAGTCGAGCAGGTGGTTCCGGCGTGCTCGGCTGGTGCTTCCGGGGTCATTGGCACGGGGTTCTGGCATGTCTGAGAGGTGGTTCCTGCATGCCCGGCAAGTGATTCCGGAGTGTTCGCCAAGTGGTTCTGGCATACTCGGCAGGTGCTTTTGGCATGTCCGGCAGGAGGTTCAGGCGAGTTGAGCAGGTGGTTCCAACGTGCTTGGCAGGTGCTTCCGGCATCTCCGGCACGTGTTTCTGGCACATCTGACAGGTGGTTCCGGCATGCCCGAAAGGTGATTCCGGTCTGTCCGGTAGGTGGGTCCAGCCTGCACGGCATGTGGTTCTGGTACGTCTCAGAGATGGTTGCGCATGCCCAACAGGTGATTCCGGACTGTCCGCCACATGGTTCTGGCACGTCTGAGAGGTGGTTCCGTCATGCCCGGCAGGTCATCCCAGAGAGTCCTCCAAGTGGTTCTGGCATAACACGCAGGTGATTTTGGCATGTCTGGCAGGTTGTTCCGTTGTGCTTGGCAGGTGGTTCAGGCTTGGCCGGCAGGTGGTTCCAGACTGTCCAGGACGTGTTTCCAGCTTCACCGGCAGGTGGTTCTGGTACGTCTGAGAGGTGGTTCCGCCATGGCTGGCAGGTGATTCTGGACCGTCCCCGAGGTGGTTCTGGCATAGCCAGAAGTTGATATTGGCCTGTCCAGCAGGTGGTTCCAGCGAGTCGAACAGGTGGCTCCGGCGTGCTCGACAGGTGGTTCCGGTCTGTCCGGTAGGTGATTCCGGCGTGTCCGGCACGTGCTTCCGGCACGTCTGAGAGGTGGTTCCGGCATGCGCGACAGGTGATTTCGGAGTGTCCGCCAGGTGGTTCTGGCGTACCCGGCAGGTGATTTTGGCGTGTCCGGCAGGTGTTTCTGGCGAGTCGAGCAGGTGGCTCCGGCATGCTCGGCAGGTGCTTCCGGCGTCTCCGGCACGTGGTTCTGGTGTGTCTGAGAGCTGGTTCCGGCATGTCCGGCAGATGATTCCGGAGAGTACGGGAAGTGGTTCTGGCATACCCGGCTGGTGGTTTGGGCATGTCAGGTAGGTGGTTCCGGCGAGTCGTGCAGGTGGCTCTGGCGTGCTCGGCAGGTTGTTCAGACGGCTCTGGCAGGTGTTTTCCGTCTGTTCGGTGTGTGGTTCCAGCATCTCATGCACATGGTTCTGGCACGTCTGAGATGTGGTTCCGGCCGGCCCGACAGGTGTTTCCACAGTGTCCGCCAAGTGGTACTGGCGTAGTTGGCAGGTGATTTTGGCATGACCGGCAGGTGGTTCCAGCAAGCCCGGCAGGTGATTCCGAAGTGTTCCCCAACTGGTTGTGGCGTAGCCGGCAGGTGATTTTTGCGTGTCCGGCAGGTGGTTCTGGCGAGTCGAGCAGGTGGTTCCGGCGTGCTCGGCAGGTGCTTCCGGGGTCATTGGCACGTGGTTCTGGCATATCTGAGAGGTGGTTCCGGCATGCCCGGCAGGTGATTCCGGAGTGTTCGCCAAGTGTTTCCGGCGTAGCCGGCAGGTGAGTTTGCATGTCCAGCGGTCGTTCCGGCGGGTCGAGCCGGTGGTTCCGGCGTGTCCGGCAGGTGGTTCCGGTCTGTCCGGCAGGTGGTTCTGTGGTGTCCGGCACGAGGTTCAGTCTGAGAGGCTGTGCCGGCATGCCCCTCACGTGATTCCGGCTTGTCCCCGAAGTGGTGCTGGTGTAGCGGGCAGGTGATTTTGGCGTGTCCGGCAGGTGGTTCAGGCGAGTTGAGCAGGTGGTTGCGACGTGCTCGGCAGGTGCTTCCGGCGTCTCCGGCACGGGTTTCTGGCACATCTGACTGGTGGTTCCGGCATGCCCAAAAGTTGATTCCGGTCTGTCCGGTAGGTGGTTCCGGCGTGCACGGCACGTGGTTCTGGTACGTGTCAGAGGTGGTTGCCTATGCCCAACAGATGATTCCGGACTGTCCGCCACGTGCTTCTGGCACGTCTGAGAGGTGGTTCCAACATGCCCGGCAGGTCATTTCGGAGAGTCGTCCA
Organism: Equus caballus; assembly: GCF_041296265.1. Taxonomy (NCBI): domain Eukaryota; kingdom Metazoa; phylum Chordata; class Mammalia; order Perissodactyla; family Equidae; genus Equus; species Equus caballus. The sequence goes on along the minus strand of NC_091706.1, from coordinate 1,236,805 downwards.
AGTGGTTCTGGCATAGCCCACAGGTGATTTGGGCGTGTCCGGCAGGTGGTTCCGCCGTGCTCGGCAGGTGGTTCAGGCATGGCCGTCACGTGGTTCCAGTCTGTCCAGGACGTGTTTCCAGCTTCTCCGGCAGGTGGTTCTGGTACGTCTGAGAGGTGGTTCCGCCATGGCTAGCAGGTGATTCCGGACCGTCCCCCAGGTGGTTCTGGCATAGCCAGCAGTTGATATTGGCCTGTCCGGCAGGTGGTTCCAGCGAGTCGAACAGGTGGCTCCGGCGTTCTTGGCAGGTGGTTCCGGTCTTTCCGGTAGGTGTTTGCGGCGTGTCTGGCACGTGCTTCCGGCATGCGCGGCAGGTGATTCCGTAGTGTCCGCCAGGTGGTTCTGGCATACCCGGCAGGTGATTTTGGCGTGTCCGGCAGGTGTTTCTGGCGAGTGGAGCAGGTGGCTCCGGCATGCTCGGCAGGTGCTTCCGGCGTCTCCGGCACTTGGTTCTGGTGTGTCTGAGAGCTGGTTCCGGCATGTCCGGCAGATGATTCCGGAGTGTCCGCCAAGTGGTTCTGGCATACCCAGCAGGTGATTTTGGCGTGTCAGGGAGGTGGTACCGGTGAGTCGAGCAGGTGGTTCCGGCGTGCTCGGCAGGTGGTTCAGGCGGTTCTGGCAGGTGGTATCCGTCTGTTCGGGGTGTGGTTCCAGCATCTCATGAACACGTTTCTGGCACGTCTGAGATGTGGTTCCAGCCGGCCCGACAGGTGTTTCCGCAGTGTCCGCCAAGCGGTTCTGGTGTAGTTGGCAGGTGATTTTGGCATGACTGGCAGGTGGTTCCAGCAAGCCTGGCAGGTGATTCCAAAGTGTTCACCAACTGGTTGTGGCGTAGCCGGCAGGTGATTTTTGCGTGATCGGCAGGTGGTTCTGGCGAGTCGAGCAGGTGGTTCCGGCGTGCTCGGCTGGTGCTTCCGGGGTCATTGGCACGGGGTTCTGGCATGTCTGAGAGGTGGTTCCTGCATGCCCGGCAAGTGATTCCGGAGTGTTCGCCAAGTGGTTCTGGCATACTCAGCAGGTGCTTTTGGCATGTCCGGCAGGTGGTTCAGGCGAGTTGAGCAGGTGGTTCCAACGTGCTTGGCAGGTGCTTCCGGCATCTCCGGCACGTGTTTCTGGCACATCTGACAGGTGGTTCCGGCATGCCTGAAAGGTGATTCCGGTCTGTCCGGTAGGTGGGTCCAGCCTGCACGGCATGTGGTTCTGGTACGTCTCAGAGGTGGTTGCGCATGCCCATCAGGTGATTCCGGACTGTCCGCCACATGGTTCTGGCACGTCTGAGAGGTGGTTCCGTCATGCCCGGCAGGTCATCCCAGAGAGTCCTCCAAGTGGTTCTGGCATAACACGCAGGTGATTTTGGCATGTCTGTCAGGTTGTTCCGTTGTGCTTGGCAGGTGGTTCAGGCTTGGCCGGCAGGTGGTTCCACACTGTCCAGGACGTGTTTCCAGCTTCACCGGCAGGTGGTTCTGGTACGTCTGATAGGTGGTTCCTCCAAGGCTGGCAGGTGATTCCGGACCGTCCCCGAGGTGGTTCTGGCATAGCCAGCAGTTGATATTGGCCTGTCCGGCAGGTGGTTCCAGCGAGTCGAACAGGTGGCTCCGGCGTGCTCGACAGGTGGTTCCGGTCTGTCCGGTAGGTGATTCCGGCGTGTCCGGCACGTGCTTCCGGCACGTCTGAGAGGTGGTTCCGGCATGCGCGACAGGTGATTTCGGAGTGTCCGCCAGGTGGTTCTGGCGTACCCGGCAGGTGATTTTGGCGTGTCCGGCAGGTGTTTCTGGCGAGTCGAGCAGGTGGCTCCGGCATGCTCGCCAGGTGCTTCCGGCGTCTCCGGCACTTGGTTCTGGTGTGTCTGAGAGCTGGTTCCGGCATGTCCGGCAGATGATTCCGGAGTGTCCGCCAAGTGGTTCTGGCATACCCAGCAGGTGAATTTGGCGTGTCAGGGAGGTGGTACCGGTGAGTCAAGCAGGTGGTTCCGGCGTGCTCGGCAGGTGGTTCAGGCGGTTCTGGCAGGTGGTATCCGTCTGTTCGGGGTGTGGTTCCAGCATCTCATGAACACGTTTCTGGCACGTCTGAGATGTGGTTCCAGCCGGCCCGACAGGTGTTTCCGCAGTGTCCGCCAAGCGGTTCTGGCGTAGTTGGCAGGTGATTTTGGCATGACTGGCAGGTGGTTCCAGCAAGCCTGGCAGGTGATTCCAAAGTGTTCACCAACTGGTTGTGGCGTAGCCAGCAGGTGATTTTTGCGTGTCCGGCAGGTGGTTCTGGCGAGTCGAGCAGGTGGTTCCGGCGTGCTCGGCAGGTGCTTCCGGAGTCATTGGCACGTGGTTCTGGCATATCTGAGAGGTGGTTCCGGCATGCCCGGCAGGTGATTCTGGAGTGTTCGCCAAGTGTTTCCAGGGTAGCCGGCAGGTGAGTTTGCATGTCCAGCGGTCGTTCCGGCGGGTCGAGCCGGTGGTTCCGGCGTGTCCGGCAGGTGGTTCCGGTCTGTCCGGCAGGTGGTTCTGTGGTGTCCGGCACGAGGTTCAGTCTGAGAGGCTGTGCCGGCATGCCCCTCACGTGATTCCGGCTTGTCCCCGAAGTGGTGCTGGTGTAGCGGGCAGGTGATTTTGGCGTGTCCGGCAGGTGGTTCAGGCAAGTTGAGCAGGTGGTTGCGACGTGCTCGGCAGGTGCTTCCGGCGTCTCCGGCACTGGTTTCTGGCACATCTGACTGGTGGTTCCGGCATGCCCAAAAGTTGATTCCGGTCTGTCCGTTAGGTGGTTCCGGCGTGCACGGCACGTAGTTCTGGTACGTGTCAGAGGTGGTTGCGTATGCCCAACAGGTGATTCCGGACAGTCCGCCACGTGCTTCTGGCACGTCTGAGAGGTGGTTCCAACATGCCCGGCATGTCATTTCGGAGAGTCGTCCAAGTGGTTCTGGCGTAGCCCGCAGGTGATTTTGGCGTGTCTGGCTGGTGGTTCCGCCGTGCTCGGCAGGTGCTTCAGGCACGGCCGTCACGTGGTTCCAGTCTGTCCAGGACGTGTTTCCAGCTTCTCCGGCAGGTGGGTCTGGTACGTCTGAGAGGTGGTTCCGCCATGGCTGGCAGGTGATCCCGGACTGTCCCCCAGGTGGTTCTGGCATAGCCAGCAGTTGATATTGGCCTGTCCGGCAGATGGTTCCAGCGAGTCGAACAGGTGGCTCCGGTGTTCTTGGCAGGTGGTTCCGGTCTGTCCGGTAGGTGATTCCGGCGTGTCTGGCACGTGCTTGCGGCATGCGCGGCAGGTGATTACGTAGTGTCCGCCAGGTGGTTCTGGCATACCCGGCAGGTGATTTTGGCGTGTCCGTCAGGTGTTTCTGGCGAGTCGAGCAGGTGGCTCCGGCATGCTCGGCAGGTGCTTCCGGCGTCTCCGGCACTTGGTTCTGGTGTGTCTGAGAGCTGGTTCCGGCATGTCCGGCAGATGATTCCGGAGTGTCCGCCAAGTGGTTCTGGCATACCCAGCAGGTGATTTTGGCGTGTCAGGGAGGTGGTACCGGTGAGTCGAGCAGGTGGTTCCGGCGTGCTCGGCAGGTGGTTCAGGCGGTTCTGGCAGGTGGTATCCATCTGTTCGGGGTGTGGTTCCAGCATCTCATGAACACGTTTCTGGCACGTCTGAGATGTGGTTCCAGCCGGCCCGACAGGTGTTTCCGCAGTGTCCGCCAAGCGGTTCTGGCGTAGTTGGCAGGTGATTTTGGCATGACTGGCAGGTGGTTCCAGCAAGCCTGGCAGGTGATTCCAAAGTGTTCACCAACTGGTTGTGGCGTAGCCGGCAGGTGATTTTTGCGTGTCCGGCAGGTGGTTCTGGCGAGTCGAGCAGGTGGTTCCGGCGTGCTCGGCTGGTGCTTCCGGGGTCATTGGCACGGGGTTCTGGCATGTCTGAGAGGTGGTTCCTGCATGCCCGGCAAGTGATTCCGGAGTGTTCGCCAAGTGGTTCTGGCATACTCGGCAGGTGCTTTTGGCATGTCCGGCAGGAGGTTCAGGCGAGTTGAGCAGGTGGTTCCAACGTGCTTGGCAGGTGCTTCCGGCATCTCCGGCACGTGTTTCTGGCACATCTGACAGGTGGTTCCGGCATGCCCGAAAGGTGATTCCGGTCTGTCCGGTAGGTGGGTCCAGCCTGCACGGCATGTGGTTCTGGTACGTCTCAGAGATGGTTGCGCATGCCCAACAGGTGATTCCGGACTGTCCGCCACATGGTTCTGGCACGTCTGAGAGGTGGTTCCGTCATGCCCGGCAGGTCATCCCAGAGAGTCCTCCAAGTGGTTCTGGCATAACACGCAGGTGATTTTGGCATGTCTGGCAGGTTGTTCCGTTGTGCTTGGCAGGTGGTTCAGGCTTGGCCGGCAGGTGGTTCCAGACTGTCCAGGACGTGTTTCCAGCTTCACCGGCAGGTGGTTCTGGTACGTCTGAGAGGTGGTTCCGCCATGGCTGGCAGGTGATTCTGGACCGTCCCCGAGGTGGTTCTGGCATAGCCAGAAGTTGATATTGGCCTGTCCAGCAGGTGGTTCCAGCGAGTCGAACAGGTGGCTCCGGCGTGCTCGACAGGTGGTTCCGGTCTGTCCGGTAGGTGATTCCGGCGTGTCCGGCACGTGCTTCCGGCACGTCTGAGAGGTGGTTCCGGCATGCGCGACAGGTGATTTCGGAGTGTCCGCCAGGTGGTTCTGGCGTACCCGGCAGGTGATTTTGGCGTGTCCGGCAGGTGTTTCTGGCGAGTCGAGCAGGTGGCTCCGGCATGCTCGGCAGGTGCTTCCGGCGTCTCCGGCACGTGGTTCTGGTGTGTCTGAGAGCTGGTTCCGGCATGTCCGCCAGATGATTCCGGAGTGTCCGCCAAGTGGTTCTGGCATACCCGGCTGGTGATTTGGGCATGTCAGGTAGGTGGTTCCGGCGAGTCGAGCAGGTGGCTCCGGCGTGCTCGGCAGGTTGTTCAGACTTGTCTGGCAGGTGTTTTCCGTCTGTTCGGGGTGTGGTTCCAGCATCTCATGCACATGGTTGTGCCACGTCTGAGATGTGGTTCCGGCCGGCCCGACAGGTGTTTCCACAGTGTCCGCCAAGTGGTACTGGCGTAGTTGGCAGGTGATTTTGGCATGACCGGCAGGTGGTTCCAGCAAGCCCGGCAGGTGATTCCGAAGTGTTCCCCAACTGGTTGTGGCGTAGCCGGCAGGTGATTTTGGCGTGTCCGGCAGGTGGTTCTGGCGAGTCGAGCAGGTGGTTCCGGCGTGCTCGGCAGGTGCTTCCGGGGTCATTGGCACGTGGTTCTGGCATATCTGAGAGGTGGTTCCGGCATGCCCGGCAGGTGATTCCGGAGTGTTCGCCAAGTGTTTCCAGCGTAGCCGGCAGGTGAGTTTGCATGTCCAGCGGTCGTTCCGGCGGGTCGAGCCGGTGGTTCCGGCGTGTCCGGCAGGTGGTTCCGGTCTGTCCGGCAGGTGGTTCTGTGGTGTCCGGCACGAGGTTCAGTCTGAGAGGCTGTGCCGGCATGCCCCTCACGTGATTCCGGCTTGTCCCCGAAGTGGTGCTGGTGTAGCGGGCAGGTGATTTTGGCGTGTCCGGCAGGTGGTTCAGGCGAGTTGAGCAGGTGGTTGCGACGTGCTCGGCAGGTGCTTCCGGCGTCTGCGGCACGGGTTTCTGGCACATCTGACTGGTGGTTCCGGCATGCCCAAAAGTTGATTCCGGTCTGTCCGGTAGGTGGTTCCGGCGTGCACGGCACGTGGTTCTGGTACGTGTCAGAGGTGGTTGCCTATGCCCAACAGGTGATTCCGGACTGTCCGCCACGTGCTTCTGGCACGTCTGAGAGGTGGTTCCAACATGCCCGGCAGGTCATTTCGGAGAGTCGTCCAAGTGGTTCTGGCATAGCCCACAGGTGATTTGGCCGTGTCCGGCAGGTGGTTCCGCCGTGCTCGGCAGGTGGTTCAGGCATGGCCGTCACGTGGTTCCAGTCTGTCCAGGACGTGTTTCCAGCTTCTCCGGCAGGTGGTTCTGGTACGTCTGAGAGGTGGTTCCGCCATGGCTGGCAGGTGATTCCGGACCATCCCCCAGGTGGTTCTGGCATAGCCAGCAGTTGATATTGGCCTGTCCGGCAGGTGGTTCCAGCGAGTCGAACAGGTGGCTCCGGCGTTCTTGGCAGGTGGTTCCGGTCTGTCCGGTAGGTGTTTGCGGCGTGTCTGGCACGTGCTTCCGGCATGCGCGGCAGGTGATTCCGTAGTGTCCGCCAGGTGGTTCTGGCATACCCGGCAGGTGATTTTGGCGTGTCCGGCAGGTGTTTCTGGCGAGTCAAGCAGGTGGCTCCGGCATGCTCGGCAGGTGCTTCCGGCGTCTCCGGCACTTGGTTCTGGTGTGTCTGAGAGCTGGTTCCGGCATGTCCGGCAGATGATTCCGGAGTGTCCGTCAAGTGGTTCTGGCATACCCAGCAGGTGATTTTGGCGTGTCAGGGAGGTGGTACCGGTGAGTCGAGCAGGTGGTTCCGGCGTGCTCGGCAGGTGGTTCAGGCGGTTCTGGCAGGTGGTATCCGTCTGTTCGGGGTGTGGTTCCAGCATCTCATGAACACGTTTCTGGCACGTCTGAGATGTGGTTCCAGCCGGCCCGACAGGTGTTTCCGCAGTGTCCGCCAAGCGGTTCTGGCGTAGTTGGCAGGTGATTTTGGCATGACTGGCAGGTGGTTCCAGCAAGCCTGGCAGGTGATTCCAAAGTGTTCACCAACTGGTTGTGGCGTAGCCGGCAGGTGATTTTTGCGTGATCGGCAGGTGGTTCTGGCGAGTCGAGCAGGTGGTTCCGGCGTGCTCGGCAGGTGCTTCCGGAGTCATTGGCACGTGGTTCTGGCATATCTGAGAGGTGGTTCCGGCATGCCCGGCAGGTGATTCTGGAGTGTTCGCCAAGTGTTTCCAGGGTAGCCGGCAGGTGAGTTTGCATGTCCAGCGGTCCTTCCGGCGGGTCGAGCCGGTGGTTCCGGCGTGTCCGGCAGGTGGTTCCGGTCTGTCCGGCAGGTGGTTCTGTGGTGTCCGGCACGAGGTTCAGTCTGAGAGGCTGTGCCGGCATGCCCCTCACGTGATTCCGGCTTGTCCCCGAAGTGGTGCTGGTGTAGCGGGCAGGTGATTTTGGCGTGTCCGGCAGGTGGTTCAGGCGAGTTGAGCAGGTGGTTGCGACGTGCTCGGCAGGTGCTTCCGGCGTCTCCGGCACGGGTTTCTGGCACATCTGACTGGTGGTTCCGGCATGCCCAAAAGTTGATTCCGGTCTGTCCGTTAGGTGGTTCCGGCGTGCACGGCACGTAGTTCTGGTACGTGTCAGAGGTGGTTGCGTATGCCCAACAGGTGATTCCGGACAGTCCGCCACGTGCTTCTGGCACGTCTGAGAGGTGGTTCCAACATGCCCGGCATGTCATTTCGGAGAGTCGTCCAAGTGGTTCTGGCGTAGCCCGCAGGTGATTTTGGCGTGTCTGGCAGGTGGTTCCGCCGTGCTCGGCAGGTGGTTCAGGCACGGCCGTCACGTGGTTCCAGTCTGTCCAGGACGTGTTTCCAGCTTCTCCGGCAGGTGGGTCTGGTACGTCTGAGAGGTGGTTCCGCCATGGCTGGCAGGTGATCCCGGACTGTCCCCCAGGTGGTTCTGGCATAGCCAGCAGTTGATATTGGCCTGTCCGGCAGGTGGTTCCAGCGAGTTGAACAGGTGGCTCCGGTGTTCTTGGCAGGTGGTTCCGGTCTGTCCGGTAGGTGATTCCGGCGTGTCTGGCACGTGCTTGCGGCATGCGCGGCAGGTGATTACGTAGTGTCCGCCAGGTGGTTCTGGCATACCCGGCAGGTGATTTTGGCGTGTCCGGCAGGTGTTTCTGGCGAGTCGAGCAGGTGGCTCCGGCATGCTCGGCAGGTGCTTCCGGCGTCTCCGGCACTTGGTTCTGGTGTGTCTGAGAGCTGGTTCCGGCATGTCCGGCAGATGATTCCGGAGTGTCCGCCAAGTGGTTCTGGCATACCCAGCAGGTGATTTTGGCGTGTCAGGGAGGTGGTACCGGTGAGTCGAGCAGGTGGTTCCGGCGTGCTCGGCAGGTGGTTCAGGCGGTTCTGGCAGGTGATATCCATCTGTTCGGGGTGTGGTTCCAGCATCTCATGAACACGTTTCTGGCACGTCTGAGATGTGGTTCCAGCCGGCCCGACAGGTGTTTCCGCAGTGTCCGCCAAGCGGTTCTGGCGTAGTTGGCAGGTGATTTTGGCATGACTGGCAGGTGGTTCCAGCAAGCCTGGCAGGTGATTCCAAAGTGTTCACCAACTGGTTGTGGCGTAGCCGGCAGGTGATTTTTGCGTGATCGGAAGGTGGTTCTGGCGAGTCGAGCAGGTGGTTCCGGCGTGCTCGGCTGGTGCTTCCGGGGTCATTGGCACGGGGTTCTGGCATGTCTGAGAGGTGGTTCCTGCATGCCCGGCAAGTGATTCCGGAGTGTTCGCCAAGTGGTTCTGGCATACTCGGCAGGTGCTTTTGGCATGTCCGGCAGGAGGTTCAGGCGAGTTGAGCAGGTGGTTCCAACGTGCTTGGCAGGTGCTTCCGGCATCTCCGGCACGTGTTTCTGGCACATCTGACAGGTGGTTCCGGCATGCCCGAAAGGTGATTCCGGTCTGTCCGGTAGGTGGTTCCAGCCTGCACGGCATGTGGTTCTGGTACATCTCAGAGGTGGTTGCGCACGCGCAACAGGTGATTCCGGACTGTCCGCCACATGGTTCTGGCACGTCTGAGAGGTGGTTCCGGCATGCCCGGCAGGTCATCCCAGAGAGTCGTCCAAGTGGTTCTGGCGTAGCCCGCAGGTGATTTTGGCGTGTCCGGCAGGTGGTTCCGCCGTGCTCGGCAGGTGGTTCAGGCATGGCCGTCACGTGGTTCCAGCCTGTCCAGGACGTGTTTCCAGCTTCTCCGGCAGTTGGTTCTGGTACGTCTGAGAGGTGGTTCCGCCATGGCTGGCAGGTGATCCCGGACTGTCCCCCAGGTGGTTCTGGCATAGCCAGCAGTTGATATTGGCCTGTCCGGCAGGTGGTTCCAGCGAGTCGAACAGGTGGCTCCGGCGTTCTTGGCAGGTGGTTCCGGTCTGTCCGGTAGGTGTTTCCGGCATGTCCGGCACGTGCTTCCGGCACGTCTGAGAGGTGGTTCCGGCATGCGCGGCAGGTGATTCCCTAGTGTCCGCCAGGTGGTTCTGGCATACCCGGCAGGTGATTTTGGCGAGTCCGGCAGGTGTTTCCGGCGAGTCGAGCAGGTGGCTCCGGCATGCTCGGTAGGTGCTTCTGGCGTCTCCGGCACTTGGTTCTGGTGTGTCTGAGAGCTGGTTCCGGCATGTCCGGCAGATGATTCCGGAGTGTCCGCCAAGTGGTTCTGGCATACCCAGCAGGTGATTTTGGCGTGTCAGGGAGGTGGCACCGGTGAGTCGAGCAGGTGGTTCCGGCGTGCTCAGCAGGTGGGTCAGGCGGTTCTGGCAGGTGGTATCCGTCTGTTCGGGGTGTGGTTCCAGCATCTCATGAACACGTTTCTGGCACGTCTGAGATGTGGTTCCAGCCGGCCCGACAGGTGTTTCCGCAGTGTCCGCCAAGCGGTTCTGGCGTAGTTGGCAGGTGATTTTGGCATGACTGGCAGGTGGTTCCAGCAAGCCTGGCAGGTGATTCCAAAGTGTTCACCAACTGGTTGTGGCGTAGCCGGCAGGTGATTTTTGCGTGATCGGCAGGTGGTTCTGGCGAGTCGAGCAGGTGGTTCCGGCGTGCTCGGCTGGTGCTTCCGGGGTCATTGGCACGGGGTTCTGGCATGTCTGAGAGGTGGTTCCTGCATGCCCGGCAAGTGATTCCGGAGTGTTCGCCAAGTGGTTCTGGCATAGTCGGCAGGTGATTTTGGCATGTCCGGCAGGTGGTTCAGGCGAGTTGAGCAGGTGGTTCCAACGTGCTTGGCAGGTGCTTCCGGCATCTCCGGCACGTGTTTCTGGCACATCTGACAGGTGGTTCCGGCATGCCCGAAAGGTGATTCCGGTCTGTCCGGTAGGTGGTTCCAGCCTGCACGGCATGTGGTTCTGGTACGTCTCAGAGGTGGTTGCGCATGCCCAACAGGTGATTCCGGACTGTCCGCCACATGGTTCTGGCACGTCTGAGAGGTGGTTCCGGCATGCCCGGCAGGTCATCCCAGAGAGTCCTCCAAGTGGTTCTGGCATAACACGCAGGTGATTTTGGCGTGTCTGGCAGGTTGTTCCGTTGTGCTTGGCAGGTGGTTCAGGCTTGGCCGGCAGGTGGTTCCAGACTGTCCAGGACGTGTTTCCAGCTTCTCCGGCAGGTGGTTCTGGTACGTCTGAGAGGTGGTTCCGCCATGGCTGGCAGGTGATTCCGGACCGTCCCCCAGGTGGTTCTGGCATAGCCAGCAGTTGATATTGGCCTGTCCGGCAGGTGGTTCCAGCGAGTCGAACAGGTGGCTCTGGCGTGCTCGGCAGGTGGTTCCGGTCTGTCCGGTAGGTGATTCCGGCATGTCCAGCACGTGCTTCCGGCACGTCTGAGAGGTGGTTCCGGCATGCGCGACAGGTGATTTCGGAGTGTCCGCCAGGTGGTTCTGGCGTACCCGGCAGGTGATTTTGGCATGTCCGGCAGGTGTTTCTGGCGAGTCGAGCAGGTGGCTCCGGCATCCTCGGCAGGTGCTTCCGGCGTCTCCGGCACGTGGTTCTGGTGTGTCTGAGAGCTGGTTCCGGCATGTCCGGCAGATGATTCCGGAGTGTCCGCCAAGTGGTTCTGGCATACCCGGCTGGTGATTTGGGCATGTCAGGTAGGTGGTTCCGGCAAGTCGAGCAGGTGGCTCCGGCGTGCTCGGCAGGTTGTTCAGACGGGTCTGGCAGGTGTTTTCCGTCTGTTTGGGGTGTGGTTCCAGCATCTCATGCACATGGTTCTGGTACGTCTGAGATGTGGTTCTGGCCCGACAGGTGTTTCCACAGTGTCCGCCAAGTGGTACTGGCGTAGTTGGCAGGTGATTTTGGCATGACCGGCAGGTGGTTCCAGCAAGCCCGGCAGGTGATTCCGAAGTGTTCCCCAACTGGTTGTGGCGTAGCCGGCAGGTGATTTTTGCGTGTCCGGCAGGTGGTTCTGGCGAGTCGAGCAGGTGGTTCCGGCGTGCTCGGCAGGTGCTTCCGGGGTCATTGGCACATGGTTCTGGCACGTCTGAGATGTGGTTCCGGCCGGCCCGACAGGTGTTTCCACAGTGTCCGCCAAGTGGTACTGGTGTAGTTGGCAGGTGATTTTTGCGTGTCCGGCAGGTGGTTCTGGCGAGTCGAGGAGGTGGTTCCGGCGTGCTCGGCAGGTGCTTCCGGGGTCATTGGCACGTGGTTCTGGCATATCTGAGAGGTGGTTCCGGCATGCCCGGCAGGTGATTCCGGAGTGTTCGCCAAGTGTTTCCGGCGTAGCCGGCAGGTGAATTTGCATGTCCAGCGGTCGTTCCGGCGGGTCGAGCCGGTGGTTCCGGCGTGTCCGGCAGGTGGTTCCGGTCTGTCCGGCAGGTGGTTCTGTGGTGTCCGGCACGAGGTTCAGTCTGAGAGGCTGTGCCGGCATGCCCCTCACGTGATTCCGGCTTGTCCCCGAAGTGGTGCTGGTGTAGCGGGCAGGTGATTTTGGCGTGTCCGGCAGGTGGTTCAGGCGAGTTGAGCAGGTGGTTGCGACGTGCTCGGCAGGTGCTTCCGGCGTCTCCGGCACGGGTTTCTGGCACATCTGACTGGTGGTTCCGGCATGCCCAAAAGTTGATTCCGGTCTGTCCGGTAGGTGGTTCCGGCGTGCACGGCACGTGGTTCTGGTACGTGTCAGAGGTGGTTGCCTATGCCCAACAGGTGATTCCGGACTGTCCGCCACGTGCTTCTGGCACGTCTGAGAGGTGGTTCCAACATGCCCGGCAGGTCATTTCGGAGAGTCGTCCAAGTGGTTCTGGCATAGCCCACAGGTGATTTGGGCGTGTCCGGCAGGTGGTTCCGCCGTGCTCGGCAGGTGGTTCAGGCATGGCCGTCACGTGGTTCCAGTCTGTCCAGGACGTGTTTCCAGCTTCTCCGGCAGGTGGTTCTGGTACGTGTGAGAGGTGGTTCCGCCATGGCTAGCAGGTGATTCCGGACCGTCCCCCAGGTGGTTCTGGCATAGCCAGCAGTTGATATTGGCCTGTCCGGCAGGTGGTTCCAGCGAGTCGAACAGGTGGCTCCGGCGTTCTTGGCAGGTGGTTCCGGTCTGTCCGGTAGGTGTTTCCGGCGTGTCTGGCACGTGCTTCCGGCATGGGCGGCAGGTGATTCCGTAGTGTCCGCCAGGTGGTTCTGGCATACCCGGCAGGTGATTTTGGCGTGTCCGGCAGGTGTTTCTGGCGAGTCGAGCAGGTGGCTCCGGCATGCTCGGCAGGTGCTTCCGGCGTCTCCGGCACTTGGTTCTGGTGTGTCTGAGAGCTGGTTCCGGCATGTCCGGCAGATGATTCCGGAGTGTCCGCCAAGTGGTTCTGGCATACCCAGCAGGTGATTTTGGCGTGTCAGGGAGGTGGTACCGGTGAGTCGAGCAGGTGGTTCCGGCGTGCTCGGCAGGTGGTTCAGGCGGTTCTGGCAGGTGGTATCCGTCTGTTCGGGGTGTGGTTCCAGCATCTCATGAGCACGTTTCTGACACGTCTGAGATGTGGTTCCAGCCGGCCCGACAGGTGTTTCCGCAGTGTCCGCCAAGCGGTTCTGGCGTAGTTGGCAGGTGATTTTGGCATGACTGGCAGGTGGTTCCAGCAAGCCTGGCAGGTGATTCCAAAGTGTTCACCAACTGGTTGTGGCGTAGCCGGCAGGTCATTTTTGCGTGATCGGCAGGTGGTTCTGGCGAGTCGAGCAGGTGGTTCCGGCGTGCTCGGCTGGTGCTTCCGGGGTCATTGGCACGGGGTTCTGGCATGTCTGAGAGGTGGTTCCTGCATGCCCGGCAAGTGATTCCGGAGTGTTCGCCAAGTGGTTCTGGCATAGTCGGCAGGTGATTTCGGCATGTCCGGCAGGTGGTTCAGGCGAGTTGAGCAGGTGGTTCCAACGTGCTTGGCAGGTGCTTCCGGCGTCTCCGGCACGTGTTTCTGGCACATCTGACAGGTGGTTCCGGCATGCCCGAAAGGTGATTCCGGTCTGTCCGGTAGGTGGTTCCAGCCTGCACGGCATGTGGTTCTGGTACGCCTCAGAGGTGATTGCGCACGCGCAACAGGTGATTCCGGACTGTCCGCCACATGGTTCTGGCACGTCTGAGAGGTGGTTCCGGCATGCCCGGCAGGTCATCCCAGAGAGTCCTCCAAGTGGTTCTGGCATAACACGCAGGTGATTTTGGCGTGTCTGGCAGGTTGTTCCGTTGTGCTTGGCAGGTGGTTCAGGCTTGGCCGGCAGGTGGTTCCAGACTGTCCAGGACGTGTTTCCAGCTTCTCCGGCAGGTGGTTCTGGTACGTCTGAGAGGTGGTTCCGCCATGGCTGGCAGGTGATTCCGGACCGTCCCCCAGGTGGTTCTGGCATAGCCAGCAGTTGATATTGGCCTGTCCGGCAGGTGGTTCCAGCGAGTCGAACAGGTGGCTCCGGCGTGCTCGGCAGGTGGTTCCGGTCTGTCCGGTAGGTGATTCCGGCGTGTCCGGCACGTGCTTCCGGCACGTCTGAGAGGTGGTTCTGGCATGCGCGACAGGTGATTTCGGAGTGTCCGCCAGGTGGTTCTGGCGTACCCGGCAGGTGATTTTGGCGTGTCCGGCAGGTGTTTCTGGCGAGTCGAGCAGGTGGCTCCGGCATGCTCGGCAGGTGCTTCCAGCGTCTCCGGCACGTGGTTCTGGTGTGTCTGAGAGCTGGTTCCGGCATGTCCGGCAGATGATTCCGGAGTGTCCGCCAAGTGGTTCTGGCATACCCGGCTGGTGATTTGGGCATGTCAGGTAGGTGGTTCCGGCGAGTCGAGCAGGTGGCTCCGGCGTGCTCGGCAGGTTGTTCAGACGGGTCTGGCAGGTGTTTTCCGTCTGTTCGGGGTGTGGTTCCAGCATCTCATGCACATGGTTCTGGCACGTCTGAGATGTGGTTCCGGCCGGCCCGACAGGTGTTTCCACAGTGTCCGCCAAGTGGTACTGGCGTAGTTGGCAGGTGATTTTGGCATGACCGGCAGGTGGTTCCAGCAAGCCCGGCAGGTGATTCCGAAGTGTTCCCCAACTGGTTGTGGCGTAGCCGGCAGGTGATTTTTGCGTGTCTGGCAGGTGGTTCTGGCGAGTCGAGCAGGTGGTTCCGGCGTGCTCGGCAGGTGCTTCCGGGGTCATTGGCACGTGGTTCTGGCATATCTGAGAGGTGGTTCCGGCATGCCCGGCAGGTGATTCCGGAGTGTTCGCCAAGTGTTTCCGGCGTAGCCGGCAGGTGAGTTTGCATGTCCAGCAGTCGTTCCGGCGGGTCGAGCCGGTGGTTCCGGCATGTCCGGAAGGTGGTTCCGGTCTGTCCAGCAGGTGGTTCTGTGGTGTCCGGCACGAGGTTCAGTCTGAGAGGCTGTGCCGGCATGCCCCTCACGTGATTCCGGCTTGTCCCCGAAGTGGTGCTGGTGTAGTGGGCAGGTGATTTTGGCGTGTCCGGCAGGTGGTTCAGGCGAGTTGAGCAGGTGGTTGCGACGTGCTCGGCAGGTGCTTCCGGCGTCTCCGGCACGTGTTTCTGGCACATCTGACTGGTGGTTCCGGCATGCCCAAAAGTTGATTCCGGTCTGTCCGGTAGGTGGTTCCGGCGTGCACGGCACGTGGTTCTGGTACGTGTCAGAGGTGGTTGCGTATGCCCAACAGGTGATTCCGGACTGTCCGCCACGTGCTTCTGGCACGTCTGAGAGGTGGTTCCAACATGCCCGGCAGGTCATTTCGGAGAGTCGTCCAAGTGGTTCTGGCGTAGCCCGCAGGTGATTTTGGCGTGTCCGGCAGGTGGTTCCGCCGTGCTCGGCAGGTGGTTCAGGCATGGCCGTCACGTGGTTCCAGTCTGTCCAGTACGTGTTTCCAGCTTCTCCGGCAGGTGGGTCTGGTACGTCTGAGAGGTGGTTCCGCCATGGCTGGCAGGTGATCCCGGACTGTCCCCCAGGTGGTTCTGTCATAGCCAGCAGTTGATATTGGCCTGTCCGGCAGGTGGTTCCAGCGAGTCGAACAGGTGGCTCCGGTGTTCTTGGCTGGTGGTTCCGGTCTGTCCGGTAGGTGATTCCGGCGTGTCTGGCACGTGCTTCCGGCATGCGCGGCAGGATATTCCGTAGTGTCCGACAGGTGGTTCTGGCATACCCGGCAGGTGATTTTGGCGTGTCCGGCAGGTGTTTCTGGCGAGTCGAGCAGGTGGCTCCGGCGTGCTCGGCAGGTTGTTCAGACGGGTCTGGCAGGTGTTTTCCGTCTGTTCGGGGTGTGGTTCCAGCATCTCATGCACATGGTTCTGGCACGTCTGAGATGTGGTTCCGGCCGGCCCGACAGGTGTTTCCACAGTGTCCGCCAAGTTGTACTGGCGTAGTTGTCAGGTGATTTTGGCATGACCGGCAGGTGGTTCCAGCAAGCCTGGCAGGTGATTCCAAAGTGTTCACCAACTGGTTGTGGCGTAGCCGGCAGGTGATTTTTGCGTGATCGGCAGGTGGTTCTGGCGAGTCGAGCAGGTGGTTCCGGCGTGCTCGGCTGGTGCTTCCGCTGTCATTGGCATGGGGTTCTGGCATGTCTGAGAGGTGGTTCCTGCATGCCCGGCAAGTGATTCCGGAGTGTTCGCCAAGTGGTTCTGGCATACTCAGCAGGTGCTTTTGGCATTTCCGGCATGTGGTTCAGGCGAGTTGAGCAGGTGGTTCCAACGTGCTTGGCAGGTGCTTCCGGCATCTCCGGCACGTGTTTCTGGCACATCTGACAGGTGGTTCCGGCATGCCTGAAAGGTGATTCCGGTCTGTCCGGTAGGTGGGTCCAGCCTGCACGGCATGTGGTTCTGGTACGTCTCAGAGGTGGTTGCGCATGCCCATCCGGTGATTCCGGACTGTCCGCCACATGGTTCTGGCACGTCTGAGAGGTGGTTCCGTCATGCCCGGCAGGTCATCCCAGAGAGTCCTCCAAGTGGTTCTGGCATAACACGCAGGTGATTTTGGCATGTCTGTCAGGTTGTTCCGTTGTGCTTGGCAGGTGGTTCAGGCTTGGCCGGCAGGTGGTTCCAGACTGTCCAGGACGTGTTTCCAGCTTCACCGGCAGGTGGTTCTGGTACGTCTGAGAGGTGGTTCCGCCAAGGCTGGCAGGTGATTCCGGACCGTCCCCGAGGTGGTTCTGGCATAGCCAGCAGTTGATATTGGCCTGTCCGGCAGGTGGTTCCAGCGAGTCGAACAGGTGGCTCCGGCGTGCTCGGCAGGTGGTTCCGGTCTGTCCGGTAGGTGATTCCGGCGTGTCCGGCACGTGCTTCCAGCACGTCTGAGAGGTGGTTCCGGCATGCGCGACAGGTGATTTCGGAGTGTCCGCCAGGTGGTTCTGGCGTACCCGGCAGGTGATTTTGGCGTGTCCGGCAGGTGTTTCTGGCGAGTCGAGCAGGTGGCTCCGGCATGCTCGGCAGGTGCTTCCGGCGTCTCCGGCACTTGGTTCTGGTGTGTCTGAGAGCTGGTTCCGGCATGTCCGGCAGATGATTCCGGAGTGTCCACCAAGTGGTTCTGGCATACCCAGCAGGTGATTTTGGCGTGTCAGGGAGGTGGTACCGGTGAGTCGAGCAGGTGGTTCCGGCGTGCTCGGCAGGTGGTTCAGGCGGTTCTGGCAGGTGGTATCCATCTGTTCGGGGTGTGGTTCCAGCATCTCATGAACACGTTTCTGGCACGTCTGAGATGTGGTTCCAGCCGGCCCGACAGGTGTTTCCGCAGTGTCCGCCAAGCGGTTCTGGCGTAGTTGGCAGGTGATTTTGGCATGACTGGCAGGTGGTTCCAGCAAGCCTGGCAGGTGATTCCAAAGTGTTCACCAACTGGTTGTGGCGTAGCCGGCAGGTGATTTTTGCGTGATCGGCAGGTGGTTCTGGCGAGTCGAGCAGGTGGTTCCGGCGTGCTCGGCTGGTGCTTCCGGGGTCATTGGCACGGGGTTCTGGCATGTCTGAGAGGTGGTTCCTGCATGCCCGGCAAGTGATTCCGGAGTGTTCGCCAAGTGGTTCTGGCATAGTCGGCAGGTGATTTTGGCATGTCCGGCAGGTGGTTCAGGCGAGTTGAGCAGGTGGTTCCAACGTGCTTGGCAGGTGCTTCCGGCGTCTCCGGCACGTGTTTCTGGCACATCTGACAGGTGGTTCCGGCATGCCCGAAAGGTGATTCCGGTCTGTCCGGTAGGTGGTTCCAGCCTGCACGGCATGTGGTTCTGGTACGTCTCAGAGGTGGTTGCGCATGCCCAACAGGTGATTCCGGACTGTCCGCCACATGGTTCTGGCACGTCTGAGAGGTGGTTCCGGCATGCCCGGCAGGTCATTTCGGAGAGTCGTCCAAGTGGTTCTGGCATAACACGCAGGTGATTTTGGCGTGTCTGGCAGGTTGTTCCGTTGTGCTTGGCAGGTGGTTCAGGCTTGGCCGGCAGGTGGTTCCAGACTGTCCAGGACGTGTTTCCAGCTTCTCCGGCAGGTGGTTCTCGTACGTCTGAGAGGTGGTTCCGCCATGGCTGGCAGGTGATTCCGGACCGTCCCCCAGGTGGTTCTGGCATAGCCAGCAGTTGATATTGGCCTGTCCGGCAGGTGGTTCCAGCGAGTCGAACAGGTGGCTCCGGCGTGCTCGGCAGGTGGTTCCGGTCTGTCCGGTAGGTGATTCCGGCGTTTCCGGCACGTGCTTCCGGCACGTCTGAGAGGTGGTTCTGGCATGCGCGACAGGTGATTTCGGAGTGTCCGCCAGGTGGTTCTGGCGTACCCGGCAGGTGATTTTGGCGTGTCCGGCAGGTGTTTCTGGCGAGTCGAGCAGGTGGCTCCGGCATGCTCGGCAGGTGCTTCCGGCGTCTCCGGCACGTGGTTCTGGTGTGTCTGAGAGCTGGTTCCGGCATGTCCGGCAGATGATTCCGGAGTGTCCGCCAAGTGGTTCTGGCATACCCGGCTGGTGATTTGGGCATGTCAGGTAGGTGGTTCCGGCGAGTCGAGCAGGTGGCTCCGGCGTGCTCGGCAGGTTGTTCAGACGGGTCTGGCAGGTGTTTTCCGTCTGTTCGGGGTGTGGTTCCAGCATCTCATGCACATGGTTCTGGCACGTCTGAGATGTGGTTCCGGCCGGCCCGACAGGTGTTTCCACAGTGTCCGCCAAGTGGTACTGGCGTAGTTGGCAGGTGATTTTGGCATGACCGGCAGGTGGTTCCAGCAAGCCCGGCAGGTGATTCCGAAGTGTTCCCCAACTGGTTGTGGCGTAGCCGGCAGGTGATTTTTGCGTGTCCGGCAGGTGGTTCTGGCGAGTCGAGCAGGTGGTTCCGGCGTGCTCGGCAGGTGCTTCCGGGGTCATTGGCACGTGGTTCTGGCATATCTGAGAGGTGGTTCCGGCATGCCCGGCAGGTGATTCCGGAGTGTTCGCCAAGTGTTTCCGGCGTAGCCGGCAGGTGAATTTGCATGTCCAGCGGTCGTTCCGGCGGGTCGAGCCGGTGGTTCCGGCGTGTCCGGCAGGTGGTTCCGGTCTGTCCGGCAGGTGGTTCTGTGGTGTCCGGCACGAGGTTCAGTCTGAGAGGCTGTGCCGGCATGATCCTCACGTGACTCCGGCTTGTCCCCGAAGTGGTGCTGGTGTAGCGGGCAGGTGATTTTGGCGTGTCCGGCAGGTGGTTCAGGCGAGTTGAGCAGGTGGTTGCGACGTGCTCGGCAGGTGCTTCCGGCGTCTCGGGCACGGGTTTCTGGCACATCTGACTGGTGGTTCCGGCATGCCCAAAAGTTGATTCCGGTCTGTCCGGTAGGTGGTTCCGGCGTGCACGGCACGTGGTTCTGGTACGTGTCAGAGGTGGTTGCCTATGCCCAACAGGTGATTCCGGACTGTCCGCCACGTGCTTCTGGCACGTCTGAGAGGTGGTTCCAACATGCCCGGCAGGTCATTTCGGAGAGTCGTCCAAGTGGTTCTGGCATAGCCCACAGGTGATTTTGGCGTGTCCGGCAGGTGGTTCCGCCGTGCTCGGCAGGTGGTTCAGGCATGGCCGTCACGTGGTTCCAGTCTGTCCAGGACGTGTTTCCAGCTTCTCCGGCAGGTGGTTCTGGTACGTCTGAGAGGTGGTTCCGCCATGGCTAGCAGGTGATTCCGGACCGTCCCCCAGGTGGTTCTGGCATAGCCAGCAGTTGATATTGGCCTGTCCGGCAGGTGGTTCCAGCGAGTCGAACAGGTGGCTCCGGCGTGCTCGGCAGGTGGTTCCGGTCTGTCCGGTAGGTGATTCCGGCGTGTCCGGCACGTGCTTCCGGCACGTCTGAGAGGTGGTTCCGGCATGCGCGACAGGTGATTTCGGAGTGTCCGCCAGGTGGTTCTGGCGTACCCGGCAGGTGATTTTGGCGTGTCCGGCAGGTGTTTCTGGCGAGTCGAGCAGGTGGCTCCGGCATGCTCGCCAGGTGCTTCCGGCGTCTCCGGCACTTGGTTCTGGTGTGTCTGAGAGCTGGTTCCGGCATGTCCGGCAGATGATTCCGGAGTGTCCGCCAAGTGGTTCTGGCATACCCAGCAGGTGATTATGGCGTGTCAGGGAGGTGGTACCGGTGAGTCGAGCAGGTGGTTCCGGCGTGCTCGGCAGGTGGTTCAGGCGGTTCTGGCAGGTGGTATCCATCTGTTCGGGGTGTGGTTCCAGCATCTCATGAACACGTTTCTCGCACGTCTGAGATGTGGTTCCAGCCGGCCCGACAGGTGTTTCCGCAGTGTCCGCCAAGCGGTTCTGGCGTAGTTGGCAGGTGATTTTGGCATGACTGGCAGGTGGTTCCAGCAAGCCTGGCAGGTGATTCCAAAGTGTTCACCAACTGGTTGTGGCGTAGCCGGCAGGTGATTTTTGCGTGTCCGGCAGGTGGTTCTGGCGAGTCGAGCAGGTGGTTCCGGCGTGCTCGGCAGGTGCTTCCGGAGTCATTGGCACGTGGTTCTGGCATATCTGAGAGGTGGTTCCGGCATGCCCGGCAGGTGATTCCGGAGTGTTCGCCAAGTGTTTCCAGGGTAGCCGGCAGGTGAGTTTGCATGTCCCGCGGTCGTTCCGGCGGGTCGAGCCGGTGGTTCTGGCGTGTCCGGCAGGTGGTTCCGGTCTGTCCGGCAGGTGGTTCTGTGGTGTCCGGCACGAGGTTCAGTCTGAGAGGCTGTGCCGGCATGCCCCTCACGTGATTCCGGCTTGTCCCCGAAGTGGTGCTGGTGTAGCGGGCAGGTGATTTTGGCGTGTCCGGCAGGTGGTTCAGGCGAGTTGAGCAGGTGGTTGCGACGTGCTCGGCAGGTGCTTCCGGCGTCTCCGGCACGGGTTTCTGGCACATCTGACTGGTGGTTCCGGCATGCCCAAAAGTTGATTCCGGTCTGTCCGTTTGGTGGTTCCGGCGTGCACGGCACGTAGTTCTGGTACGTGTCAGAGGTGGTTGCGTATGCCCAACAGGTGATTCCGGACAGTCCGCCACGTGCTTCTGGCACGTCTGAGAGGTGGTTCCAACATGCCCGGCAGGTCATTTCGGAGAGTCGTCCAAGTGGTTCTGGCGTAGCCCGCAGGTGATTTTGGCGTGTCTGGCAGGTGGTTCCGCCGTGCTCGGCAGGTGGTTCAGGCACGGCCGTCACGTGGTTCCAGTCTGTCCAGGACGTGTTTCCAGCTTCTCCGGCAGGTGGGTCTGGTACGTCTGAGAGGTGGTTCCGCCATGGCTGGCAGGTGATCCCGGACTGTCCCCCAGGTGGTTCTGGCATAGCCAGCAGTTGATATTGGCCTGTCCGGCAGGTGGTTCCAGCGAGTCGAACAGGTGGCTCCGGTGTTCTTGGCAGGTGGTTCCGGTCTGTCCGGTAGGTGATTCCGGCGTGTCTGGCACGTGCTTGCGGCATGCGCGGCAGGTGATTACGTAGTGTCCGCCAGGTGTTTCTGGCATACCCGGCAGGTGATTTTGGCGTGTCCGTCAGGTGTTTCTGGCGAGTCGAGCAGGTGGCTCCGGCATGCTCGGCAGGTGCTTCCGGCGTCTCCGGCATTTGGTTCTGGTGTGTCTGAGAGCTGGTTCCGGCATGTCCGGCAGATGATTCCGGAGTGTCCGCCAAGTGGTTCTGGCATACCCAGCAGGTGATTTTGGCGTGTCAGGGAGGTGGTACCGGTGAGTCGAGCAGGTGGTTCCGGCGTGCTCGGCAGGTGGTTCAGGCGGTTCTGGCAGGTGGTATCCATCTGTTCGGGGTGTGGTTCCAGCATCTCATGAACACGTTTCTGGCACGTCTGAGATGTGGTTCCAGCCGGCCCGACAGGTGTTTCCGCAGTGTCCGCCAAGCGGTTCTGGCGTAGTTGGCAGGTGATTTTGGCATGACTGGCAGGTGGTTCCAGCAAGCCTGGCAGGTGATTCCAAAGTGTTCACCAACTGGTTGTGGCGTAGCCGGCAGGTGATTTTTGCGTGATCGGCAGGTGGTTCTGGCGAGTCGAGCAGGTGTTTCCGGCGTGCTCGGCTGGTGCTTCCGGGGTCATTGGCACGGGGTTCTGGCATGTCTGAGAGGTGGTTCCTGCATGCCCGGCAAGTGATTCCGGAGTGTTCGCCAAGTGGTTCTGGCATAGTCGGCAGGTGATTTTGGCATGTCCGGCAGGTGGTTCAGGCGAGTTGAGCAGGTGGTTCCAACGTGCTTGGCAGGTGCTTCCGGCGTCTCCGGCACGTGTTTCTGGAACATCTGACTGGTGGTTCCGGCATGCCCGAAAGGTGATTCCGGTCTGTCCGGTAGGTGGTTCCAGCCTGCACGGCATGTGGTTCTGGTACGTCTCAGAGGTGGTTGCGCACGCGCAACAGGTGATTCCGGACTGTCCGCCACATGGTTCTGGCACGTCTGAGAGGTGGTTCCGGCATGCCCGGCAGGTCATCCCAGAGAGTCCTCCAAGTGGTTCTGGCATAACACGCAGGTGATTTTGGCGTGTCTGGCAGGTTGTTCCGTTGTGCTTGGCAGGTGGTTCAGGCTTGGCCGGCAGGTGGTTCCAGACTGTCCAGGACGTGTTTCCAGCTTCTCCGGCAGGTGGTTCTGGTACGTCTGAGAGGTGGTTCCGCCATGGCTGGCAGGTGATTCCGGACCGTCCCCCAGGTGGTTCTGGCATAGCCAGCAGTTGATATTGGCTTGTCCGGCAGGTGGTTCCAGCGAGTCGAACAGGTGGCTCCGGCGTGCTCGGCAGGTGGTTCCGGTCTGTCCGGTAGGTGATTCCGGCGTGTCCGGCACGTGCTTCCGGCACGTCTGAGAGGTGGTTCCGGCATGCGCGACAGGTGATTTCGGAGTGTCCGCCAGGTGGTTCTGGCGTACCCGGCAGGTGATTTTGGCGTGTCCGGCAGGTGTTTCTGGCGAGTCGAGCAGGTGGCTCCGGCATGCTCGGCAGGTGCTTCCGGCGTCTCCGGCACGTGGTTCTGGTGTGTCTGAGAGCTGGTTCCGGCATGTCCGGCAGATGATTCCGGAGTGTCCGCCAAGTGGTTCTGGCATACCCGGCTGGTGATTTGGGCATGTCAGGTAGGTGGTTCCGGCGAGTCGAGCAGGTGGCTCCGGCGTGCTCGGCAGGTTGTTCAGACGGGTCTGGCAGGTGTTTTCCGTCTGTTCGGGGTGTGGTTCCAGCATCTCATGCACATGGTTCTGGCACGTCTGAGATGTGGTTCCGGCCGGCCCGACAGGTGTTTCCACAGTGTCCGCCAAGTGGTACTGGCGTAGTTGGCAGGTGATTTTGGCATGACCGGCAGGTGGTTCCAGCAAGCCCGGCAGGTGATTCCGAAGTGTTCCCCAACTGGTTGTGGCGTAGCCGGCAGGTGATTTTTGCGTGTCCGGCAGGTGGTTCTGGCGAGTCGAGCAGGTGGTTCCGGCGTGCTCGGCAGGTGCTTCCGGAGTCATTGGCACGTGGTTCTGGCATATCTGAGAGGTGGTTCCGGCATGCCCGGCAGGTGATTCCGGAGTGTTCGCCAAGTGTTTCCAGGGTAGCCGGCAGGTGAGTTTGCATGTCCCGCGGTCGTTCCGGCGGGTCGAGCCGGTGGTTCCGGCGTGTCCGGCAGGTGGTTCCGGTCTGTCCGGCAGGTGGTTCTGTGGTGTCCGGCACGAGGTTCAGTCTGAGAGGCTGTGCCGGCATGCCCCTCACGTGATTCCGGCTTGTCCCCGAAGTGGTGCTGGTGTAGCGGGCAGGTGATTTTGGCGTGTCCGGCAGGTGGTTCAGGCGAGTTGAGCAGGTGGTTGCGACGTGCTCGGCAGGTGCTTCCGGCGTCTCCGGCACGGGTTTCTGGCACATCTGACTGGTGGTTCCGGCATGCCCAAAAGTTGATTCCGGTCTGTCCGTTTGGTGGTTCCGGCGTGCACGGCACGTAGTTCTGGTACGTGTCAGAGGTGGTTGCGTATGCCCAACAGGTGATTCCGGACAGTCCGCCACGTGCTTCTGGCACGTCTGAGAGGTGGTTCCAACATGCCCGGCAGGTCATTTCGGAGAGTCGTCCAAGTGGTTCTGGCGTAGCCCGCAGGTGATTTTGGCGTGTCTGGCAGGTGGTTCCGCCGTGCTCGGCAGGTGGTTCAGGCACGGCCGTCACGTGGTTCCAGTCTGTCCAGGACGTGTTTCCAGCTTCTCCGGCAGGTGGGTCTGGTACGTCTGAGAGGTGGTTCCGCCATGGCTGGCAGGTGATCCCGGACTGTCCCCCAGGTGGTTCTGGCATAGCCAGCAGTTGATATTGGCCTGTCCGGCAGGTGGTTCCAGCGAGTCGAACAGGTGGCTCCGGTGTTCTTGGCAGGTGGTTCCGGTCTGTCCGGTAGGTGATTCCGGCGTGTCTGGCACGTGCTTGCGGCATGCGCGGCAGGTGATTACGTAGTGTCCGCCAGGTGTTTCTGGCATACCCGGCAGGTGATTTTGGCGTGTCCGTCAGGTGTTTCTGGCGAGTCGAGCAGGTGGCTCCGGCATGCTCGGCAGGTGCTTCCGGCGTCTCCGGCATTTGGTTCTGGTGTGTCTGAGAGCTGGTTCCGGCATGTCCGGCAGATGATTCCGGAGTGTCCGCCAAGTGGTTCTGGCATACCCAGCAGGTGATTTTGGCGTGTCAGGGAGGTGGTACCGGTGAGTCGAGCAGGTGGTTCCGGCGTGCTCGGCAGGTGGTTCAGGCGGTTCTGGCAGGTGGTATCCATCTGTTCGGGGTGTGGTTCCAGCATCTCATGAACACGTTTCTGGCACGTCTGAGATGTGGTTCCAGCCGGCCCGACAGGTGTTTCCGCAGTGTCCGCCAAGCGGTTCTGGCGTAGTTGGCAGGTGATTTTGGCATGACTGGCAGGTGGTTCCAGCAAGCCTGGCAGGTGATTCCAAAGTGTTCACCAACTGGTTGTGGCGTAGCCGGCAGGTGATTTTTGCGTGATCGGCAGGTGGTTCTGGCGAGTCGAGCAGGTGTTTCCGGCGTGCTCGGCTGGTGCTTCCGGGGTCATTGGCACGGGGTTCTGGCATGTCTGAGAGGTGGTTCCTGCATGCCCGGCAAGTGATTCCGGAGTGTTCGCCAAGTGGTTCTGGCATAGTCGGCAGGTGATTTTGGCATGTCCGGCAGGTGGTTCAGGCGAGTTGAGCAGGTGGTTCCAACGTGCTTGGCAGGTGCTTCCGGCGTCTCCGGCACGTGTTTCTGGAACATCTGACTGGTGGTTCCGGCATGCCCGAAAGGTGATTCCGGTCTGTCCGGTAGGTGGTTCCAGCCTGCACGGCATGTGGTTCTGGTACGTCTCAGAGGTGGTTGCGCACGCGCAACAGGTGATTCCGGACTGTCCGCCACATGGTTCTGGCACGTCTGAGAGGTGGTTCCGGCATGCCCGGCAGGTCATCCCAGAGAGTCCTCCAAGTGGTTCTGGCATAACACGCAGGTGATTTTGGCGTGTCTGGCAGGTTGTTCCGTTGTGCTTGGCAGGTGGTTCAGGCTTGGCCGGCAGGTGGTTCCAGACTGTCCAGGACGTGTTTCCAGCTTCTCCGGCAGGTGGTTCTGGTACGTCTGAGAGGTGGTTCCGCCATGGCTGGCAGGTGATTCCGGACCGTCCCCCAGGTGGTTCTGGCATAGCCAGCAGTTGATATTGGCCTGTCCGGCAGGTGGTTCCAGCGAGTCGAACAGGTGGCTCCGGCGTGCTCGGCAGGTGGTTCCGGTCTGTCCGGTAGGTGATTCCGGCGTGTCCGGCACGTGCTTCCGGCACGTCTGAGAGGTGGTTCCGGCATGCGCGACAGGTGATTTCGGAGTGTCCGCCAGGTGGTTCTGGCGTACCCGGCAGGTGATTTTGGCGTGTCCGGCAGGTGTTTCTGGCGAGTCGAGCAGGTGGCTCCGGCATGCTCGGCAGGTGCTTCCGGCGTCTCCGGCACGTGGTTCTGGTGTGTCTGAGAGCTGGTTCCGGCATGTCCGGCAGATGATTCCGGAGTGTCCGCCAAGTGGTTCTGGCATACCCGGCTGGTGATTTGGGCATGTCAGGTAGGTGGTTCCGGCGAGTCGAGCAGGTGGCTCCGGCGTGCTCGGCAGGTTGTTCAGACGGGTCTGGCAGGTGTTTTCCGTCTGTTCGGGGTGTGGTTCCAGCATCTCATGCACATGGTTCTGGCACGTCTGAGATGTGGTTCCGGCCGGCCCGACAGGTGTTTCCACAGTGTCCGCCAAGTGGTACTGGCGTAGTTGGCAGGTGATTTTGGCATGACCGGCAGGTGGTTCCAGCAAGCCCGGCAGGTGATTCCGAAGTGTTCCCCAACTGGTTGTGGCGTAGCCGGCAGGTGATTTTTGCGTGTCCGGCAGGTGGTTCTGGCGAGTCGAGCAGGTGGTTCCGGCGTGCTCGGCAGGTGCTTCCGGGGTCATTGGCACGTGGTTCTGGCATATCTGAGAGGTGGTTCCGGCATGCCCGGCAGGTGATTCCGGAGTGTTCGCCAAGTGTTTCCGGCGTAGCCGGCAGGTGAGTTTGCATGTCCAGCGGTCGTTCCGGCGGGTCGAGCCGGTGGTTCCGGCATGTCCGGAAGGTGGTTCCGGTGTGTCCAGCAGGTGGTTCTGTGGTGTCCGGCACGAGGTTCAGTCTGAGAGGCTGTGCCGGCATGCCCCTCACGTGATTCCGGCTTGTCCCCGAAGTGGTGCTGGTGTAGCGGGCAGGTGATTTTGGCGTGTCCGGCAGGTGGTTCAGGCGAGTTGAGCAGGTGGTTGCGACGTGCTCGGCAGGTGCTTCCGGCGTCTCCGGCACGTGTTTCTGGCACATCTGACTGGTGGTTCCGGCATGCCCAAAAGTTGATTCCGGTCTGTCCGGTAGGTGGTTCCGGCGTGCACGGCACGTGGTTCTGGTACATCTCAGAGGTGGTTGCGTATGCCCAACAGGTGATTCCGGACTGTCCGCCACGTGCTTCTGGCACGTCTGAGAGGTGGTTCCAACATGCCTGGCAGGTCATTTCGGAGAGTCGTCCAAGTGGTTCTGGCGTAGCCCGCAGGTGATTTTGGCGTGTCCGGCAGGTGGTTCCGCCGTGCTCGGCAGGTGGTTCAGGCATGGCCGTCACGTGGTTCCAGTCTGTCCAGGACGTGTTTCCAGCTTCTCCGGCAGGTGGTTCTGGTACGTCTGAGAGGTGGTTCCGCCATGGCTGGCAGGTGATTCCGGACTGTCCCCCAGGTGGTTCTGGCATAGCCAGCAGTTGATATTGGCCTGTCCGGCAGGTGGTTCCAGCGAGTCGAACAGGTGGCTCCGGTGTTCTTGGCAGGTGGTTCCGGTCTGTCCGGTAGGTGATTCCGGCGTGTCTGGCACGTGCTTCCGGCATGCGCGGCAGGATATTCCGTAGTGTCCGCCAGGTGGTTCTGGCATACCCGGCAGGTGATTTTGGCGTGTCCGGCAGGTGTTTCTGGCGAGTCGAGCAGGTGGCTCTGGCGTGCTCGGCAGGTTGTTCAGACGGGTCTGGCAGGTGTTTTCCGTCTGTTCGGGGTGTGGTTCCAGCATCTCATGCACATGGTTCTGGCACGTCTGAGATGTGGTTCCGGCCGGCCCGACAGGTGTTTCCACAGTGTCCGCCAAGTTGTACTGGCGTAGTTGTCAGGTGATTTTGGCATGACCGGCAGGTGGTTCCAGCAAGCCTGGCAGGTGATTCCAAAGTGTTCCCCAACTGGTTGTGGCGTAGCCGGCAGGTGATTTTTGCGTGATCGGCAGGTGGTTCTGGCGAGTCGAGCAGGTGGTTCCGGCGTGCTCGGCTGGTGCTTCCGGTGTCATTGGCACGGGGTTCTGGCATGTCTGAGAGGTGGTTCCTGCATGCCCGGCAAGTGATTCCGGAGTGTTCGCCAAGTGGTTCTGGCATACTCGGCAGGTGATTTTGGCATGTCCGGCAGGAGGTTCAGGCGAGTTGAGCAGGTGGTTCCAACGTGCTTGGCAGGTGCGTCCGGCATCTCCGGCACGTGTTTCTGGCACATCTGACAGGTGGTTCCGGCATGCCCGAAAGGTGATTCCGGTCTGTCCGGTAGGTGGTTCCAGCCTGCACGGCATGTGGTTCTGGTACGTCTCAGAAATGGTTGCGCATGCCCAACAGGTGATTCCGGACTGTCCGCCACATGGTTCTGGCACGTCTGAGAGGTGGTTCCGTCATGCCCGGCAGGTCATCCCAGAGAGTCCTCCAAGTGGTTCTGGCATAACACGCAGGTGATTTTGGCATGTCTGGCAGGTTGTTCCGTTGTGCTTGGCAGGTGGTTCAGGCTTGGCCGGCAGGTGGTTCCAGACTGTCCAGGACGTGTTTCCAGCTTCACCGGCAGGTGGTTCTGGTACGTCTGAGAGGTGGTTCCGCCATGGCTGGCAGGTGATTCCAGACCGTCCCCGAGGTGGTTCTGGCATAGCCAGCAGTTGATATTGGCCTGTCCAGCAGGTGGTTCCAGCGAGTCGAACAGGTGGCTCCGGCGTGCTCGACAGGTGGTTCCGGTCTGTCCGGTAGGTGATTCCGGCGTGTCCGGCACGTGCTTCCGGCACGTCTGAGAGGTGGTTCCGGCATGCGCGACAGGTGATTTCGGAGTGTCCGCCAGGTGGTTCTGGCGTACCCGGCAGGTGATTTTGGCGTGTCCGGCAGGTGTTTCTGGCGAGTCGAGCAGGTGGCTCCGGCATGCTCGCCAGGTGCTTCCGGCGTCTCCGGCACGTGGTTCTGGTGTGTCTGAGAGCTGGTTCTGGCATGTCCGGCAGATGATTCCGGATTGTCCGCCAAGTGGTTCTGGCATACCCGGCTGGTGATTTGGGCATGTCAGGTAGGTGGTTCCGGCGAGTCGAGCAGGTGGCTCCGGCGTGCTCGGCAGGTTGTTCAGACGGGTCTGGCAGGTGTTTTCCGTCTGTTCGGGGTGTGGTTCCAGCATCTCATGCACATGGTTGTGGCACGTCTGAGATGTGGTTCCGGCCAGCCCTACAGGTGTTTCCACAGTGTCCGCCAAGTGGTACTGGCGTAGTTGGCAGGTGATTTTGGCATGACCGGCAGGTGGTTCCAGCAAGCCCGGCAGGTGATTCCGAAGTGTTCCCCAACTGGTTGTGGCGTAGCCGGCAGGTGATTTCTGCGTGTCCGGCAGGTGGTTCTGGCGAGTCGAGCAGGTGGTTCCGGCGTGCTCGGCAGGTGCTTCCGGGGTCATTGGCACGTGGTTCTGGCATATCTGAGAGGTGGTTCCGGCATGCCCGGCAGGTGATTCCGGAGTGTTCGTCAAGTGTTTCCGGCGTCGCCGGCAGGTGATTATGCATGTCCAGCAGTCGTTCCGGCGGGTCGAGCCGGTGGTTCCGGCGTGTCCGGCAGGTGGTTCCGGTCTGTCCGGCAGGTGGTTCTGTGGTGTCCGGCACGAGGTTCAGTCTGAGAGGCTGTGCCGGCATGCCCCTCACGTGATTCCGGCTTGTCCCCGAAGTGGTGCTGGTGTAGCGGGCAGGTGATTTTGGCGTGTCCGGCAGGTGGTTCAGGCGAGTTGAGCAGGTGGTTGCGACGTGCTCGGCAGGTGCTTCCGGCGTCTCCGGCACGTGTTTCTGGCACATCTGACTGGTGGTTCCGGCATGCCCAAAACCTGATTCCGGTCTGTCCGGTAGGTGGTTCCGGCGTGCACGGCACGTGGTTCTGGTTCGTGTCAGAGGTGGTTGCGTATGCCCAACAGGTGATTCCGGACTGTCCGCCACGTGCTTGTGGCACATCTGAGAGGTGGTTCCAACATGCCCGGCGGGTCATTTCGGAGAGTCGTCCAAGTGGTACTGGCGTAGCCCGCAGGTGATTTTGGCGTGTCCGGCAGGTGGTTCCGCCGTGCTCGTCAGGTGGTTCAGGCATGGCCGTCACGTGGTTCCAGTCTGTCCAGGACGTGTTTCCAGCTTCTCCGGCAGGTGGTTCTGGTACGTCTGAGAGGTGGTTCCGCCATGGCTGGCAGGTGATCCCGGACTGTCCCCCAGGTGGTTCTGGCATAGCCAGCAGTTGATATTGGCCTGTCCGGCATGTGATTCCAGCGAGTCGAACAGTTGGCTCCGGCGTTCTTGGCAGGTGGTTCCGGTCTGTCCGGTAGGTGTTTCCGGCGTGTCTGGCACGTGCTTCCGGCACGTCTGAGAGGTGGTTCCGGCATGCGCGGCAGGTGATTCCGTGTTGTCCGCCAGGTGGTTGTGGCGTACCCGGCAGGTGATTTTGGCGTGTCCGGCAGGTGTTTCTGGCGAGTCGAGCAGGTGGCTCCGGCATGCTCGGCAGGTGCTTCTGGCGTCTCCGGCACTTGGTTCTGGTGTGTCTGAGAGCTGGTTCCGGCATGTCCGGCAGATGATTCCGGAGTGTCCGCCAAGTGGTTCTGGCATACCCGGCTGGTGATTTGGGCATGTCAGGTAGGTGGTTCCGGCGAGTCGAGCAGGTGGCTCCGGCGTGCTCGGCAGGTTGTTCAGACGGGTCTGGCAGGTGTTTTCCGTCTGTTCGGGGTGTGGTCCAGCATCTCATGCACATGGTTCTGGCACGTCTGAGATGTGGTTCCGGCCGGCCCGACAGGTGTTTCCACAGTGTCCGCCAAGTGGTACTGGCGTAGTTGGCAGGTGATTTTGGCATGACCGGCAGGTGGTTCCAGCAAGCCCGGCAGGTGATTCCGAAGTGTTCCCCAACTGGTTGTGGCATAGCCGGCAGGTGATTTCTGCGTGTCCGGCAGGTGGTTCTGGCGAGTCGAGCAGGTGGTTCCGGCATGCTCGGCAGGTGCTTCCGGGGTCATTGGCACGTGGTTCTGGCATATATGAGTGGTGGTTCCGGCATGCCCGGCAGGTGATTCCGGAGTGTTCGCCAAGTGTTTCCGGCGTAGCCGGCAGGTGATTATGCATGTCCAGCGGTCGTTCCGGCGGGTCGAGCCGGTGGTTCCGGCGTGTCCGGCAGGTGGTTCCGGTCTGTCCGGCAGGTGGTTCTGTGGTGTCCGGCACGAGGTTCAGTCTGAGAGGCTGTGCCGGCATGCCCCTCACGTTATTCTGGCTTGTCCCCGAAGTGGTGCTGGTGTAGCGGGCAGGTGATTTTGGCGTGTCCGGCAGGTGGTTCAGGCGAGTTGAGCAGGTGGTTGCGACGTGCTCGGCAAGTGCTTCTGGCGTCTGCGGCACGTGTTTCTGGCACATCTGACTGGTGGTTCCGGCATGCCCAAAAGTTGATTCCGGTCTGTCCGGTAGGTGGTTCCGGCGTGCACGGCACGTGGTTCTGGTACGTCTCAGAGGTGGTTGCGTATGCCCAACAGGTGATTCCGGACTGTCCGCCACGTGCTTCTGGCACGTCTGAGAGGTGGTTCCAACATGCCCGGCAGGTAATTTCGGAGAGTCGTCCAAGTGGTTCTGGCGTAGCCCGCAGGTGATTTTGGCGTGTCCGGCAGGTGGTTCCGCCGTGCTCGGCAGGTGGTTCAGGCATGGCCGTCACGTGGTTCCAGTCTGTCCAGGACGTGTTTCCAGCTTCTCCGGCAGGTGGTTCTGGTACGTCTGAGAGGTGGTTCCGCCATGGCTGGCAGGTGATCCCGGACCGTCCCCCAGGTGGTTCTGGCATAGCCAGCAGTTGATATTGGCCTGTACGGCAGGTGGTTCCAGCGAGTCGAACAGGTGGCTCCGGCGTTGTTGGCAGGTGGTTCCGGTCTGTCCGGTAGGTGTTTCCGGCGTGTCTGGCACGTGCTTCCGGCACGTCTGAGAGGTGGTTCCGGCATGCGCGGCAGGTGATTCCGTAGTGTCCGCCAGGTGGTTCTGGCGTAGCCGGCAGGTGATTTTGGCGTCTCCGGCAGGTGTTTCTGGCGAGTCGAGCAGGTGGCTCCGGCATGCTCGGCAGGTGCTTCCGGCGTCTCCGGCACTTGCTTCTGGTGTGTCTGAGAGCTGGTTCCGGCATGTTTGGCAGATGATTCCGGAGTGTCCGCCAAGTGGTTCTGGCATACCCGGCTGGTGATTTGGGCATGTCAGGTAGGTGGTTCCGGCGAGTCGAGCAGGTGGCTCCGGCGTGCTCGGCAGGTTGTTCAGACGGGTCTGGCAGGTGTTTTCCGTCTGTTCGGGGTGTGGTTCCAGCATCTCATGCACATGGTTCTGGCACGTCTGAGATGTGGTTCCGGCCGGCCCGACAGGTGTTTCCACAGTGTCCGCCAAGTGGTACTGGCGTAGTGGGCAGGTGATTTTGGCATGACCGGCACGTGGTTCCAGCAAGCCCGGCAGGTGATTCCGAAGTGTTCCCCAACTGGTTGTGGCGTAGCCGGCAGGTGATTTTTGCGTGTCCGGCAGGTGGTTCTGGCGAGTCGAGCAGGTGGTTCCGGCGTGCTCGGCAGGTGCTTCCGGGGTCAGTGGCACGTGGTTCTGGCATATATGAGAGTTGGTTCCGGCATGCCCGGCAGGTTGATTCCGGAGTGTCCGCCAAGTGGTTCTGGCATACCCAGCAGGTGATTTTGGCGTGTCAGGGAGGTGGTACCGGTGAGTCGAGCAGGTGGTTCCGGCGTGCTCAGCAGGTGGTTCAGGCGGTTCTGGCAGGTGGTATCCGTCTGTTCGGGGTGTGGTTCCAGCATCTCATGAACACGTTTCTGGCACGTCTGAGATGTGGTTCCAGCCGGCCCGACAGGTGTTTCCGCAGTGTCCGCCAAGCGGTTCTGGCGTAGTTGGCAGGTGATTTTGGCATGACTGGCAGGTGGTTCCAGCAAGCCTGGCAGGTGATTCCAAAGTGTTCACCAACTGGTTGTGGCGTAGCCGGCAGGTGATTTTTGCGTGATCGGCAGGTGGTTCTGGCGAGTCGAGCAGGTGGTTCCGGCCTGCTCGGCTGGTGCTTCCGGGGTCATTGGCACGGGGTTCTGGCATGTCCGAGAGGAGGTTCCTGCATGCCCGGCAAGTGATTCCGGAGTGTTCGCCAAGTGGTTCTGGCATAGTCGGCAGGTGATTTTGGCATGTCCGGCAGGTGGTTCAGGCGAGTTGAGCAGGTGGTTCCAACGTGCTTGGCAGGTGCTTCCGGCGTCTCCGGCACGTGTTTCTGGCACATCTGACAGTTGGTTCCTGCATGCCCAACAGGTGATTCCGGACTGTCCGCCACATGGTTCTGGCACGTCTGAGAGGTGGTTCCGGCATGCCCGGCAGGTCATCCCAGAGAGTCCTCCAAGTGGTTCTGGCATAACACGCAGGTGATTTTGGCGTGTCTGGCAGGTTGTTCCGTTGTGCTTGGCAGGCGGTTCAGGCTTGGCCGGCATGTGGTTCCAGACTGTCCAGGACGTGTTTCCAGCTTCTCCGGCAGGTGGTTCTGGTACGTCTGAGAGGTGGTTCCGCCATGGCTGGCAAGTGATTCCGGACCGTCCCCCAGGTGGTTCTGCCATAGCCAGCAGTTGATATTGGCCTGTCCGGCAGGTGGTTCCAGCGAGTCGAACAGGTGGCTCCGGCGTGCTCGGCAGGTGGTTCCGGTCTGTCCGGTAGGTGATTCCGGCGTGTCCGGCACGTGCTTCCGGCACGTCTGAGAGGTGGTTCCGGCATGCGCGACAGGTGATTTCGGAGTGTCCGCCAGGTGGTTCTGGCGTACCCGGCAGGTGATTTTGGCGTGTCCGGCAGGTGTTTCTGGCGAGTCGAGCAGGTGGCTCCGGCATGCTCGGCAGGTGCTTCCGGCGTCTCCGGCACTTGCTTCTGGTGTGTCTGAGAGCTGGTTCCGGCATGTCCGGCAGATGATTCCGGAGTGTCCGCCAAGTGGTTCTGGCATACCCAGCAGGTGATTTTGGCGTGTCAGGGAGGTGGTACCGGTGAGTCGCGCAGGTGGTTCCGGCGTGCTCGGCAGGTGGTTCAGGCGGTTCTGGCAGGTGGTATCCATCTGTTCGGGGTGTGGTTCCAGCATCTCATGAACACGTTTCTGGCACGTCTGAGATGTGGTTCCAGCCGGCCCGACAGGTGTTTCCGCAGTGTCCGCCAAGCGGTTCTGGCGTAGTTGGCAGGTGATTTTGGCATGACTGGCAGGTGGTTCCAGCAAGCCTGGCAGGTGATTCCAAAGTCTTCACCAACTGGTTGTGGCGTCGCCGGCAGGTGATTTTTGCGTGATCGGCAGGTGGTTCTGGCGAGTCGAGCAGGTGGTTCCGGCGTGCTCGGCTGGTGCTTCCGGGGTCATTGGCACGGGGTTCTGGCATGTCTGAGAGGTGGTTCCTGCATGCCCGGCAAGTGATTCCGGAGTGTTCGCCAAGTGGTTCTGGCATAGTCGGCAGGTGATTTTGGCATGTCCGGCAGGTGGTTCAGGCGAGTTGAGCAGGTGGTTCCAACGTGCTTGGCAGGTGCTTCCGGCGTCTCCGGCACGTGTTTCTGGCACATCTGACAGGTGGTTCCGGCATGCCCGAAAGGTGATTCCGGTCTGTCCGGTAGGTGGTTCCAGCCTGCACGGCATGTGGTTCTGGTACGTCTCAGAGGTGGTTGCGCATGCCCAACAGGTGATTCCGGACTGTCCGCCACATGGTTCTGGCACGTCTGAGAGGTGGTTCCGGCATGCCCGGCAGGTCATCCCAGAGAGTCCTCCAAGTGGTTCTGGCATAACACGCAGGTGATTTTGGCGTGTCTGGCAGGTTGTTCCGTTGTGCTTGGCAGGTGGTTCAGGCTTGGCCGGCAGGTGGTTCCAGACTGTCCAGGACGTGTTTCCAGCTTCTCCGGCAGGTGGTTCTCGTACGTCTGAGAGGTGGTTCCGCCATGGCTGGCAGGCGATCCGGACCGTTCCCCAGGTGGTTCTGGCATAGCCAGCAGTTGATATTGGCCTGTCCGGCAGGTGGTTCCAGCGAGTCGAACAGGTGGCTCCGGCATGCTCGGCAGGAGCTTCCAGCGTCTCCGGCACGTGGTTCTGGTGTGTCTGAGAGCTGGTTCCGGCATGTCCGGCAGATGATTCCGGAGTGTCCGCCAAGTGGTTCTGGCATACCCGGCTGGTGATTTGGGCATGTCAGGTAGGTGGTTCCGGCGAGTCGAGCAGGTGGCTCCGGCGTGCTCGGCAGGTTGTTCAGACGGGTCTGGCAGGTGTTTTCCGTCTGTTCGGGGTGTGGTTCCAGCATCTCATGCACATGGTTCTGGCACATCTGAGATGTGGTTCCGGCCGGCCCGACAGGTGTTTCCACAGTGTCCGCCAAGTGGTACTGGCGTAGTTGGCAGGTGATTTTGGCATGACCGGCAGGTGGTTCCAGCAAGCCCGGCAGGTGATTCCGAAGTGTTCCCCAACTGGTTGTGGCGTAGCCGGCAGGTGATTTTTGCGTGTCCGGCAGGTGGTTCTGGCGAGTCGAGCAGGTGGTTCCGGCGTGCTCGGCATGTGCTTCCGGGGTCATTGGCACGTGGTTCTGGCATATCTGAGAGGTGGTTCCGGCATGCACGGCAGGTGATTCCGGAGTGTTCGCCAAGCGTTTCCGGCGTAGCCGGCAGGTGATTTTGCATGTCCAGCGGTCGTTCCGGCGGGTCGAGCCGGTGGTTCCGGCGTGTCCGGCAGGTGGTTCCGGTCTGTCCAGCAGGTGGTTCCGGTCTGTCTGGCAGGTGGTTCTGTGGTGTCCGGCACGAGGTTCAGTCTGAGAGGCTGTGCCGGCATGCCCCTCACGTGATTCCGGCTTGTCCCCGAAGTGGTGCTGGTGTAGCGGGCAGGTGATTTTGGCGTGTCCGGCAGGTGGTTCAGGCGAGTTGAGCAGGTGGTTGCGACGTGCTCGGCAGGTGCTTCCGGCGTCTCCGGCACGTGTTTCTGGCACATCTGACTGGTGGTTCCGGCATGCCCAAAAGTTGATTCCGGTCTGTCCGGTAGGTGGTTCCGGCGTGCACGGCACGTGGTTCTGGTACGTCTCAGAGGTGGTTGCGTATGCCCAACAGGTGATTCCGGACTGTCCGCCACGTGCTTCTGGCACGTCTGAGAGGTGGTTCCAACATGCCCGGCAGGTCATTTCGGAGAGTCGGCCAAGTGGTTCAGGCGTAGCCCGCAGGTGATTTTGGCGTGTCCGGCAGGTGGTTCCGCTGTGCTCGGCAGGTGGTTCAGGCATGGCCGTCACGTGGTTCCAGTCTGTCCAGGACATGTTTCCAGCTTCTCCGGCAGGTGGTTCTTGTACGTCTGAGAGGTGGTTCCGCCATGGCTGGCAGGTGATCCCGGACTCTCGCCCAGGTGGTTCTGGCATAGCCAGCACTTGATATTGGCCTGTCCGGCAGGTGGTTCCAGCGAGTCGAACAGGTGGCTCCGGCGTTCTTGGCAGGTGGTTCCGGTCTGTCCGGTAGGTGTTTCCGGCGTGTCTGGCACGTGCTTCCGGCACGTCTGAGAGGTGGTTCCGGCATGCGCGGCAGGTGATTCCGTAGTGACCGCCAGGTGGTTCTGGCATAACCGGCAGGTGATTTTGGCGTGTCCGGCAGGTGTTTCTGGCGAGTCGAGCAGGTGGCTCCGGCATGCTCGGCAGGTGCTTCCGGCGTCTCCGGCACTTGGTTCTGGTGTGTCTGAGATCTGGTTCTGGCATGTCCGGCAGATGATTCTGGAGTGTCCGCCAAGTGGTTCTGGCATATCCAGCAGGTGATTTTGGCGTGTCAGGGAGGTGGTACCGGTGAGTCGAGCAGGTGTTTCCGGAGTGCTGAGCAGGTGGTTCAGGCGGTTCTGGCAGGTGGTATCCATCTTTTCGGGGTGTGGTTCCAGCATCTCATGAACACGTTTCTGGCACGTCTGAGATGTGGTTCCAGCCGGCCCGACAGGTGTTTCTGCAGTGTCCGCCAAGCGGTTCTGGCGTAGTTGGCAGGTGATTTTGGCATGACTGGCAGGTGGTTCCAGCAAGCCTGGCAGGTGATTCCAAAGTGTTCACCAACTGGTTGTGGCGTAGCCGGCAGGTGATTTTTGCGTGATAGGCAGGTGGTTCTGGCGAGTCGAGCAGGTGGTTCCGGCGTGCTCGGCTGGTGCTTCCGGGGTCATTGGCACGGGGTTCTGGCATGTCTGAGAGGTGGTTCCTGCATGCCCGGAAAGTGATTCCGGAGTGTTCGCCAAGTGGTTCTGGCATAGTCGGCAGGTGATTTTGGCATGTCCGGCAGGTGGTTCAGGCGAGTTGAGCAGGTGGTTCCAACGTGCTTGGCAGGTGCTTCCGGCGTCTCCGGCACGTGTTTCTGGCACATCTGACAGGTGGTTCCGGCATGCCCGAAAGGTGATTCCGGTCTGTCCGGTAGGTGGTTCCAGCCTGCACGGCATGTGGTTCTGGTACGTCTCAGAGGTGGTTGCGCAAGCCCAACAGGTGATTCCGGACTGTCCGCCACATGGTTCTGGCACGTCTGAGAGGTGGTTCCGGCATGCCTGGCAGGTCATCCCAGAGAGTCCTCCAAGTGGTTCTGGCATAACACGCAGGTGATTTTGGCGTGTCTGGCAGGTTGTTCCGTTGTGCTTGGCAGGTGGTTCAGGCTTGGCCGGCAGGTGGTTCCAGACTGTCCAGCACGTGTCTCCAGATTCTCCGGCAGGTGGTTCTGGTACGTCTGAGAGGTGGTTCCGCCATGGCTGGCAGGTGATTCCGGACCGTCCCCTAGGTGGTTCTGGCATAGCCAGCAGTTGATATTGGCCTGTCCGGCAGGTGGTTCCAGCGATTCGAACAGGTGGCTCTGGCGTGCTCGGCAGGTGGTTCCGGTCTGTCCGGTAGGTGATGCCGGCATGTCCAGAACGTGCTTCCGGCACGTCTGAGAGGTGGTTCCGGCATGCGCGACAGGTGATTTCGGAGTGTCCGCCAGGTGGTTCTGGCGTACCCGGCAGGTGATTTTGGCGTGTCCGGCAGGTGTTTCTGGCGAGTCGAGCAGGTGGCTCCGGCATGCTCGCCAGGTGCTTCCGGCGTCTCTGGCACGTGGTTCTGGTGTGTCTGAGAGCTGGTTCCGGCATGTCCGGCAGATGATTCCGGAGTGTCCGCCAAGTGCTTCTGGCATACCCGGCTGGTGATTTGGGCATGTCAGGTAGGTGGTTCCGGCGAGTCGAGCAGGTGGCTCCGGCGTGTTCGGCAGGTTGTTCAGACGGGTCTGGCAGGTGTTTTCCGTCTGTTCGGGGTGTGGTTCCAGCATCTCATGCACATGGTTCTGGCACGTCTGAGATGTGGTTCCGGCCGGCCCGACAGGTGTTTCCACAGTGTCCGCCAAGTGGTACTGGCGTAGTTGGCAGGTGATTTTGGCATGACCGGCAGGTGGTTCCAGCAAGCCCGGCAGGTGATTCCGAAGTGTTCCCCAACTGGTTGTGGCGTAGCCGGCAGGTGATTTTTGCGTGTCCGGCAGGTGGTTCTGGCGAGTCGAGCAGGTGGTTCCGGCGTGCTCGGCAGGTGCTTCCGGGGTCATTGGCACGTGGTTCTGGCATATCTGAGAGGTGGTTCCGGCATGC
Source organism: Equus caballus (assembly GCF_041296265.1). NCBI lineage: Eukaryota > Metazoa > Chordata > Mammalia > Perissodactyla > Equidae > Equus > Equus caballus. The sequence continues at coordinate 1,199,018 of NC_091706.1, read as the reverse complement.
CCGGCAGGTGATTTCGGAGTGTTCGCCAAGTGTTTGCGGCGTAGCCGGCAGGTGATTTTGCACGTCCAGCGGTCGTTCCGGCGGGTCGAGCTTGTGGTTCCGGCGTGTCCGGCGGGTGGTTCCGGTCTGTCCGGCAGGTGGTTCTGTGGTGTCCGGCACGAGGTTCAGTCTGAGAGGCTGTGCCGGCATGCCCCTCACGTGATTCCGGCTTGTCCCCGAAGTGGTGCTGGAGTAGCGGGCAGGTGATTTTGGCGTGTCCGGCAGGTGGTTCAGGCGAGTTGAGCAGGTGGTTGCGACGTTCTCGGCAGGTGCTTCCGGCGTCTCCGGCACGTGTTTCTGGCACATCTGACTGGTGGTTCCGGCATGCCCAAAAGTTGATTCCGGTCTGTCCGGTAGGTGGTTCCGGCGTGCACGGCACGTGATTCTGGTACGTGTCAGAGGTGGTTGCGTATGCCCAACAGGTGATTCCGGACTGTCCGCCACGTGCTTCTGGCACGTCTGAGAGGTGGTTCCAACATGCCCGGCAGGTCATTTCAGAGAGTCGTCCAAGTGGTTCTGGCGTAGCCAACAGGTGATTTTGGCGTGTCCAGCAGGTGGTTCCGCCGTGCTCGGCAGGTGGTTCAGCCATGGCCGTCACGTGGTTCCAGTCTGTCCAGGACGTGTTTCCAGCTTCTCCGGCAGGTGGTTCTGGTACGTCTGAGAGGTGGTTCCGCCATGGCTGGCAGGTGATCCCGGACTGTCCCCCAGGTGGTTCTGGCATAGCCAGCAGTTGATATTGGCCTGTCCGGCAGGTGGTTCCAGCGAGTCGAACAGGTGGCTCCGGTGTTCTTGGCATGTGGTTCCGGTCGGTCCGGTAGGGGTTTCCGGCGTGTCCGGCACGTGCTTCCGGCACGTCTGAGAGGTGGTTCCGGCATGCGCGGCAGGTGATTCCGTAGTGTCCGACAGGTGGTTCTGGCATACCCGGCAGGTGATTTTGGCGAGTCCGGCAGGTGTTTCCGGCGAGTGGAGCAGGTGGCTCCGGCATGCTCGGCAGGTGCTTCCGGCGTCTCCGGCACTTGGTTCTGGTGTGTCTGAGAGCTGGTTCCGGCATGTCCGGCAGATGATTCCGGAGTGTCCGCCAAGTGGTTCTGGCATACAAGGCAGGTGATTTTGGCGTGTCAGGGAGGTGGTACCGGTGAGTCGAGCAGGTGGTTCCTTCGTGCTCAGCAGGTGGTTCAGGCGGTTCTGGCAGGTGGCATCCGTCTGTTCGGGGTGTGGTTCCAGCATCTCATGAACACGTTTCTGGCACATCTGAGATGTGGTTCCAGCCGGCCCGACAGGTGTTTCCGCAGTGTCCGCCAAGCGGTTCTGGCGTAGTTGGCAGGTGATTTTGGCATGACTGGCAGGTGGTTCCAGCAAGCCTGGCAGGTGATTCCAAAGTGTTCACCAACTGGTTGTGGCGTAGCCGGCAGGTGATTTTTGCGTGATCGGCAGGTGGTTCTGGCGAGTCGAGCAGGTGGTTCCGGCGTGCTCGGCTGGTGCTTCCGGGGTCATTGGCACGGGGTTCTGGCATGTCTGAGAGGTGGTTCCTGCATGCCCGGCAAGTGATTCCGGAGTGTTCGCCAAGTGGTTCTGGCATAGTCGGCAGGTGATTTTGGCATGTCCGGCAGGTGGTTCAGGCGAGTTGAGCAGGTGGTTCCAACGTGCTTGGCCGGTGCTTCCGGCGTCTCCGGCACGTGTTTCTGGCACATCTGACAGGTGGTTCCGCCATGCCCGAAAGGTGATTCCGGTCTGTCCGGTAGGTGGTTCCAGCCTGCACGGCATGTGGTTCTGGTACGTCTCAGAGGTGGTTGCGCATGCCCAACAGGGGATTCCGGACTGTCCGCCACATGGTTCTGGCACGTCTGAGAGGTGGTTCCGGCATGCCCGGCAGGTCATCCCAGAGAGTCCTCCAAGTGGTTCTGGCATAACACGCAGGTGATTTTGGCGTGTCTGGCAGGTTGTTCCGTTGTGCTTGGCAGGTGGTTCAGGCTTGGCCGGCAGGTGGTTCCAGACTGTCCAGGACGTGTTTCCAGCTTCTCCGGAACGTGGCTCTGGTACGTCTGAGAGGTGGTTCCGCCATGGCTGGCAGGTGATTCCGGACCGTCCCCCAGGTGGTTCTGGTATAGCCAGCAGTTGATATTGGCCTGTCCGGCAGGTGGTTCCAGCGAGTCGAACAGGTGGCTCCGGCGTGCTCGGCAGGTGGTTCCGGTCTGTCCGGTAGTTGTTTCCGGCGTGTCCGGAACGTGCTTCCGGCACGTCTGAGAGGTGGTTCCGGCATGCGCGACAGGTGATTTCGGAGTGTCCGCCAGGTGGTTCTGGCGTACCCGGCAGGTGATTTTGGCGTGTCCGGCAGGTGTTTCTGGCGAGTCGAGCAGGTGGCTCCGGCATGCTCGGCAGGTGCTTCCGGCGTCTCCGGCACGTGGTTCTGGTGTGTCTGAGAGCTGGTTCCGGCATGTCCGGCAGATGATTCCGGAGTGTCCGCCAAGTGGTTCTGGCATACCCGGCTGGTGATTTGGGCATGTCAGGTAGGTGGTTCCGGCGAGTCGAGCAGGTGGCTCCGGCGTGCTCGGCAGGTTGTTCAGACGGGTCTGGCAGGTGTTTTCCGTCTGTTCGGGGTGTGGTTCCAGCATCTCATGCACATGGTTCTGGCACGTCTGAGATGTGGTTCCGGCCGGCACGACAGGTGTTTCCACAGTGTCCGCCAAGTGGTACTGGCGTAGTTGGCAGGTGATTTTGGCATGACCGGCAGGTGGTTCCAGCAAGCCCGGCAGGTGATTCCGAAGTGTTCCCCAACTGGTTGTGGCGTAGTCGGCAGGTGATTTTTGCGTGTCCGGCAGGTGGTTCTGGCGAGTCGAGCAGGTGGTTCCGGCGTGCTCTGCAGGTGCTTCCGGGGTCATTGGCACGTGGTTCTGGCATATCTGAGAGGTGGTTCCGGCATGCCCGGCAGGTGATTCCGGAGTGTTCGCCAAGCGTTTCCGGCGTAGCGGGCAGGTGATTTTGCATGTCCAGCGGTCGTTCCGGCGGGTCGATCCCGTGGTTCCGGCGTGTCCGGCAGGTGGTTCCGGTCTGTCCGGCAGGTGGTTCTGTGGTGTCCGGCACGAGGTTCAGTCTGAGAGGCTGTGCCGGCATGCCCCTCACGTGATTCCGGCTTGTCCCCGAAGTGGTGCTGGTGTAGCGGGCAGGTGATTTTGGCGTGTCCGGCAGGTGGTTCAGGCGAGTTGAGCAGGTGGTTGCGACGTGCTCGGCAGGTGCTTCCGGCGTCTCCGGCACGGGTTTCTGGCACATCTGACTGGTGGTTCCGGCATGCCCAAAAGTTGATTCCTGTCTGTCCGTTTGGTGGTTCCGGCGTGCACGTCACGTAGTTCTGGTACGTGTCAGAGGTGGTTGCGTATGCCCAACAGGTGATTCCGGACTGTCCGCCACGTGCTTCTGGCACGTCTGAGAGGTGGTTCCAACATGCCCGGCAGGTCATTTCGGAGAGTCGTCCAAGTGGTTCTGGCGTAGCCCGCAGGTGATTTTGGCGTGTCTGGCAGTTGGTTCTGCCGTGCTCGGCAGGTGGTTCAGGCATGGCCGTCACGTGGTTCCAGTCTGTCCAGGACGTGTTTCCAGCTTCTCCGGCAGGTGGGTCTGGTACGTCTGAGAGGTGGTTCCGCCATGGCTGGCAGGTGATCCCGGACTGTCCCCCAGGTGGTTCTGGCATAGCCAGCAGTTGATATTGGCCTGTCCGGCAGGTGGTTCCAGCGAGTCGAACAGGTGGCTCCGGTGTTCTTGGCAGGTGGTTCCGGTCTGTCCGGTAGGTGATTCCGGCGTGTCTGGCACGTGCTTGCGGCATGCGCGGCAGGTGATTACGTAGTGTCCGCCAGGTGGTTCTGGCATACCCGGCAGGTGATTTTGGCGTGTCCGTCAGGTGTTTCTGGCGAGTCGAGCAGGTGGCTCCGGCATGCTCGGCAGGTGCTTCCGGCGTCTCCGGCACTTGGTTCTGGTGTGTCTGAGAGCTGGTTCCGGCATGTCCGGCAGATGATTCCGGAGTGTCCGCCAAGTGGTTCTGGCATACCCAGCAGGTGATTTTGGCGTGTCAGGGAGGTGGTACCGGTGAGTCGAGCAGGTGGTTCCGGCGTGCTCGGCAGGTGGTTCAGGCGGTTCTGGCAGGTGGTATCCATCTGTTCGGGCTGTGGTTCCAGCATCTCATGAACACGTTTCTGGCACGTCTGAGATGTGGTTCCAGCCGGCCCGACAGGTGTTTCCGCAGTGTCCGCCAAGCGGTTCTGGCGTAGTTGGCAGGTGATTTTGGCATGACTGGCAGGTGGTTCCAGCAAGCCTGGCAGGTGATTCCAAAGTGTTCACCAACTGGTTGTGGCGTAGCCGGCAGGTGATTTTTGCGTGATCGGCAGGTGGTTCTGGCGAGTCGAGCAGGTGGTTCCGGCGTGCTCGGCTGGTGCTTCCGGGGTCATTGGCACGGGGTTCTGGCATGTCTGAGAGGTGGTTCCTGCATGCCCGGCAAGTGATTCCGGAGTGTTCGCCAAGTGGTTCTGGCATAGTCGGCAGGTGATTTTGGCATGTCCGGCAGGTGGTTCAGGCGAGTTGAGCAGGTGGTTCCAACGTGCTTGGCAGGTGCTTCCGGCGTCTCCGGCACGTGTTTCTGGCACATCTGACAGGTGGTTCCGGCATGCCCGAAAGGTGATTCCGGTCTGTCCGGTAGGTGGTTCCAGCCTGCACGGCATGTGGTTCTGGTACGTCTCAGAGGTGGTTGCGCACGCGCAACAGGTGATTCCGGACTGTCCGCCACATGGTTCTGGCACATCTGAGAGGTGGTTCCGGCATGCCCGGCAGGTCATCCCAGAGAGTCCTCCAAGTGGTTCTGGCATAACACGCAGGTGATTTTGGCGTGTCTGGCAGGTTGTTCCGTTGTGCTTGGCAGGTGGTTCAGGCTTGGCCGGCAGGTGGTTCCAGACTGTCCAGGACGTGTTTCCAGCTTCTCCGGCAGGTGGTTCTGGTACGTCTGAGAGGTGGTTCCGCCATGGCTGGCAGGTGATTCCGGACCGTCCCCCAGGTGGTTCTGGCATAGCCAGCAGTTGATATTGGCCTGTCCGGCAGGTGGTTCCAGCGAGTCGAACAGGTGGCTCCGGCGTGCTCGGCAGGTGGTTCCGGTCTGTCCGGTAGGTGATTCCGGCGTGTCCGGCACGTGCTTCCGGCACGTCTGAGAGGTGGTTCCGGCATGCGCGACAGGTGATTTCGGAGTGTCCGCCAGGTGGTTCTGGCGTACACGGCAGGTGATTTTGGCGTGTCCGGCAGGTGTTTCTGGCGAGTCGAGCAGGTGGCTCCGGCATGCTCGCCAGGTGCTTCCAGCGTCTCCGGCACGTGGTTCTGGTGTGTCTGAGAGCTGGTTCCGGCATGTCCGGCAGATGATTCCGGAGTGTCCGCCAAGTGGTTCTGGCATACCCGGCTGGTGATTTGGGCATGTCAGGTAGGTGGTTCCGGCGAGTCGAGCAGGTGGCTCCGGCGTGCTCGGCAGGTTGTTCAGACGGGTCTGGCAGGTGTTTTCCGTCTGTTCGGGGTGTGGTTCCAGCATCTCATGCACATGGTTCTGGCACGTCTGAGATGTGGTTCCGGCCGGCCCGACAGGTGTTTCCACAGTGTCCGCCAAGTGGTACTGGCGTAGTTGGCAGGTGATTTTGGCATGACCGGCAGGTGGTTCCAGCAAGCCCGGCAGGTGATTCCGAAGTGTTCCCCAACTGGTTGTGGCGTAGCCGGCAGGTGATTTTTGCGTGTCCGGCAGGTGGTTCTGGCGAGTCGAGCAGGTGGTTCCGGCGTGCTCGGCAGGTGCTTCCGGGGTCATTGGCACGTGGTTCTGGCATATCTGAGAGGTGGTTCCGGCATGCCCGGCAGGTGATTCCGGAGTGTTCGCCAAGCGTTTCCGGCGTAGCGGGCAGGTGATTTTGCATGTCCAGCGGTCGTTCCGGCGGGTCGATCCCGTGGTTCCGGCGTGTCCGGCAGGTGGTTCCGGTCTGTCCGGCAGGTGGTTCTGTGGTGTCCGGCACGAGGTTCAGTCTGAGAGGCTGTGCCGGCATGCCCCTCACGTGATTCCGGCTTGTCCCCGAAGTGGTGCTGGTGTAGCGGGCAGGTGATTTTGGCGTGTCCGGCAGGTGGTTCAGGCGAGTTGAGCAGGTGGTTGCGACGTGCTCGGCAGGTGCTTCCGGCGTCTCCGGCACGGGTTTCTGGCACATCTGACTGGTGGTTCCGGCATGCCCAAAAGTTGATTCCTGTCTGTCCGTTTGGTGGTTCCGGCGTGCACGGCACGTAGTTCTGGTACGTGTCAGAGGTGGTTGCGTATGCCCAACAGGTGATTCCGGACTGTCCGCCACGTGCTTCTGGCACGTCTGAGAGGTGGTTCCAACATGCCCGGCAGGTCATTTCGGAGAGTCGTCCAAGTGGTTCTGGCGTAGCCCGCAGGTGATTTTGGCGTGTCTGGCAGTTGGTTCCGCCGTGCTCGGCAGGTGGTTCAGGCATGGCCGTCACGTGGTTCCAGTCTGTCCAGGACGTGTTTCCAGCTTCTCCGGCAGGTGGGTCTGGTACGTCTGAGAGGTGGTTCCGCCATGGCTGGCAGGTGATCCCGGACTGTCCCCCAGGTGGTTCTGGCATAGCCAGCAGTTGATATTGGCCTGTCCGGCAGGTGGTTCCAGCGAGTCGAACAGGTGGCTCCGGTGTTCTTGGCAGGTGGTTCCGGTCTGTCCGGTAGGTGATTCCGGCGTGTCTGGCACGTGCTTGCGGCATGCGCGGCAGGTGATTACGTAGTGTCCGCCAGGTGGTTCTGGCATACCCGGCAGGTGATTTTGGCGTGTCCGTCAGGTGTTTCTGGCGAGTCGAGCAGGTGGCTCCGGCATGCTCGGCAGGTGCTTCCGGCGTCTCCGGCACTTGGTTCTGGTGTGTCTGAGAGCTGGTTCCGGCATGTCCGGCAGATGATTCCGGAGTGTCCGCCAAGTGGTTCTGGCATACCCAGCAGGTGATTTTGGCGTGTCAGGGAGGTGGTACCGGTGAGTCGAGCAGGTGGTTCCGGCGTGCTCGGCAGGTGGTTCAGGCGGTTCTGGCAGGTGGTATCCATCTGTTCGGGGTGTGGTTCCAGCATCTCATGAACACGTTTCTGGCACGTCTGAGATGTGGTTCCAGCCGGCCCGACAGGTGTTTCCGCAGTGTCCGCCAAGCGGTTCTGGCGTAGTTGGCAGGTGATTTTGGCATGACTGGCAGGTGGTTCCAGCAAGCCTGGCAGGTGATTCCAAAGTGTTCACCAACTGGTTGTGGCGTAGCCGGCAGGTGATTTTTGCGTGATCGGCAGGTGGTTCTGGCGAGTCGAGCAGGTGGTTCCGGCGTGCTCGGCTGGTGCTTCCGGGGTCATTGGCACGGGGTTCTGGCATGTCTGAGAGGTGGTTCCTGCATGCCCGGCAAGTGATTCCGGAGTGTTCGCCAAGTGGTTCTGGCATAGTCGGCAGGTGATTTTGGCATGTCCGGCAGGTGGTTCAGGCGAGTTGAGCAGGTGGTTCCAACGTGCTTGGCAGGTGCTTCCGGCGTCTCCGGCACGTGTTTCTGGCACATCTGACAGGTGGTTCCGGCATGCCCGAAAGGTGATTCCGGTCTGTCCGGTAGGTGGTTCCAGCCTGCACGGCATGTGGTTCTGGTACGTCTCAGAGGTGGTTGCGCACGCGCAACAGGTGATTCCGGACTGTCCGCCACATGGTTCTGGCACGTCTGAGAGGTGGTTCCGGCATGCCCGGCAGGTCATCCCAGAGAGTCCTCCAAGTGGTTCTGGCATAACACGCAGGTGATTTTGGCGTGTCTGGCAGGTTGTTCCGTTGTGCTTGGCAGGTGGTTCAGGCTTGGCCGGCAGGTGGTTCCAGACTGTCCAGGACGTGTTTCCAGCTTCTCCGGCAGGTGGTTCTGGTACGTCTGAGAGGTGGTTCCGCCATGGCTGGCAGGTGATTCCGGACCGTCCCCCAGGTGGTTCTGGCATAGCCAGCAGTTGATATTGGCCTGTCCGGCAGGTGGTTCCAGCGAGTCGAACAGGTGGCTCCGGCGTGCTCGGCAGGTGGTTCCGGTCTGTCCGGTAGGTGATTCCGGCGTGTCCGGCACGTGCTTCCGGCACGTCTGAGAGGTGGTTCCGGCATGCGCGACAGGTGATTTCGGAGTGTCCGCCAGGTGGTTCTGGCGTACACGGCAGGTGATTTTGGCGTGTCCGGCAGGTGTTTCTGGCGAGTCGAGCAGGTGGCTCCGGCATGCTCGCCAGGTGCTTCCAGCGTCTCCGGCACGTGGTTCTGGTGTGTCTGAGAGCTGGTTCCGGCATGTCCGGCAGATGATTCCGGAGTGTCCGCCAAGTGGTTCTGGCATACCCGGCTGGTGATTTGGGCATGTCAGGTAGGTGGTTCCGGCGAGTCGAGCAGGTGGCTCCGGCGTGCTCGGCAGGTTGTTCAGACGGGTCTGGCAGGTGTTTTCCGTCTGTTCGGGGTGTGGTTCCAGCATCTCATGCACATGGTTCTGGCACGTCTGAGATGTGGTTCCGGCCGGCCCGACAGGTGTTTCCACAGTGTCCGCCAAGTGGTACTGGCGTAGTTGGCAGGTGATTTTGGCATGACCGGCAGGTGGTTCCAGCAAGCCCGGCAGGTGATTCCGAAGTGTTCCCCAACTGGTTGTGGCGTAGCCGGCAGGTGATTTTTGCGTGTCCGGCAGGTGGTTCTGGCGAGTCGAGCAGGTGGTTCCGGCGTGCTCGGCAGGTGCTTCCGGGGTCATTGGCACGTGGTTCTGGCATATCTGAGAGGTGGTTCCGGCATGCCCGGCAGGTGATTCCGGAGTGTTCGCCAAGTGTTTCCGGCATAGCCGGCAGGTGAGTTTGCATGTCCAGCGGTCGTTCCGGCGGGTCGAGCCGGTGGTTCCGGCATGTCCGGAAGGTGGTTCCGGTCTGTCCAGCAGGTGGTTCTGTGGTGTCCGGCACGAGGTTCAGTCTGAGAGGCTGTGCCGGCATGCCCCTCACGTGATTCCGGCTTGTCCCCGAAGTGGTGCTGGTGTAGCGGGCAGGTGATTTTGGCGTGTCCGGCAGGTGGTTCAGGCGAGTTGAGCAGGTGGTTGCGACGTGCTCGGCAGGTGCTTCCGGCGTCTCCGGCACGTGTTTCTGGCACATCTGACTGGTGGTTCCGGCATGCCCAAAAGTTGATTCCGGTCTGTCCGGTAGGTGGTTCCGGCGTGCACGGCACGTGGTTCTGGTACATCTCAGAGGTGGTTGCGTATGCCCAACAGGTGATTCCGGACTGTCCGCCACGTGCTTCTGGCACGTCTGAGAGGTGGTTCCAACATGCCCGGCGGGTCATTTCGGAGAGTCGTCCAAGTGGTACTGGCGTAGCCCGCAGGTGATTTTGGCGTGTCCGGCAGGTGGTTCCGCCGTGCTCGTCAGGTGGTTCAGGCATGGCCGTCACGTGGTTCCAGTCTGTCCAGGACGTGTTTCCAGCTTCTCCGGCAGGTGGTTCTGGTACGTCTGAGAGGTGGTTCCGCCATGGCTGGCAGGTGATCCCGGACTGTCCCCCAGGTGGTTCTGGCATAGCCAGCAGTTGATATTGGCCTGTCCGGCATGTGATTCCAGAGAGTCGAACAGTTGGCTCCGGCGTTCTTGGCAGGTGGTTCCGGTCTGTCCGGTAGGTGTTTCCGGCGTGTCTGGCACGTGCTTCCGGCACGTCTGAGAGGTGGTTCCGGCATGCGCGGCAGGTGATTCCGTGTTGTCCGCCAGGTGGTTGTGGCGTACCCGGCAGGTGATTTTGGCGTGTCCGGCAGGTGTTTCTGGCGAGTCGAGCAGGTGGCTCCGGCATGCTCGGCAGGTGCTTCTGGCGTCTCCGGCACTTGGTTCTGGTGTGTCTGAGAGCTGGTTCCGGCATGTCCGGCAGATGATTCCGGAGTGTCCGCCAAGTGGTTCTGGCATACCCGGCTGGTGATTTGGGCATGTCAGGTAGGTGGTTCCGGCGAGTCGAGCAGGTGGCTCAGGCGTGCTCGGCAGGTTGTTCAGACGGGTCTGGCAGGTGTTTTCCGTCTGTTCGGGGTGTGGTTCCAGCATCTCATGCACATGGTTCTGGCACGTCTGAGATGTGGTTCCGGCCGGCCCGACAGGTGTTTCCACAGTGTCCGCCAAGTGGTACTGGCGTAGTTGGCAGGTGATTTTGGCATGACCGGCAGGTGGTTCCAGCAAGCCCGGCAGGTGATTCCGAAGTGTTCCCCAACTGGTTGTGGCATAGCCGGCAGGTGATTTCTGCGTGTCCGGCAGGTGGTTCTGGCGAGTCGAGCAGGTGGTTCCGGCATGCTCGGCAGGTGCTTCCGGGGTCATTGGCACGTGGTTCTGGCATATCTGAGTGGTGGTTCCGGCATGCCCGGCAGGTGATTCCGGAGTGTTCGCCAAGTGTTTCCGGCGTAGCCGGCAGGTGATTATGCATGTCCAGCGGCCGTTCCGGCGGGTCGAGCCGGTGGTTCCGGCGTGTCCGGCAGGTGGTTCCGGTCTGTCCGGCAGGTGGTTCTGTGGTGTCCGGCACGAGGTTCAGTCTGAGAGGCTGTGCCGGCATGCCCCTCACGTTATTCTGGCTTGTCCCCGAAGTGGTGCTGGTGTAGCGGGCAGGTGATTTTGGCGTGTCCGGCAGGTGGTTCAGGCGAGTTGAGCAGGTGGTTGCGACGTGCTCGGCAAGTGCTTCTGGCGTCTGCGGCACGTGTTTCTGGCACATCTGACTGGTGGTTCCGGCATGCCCAAAAGTTGATTCCGGTCTGTCCGGTAGGTGGTTCCGGCGTGCACGGCACGTGGTTCTGGTACGTCTCAGAGGTGGTTGCGTATGCCCAACAGGTGATTCTGGACTGTCCGCCACGTGCTTCTGGCACGTCTGAGAGGTGGTTCCAACATGCCCGGCAGGTAATTTCGGAGAGTCGTCCAAGTGGTTCTGGCGTAGCCCGCAGGTGATTTTGGCGTGTCCGGCAGGTGGTTCCGCCGTGCTCGGCAGGTGGTTCAGGCATGGCCGTCACGTGGTTCCAGTCTGTCCAGGACGTGTTTCCAGCTTCTCCGGCAGGTGGTTCTGGTACGTCTGAGAGGTGGTTCCGCCATGGCTGGCAGGTGATCCCGGACCGTCCCCCAGGTGGTTCTGGCATAGCCAGCAGTTGATATTGGCCTGTCCGGCAGGTGGTTCCAGCGAGTCGAACAGGTGGCTCCGGCGTTGTTGGCAGGTGGTTCCGGTCTGTCCGGTAGGTGTTTCCGGCGTGTCTGGCACGTGCTTCCGGCACGTCTGAGAGGTGGTTCCGGCATGCCCGGCAGGTCATCCCAGAGAGTCCTCCAAGTGGTTCTGGCATAACACGCAGGTGATTTTGGCGTGTCTGGCAGGTTGTTCCGTTGTGCTTGGGAGGTGGTTCAGGCTTGGCCGGCAGGTGGTTCCAGACTGTCCAGGACGTGTTTCCAGCTTCTCCGGCAGGTGGTTCTGGTACGTCTGAGAGGTGGTTCCGCCATGGCTGGCAGGTGATTCCGGACTGTCCCCCAGGTGGTTCTGGCATAGCCAGCAGTTGATATTGGCCTGTCCGGCAGGTGGTTCCAGCGAGTCGAACAGGTGGCTCCGGCGTGCTCGGCAGGTGGTTCCGGTCTGTCCGGTAGGTGATTCCGGCGTGTCCGGCACGTGCTTCCGGCACGTCTGAGAGGTGGTTCCGGCATGCGCGACAGGTGATTTCGGAGTGTCCGCCAGGTGGTTCTGGCGTACCCGGCAGGTGATTTTGGCGTGTCCGGCAGGTGTTTCTGGCGAGTCGAGCAGGTGGCTCCGGCATGCTCGCCAGGTGCTTCCAGCGTCTCCGGCACGTGGTTCTGGTGTGTCTGAGAGCTGGTTCCGGCATGTCCGGCAGATGATTCCGGAGTGTCCGCCAAGTGGTTCTGGCATACCCGGCTGGTGATTTGGGCATGTCAGGTAGGTGGTTCCGGCGAGTCGAGCAGGTGGCTCCGGCGTGCTCGGCAGGTTGTTCAGACGGGTCTGGCAGGTGTTTTCCGTCTGTTCGGGGTGTGGTTCCAGCATCTCATGCACATGGTTCTGGCACGTCTGAGATGTGGTTCCGGCCGGCCCGACAGGTGTTTCCACAGTGTCCGCCAAGTGGTACTGGCGTAGTTGGCAGGTGATTTTGGCATGACCGGCAGGTGGTTCCAGCAAGCCCGGCAGGTGATTCCGAAGTGTTCCCCAACTGGTTGTGGCGTAGCCGGCAGGTGATTTTTGCGTGTCCGGCAGGTGGTTCTGGCGAGTCGAGCAGGTGGTTCCGGCGTGCTCGGCAGGTGCTTCCGGGGTCATTGGCACGTGGTTCTGGCATATCTGAGAGGTGGTTCCGGCATGCCCGGCAGGTGATTCCGGAGTGTTCGCCAAGTGTTTCCGGCGTAGCCGGCAGGTGAGTTTGCATGTCCAGCGGTCGTTCCGGCGGGTCGAGCCGGTGGTTCCGGCATGTCCGGAAGGTGGTTCCGGTCTGTCCAGCAGGTGGTTCTGTGGTGTCCGGCACGAGGTTCAGTCTGAGAGGCTGTGCCGGCATGCCCCTCACGTGATTCCGGCTTGTCCCCGAAGTGGTGCTGGTGTAGCGGGCAGGTGATTTTGGCGTGTCCGGCAGGTGGTTCAGGCGAGTTGAGCAGGTGGTTGCGACGTGCTCGGCAGGTGCTTCCGGCGTCTCCGGCACGTGTTTCTGGCACATCTGACTGGTGGTTCCGGCATGCCCAAAAGTTGATTCCGGTCTGTCCGGTAGGTGGTTCCGGCGTGCACGGCACGTGGTTCTGGTACATCTCAGAGGTGGTTGCGTATGCCCAAGAGGTGATTCCGGACTGTCCGCCACGTGCTTCTGGCACGTCTGAGAGGTGGTTCCAACATGCCCGGCGGGTCATTTCGGAGAGTCGTCCAAGTGGTACTGGCGTAGCCCGCAGGTGATTTTGGCGTGTCCGGCAGGTGGTTCCGCCGTGCTCGTCAGGTGGTTCAGGCATGGCCGTCACGTGGTTCCAGTCTGTCCAGGACGTGTTTCCAGCTTCTCCGGCAGGTGGTTCTGGTACGTCTGAGAGGTGGTTCCGCCATGGCTGGCAGGTGATCCCGGACTGTCCCCCAGGTGGTTCTGGCATAGCCAGCAGTTGATATTGGCCTGACCGGCATGTGATTCCAGCGAGTCGAAGAGTTGGCTCCGGCGTTCTTGGCAGGTGGTTCCGGTCTGTCCGGTAGGTGTTTCCGGCGTGTCTGGCACGTGCTTCCGGCACGTCTGAGAGGTGGTTCCGGCATGCGCGGCAGGTGATTCCGTGTTGTCCGCCAGGTGGTTCTGGCGTACCCGGCAGGTGATTTTGGCGTGTCCGGCAGGTGTTTCTGGCGAGTCGAGCAGGTGGCTCCGGCATGCTCGGCAGGTGCTTCTGGCGTCTCCGGCACTTGGTTCTGGTGTGTCTGAGAGCTGGTTCCGGCATGTCCGGCAGATGATTCCGGAGTGTCCGCCAAGTGGTTCTGGCATACCCGGCTGGTGATTTGGGCATGTCAGGTAGGTGGTTCCGGCGAGTCGAGCAGGTGGCTCCGGCGTGCTCGGCAGGTTGTTCAGACGGGTCTGGCAGGTGTTTTCCGTCTGTTCGGGGTGTGGTTCCAGCACCTCATGCACATGGTTCTGGCACGTCTGAGATGTGGTTCCGGCCGGCCCGACAGGTGTTTCCACAGTGTCCGCCAAGTGGTACTGGCGTAGTTGGCAGGTGATTTTGGCATGACCGGCAGGTGGTTCCAGCAAGCCCGGCAGGTGATTCCGAAGTGTTCCCCAACTGGTTGTGGCATAGCCGGCAGGTGATTTCTGCGTGTCCGGCAGGTGGTTCTGGCGAGTCGAGCAGGTGGTTCCGGCATGCTCGGCAGGTGCTTCCGGGGTCATTGGCACGTGGTTCTGGCATATCTGAGTGGTGGTTCCGGCATGCCCGGCAGGTGATTCCGGAGTGTTCGCCAAGTGTTTCCGGCGTAGCCGGCAGGTGATTATGCATGTCCAGCGGCCGTTCCGGCGGGTCGAGCCGGTGGTTCCGGCGTGTCCGGCAGGTGGTTCCGGTCTGTCCGGCAGGTGGTTCTGTGGTGTCCGGCACGAGGTTCAGTCTGAGAGGCTGTGCCGGCATGCCCCTCACGTTATTCTGGCTTGTCCCCGAAGTGGTGCTGGTGTAGCGGGCAGGTGATTTTGGCGTGTCCGGCAGGTGGTTCAGGCGAGTTGAGCAGGTGGTTGCGACGTGCTCGGCAAGTGCTTCTGGCGTCTGCGGCACGTGTTTCTGGCACATCTGACTGGTGGTTCCGGCATGCCCAAAAGTTGATTCCGGTCTGTCCGGTAGGTGGTTCCGGCGTGCACGGCACGTGGTTCTGGTACGTCTCAGAGGTGGTTGCGTATGCCCAACAGGTGATTCTGGACTGTCCGCCACGTGCTTCTGGCACGTCTGAGAGGTGGTTCCAACATGCCCGGCAGGTAATTTCGGAGAGTCGTCCAAGTGGTTCTGGCGTAGCCCGCAGGTGATTTTGGCGTGTCCGGCAGGTGGTTCCGCCGTGCTCGGCAGGTGGTTCAGGCATGGCCGTCACGTGGTTCCAGTCTGTCCAGGACGTGTTTCCAGCTTCTCCGGCAGGTGGTTCTGGTACGTCTGAGAGGTGGTTCCGCCATGGCTGGCAGGTGATCCCGGACCGTCCCCCAGGTGGTTCTGGCATAGCCAGCAGTTGATATTGGCCTGTCCGGCAGGTGGTTCCAGCGAGTCGAACAGGTGGCTCCGGCGTTGTTGGCAGGTGGTTCCGGTCTGTCCGGTAGGTGTTTCCGGCGTGTCTGGCACGTGCTTCCGGCACGTCTGAGAGGTGGTTCCGGCATGCGCGGCAGGTGATTCCGTAGTGTCCGCCAGGTGGTTCTGGCGTAGCCGGCAGGTGATTTTGGCGTCTCCGGCAGGTGTTTCTGGCGAGTCGAGCAGGTGGCTCCGGCATGCTCGGCAGGTGCTTCCGGCGTCTCCGGCACTTGCTTCTGGTGTGTCTGAGAGCTGGTTCCGGCATGTCCGGCAGATGATTCCGGAGTGTCCGCCAAGTGGTTCTGGCATACCCAGCAGGTGATTTTGGCGTGTCAGGGAGAGGGTACCGGTGAGTCGAGCAGGTGGTTCCGGCGTGCTCAGCAGGTGGTTCAGGCGGTTCTGGCAGGTGGTATCCGTCTGTTCGGGGTGTGGTTCCAGCATCTCATGAACACGTTTCTGGCACGTCTGAGATGTGGTTCCAGCCGGCCCGACAGGTGTTTCCGCAGTGTCCGCCAAGCGGTTCTGGCGTAGTTGGCAGGTGATTTTGGCATGACTGGCAGGTGGTTCCAGCAAGCCTGGCAGGTGATTCCAAAGTGATCCCCAACTGGTTGTGGCGTAGCCGGCAGGTCATTTTTGCGTGATCGGCAGGTGGTTCTGGCGAGTCGAGCAGGTGGTTCCGGCGTGCTCGGCTGGTGCTTCCGGGGTCATTGGCACGGGGTTCTGGCATGTCTGAGAGGTGGTTCCTGCATGCCCGGCAAGTGATTCCGGAGTGTTCGCCAAGTGGTTCTGGCATAGTCGGCAGGTGATTTTGGCATGTCCGGCAGGTGGTTCAGGCGAGTTGAGCAGGTGGTTCCAACGTGCTTGGCAGGTGCTTCCGGCGTCTCCGGCACGTGTTTCTGGCACATCTGACAGTTGGTTCCTGCATGCCCAACAGGTGATTCCGGACTGTCCGCCACATGGTTCTGGCACGTCTGAGAGGTGGTTCCGGCATGCCCGGCAGGTCATCCCAGAGAGTCCTCCAAGTGGTTCTGGCATAACACGCAGGTGATTTTGGCGTGTCTGGCAGGTTGTTCCGTTGTGCTTGGCAGGCGGTTCAGGCTTGGCCGGCATGTGGTTCCAGACTGTCCAGGACGTGTTTCCAGATTCTCCGGCAGGTGGTTCTGGTACGTCTGAGAGGTGGTTCCGCCATGGCTGGCAGGTGATTCCGGACCGTGCCCCAGGTGGTTCTGCCATAGCCAGCAGTTGATATTGGCCTGTCCGGCAGGTGGTTCCAGCGAGTCGAACAGGTGGCTCCGGCGTGCTCGGCAGGTGGTTCCGGTCTGTCCGGTAGGTGATTCCGGCGTGTCCGGCACGTGCTTCCGGCACGTCTGAGAGGTGGTTCCGGCATGCGCGACAGGTGATTTCGGAGTGTCCGCCAGGTGGTTCTGGCGTACCCGGCAGGTGATTTTGGCGTGTCCGGCAGGTGTTTCTGGCGAGTCGAGCAGGTGGCTCCGGCATGCTCGGCAGGTGCTTCCGGCGTCTCCGGCACTTGGTTCTGGTGTGTCTGAGAGCTGGTTCCGGCATGTTTGGCAGATGATTCCGGAGTGTCCGCCAAGTGGTTCTGGCATACCCGGCTGGTGATTTGGGCATGTCAGGTAGGTGGTTCCGGCGAGTCGAGCAGGTGGCTCCGGCGTGCTCGGCAGGTTGTTCAGACGGGTCTGGCAGGTGTTTTCCGTCTGTTCGGGGTGTGGTTCCAGCATCTCATGCACATGGTTCTGGCACGTCTGAGATGTGGTTCCGGCCGGCCCGACAGGTGTTTCCACAGTGTCCGCCAAGTGGTACTGGCGTAGTTGGCAGGTGATTTTGGCATGACCGGCAGGTGGTTCCAGCAAGCCCGGCAGGTGATTCCGAAGTGTTCCCCAACTGGTTGTGGCGTAGCCGGCAGGTGATTTTTGCGTGTCCGGCAGGTGGTTCTGGCGAGTCGAGCAGGTGGTTCCGGCGTGCTCGGCAGGTGCTTCCGGGGTCAGTGGCACGTGGTTCTGGCATATATGAGAGTTGGTTCCGGCATGCCCGGCAGGTTGATTCCGGAGTGTTCGCGAAGTGTTTCCGGCGTAGCCGGCAGGTGATTTAGGCGTGTCCGGCAGGTGTTTCTGGCGAGTCGAGCAGGTGGCTCCGGCATGCTCGGCAGGTGCTTCCGGCGTCTCCGGCACTTGGTTCTGGTGTGTCTGAGAGCTGGTTCCGGCATGTCCGGCAGATGATTCCGGAGTGTCCGCCAAGTGGTTCTGGCATACCCAGCAGGTGATTTTGGCGTGTCAGGGAGGTGGTACCGGTGAGTCGAGCAGGTGGTTCCGGCGTGCTCGGCAGGTGGTTCAGGCGGTTCTGGCAGGTGGTATCCGTCTGTTCGGGGTGTGGTTCCAGCATCTCATGAACACGTTTCTGGCACGTCTGAGATGTGGTTCCAGCCGGCCCGACAGGTGTTTCCGCACTGTCCGCCAAGCGGTTCTGGCGTCGTTGGCAGGTGATTTTGGCATGACTGGCAGGTGGTTCCAGCAAGCCTGGCAGGTGATTCCAAAGTCTTCACCAACTGGTTGTGGCGTCGCCGGCAGGTGATTTTTGCGTGATCGGCAGGTGGTTCTGGCGAGTCGAGCAGGTGGTTCCGGCGTGCTCGGCTGGTGCTTCCGGGGTCATTGGCACGGGGTTCTGGCATGTATGAGAGGTGGTTCCTGCATGCCCGGCAAGTGATTCCGGAGTGTTCGCCAAGTGGTTCTGGCATAGTCGGCAGGTGATTTTGGCATGTCCAGCAGGTGGTTCAGGCGAGTTGAGCAGGTGGTTCCAACGTGCTTGGCAGGTGCTTCCGGCGTCTCCGGCACGTGTTTCTGGCACATCTGACAGGTGGTTCCGGCATGCCCGAAAGGAGATTCCGGTCTGTCCGGTAGGTGGTTCCAGCCTGCACGGCATGTGGTTCTGGTACGTCTCAGAGGTGGTTGCGCATGCCCAACAGGTGATTCCGGACTGTCCGCCACATGGTTCTGGCACGTCTGAGAGGTGGTTCCGGCATGCCCGGCAGGTCATCCCAGAGAGTCCTCCAAGTGGTTCTGGCATAACACGCAGGTGATTTTGGCGTGTCTGGCAGGTTGTTCCGTTGTGCTTGGCAGGTGGTTCAGGCTTGGCCGGCAGGTGGTTCCAGACTGTCCAGGACGTGTTTCCAGCTTCTCCGGCAGGTGGTTCTCGTACGTCTGAGAGGTGGTTCCGCCATGGCTGGCAGGCGATCCGGACCGTTCCCCAGGTGGTTCTGGCATAGCCAGCAGTTGATATTGGCCTGTCCGGCAGGTGGTTCCAGCGAGTCGAACAGGTGGCTCCGGCATGCTCGGCAGGAGCTTCCGGCGTCTCCGGCACGTGGTTCTGGTGTGTCTGAGAGCTGGTTCCGGCATGTCCGGCAGATGATTCCGGAGTGTCCGCCAAGTGGTTCTGGCATACCCGGCTGGTGATTTGGGCATGTCAGGTAGGTGGTTCCGGCGAGTCGAGCAGGTGGCTCCAGCGTGCTCGGTAGGTTGTTCAGACGGGTCTGGCAGGTGTTTTCCGTCTGTTCGGTGTGTGGTTCCAGCATCTCATGCACATGGTTCTGGCACATCTGAGATGTGGTTCCGGCCGGCCCGACAGGTGTTTCCACAGTGTCCGCCAAGTGGTACTGGCGTAGTTGGCAGGTGATTTTGGCATGACCGGCAGGTGGTTCCAGCAAGCCCGGCAGGTGATTCCGAAGTGTTCCCCAACTG
The DNA here is from genome assembly GCF_041296265.1 of Equus caballus. Lineage (NCBI taxonomy): Eukaryota > Metazoa > Chordata > Mammalia > Perissodactyla > Equidae > Equus > Equus caballus. Next base: position 1,180,478 of record NC_091706.1, on the reverse strand, counting down.
GTTGTGGCGTAGCCGGCAGGTGATTTTTGCGTGTCCGGCAGGTGGTTCTGGCGAGTCGAGCAGGTGGTTCCGGCGTGCTCGGCATGTGCTTCCGGGGTCATTGGCACGTGGTTCTGGCATATCTGAGAGGTGGTTCCGGCATGCACGGCAGGTGATTCCGGAGTGTTCGCCAAGCGTTTCCGGCGTAGCCGGCAGGTGATTTTGCATGTCCATCGGTCGTTCCGGCGGGTCGAGCCGGTGGTTCCGGCGTGTCCGGCAGGTGGTTCCGGTCTGTCCAGCAGGTGGTTCCGGTCTGTCTGGCAGGTGGTTCTGTGGTGTCCGGCACGAGGTTCAGTCTGAGAGGCTGTGCCGGCATGCCCCTCACGTGATTCCGCCTTGTCCCCGAAGTGGTGCTGGTGTAGCGGGCAGGTGATTTTGGCGTGTCCGGCAGGTGGTTCAGGCGAGTTGAGCAGGTGGTTGCGACGTGCTCGGCAGGTGCTTCCGGCGTCTCCGGCACGTGTTTCTGGCACATCTGACTGGTGGTTCCGGCATGCCCAAAAGTTGATTCCGGTCTGTCCGGTAGGTGGTTCCGGCGTGCACGGCACGTGGTTCTGGTACGTCTCAGAGGTGGTTGCGTATGCCCAACAGGTGATTCCGGACTGTCCGCCACGTGCTTCTGGCACGTCTGAGAGGTGGTTCCAACATGCCCGGCAGGTCATTTCGGAGAGTCGGCCAAGTGGTTCAGGCGTAGCCCGCAGGTGATTTTGGCGTGTCCGGCAGGTGGTTCCGCTGTGCTCGGCAGGTGGTTCAGGCATGGCCGTCACGTGGTTCCAGTCTGTCCAGGACATGTTTCCAGCTTCTCCGGCAGGTGGTTCTTGTACGTCTGAGAGGTGGTTCCACCATGGCTGGCAGGTGATTCCGGACCGTCCCCTAGGTGGTTCTGGCATAGCCAGCAGTTGATATTGGCCTGTCCGGCAGGTGGTTCCAGCGAGTCGAACAGGTGGCTCTGGCGTGCTCGGCAGGTGGTTCCGGTCTGTCCGGTAGGTGATGCCGGCATGTCCAGCACGTGCTTCCGGCACGTCTGAGAGGTGGTTCCGGCATGCGCGACAGGTGATTTCGGAGTGTCCGCCAGGTGGTTCTGGCGTACCCGGCAGGTGATTTTGGCGTGTCCGGCAGGTGTTTCTGGCGAGTCGAGCAGGTGGCTCCGGCATGCTCGGCAGGTGCTTCCGGCGTCTCCGGCACGTGGTTCTGGTGTGTCTGAGAGCTGGTTCCGGCATGTCCGGCAGATGATTCCGGAGTGTCCGCCAAGTGCTTCTGGCATACCCGGCTGGTGATTTGGGCATGTCAGGTAGGTGGTTCCGGCGAGTCGAGCAGGTGGCTCCGGCGTGCTCGGCAGGTTGTTCAGACGGGTCTGGCAGGTGTTTTCCGTCTGTTCGGGGTGTGGTTCCAGCATCTCATGCACATGGTTCTGGCACGTCTGAGATGTGGTTCCGGCCGGCACGACAGGTGTTTCCACAGTGTCCGCCAAGTGGTACTGGCGTAGTTGGCAGGTGATTTTGGCATGACCGGCAGGTGGTTCCAGCAAGCCCGGCAGGTGATTCCGAAGTGTTCCCCAACTGGTTGTGGCGTAGCCGGCAGGTGATTTTTGCGTGTCCGGCAGGTGGTTCTGGCGAGTCGAGCAGGTGGTTCCGGCGTGCTCGGCAGGTGCTTCCGGGGTCATTGGCACGTGGTTGTGGCATATCTGAGAGGTGGTTCCGGCATGCCCGGCAGGTGATTTCGGAGTGTTCGCCAAGTGTTTGCGGCGTAGCCGGCAGGTGATTTTGCACGTCCAGCGGTCGTTCCGGCGGGTCGAGCTTGTGGTTCCGGCGTGTCCGGCGGGTGGTTCCGGTCTGTCCGGCAGGTGGTTCTGTGGTGTCCGGCACGAGGTTCAGTCTGAGAGGCTGTGCCGGCATGCCCCTCATGTGATTCCGGCTTGTCCCCGAAGTGGTGCTGGTGTAGCGGGCAGGTGATTTTGGCGTGTCCGGCAGGTGGTTCAGGCGAGTTGAGCAGGTGGTTGCGACGTTCTCGGCAGGTGCTTCTGGCGTCTCCGGCACGTGTTTCTGGCACATCTGACTGGTGGTTCCGGCATGCCCAAAAGTTGATTCCGGTCTGTCCGGTAGGTGGTTCCGGCGTGCACGGCACGTGGTTCTGGTACGTGTCAGAGGTGGTTGCGTATGCCCAACAGGTGATTCCGGACTGTCCGCCACGTGCTTCTGGCACGTCTGAGAGGTGGTTCCAACATGCCCGGCAGGTCATTTCAGAGAGTCGTCCAAGTGGTTCTGGCGTAGCCAACAGGTGATTTTGGCGTGTCCGGCAGGTGGTTCCGCCGTGCTCGGCAGGTGGTTCAGCCATGGCCGTCACGTGGTTCCAGTCTGTCCAGGACGTGTTTCCAGCTTCTCCGGCATGTGGTTCTGGTACGTCTGAGAGGTGGTTCCGCCATGGCTGGCAGGTGATCCCGGACTGTCCCCCAGGTGGTTCTGGCATAGCCAGCAGTTGATATTGGCCTGTCCGGCAGGTGGTTCCAGCGAGTCGAACAGGTGGCTCCGGTGTTCTTGGCATGTGGTTCCGGTCGGTCCGGTAGGTGTTTCCGGCGTGTCCGGCACGTGCTTCCGGCACGTCTGAGAGGTGGTTCCGGCATGCGCGGCAGGTGATTCCGTAGTGTCCGACAGGTGGTTCTGGCATACCCGGCAGGTGATTTTGGCGAGTCCGGCAGGTGTTTCCGGCGAGTGGAGCAGGTGGCTCCGGCATGCTCGGCAGGTGCTTCCGGCGTCTCCGGCACTTGGTTCTGGTGTGTCTGAGAGCTGGTTCCGGCATGTCCGGCAGATGATTCCGTAGTGTCCGCCAAGTGGTTCTGGCATACAAGGCAGGTGATTTTGGCGTGTCAGGGAGGTGGTACCGGTGAGTCGAGCAGGTGGTTCCGGCGTGCTCAGCAGGTGGTTCAGGCGGTTCTGGCAGGTGGCATCCGTCTGTTCGGGGTGTGGTTCCAGCATCTCATGAACACGTTTCTGGCACATCTGAGATGTGGTTCCAGCCGGCCCGACAGGTGTTTCCGCAGTGTCCGCCAAGCGGTTCTGGCGTAGTTGGCAGGTGATTTTGGCATGACTGGCAGGTGGTTCCAGCAAGCCTGGCAGGTGATTCCAAAGTGTTCACCAACTGGTTGTGGCGTAGCCGGCAGGTGATTTTTGCGTGATCGGCAGGTGGTTCTGGCGAGTCGAGCAGGTGGTTCCGGCGTGCTCAGCTGGTGCTTCCGGGGTCATTGGCACGGGGTTCTGGCATGTCTGAGAGGTGGTTCCTGCATGCCCGGCAAGTGATTCCGGAGTGTTCGCCAAGTGGTTCTGGCATAGTTGGCAGGTGATTTTGGCATGTCCGGCAGGTGGTTCAGGCGAGTTGAGCAGGTGGTTCCAACGTGCTTGGCAGGTGCTTCCGGCGTCTCCGGCACGTGTTTCTGGCACATCTGACATGTGGTTCCGCCATGCCCGAAAGGTGATTCCGGTCTGTCCGGTAGGTGGTTCCAGCCTGCACGGCATGTGGTTCTGGTACGTCTCAGAGGTGGTTGCGCATGCCCAACAGGTGATTCCGGACTGTCCGCCACATGGTTCTGGCACGTCTGAGAGGTGGTTCCGGCATGCCCGGCAGGTCATCCCAGAGAGTCCTCCAAGTGGTTCTGGCATAACACGCAGGTGATTTTGGCGTGTCTGGCAGGTTGTTCCGTTGTGCTTGGCAGGTGGTTCAGGCTTGGCCGGCAGGTGGTTCCAGACTGTCCAGGACGTGTTTCCAGCTTCTCCGGAACGTGGCTCTGGTACGTCTGAGAGGTGGTTCCGCCATGGCTGGCAGGTGATTCCGGACCGTCCCCCAGGTGGTTCTGGTATAGCCAGCAGTTGATATTGGCCTGTCCGGCAGGTGGTTCCAGCGAGTCAAACAGGTGGCTCCGGCGTGCTCGGCAGGTGGTTCCGGTCTGTCCGGTAGTTGTTTCCGGCGTGTCCGGCACGTGCTTCCGGCACGTCTGAGAGGTGGTTCCGGCATGCGCGACAGGTGATTTCGGAGTGTCCGCCAGGTGGTTCTGGCGTAACCGGCAGGTGATTTTGGCGTGTCCGGCAGGTGTTTCTGGCGAGTCGAGCAGGTGGCTCCGGCATGCTCGGCAGGTGCTTCCGGCGTCTCCGGCACGTGGTTCTGGTGTGTCTGAGAGCTGGTTCCGGCATGTCCGGCAGATGATTCCGGAGTGTCCGCCAAGTGGTTCTGGCATACCCGGCTGGTGATTTGGGCATGTCAGGTAGGTGGTTCCGGCGAGTCGAGCAGGTGGCTCCGGCGTGCTCGGCAGGTTGTTCAGACGGGTCTGGCAGGTATTTTCCGTCTGTTCGGGGTGTGGTTCCAGCATCTCATGCACATGGTTCTGGCACGTCTGAGATGTGGTTCCGGCCGGCACGACAGGTGTTTCCACAGTGTCCGCCAAGTGGTACTGGCGTAGTTGGCAGGTGATTTTGGCATGACCGGCAGGTGGTTCCAGCAAGCCCGGCAGGTGATTCCGAAGTGTTCCCCAACTGGTTGTGGCGTAGTCGGCAGGTGATTTTTGCGTGTCCGGCAGGTGGTTCTGGCGAGTCGAGCAGGTGGTTCCGGCGTGCTCTGCAGGTGCTTCCGGGGTCATTGGCACGTGGTTCTGGCATATCTGAGAGGTGGTTCCGGCATGCCCGGCAGGTGATTCCGGAGTGTTCGCCAAGCGTTTCCGGCGTAGCGGGCAGGTGATTTTGCATGTCCAGCGGTCGTTCCGGCGGGTCGATCCCGTGGTTCCGGCGTGTCCGGCAGGTGGTTCCGGTCTGTCCGGCAGGTGGTTCTGTGGTGTCCGGCACGAGGTTCAGTCTGAGAGGCTGTGCCGGCATGCCCCTCACGTGATTCCGGCTTGTCCCCGAAGTGGTGCTGGTGTAGCGGGCAGGTGATTTTGGCGTGTCCGGCAGGTGGTTCAGGCGAGTTGAGCAGGTGGTTGCGACGTGCTCGGCAGGTGCTTCCGGCGTCTCCGGCACGTGTTTCTGGCACATCTGACTGGTGGTTCCGGCATGCCCAAAAGTTGATTCCGGTCTGTCCGGTAGGTGGTTCCGGCGTGCACGGCACGTGGTTCTGGTACGTGTCAGAGGTGGTTGCCTATGCCCAACAGGTGATTCCGGACTGTCCGCCACGTGCTTCTGGCACCTCTGAGAGGTGGTTCCAACATGCCCGGCAGGTCATTTCGGAGAGTCGTCCAAGTGGTTCTGGCATAGCCCACAGGTGATTTTGGCATGTCCGGCAGGTGGTTCCGCCGTGCTCGGCAGGTGGTTCAGGCATGGCCGTCACGTGGTTCCAGTCTGTCCAGGACGTGTTTCCAGCTTCTCCGGCAGGTGGTTCTGGTACGTCTGAGAGGTGGTTCCGCCATGGCTGGCAGGTGATCCCGGACTGTCCCCCAGGTGGTTCTGGCATAGCCAGCAGTTGATATTGGCCTGTCCGGCAGGTGGTTCCAGCGAGTCGAACAGGTGGCTCCGGCGTTCTTGGCAGGTGGTTCCGGTCTTTCCGGTAGGTGTTTCCGGCGTGTCTGGCACGTGCTTCCGGCATGCGCGGCAGGTGATTCCGTAGTGTCCGCCAGGTGGTTCTGGCATACCCGGCAGGTGATTTTGGCGTGTCCGGCAGGTGTTTCTGGCGAGTCGAGCAGGTGGCTCCGGCATGCTCGGCAGGTGCTTCCGGCGTCTCCGGCACTTGGTTCTGGTGTGTCTGAGAGCTGGTTCCGGCATGTCCGGCAGATGATTCCGGAGTGTCCGCCAAGTGGTTCTGGCATACCCAGCAGGTGATTTTGGCGTGTCAGGGAGGTGGTACCGGTGAGTCGAGCAGGTGATTCCGGCGTGCTCGGCAGGTGGTTCAGGCGGTTCTGGCAGGTGGTATCCGTCTGTTCGGGGTGTGGTTCCAGCATCTCATGAACACGTTTCTGGCACGTCTGAGATGTGGTTCCAGCCGGCCCGACAGGTGTTTCCGCAGTGTCCGCCAAGCGGTTCTGGCGTAGTTGGCAGGTGATTTTGGCATGACCGGCAGGTGGTTCCAGCAAGCCTGGCAGGTGATTCCAAAGTGTTCACCAACTGGTTGTGGCGTAGCCGGCAGGTGATTTTTGCGTGATCGGCAGGTGGTTCTGGCGAGTCGAGCAGGTGGTTCCGGCGTGCTCGGCTGGTGCTTCCGGGGTCATTGGCACGGGGTTCTGGCATGTCTGAGAGGTGGTTCCTGCATGCCCGGCAAGTGATTCCGGAGTGTTCGCCAAGTGGTTCTGGCATAGTCGGCAGGTGATTTTGGCATGTCCGGCAGGTGGTTCAGGCGAGTTGAGCAGGTGGTTCCAACGTGCTTGGCAGGTGCTTCCGGCGTCTCCGGCACGTGTTTCTGGCACATCTGACAGGTGGTTCCGGCATGCCCGAAAGGTGATTCCGGTCTGTCCGGTAGGTGGTTCCAGCCTGCACGGCATGTGGTTCTGGTACGTCTCAGAGGTGGTTGCGCATGCCCAACAGGTGATTCCGGACTGTCCGCCACATGGTTCTGGCACGTCTGAGAGGTGGTTCCGGCATGCCCGGCAGGTCATCCCAGAGAGTCCTCCAAGTGGTTCTGGCATAACACGCAGGTGATTTTGGCGTGTCTGGCAGGTTGTTCCGTTGTGCTTGGCAGGTGGTTCAGGCTTGGCCATCACGTGGTTCCAGACTGTCCAGGACGTGTTTCCAGCTTCTCCGGCAGGTGGTTCTGGTACGTCTGAGAGGTGGTTCCGCCATGGCTGGCAGGTGATTCCGGACCGTCCCCCAGGTGGTTCTGGCATAGCCAGCAGTTGATATTGGCCTGTCCGGCAGGTGGTTCCAGCGAGTCGAACAGGTGGCTCCGGCGTGCTCGGCAGGTGGTTCCGGTCTGTCCGGTAGGTGATTCCGGCATGTCCGGCACGTGCTTCCGGCACGTCTGAGAGGTGGTTCCGGCATGCGCGACAGGTGATTTCGGAGTGTCCGCCAGGTGGTACTGGCGTACCCGGCAGGTGATTTTGGCGTGTCCGGCAGGTGTTTCTGGCGAGTCGAGCAGGTGGCTCCGGCATGCTCGGCAGGTGCTTCCGGCGTCTCCGGCACGTGGTTCTGGTGTGTCTGAGAGCTGGTTCCGGCATGTCCGGCAGATGATTCCGGAGTGTCCGCCAAGTGGTTCTGGCATACCCGGCTGGTGATTTGGGCATGTCAGGTAGGTGGTTCCGGCGAGTCGAGCAGGTGGCTCCGGCGTGCTCGGCAGGTTGTTCAGACGGGTCTGTCAGGTGTTTTCCGTCTGTTCGGGGTGTGGTTCCAGCATCTCATGCACATGGTTCTGGCACGTCTGAGATGTGGTTCCGGCCGGCCCGACAGGTGTTTCCACAGTGTCCGCCAAGTGGTACTGGCGTAGTTGGCAGGTGATTTTGGCATGACCGGCAGGTGGTTCCAGCAAGCCCGGCAGGTGATTCCGAAGTGTTCCCCAACTGGTTGTGGCGTAGCCGGCAGGTGATTTTTGCGTGTCCGGCAGGTGGTTCTGGCGAGTCGAGCAGGTGGTTCCGGCGTGCTCGGCAGGTGCTTCCGGGGTCATTGGCACGTGGTTGTGGCATATCTGAGAGGTGGTTCCGGCATGCCCGGCAGGTGATTTCGGAGTGTTCGCCAAGTGTTTGCGGCGTAGCCGGCAGGTGATTTTGCACGTCCAGCGGTCGTTCCGGCGGGTCGAGCTTGTGGTTCCGGCGTGTCCGGCGGGTGGTTCCGGTCTGTCCGGCAGGTGGTTCTGTGGTGTCCGGCACGAGGTTCAGTCTGAGAGGCTGTGCCGGCATGCCCCTCATGTGATTCCGGCTTGTCCCCGAAGTGGTGCTGGTGTAGCGGGCAGGTGATTTTGGCGTGTCCGGCAGGTGGTTCAGGCGAGTTGAGCAGGTGGTTGCGACGTTCTCGGCAGGTGCTTCTGGCGTCTCCGGCACGTGTTTCTGGCACATCTGACTGGTGGTTCCGGCATGCCCAAAAGTTGATTCCGGTCTGTCCGGTAGGTGGTTCCGGCGTGCACGGCACGTGGTTCTGGTACGTGTCAGAGGTGGTTGCGTATGCCCAACAGGTGATTCCGGACTGTCCGCCACGTGCTTCTGGCACGTCTGAGAGGTGGTTCCAACATGCCCGGCAGGTCATTTCAGAGAGTCGTCCAAGTGGTTCTGGCGTAGCCAACAGGTGATTTTGGCGTGTCCGGCAGGTGGTTCCGCCGTGCTCGGCAGGTGGTTCAGCCATGGCCGTCACGTGGTTCCAGTCTGTCCAGGACGTGTTTCCAGCTTCTCCGGCATGTGGTTCTGGTACGTCTGAGAGGTGGTTCCGCCATGGCTGGCAGGTGATCCCGGACTGTCCCCCAGGTGGTTCTGGCATAGCCAGCAGTTGATATTGGCCTGTCCGGCAGGTGGTTCCAGCGAGTCGAACAGGTGGCTCCGGTGTTCTTGGCATGTGGTTCCGGTCGGTCCGGTAGGTGTTTCCGGCGTGTCCGGCACGTGCTTCCGGCACGTCTGAGAGGTGGTTCCGGCATGCGCGGCAGGTGATTCCGTAGTGTCCGACAGGTGGTTCTGGCATACCCGGCAGGTGATTTTGGCGAGTCCGGCAGGTGTTTCCGGCGAGTGGAGCAGGTGGCTCCGGCATGCTCGGCAGGTGCTTCCGGCGTCTCCGGCACTTGGTTCTGGTGTGTCTGAGAGCTGGTTCCGGCATGTCCGGCAGATGATTCCGTAGTGTCCGCCAAGTGGTTCTGGCATACAAGGCAGGTGATTTTGGCGTGTCAGGGAGGTGGTACCGGTGAGTCGAGCAGGTGGTTCCGGCGTGCTCAGCAGGTGGTTCAGGCGGTTCTGGCAGGTGGCATCCGTCTGTTCGGGGTGTGGTTCCAGCATCTCATGAACACGTTTCTGGCACATCTGAGATGTGGTTCCAGCCGGCCCGACAGGTGTTTCCGCAGTGTCCGCCAAGCGGTTCTGGCGTAGTTGGCAGGTGATTTTGGCATGACTGGCAGGTGGTTCCAGCAAGCCTGGCAGGTGATTCCAAAGTGTTCACCAACTGGTTGTGGCGTAGCCGGCAGGTGATTTTTGCGTGATCGGCAGGTGGTTCTGGCGAGTCGAGCAGGTGGTTCCGGCGTGCTCAGCTGGTGCTTCCGGGGTCATTGGCACGGGGTTCTGGCATGTCTGAGAGGTGGTTCCTGCATGCCCGGCAAGTGATTCCGGAGTGTTCGCCAAGTGGTTCTGGCATAGTTGGCAGGTGATTTTGGCATGTCCGGCAGGTGGTTCAGGCGAGTTGAGCAGGTGGTTCCAACGTGCTTGGCAGGTGCTTCCGGCGTCTCCGGCACGTGTTTCTGGCACATCTGACATGTGGTTCCGCCATGCCCGAAAGGTGATTCCGGTCTGTCCGGTAGGTGGTTCCAGCCTGCACGGCATGTGGTTCTGGTACGTCTCAGAGGTGGTTGCGCATGCCCAACAGGTGATTCCGGACTGTCCGCCACATGGTTCTGGCACGTCTGAGAGGTGGTTCCGGCATGCCCGGCAGGTCATCCCAGAGAGTCCTCCAAGTGGTTCTGGCATAACACGCAGGTGATTTTGGCGTGTCTGGCAGGTTGTTCCGTTGTGCTTGGCAGGTGGTTCAGGCTTGGCCGGCAGGTGGTTCCAGACTGTCCAGGACGTGTTTCCAGCTTCTCCGGAACGTGGCTCTGGTACGTCTGAGAGGTGGTTCCGCCATGGCTGGCAGGTGATTCCGGACCGTCCCCCAGGTGGTTCTGGTATAGCCAGCAGTTGATATTGGCCTGTCCGGCAGGTGGTTCCAGCGAGTCAAACAGGTGGCTCCGGCGTGCTCGGCAGGTGGTTCCGGTCTGTCCGGTAGTTGTTTCCGGCGTGTCCGGCACGTGCTTCCGGCACGTCTGAGAGGTGGTTCCGGCATGCGCGACAGGTGATTTCGGAGTGTCCGCCAGGTGGTTCTGGCGTACCCGGCAGGTGATTTTGGCGTGTCCGGCAGGTGTTTCTGGCGAGTCGAGCAGGTGGCTCCGGCATGCTCGGCAGGTGCTTCCGGCGTCTCCGGCACGTGGTTCTGGTGTGTCTGAGAGCTGGTTCCGGCATGTCCGGCAGATGATTCCGGAGTGTCCGCCAAGTGGTTCTGGCATACCCGGCTGGTGATTTGGGCATGTCAGGTAGGTGGTTCCGGCGAGTCGAGCAGGTGGCTCCGGCGTGCTCGGCAGGTTGTTCAGACGGGTCTGGCAGGTATTTTCCGTCTGTTCGGGGTGTGGTTCCAGCATCTCATGCACATGGTTCTGGCACGTCTGAGATGTGGTTCCGGCCGGCACGACAGGTGTTTCCACAGTGTCCGCCAAGTGGTACTGGCGTAGTTGGCAGGTGATTTTGGCATGACCGGCAGGTGGTTCCAGCAAGCCCGGCAGGTGATTCCGAAGTGTTCCCCAACTGGTTGTGGCGTAGTCGGCAGGTGATTTTTGCGTGTCCGGCAGGTGGTTCTGGCGAGTCGAGCAGGTGGTTCCGGCGTGCTCTGCAGGTGCTTCCGGGGTCATTGGCACGTGGTTCTGGCATATCTGAGAGGTGGTTCCGGCATGCCCGGCAGGTGATTCCGGAGTGTTCGCCAAGCGTTTCCGGCGTAGCGGGCAGGTGATTTTGCATGTCCAGCGGTCGTTCCGGCGGGTCGATCCCGTGGTTCCGGCGTGTCCGGCAGGTGGTTCCGGTCTGTCCGGCAGGTGGTTCTGTGGTGTCCGGCACGAGGTTCAGTCTGAGAGGCTGTGCCGGCATGCCCCTCACGTGATTCCGGCTTGTCCCCGAAGTGGTGCTGGTGTAGCGGGCAGGTGATTTTGGCGTGTCCGGCAGGTGGTTCAGGCGAGTTGAGCAGGTGGTTGCGACGTGCTCGGCAGGTGCTTCCGGCGTCTCCGGCACGTGTTTCTGGCACATCTGACTGGTGGTTCCGGCATGCCCAAAAGTTGATTCCGGTCTGTCCGGTAGGTGGTTCCGGCGTGCACGGCACGTGGTTCTGGTACGTGTCAGAGGTGGTTGCCTATGCCCAACAGGTGATTCCGGACTGTCCGCCACGTGCTTCTGGCACCTCTGAGAGGTGGTTCCAACATGCCCGGCAGGTCATTTCGGAGAGTCGTCCAAGTGGTTCTGGCATAGCCCACAGGTGATTTTGGCATGTCCGGCAGGTGGTTCCGCCGTGCTCGGCAGGTGGTTCAGGCATGGCCGTCACGTGGTTCCAGTCTGTCCAGGACGTGTTTCCAGCTTCTCCGGCAGGTGGTTCTGGTACGTCTGAGAGGTGGTTCCGCCATGGCTGGCAGGTGATCCCGGACTGTCCCCCAGGTGGTTCTGGCATAGCCAGCAGTTGATATTGGCCTGTCCGGCAGGTGGTTCCAGCGAGTCGAACAGGTGGCTCCGGCGTTCTTGGCAGGTGGTTCCGGTCTGTCCGGTAGGTGTTTCCGGCGTGTCTGGCACGTGCTTCCGGCATGCGCGGCAGGTGATTCCGTAGTGTCCGCCAGGTGGTTCTGGCATACCCGGCAGGTGATTTTGGCGTGTCCGGCAGGTGTTTCTGGCGAGTCGAGCAGGTGGCTCCGGCATGCTCGGCAGGTGCTTCCGGCGTCTCCGGCACTTGGTTCTGGTGTGTCTGAGAGCTGGTTCCGGCATGTCCGGCAGATGATTCCGGAGTGTCCGCCAAGTGGTTCTGGCATACCCAGCAGGTGATTTTGGCGTGTCAGGGAGGTGGTACCGGTGAGTCGAGCAGGTGATTCCGGCGTGCTCGGCAGGTGGTTCAGGCGGTTCTGGCAGGTGGTATCCGTCTGTTCGGGGTGTGGTTCCAGCATCTCATGAACACGTTTCTGGCACGTCTGAGATGTGGTTCCAGCCGGCCCGACAGGTGTTTCCGCAGTGTCCGCCAAGCGGTTCTGGCGTAGTTGGCAGGTGATTTTGGCATGACCGGCAGGTGGTTCCAGCAAGCCTGGCAGGTGATTCCAAAGTGTTCACCAACTGGTTGTGGCGTAGCCGGCAGGTGATTTTTGCGTGATCGGCAGGTGGTTCTGGCGAGTCGAGCAGGTGGTTCCGGCGTGCTCGGCTGGTGCTTCCGGGGTCATTGGCACGGGGTTCTGGCATGTCTGAGAGGTGGTTCCTGCATGCCCGGCAAGTGATTCCGGAGTGTTCGCCAAGTGGTTCTGGCATAGTCGGCAGGTGATTTTGGCATGTCCGGCAGGTGGTTCAGGCGAGTTGAGCAGGTGGTTCCAACGTGCTTGGCAGGTGCTTCCGGCGTCTCCGGCACGTGTTTCTGGCACATCTGACAGGTGGTTCCGGCATGCCCGAAAGGTGATTCCGGTCTGTCCGGTAGGTGGTTCCAGCCTGCACGGCATGTGGTTCTGGTACGTCTCAGAGGTGGTTGCGCATGCCCAACAGGTGATTCCGGACTGTCCGCCACATGGTTCTGGCACGTCTGAGAGGTGGTTCCGGCATGCCCGGCAGGTCATCCCAGAGAGTCCTCCAAGTGGTTCTGGCATAACACGCAGGTGATTTTGGCGTGTCTGGCAGGTTGTTCCGTTGTGCTTGGCAGGTGGTTCAGGCTTGGCCATCACGTGGTTCCAGACTGTCCAGGACGTGTTTCCAGCTTCTCCGGCAGGTGGTTCTGGTACGTCTGAGAGGTGGTTCCGCCATGGCTGGCAGGTGATTCCGGACCGTCCCCCAGGTGGTTCTGGCATAGCCAGCAGTTGATATTGGCCTGTCCGGCAGGTGGTTCCAGCGAGTCGAACAGGTGGCTCCGGCGTGCTCGGCAGGTGGTTCCGGTCTGTCCGGTAGGTGATTCCGGCATGTCCGGCACGTGCTTCCGGCACGTCTGAGAGGTGGTTCCGGCATGCGCGACAGGTGATTTCGGAGTGTCCGCCAGGTGGTACTGGCGTACCCGGCAGGTGATTTTGGCGTGTCCGGCAGGTGTTTCTGGCGAGTCGAGCAGGTGGCTCCGGCATGCTCGGCAGGTGCTTCCGGCGTCTCCGGCACGTGGTTCTGGTGTGTCTGAGAGCTGGTTCCGGCATGTCCGGCAGATGATTCCGGAGTGTCCGCCAAGTGGTTCTGGCATACCCGGCTGGTGATTTGGGCATGTCAGGTAGGTGGTTCCGGCGAGTCGAGCAGGTGGCTCCGGCGTGCTCGGCAGGTTGTTCAGACGGGTCTGTCAGGTGTTTTCCGTCTGTTCGGGGTGTGGTTCCAGCATCTCATGCACATGGTTCTGGCACGTCTGAGATGTGGTTCCGGCCGGCCCGACAGGTGTTTCCACAGTGTCCGCCAAGTGGTACTGGCGTAGTTGGCAGGTGATTTTGGCATGACCGGCAGGTGGTTCCAGCAAGCCCGGCAGGTGATTCCGAAGTGTTCCCCAACTGGTTGTGGCGTAGCCGGCAGGTGATTTTTGCGTGTCCGGCAGGTGGTTCTGGCAAGTCGAGCAGGTGGTTCCGGCGTGCTCGGCAGGTGCTTCCGGGGTCATTGGCACGTGGTTCTGGCATATCTGAGAGGTGGTTCCGGCATGCCCGGCAGGTGATTCCGGAGTGTTCGCCAAGTGTTTCCGGCGTAGCCGGCAGGTGAGTTTGCATGTCCAGCGGTCGTTCCGGCGGGTCGAGCCGGTGGTTCCGGCGTGTCCGGCAGGTGGTTCCGGTCTGTCCGGCAGGTGGTTCTGTGGTGTCCGGCACGAGGTTCAGTCTGAGAGGCTGTGCCGGCATGCCCCTCACGTGATTCCGGCTTGTCCCCGAAGTGGTGCTGGTGTAGCGGGCAGGTGATTTTGGCGTGTCCGGCAGGTGGTTCAGGCGAGTTGAGCAGGTGGTTGCGACGTGCTCGGCAGGTGCTTCCGGCGTCTCCGGCACGGGTTTCTGGCACATCTGACTGGTGGTTCCGGCATGCCCAAAAGTTGATTCCGGTCTGTCCGGTAGGTGGTTCCGGCGTGCACGGCACGTGGTTCTGGTACGTGTCAGAGGTGGTTGCCTATGCCCAACAGGTGATTCCGGACTGTCCGCCACGTGCTTCTGGCACGTCTGAGAGGTGGTTCCAACATGCCCGGCAGGTCATTTCGGAGAGTCGTCCAAGTGGTTCTGGCATAGCCCACAGGTGATTTGGGCGTGTCCGGCAGGTGGTTCCGCCGTGCTCGGCAGGTGGTTCAGGCATGGCCGTCACGTGGTTCCAGTCTGTCCAGGACGTGTTTCCAGCTTCTCCGGCAGGTGGTGCTGGTACGTCTGAGAGGTGGTTCCGCCATGGCTGGCAGGTGATTCCGGACCGTCCCCCAGGTGGTTCTGGCATAGCCAGCAGTTGATATTGGCCTGTCCGGCAGGTGGTTCCAGTGAGTCGAACAGGTGGCTCCGGCGTTCTTGGCAGGTGGTTCCGGTCTGTCCGGTAGGTGTTTCCGGCGTGTCTGGCACGTGCTTCCGGCATGCGCGGCAGGTGATTCCGTAGTGTCCGCCAGGTGGTTCTGGCATACCCGGCAGGTGATTTTGGCGTGTCCGGCAGGTGTTTCTGGCGAGTCGAGCAGGTGGCTCCGGCATGCTCGGCAGGTGCTTCCGGCGTCTCCGGCACTTGGTTCTGGTGTGTCTGAGAGCTGGTTCCGGCATGTCCGGCAGATGATTCCGGAGTGTCCGCCAAGTGGTTCTGGCATACCCAGCAGGTGATTTTGGCGTGTCAGGGAGGTGGTACCGGTGAGTCGAGCAGGTGGTTCCGGCGTGCTCGGCAGGTGGTTCAGGCGGTTCTGGCAGGTGGTATCCGTCTGTTCGGGGTGTGGTTCCAGCATCTCATGAACACGTTTCTGGCATGTCTGAGATGTGGTTCCAGCCGGCCCGACAGGTGTTTCCGCAGTGTCCGCCAAGCGGTTACGGCGTAGTTGGCAGGTGATTTTGGCATGACTGGCAGGTGGTTCCAGCAAGCCTGGTAGGTGATTCCAAAGTGTTCACCAACTGGTTGTGGCGTAGCCGGCAGGTGATTTTTGCGTGATCGGCAGGTGGTTCTGGCGAGTCGAGCAGGTGGTTCCGGCGTGCTCGGCTGGTGCTTCCGGGGTCATTGGCACGGGGTTCTGGCATGTCTGAGAGGTGGTTCCTGCATGCCCGGCAAGTGATTCCGGAGTGTTCGCCAAGTGGTTCTGGCATAGTCGGCAGGTGATTTTGGCATGTCCGGCAGGTGGTTCAGGCGAGTTGAGCAGGTGGTTCCAACGTGCTTGGCAGGTGCTTCCGGCGTCTCCGGCACGTGTTTCTGGCACATCTGACAGGTGGTTCCGGCATGCCCGAAAGGTGATTCCGGTCTGTCCGGTAGGTGGTTCCAGCCTGCACGGCATGTGGCTCTGGTACGTCTCAGAGGTGGTTGTGCATGCCCAACAGGTGATTCCGGACTGTCCGCCACATGGTTCTGGCACGTCTGAGAGGTGGTTCCGGCATGCCCGGCAGGTCATCCCAGAGAGTCCTCCAAGTGGTTCTGGCATAACACGCAGGTGATTTTGGCGTGTCTGGCAGGTTGTTCCGTTGTGCTTGGCAGGTGGTTCAGGCTTGGCCGGCAGGTGGTTCCAGACTGTCCAGGACGTGTTTCCAGCTTCTCCGGCAGGTGGTTCTGGTACGTCTGAGAGGTGGTTCCGCCATGGCTGGCAGGTGATTCCGGACCGTCCCCCAGGTGGTTCTGGCATAGCCAGCAGTTGATATTGGCCTGTCCGGCAGGTGGTTCCAGCGAGTCGAACAGGTGGCTCCGGCGTGCTCGGCAGGTGGTTCCGGTCTGTCCGGTAGGTGATTCCGGCGTGTCCGGCACGTGCTTCCGGCACGTCTGAGAGGTGGTTCCGGCATGCGCGACAGGTGATTTCGGAGTGTCCGCCAGGTGGTTCTGGCGTACCCGGCAGGTGATTTTGGCGTGTCCGGCAGGTGTTTCTGGCGAGTCGAGCAGGTGGCTCCGGCATGCTCGGCAGGTGCTTCCGGCGTCTCCGGCACGTGGTTCTGGTGTGTCTGAGAGCTGGTTCCGGCATGTCCGGCAGATGATTCCGGAGTGTCCGCCAAGTGGTTCTGGCATACCCGGCTGGTGATTTGGGCATGTCAGGTAGGTGGTTCCGGCGAGTCGAGCAGGTGGCTCCGGCGTGCTCGGCAGGTTGTTCAGACGGGTCTGGCAGGTGTTTTCCGTCTGTTCGGTGTGTGGTTCCAGCATCTCATGCACATGGTTCTGGCACGTCTGAGATGTGGTTCCGGCCGGCCCGACAGGTGTTTCCACAGTGTCCGCCAAGTGGTACTGGCGTAGTTGGCAGGTGATTTTGGCATGACCGGCAGGTGGTTCCAGCAAGCCTGGCAGGTGATTCCGAAGTGTTCCCCAACTGGTTGTGGCGTAGCCGGCAGGTGATTTTTGCGTGTCCGGCAGGTGGTTCTGGCGAGTCGAGCAGGTGGTTCCGGCGTGCTCGGCAGGTGCTTCCGGGGTCATTGGCACGTGGTTCTGGCATATCTGAGAGGTGGTTCCGGCATGCCCGGCAGGTGATTCCGGAGTGTTCGCCAAGTGTTTCCGGCGTAGCCGGCAGGTGAGTTTGCATGTCCAGCGGTCGTTCCGGCGGGTCGAGCCGGTGGTTCCGGCGTGTCCGGCAGGTGGTTCCGGTCTGTCCGGCAGGTGGTTCTGTGGTGTCCGGCACGAGGTTCAGTCTGAGAGGCTGTGCCGGCATGCCCCTCACGTGATTCCGGCTTGTCCCCGAAGTGGTGCTGGTGTAGCGGGCAGGTGATTTTGGCGTGTCCGGCAGGTGGTTCAGGCGAGTTGAGCAGGTGGTTGCGACGTGCTCGGCAGGTGCTTCCGGCGTCTCCGGCACGGGTTTCTGGCACATCTGACTGGTGGTTCCGGCATGCCCAAAAGTTGATTCCGGTCTGTCCGGTAGGTGGTTCCGGCGTGCACGGCACGTGGTTCTGGTACGTGTCAGAGGTGGTTGCCTATGCCCAACAGGTGATTCCGGACTGTCCGCCACGTGCTTCTGGCACGTCTGAGAGGTGGTTCCAACATGCCCGGCAGGTCATTTCGGAGAGTCGTCCAAGTGGTTCTGGCATAGCCCACAGGTGATTTGGGCGTGTCCGGCAGGTGGTTCCGCCGTGCTTGGCAGGTGGTTCAGGCATGGCCGTCACGTGGTTCCAGTCTGTCCAGGACGTGTTTCCAGCTTCTCCGGCAGGTGGTTCTGGTACGTGTGAGAGGTGGTTCCGCCATGGCTAGCAGGTGATTCCGGACCGTCCCCCAGGTGGTTCTGGCATAGCCAGCAGTTGATATTGGCCTGTCCGGCAGGTGGTTCCAGCGAGTCGAACAGGTGGCTCCGGCGTTCTTGGCAGGTGGTTCCGGTCTGTCCGGTAGGTGTTTCCGGCGTGTCTGGCACGTGCTTCCGGCATGCGCGGCAGGTGATTCCGTAGTGTCCGCCAGGTGGTTCTGGCATACCCGGCAGGTGATTTTGGCGTGTCCGGCAGGTGTTTCTGGCGAGTCGAGCAGGTGGCTCCGGCATGCTCGGCAGGTGCTTCCGGCGTCTCCGGCACTTGGTTCTGGTGTGTCTGAGAGCTGGTTCCGGCATGTCCGGCAGATGATTCCGGAGTGTCCGCCAAGTGGTTCTGGCATACCCAGCAGGTGATTTTGGCGTGTCAGGGAGGTGGTACCGGTGAGTCGAGCAGGTGGTTCCGGCGTGCTCGGCAGGTGGTTCAGGCGGTTCTGGCAGGTGGTATCCGTCTGTTCGGGGTGTGGTTCCAGCATCTCATGAACACGTTTCTGGCACGTCTGAGATGTGGTTCCAGCCGGCCCGACAGGTGTTTCCGCAGTGTCCGCCAAGCGGTTCTGGCGTAGTTGGCAGGTGATTTTGGCATGACTGGCAGGTGGTTCCAGCAAGCCTGGCAGGTGATTCCAAAGTGTTCACCAACTGGTTGTGGCGTAGCCGGCAGGTGATTTTTGCGTGATCGGCAGGTGGTTCTGGCGAGTCGAGCAGGTGGTTCCGGCGTGCTCGGCTGGTGCTTCCGGGGTCATTGGCACGGGGTTCTGGCATGTCTGAGAGGTGGTTCCTGCATGCCCGGCAAGTGATTCCGGAGTGTTCGCCAAGTGGTTCTGGCATAGTCGGCAGGTGATTTTGGCATGTCCGGCAGGTGGTTCAGGCGAGTTGAGCAGGTGGTTCCAACGTGCTTGGCAGGTGCTTCCGGCGTCTCCGGCACGTGTTTCTGGCACATCTGACAGGTGGTTCCGGCATGCCCGAAAGGTGATTCCGGTCTGTCCGGTAGGTGGTTCCAGCCTGCACGGCATGTGGTTCTGGTACGTCTCAGAGGTGGTTGTGCATGCCCAACAGGTGATTCCGGACTGTCCGCCACATGGTTCTGGCACGTCTGAGAGGTGGTTCCGGCATGCCCGGCAGGTCATCCCAGAGAGTCCTCCAAGTGGTTCTGGCATAACACGCAGGTGATTTTGGCGTGTCTGGCAGGTTGTTCCGTTGTGCTTGGCAGGTGGTTCAGGCTTGGCCGGCAGGTGGTTCCAGACTGTCCAGGACGTGTTTCCAGCTTCTCCGGCAGGTGGTTCTGGTACGTCTGAGAGGTGGTTCCGCCATGGCTGGCAGGTGATTCCGGACCGTCCCCCAGGTGGTTCTGGCATAGCCAGCAGTTGATATTGGCCTGTCCGGCAGGTGGTTCCAGCGAGTCGAACAGGTGGCTCCGGCGTGCTCGGCAGGTGGTTCCGGTCTGTCCGGTAGGTGATTCCGGCGTGTCCGGCACGTGCTTCCGGCACGTCTGAGAGGTGGTTCCGGCATGCGCGACAGGTGATTTCGGAGTGTCCGCCAGGTGGTTCTGGCGTACCCGGCAGGTGATTTTGGCGTGTCCGGCAGGTGTTTCTGGCGAGTCGAGCAGGTGGCTCCGGCATGCTCGGCAGGTGCTTCCGGCGTCTCCGGCACGTGGTTCTGGTGTGTCTGAGAGCTGGTTCCGGCATGTCCGGCAGATGATTCCGGAGTGTCCGCCAAGTGGTTCTGGCATACCCGGCTGGTGATTTGGGCATGTCAGGTAGGTGGTTCCGGCGAGTCGAGCAGGTGGCTCCGGCGTGCTCGGCAGGTTGTTCAGACGGGTCTGGCAGGTGTTTTCCGTCTGTTCGGGGTGTGGTTCCAGCATCTCATGCACATGGTTCTGGCACGTCTGAGATGTGGTTCCGGCCGGCCCGACAGGTGTTTCCACAGTGTCCGCCAAGTGGTACTGGCGTAGTTGGCAGGTGATTTTGGCATGACCGGCAGGTGGTTCCAGCAAGCCCGGCAGGTGATTCCGAAGTGTTCCCCAACTGTTTGTGGCGTAGCCGGCAGGTGATTTTTGCGTGTCCGGCAGGTGGTTCTGGCGAGTCGAGCAGGTGGTTCCGGCGTGCTCGGCAGGTGCTTCCGGGGTCATTGGCACGTGGTTCTGGCATATCTGAGAGGTGGTTCCGGCATGCCCGGCAGGTGATTCCGGAGTGTTCGCCAAGTGTTTCCGGCGTAGCCGGCAGGTGAGTTTGCATGTCCAGCGGTCGTTCCGGCGGGTCGAGCCGGTGGTTCCGGCGTGTCCGGCAGGTGGTTCCGGTCTGTCCGGCAGGTGGTTCTGTGGTGTCCGGCACGAGGTTCAGTCTGAGAGGCTGTGCCGGCATGCCCCTCACGTGATTCCGGCTTGTCCCCGAAGTGGTGCTGGTGTAGCGGGCAGGTGATTTTGGCGTGTCCGGCAGGTGGTTCAGGCGAGTTGAGCAGGTGGTTGCGACGTGCTCGGCAGGTGCTTCCGGCGTCTCCGGCACGGGTTTCTGGCACATCTGACTGGTGGTTCCGGCATGCCCAAAAGTTGATTCCGGTCTGTCCGGTAGGTGGTTCCGGCGTGCACGGCACGTGGTTCTGGTACTTGTCAGAGGTGGTTGCCTATGCCCAACAGGTGATTCCGGACTGTCCGCCACGTGCTTCTGGCACGTCTGAGAGGTGGTTCCAACATGCCCGGCAGGTCATTTCGGAGAGTCGTCCAAGTGGTTCTGGCATAGCCCACAGGTGATTTGGGCGTGTCCGGCAGGTGGTTCCGCCGTGCTCGGCAGGTGGTTCAGGCATGGCCGTCACGTGGTTCCAGTCTGTCCAGGACGTGTTTCCAGCTTCTCCGGCAGGTGGTTCTGGTACGTCTGAGAGGTGGTTCCGCCATGGCTGGCAGGTGATTCCGGACCGTCCCCCAGGTGGTTCTGGCATAGCCAGCAGTTGATATTGGCCTGTCCGGCAGGTGGTTCCAGTGAGTCGAACAGGTGGCTCCGGCGTTCTTGGCAGGTGGTTCCGGTCTGTCCGGTAGGTGTTTCCGGCGTGTCTGGCACGTGCTTCCGGCATGCGCGGCAGGTGATTCCGTAGTGTCCGCCAGGTGGTTCTGGCATACCCGGCAGGTGATTTTGGCGTGTCCGGCAGGTGTTTCTGGCGAGTCGAGCAGGTGGCTCCGGCATGCTCGGCAGGTGCTTCCGGCGTCTCCGGCACTTGGTTCTGGTGTGTCTGAGAGCTGGTTCCGGCATGTCCGGCAGATGATTCCGGAGTGTCCGCCAAGTGGTTCTGGCATACCCAGCAGGTGATTTTGGCGTGTCAGGGAGGTGGTACCGGTGAGTCGAGCAGGTGGTTCCGGCGTGCTCGGCAGGTGGTTCAGGCGGTTCTGGCAGGTGGTATCCGTCTGTTCGGGGTGTGGTTCCAGCATCTCATGAACACGTTTCTGGCACGTCTGAGATGTGGTTCCAGCCGGCCCGACAGGTGTTTCCGCAGTGTCCGCCAAGCGGTTCTGGCGTAGTTGGCAGGTGATTTTGGCATGACTGGCAGGTGGTTCCAGCAAGCCTGGCAGGTGATTCCAAAGTGTTCACCAACTGGTTGTGGCGTAGCCGGCAGGTGATTTTTGCGTGATCGGCAGGTGGTTCTGGCGAGTCGAGCAGGTGGTTCCGGCGTGCTCGGCTGGTGCTTCCGGGGTCATTGGCACGGGGTTCTGGCATGTCTGAGAGGTGGTTCCTGCATGCCCGGCAAGTGATTCCGGAGTGTTCGCCAAGTGGTTCTGGCATAGTCGGCAGGTGATTTTGGCATGTCCGGCAGGTGGTTCAGGCGAGTTGAGCAGGTGGTTCCAACGTGCTTGGCAGGTGCTTCCGGCGTCTCCGGCACGTGTTTCTGGCACATCTGACAGGTGGTTCCGGCATGCCCGAAAGGTGATTCCGGTCTGTCCGGTAGGTGGTTCCAGCCTGCACGGCATGTGGTTCTGGTACGTCTCAGAGGTGGTTGTGCATGCCCAACAGGTGATTCCGGACTGTCCGCCACATGGTTCTGGCACGTCTGAGAGGTGGTTCCGGCATGCCCGGCAGGTCATCCCAGAGAGTCCTCCAAGTGGTTCTGGCATAACACGCAGGTGATTTTGGCGTGTCTGGCAGGTTGTTCCGTTGTGCTTGGCAGGTGGTTCAGGCTTGGCCGGCAGGTGGTTCCAGACTGTCCAGGACGTGTTTCCAGCTTCTCCGGCAGGTGGTTCTGGTACGTCTGAGAGGTGGTTCCGCCATGGCTGGCAGGTGATTCCGGACCGTCCCCCAGGTGGTTCTGGCATAGCCAGCAGTTGATATTGGCCTGTCCGGCAGGTGGTTCCAGCGAGTCGAACAGGTGGCTCCGGCGTGCTCGGCAGGTGGTTCCGGTCTTTCCGGTAGGTGATTCCGGCGTGTCCGGCACGTGCTTCCGGCACGTCTGAGAGGTGGTTCCGGCATGCGCGACAGGTGATTTCGGAGTGTCCGCCAGGTGGTTCTGGCGTACCCGGCAGGTGATTTTGGCGTGTCCGGCAGGTGTTTCTCGCGAGTCGAGCAGGTGGCTCCGGCATGCTCGGCAGGTGCTTCCGGCGTCTCCGGCACGTGGTTCTGGTGTGTCTGAGAGCTGGTTCCGGCATGTCCGGCAGATGATTCCGGAGTGTCCGCCAAGTGGTTCTGGCATACCCGGCTGGTGATTTGGGCATGTCAGGTAGGTGGTTCCGGCGAGTCGAGCAGGTGGCTCCGGCGTGCTCGGCAGGTTGTTCAGACGGGTCTGGCAGGTGTTTTCCGTCTGTTCGGGGTGTGGTTCCAGCATCTCATGCACATGGTTCTGGCACGTCTGAGATGTGGTTCCGGCCGGCCCGACAGGTGTTTCCACAGTGTCCGCCAAGTGGTACTGGCGTAGTTGGCAGGTGATTTTTGCGTGATCGGCAGGTGGTTCTGGCGAGTCGAGCAGGTGGCTTCGGCATGCTCGGCAGGTGCCTCCGGCGTCTCCTGGCACGTGGTTCTGGTGTGTCTGAGAGCTGGTTCCGGCATGTCTGGCAGATGATTCCGGAGTGTCCGCCAAGTGGTTCTGGCATACCCGGCTGGTGATTTGGGCATGTCAGGTAGGTGGTTCCGGCGAGTCGAGCAGGTGGCTCCTGCGTGCTCGGAAGGTTGTTCAGACGGGTCTGGCAGGTGTTTTCCGTCTGTTCGGGGTGTGGTTCCAGCATCTCATGCACATGGTTCTGGCACGTCTGAGATTTGGTTCCGGCCGGCCCGACAGGTGTTTCCACAGTGTCCGCCAAGTGGTACTGGTGTAGTTGGCAGGTGATTTTGGCATGACCGGCAGGTGGTTCCAGCAAGCCCGGCAGGTGATTCCGAAGTGTTCCCCAACTGGTTGTGGCGTAGCCGGCAGGTGATTTTTGCGTGTCCGGCAGGTGGTTCTGGCGAGTCGAGCAGGTGGTTCCTGTTGCTCGGCAGGTGATTCCGGGGTCATTGGCACGTGGTTCTGGCATATCTGAGAGGTGGTTCTGGCATGCCCGGCAGGTGATTCCGGAGTGTTCGCCAAGTGTTTCCGGCGTAGCCGGCAGGTGATTTTGCATGTCCAGCGGTCGTTCCCGCGGGTCGAGCCGGTGATTCCGGCGTGTCCGGCAGGTGGTTCCGGTCTGTCCGGCAGGTGGTTCTGTGGTGTCCGGCACGAGGTTCAGTCTGAGAGGCTGTGCCGGCATGCCCCTCACGTTATTCTGGCTTGTCCCCGAAGTGGTGCTGGTGTAGCGGGCAGGTGATTTTGGCGTGTCCGGCAGGTGGTTCAGGCGAGTTGAGCAGGTGGTTGCGACGTGCTCGGCAAGTGCTTCTGGCGTCTGCGGCACGTGTTTCTGGCACATCTGACTGGTGGTTCCGGCATGCCCAAAAGTTGATTCCGGTCTGTCCGGTAGGTGGTTCCGGCGTGCACGGCACGTGGTTCTGGTACGTCTCAGAGGTGGTTGCGTATGCCCAACAGGTGATTCCGGACTGTCCGCCACGTGCTTCTGGCACGTCTGAGAGGTGGTTCCAACATGCCCGGCAGGTCATTTCGGAGAGTCGTCCAAGTGGTTCTGGCGTAGCCCGCAGGTGATTTTGGCGTGGCCGGCAGGTGGTTCCGCCGTGCTCGGCAGGTGGTTCAGGCATGGCCGTCACGTGGTTCCAGTATGTCCAGGACGTGTTTCCAGCTTCTCCGGCAGGTGGTTCTGGTACGTCTGAGAGGTGGTTCCGCCATGGCTGGCAGGTGATCCCGGACCGTCCCCCAGGTGGTTCTGGCATAGCCAGCAGTTGATATTGGCCTGTCCGGCAGGTGGTTCCAGCGAGTCGAACAGGTGGCTCCGGCGTTCTTGACAGGTGGTTCCGGTCTGTCCGGTAGGTGTTTCCGGCGTGTCTGGCACGTGCTTCCGGCACGTCTGAGAGGTGGTTCCGGCATGCACGGCAGGTGATTCCGTAGTGTCCGCCAGGTGGTTCTGGCGTACCCGGCAGGTGATTTTGGCGTGTCCGGCAGGTGTTTCTGGCGAGTCGAGCAGGTGGCTCCGGCATGCTCGGCAGGTGCCTCCGGCGTCTCCTGGCACGTGGTTCTGGTGTGTCTGAGAGCTGGTTCCGGCATGTCTGGCAGATGATTCCGGAGTGTCCACCAAGTGGTTCTGGCATACCCGGCTGGTGATTTGGGCATGTCAGGTAGGTGGTTCCGGCGAGTCGAGCAGGTGGCTCCTGCGTGCTCGGAAGGTTGTTCAGACGGGTCTGGCAGGTGTTTTCCGTCTGTTCGGGGTGCGGTTCCAGCATCTCATGCACATGGTTCTGGCACGTCTGAGATTTGGTTCCGGCCGGCCCGACAGGTGTTTCCACAGTGTCCGCCAAGTGGTACTGGTGTAGTTGGCAGGTGATTTTGGCATGACCGGCAGGTGGTTCCAGCAAGCCCGGCAGGTGATTCCGAAGTGTTCCCCAACTGGTTGTGGCGTAGCCGGCAGGTGATTTTTGCGTGTCCGGCAGGTGGTTCTGGCGAGTCGAGCAGGTGGTTCCTGTTGCTCGGCAGGTGATTCCGGGGTCATTGGCACGTGGTTCTGGCATATCTGAGAGGTGGTTCTGGCATGCCCGGCAGGTGATTCCGGAGTGTTCGCCAAGTGTTTCCGGCGTAGCCGGCAGGTGATTTTGCATGTCCAGCGGTCGTTCCCGCGGGTCGAGCCGGTGATTCCGGCGTGTCCGGCAGGTGGTTCCGGTCTGTCCGGCAGGTGGTTCTGTGGTGTCCGGCACGAGGTTCAGTCTGAGAGGCTGTGCCGGCATGCCCCTCACGTTATTCTGGCTTGTCCCCGAAGTGGTGCTGGTGTAGCGGGCAGGTGATTTTGGCGTGTCCGGCAGGTGGTTCAGGCGAGTTGAGCAGGTGGTTGCGACGTGCTCGGCAAGTGCTTCTGGCGTCTGCGGCACGTGTTTCTGGCACATCTGACTGGTGGTTCCGGCATGCCCAAAAGTTGATTCCGGTCTGTCCGGTAGGTGGTTCCGGCGTGCACGGCACGTGGTTCTGGTACGTCTCAGAGGTGGTTGCGTATGCCCAACAGGTGATTCCGGACTGTCCGCCACGTGCTTCTGGCACGTCTGAGAGGTGGTTCCAACATGCCCGGCAGGTCATTTCGGAGAGTCGTCCAAGTGGTTCTGGCGTAGCCCGCAGGTGATTTTGGCGTGGCCGGCAGGTGGTTCCGCCGTGCTCGGCAGGTGGTTCAGGCATGGCCGTCACGTGGTTCCAGTCTGTCCAGGACGTGTTTCCAGCTTCTCCGGCAGGTGGTTCTGGTACGTCTGAGAGGTGGTTCCGCCATGGCTGGCAGGTGATCCCGGACCGTCCCCCAGGTGGTTCTGGCATAGCCAGCAGTTGATATTGGCCTGTCCGGCAGGTGGTTCCAGCGAGTCGAACAGGTGGCTCCGGCGTTCTCGGCAGGTGGTTCCGGTCTGTCCGGTAGGTGTTTCCGGCGTGCCTGGCACGTGCTTCCGGCACGTCTGAGAGGTGGTTCCGGCATGCGCGGCAGGTGATTCCGTAGTGTCCGCCAGGTGGTTCTGGCGTACCCGGCAGGTGATTTTGGCGTGTCCGGCAGGTGTTTCTGGCGAGTCGAGCAGGTGGCTCCGGCATGCTCGGCAGGTGCTTCCGGCGTCTCCGGCACTTGGTTCTGGTGTGTCTGAGAGCTGGTTCCGGCATGTCCGGCAGATGATTCCGGAGTGTCCGCCAAGTGGTTCTGGCATACCCAGCAGGTGATTTTGGCGTGTCAGGGAGGTGGCACCGGTGAGTCGAGCAGGTGGTTCCGGCGTGCTCAGCAGGTTGTTCAGGCGGTTCTGGCACGTGGTATCCGTCTGTTCGGTGTGTGGTTCCAGCATCTCATGAACACGTTTCTGGCACGTCTGAGATGTGGTTCCAGCCGGCCCGACAGGTGTTTCCGCAGTGTCAGCCAAGCGGTTCTGGCGTAGTTGGCAGGTGATTTTGGCATGACTGGCAGGTGGTTCCAGCAAGCCTGGCAGGTGATTCCAAAGTGTTCACCAACTGGTTGTGGCGTAGCCAGCAGGTCATTTTTGCGTGATCGGCATGTGGTTCTGGCGAGTCGAGCAGGTGGTTCCGGCGTGCTCGGCTGGTGCTTCCGGGGTCATTGGCACGGGGTTCTGGCATGTCTGAGAGGTGGTTCCTGCATGCCCGGCAAGTGATTCCGGAGTGTTCGCCAAGTGATTCTGGCATAGTCGGCAGGTGATTTTGGCATGTCCGGCAGGTGGTTCAGGCGAGTTGAGCAGGTGGTTCCAACGTGCTTGGCAGGTGCTTCCGGCGTCTCCGGCACGTGTTTCTGGCACATCTGACAGGTGGTTCCGGCATGCCCGAAAGGTGATTCCGGTCTGTCCGGTAGGTGGTTCCAGCCTGCACGGCATGTGGCTCTGGTACGTCTCAGAGGTGGTTGCGCATGCCCAACAGGTGATTCCGGACTGTCCGCCACATGGTTCTGGCACGTCTGACAGGTGGTTCCGGCATGCCCGGCAGGTCATCCCAGAGAGTCCTCCAAGTGGTTCTGGCATAACACGCAGGTGATTTTGGCGTGTCTGGCAGGTTGTTCCGTTGTGCTTGGCAGGTGGTTCAGGCTTGGCCGGCAGGTGGTTCCAGACTGTCCAGGACGTGTTTCCAGCTTCTCCGGCAGGTGGTTCTGGTACGTCTGAGAGGTGGTTCCGCCATGGCTGGCAGGTGATTCCGGACCGTCCCCCAGGTGGTTCTGGCATAGCCAGCAGTTGATATTGGCCTGTCCG
Organism: Equus caballus; assembly: GCF_041296265.1. Classification (NCBI taxonomy): domain Eukaryota; kingdom Metazoa; phylum Chordata; class Mammalia; order Perissodactyla; family Equidae; genus Equus; species Equus caballus. The sequence goes on along the minus strand of NC_091706.1, from coordinate 1,153,975 downwards.
GCAGGTGGTTCCAGCGAGTCGAACAGGTGGCTCCGGCGTGCTCGGCAGGTGGTTCCGGTCTGTCCGGTAGGCGATTCCGGCGTGTCCGGCACGTGCTTCCGGCACGTCTGAGAGGTGGTTCCGGCATGCGCGACAGGTGGTTTCGGAGTGTCCGCCAGGTGGTTCTGGCATACCCGGCAGGTGATTTTGGTGTGTCCGGCAGGTGTTTCTGGCGAATCGAGCAGGTGGCTTCGGCATGCTCGGCAGGTGCCTCCGGCGTCTCCTGGCACGTGGTTCTGGTGTGTCTGAGAGCTGGTTCCGGCATGTCCGGCAGATGATTCCGGAGTGTCCGCCAAGTGGTTCTGGCATACCCAGCAGGTGATTTTGGCGTGTCAGGGAGGTGGTACCGGTGAGTCGAGCAGGTGGTTCCGGCGTGCTCAGCAGGTGGTTCAGGCGGTTCTGGCAGGTGGTATCCGTCTGTTCGGGGTGTGGTTCCAGCATCTCATGAACACGTTTCTGGCACGTCTGAGATGTGGTTCCAGCCGGCCCGACAGGTGTTTCCGCAGTGTCCGCCAAGCGGTTCTGGCGTAGTTGGCAGGTGATTTTGGCATGACCGGCAGGTGGTTCCAGCAAGCCTGGCAGGTGATTCCAAAGTGTTCACCAACTGGTTGTGGCGTAGCCGGCAGGTCATTTTTGCGTGATCGGCAGGTGGTTCTGGCGAGTCGAGCAGGTGGTTCCGGCGTGCTCGGCTGGTGCTTCCGGGGTCATTGGCACGGGGTTCTGGCATGTCTGAGAGGTGGTTCCTGCATGCCCGGCAAGTGATTCCGGAGTGTTCGCCAAGTGGTTCTGGCATAGTCGGCAGGTGATTTTGGCATGTCCGGCAGGTGGTTCAGGCGAGTTGAGCAGGTGGTTCCAACGTGCTTGGCAGGTGCTTCCGGCGTCTCCGGCACGTGTTTCTGGCACATCTGACAGGTGGTTCCGGCATGCCCGAAAGGTGATTCCGGTCTGTCCGGTAGGTGGTTCCAGCCTGCACGGCATGTGGCTCTGGTACGTCTCAGAGGTGGTTGCGCATGCCCAACAGGTGATTCCGGACTGTCCGCCACATGGTTCTGGCACGTCTGACAGGTGGTTCCGGCATGCCCGGCAGGTCATCCCAGAGAGTCCTCCAAGTGGTTCTGGCATAACACGCAGGTGATTTTGGCGTGTCTGGCAGGTTGTTCCGTTGTGCTTGGCAGGTGGTTCAGGCTTGGCCGGCAGGTGGTTCCAGACTGTCCAGGACGTGTTTCCAGCTTCTCCGGCAGGTGGTTCTGGTACGTCTGAGAGGTGGTTCCGCCATGGCTGGCAGGTGATTCCGGACCGTCCCCCAGGTGGTTCTGGCATAGCCAGCAGTTGATATTGGCCTGTCCGGCAGGTGGTTCCAGCGAGTCGAACAGGTGGCTCCGGCGTGCTCGGCAGGTGGTTCCGGTCTGTCCGGTAGGCGATTCCGGCGTGTCCGGCACGTGCTTCCGGCACGTCTGAGAGGTGGTTCCGGCATGCGCGACAGGTGGTTTCGGAGTGTCCGCCAGGTGGTTCTGGAGTACCCGGCAGGTGATTTTGGAGTGTCCGGCAGGTGTTTCTGGCGAATCGAGCAGGTGGCTTCGGCATGCTCGGCAGGTGCCTCCGGCGTCTCCTGGCACGTGGTTCTGGTGTGTCTGAGAGCTGGTTCCGGCATGTCTGGCAGATGATTCCGGAGTGTCCACCAAGTGGTTCTGGCATACCCAGCAGGTGATTTTGGCGTGTCAGGGAGGTGGTACCGGTGAGTCGAGCAGGTGGTTCCGGCGTGCTCAGCAGGTGGTTCAGGCGGTTCTGGCAGGTGGTATCCGTCTGTTCGGGGTGTGGTTCCAGCATCTCATGAACACGTTTCTGGCACGTCTGAGATGTGGTTCCAGCCGGCCCGACAGGTGTTTCCGCAGTGTCCGCCAAGCGGTTCTGGCGTAGTTGGCAGGTGATTTTGGCATGACTGGCAGGTGGTTCCAGCAAGCCTGGCAGGTGATTCCAAAGTGTTCACCAACTGGTTGTGGCGTAGCCGGCAGGTCATTTTTGCATGATCGGCAGGTGGTTCTGGCGAGTCGAGCAGGTGGTTCCGGCGTGCTCGGCTGGTGCTTCCGGGGTCATTGGCACGGGGTTCTGGCATGTCTGAGAGGTGGTTCCTGCATGCCCGGCAAGTGATTCCGGAGTGTTCGCCAAGTGGTTCTGGCATAGTCGGCAGGTGATTTTGGCATGTCCGGCAGGTGGTTCAGGCGAGTTGAGCAGGTGGTTCCAACGTGCTTGGCAGGTGCTTCCGGCGTCTCCGGCACGTGTTTCTGGCACATCTGACAGGTGGTTCCGGCATGCCCGAAAGGTGATTCCGGTCTGTCCGGTAGGTGGTTCCAGCCTGCACGGCATGTGGCTCTGGTACGTCTCAGAGGTGGTTGCGCATGCCCAACAGGTGATTCCGGAGTGTCCGCCACATGGTTCTGGCACGTCTGACAGGTGGTTCCGGCATGCCCGGCAGGTCATCCCAGAGAGTCCTCCAAGTGGTTCTGGCATAACACGCAGGTGATTTTGGCGTGTCTGGCAGGTTGTTCCGTTGTGCTTGGCAGGTGGTTCAGGCTTGGCCGGCAGGTGGTTCCAGACTGTCCAGGACGTGTTTCCAGCTTCTCCGGCAGGTGGTTCTGGTACGTCTGAGAGGTGGTTCCGCCATGGCTGGCAGGTGATTCCGGACCATCCCCCAGGTGGTTCTGGCATAGCCAGCAGTTGATATTGGCCTGTCCGGCAGGTGGTACCAGCGAGTCGAACAGGTGGCTCCGGCGTGCTCGGCAGGTGGTTCCGGTCTTTCCGGTAGGTGATTCCGGCGTGTCCGGCACGTGCTTCCGGCACGTCTGATAGGTGGTTCCGGCATGCACGACAGGTGATTTCGGAGTGTCCGCCAGGTGGTTCTGGCGTACCCGGCAGGTGATTTTGGCGTGTCCGGCAGGTGTTTCTGGCGAGTCGAGCAGGTGGCTCCGGCATGCTCGGCATGTGCTTCCGGCGTCTCCGGCACTTGGTTCTGGTGTGTCTGAGAGCTGGTTCCGGCATGTCTGGCAGATGATTCCGGAGTGTCCACCAAGTGGTTCTGGCATACCCGGCTGGTGATTTGGGCATGTCAGGTAGGTGGTTCCGGCGAGTCGAGCAGGTGGCTCCTGCGTGCTCGGAAGGTTGTTCAGACGGGTCTGGCAGGTGTTTTCCGTCTGTTCGGGGTGTGGTTCCAGCATCTCATGCACATGGTTCTGGCACGTCTGAGATTTGGTTCCGGCCGGCCCGACAGGTGTTTCCACAGTGTCCGCCAAGTGGTACTGGTGTAGTTGGCAGGTGATTTTGGCATGACCGGCAGGTGGTTCCAGCAAGCCCGGCAGGTGATTCCGAAGTGTTCCCCAACTGGTTGTGGCGTAGCCGGCAGGTGATTTTTGCGTGTCCGGCAGGTGGTTCTGGCGAGTCGAGCAGGTGGTTCCTGTTGCTCGGCAGGTGATTCCGGGGTCATTGGCACGTGGTTCTGGCATATCTGAGAGGTGGTTCTGGCATGCCCGGCAGGTGATTCCGGAGTGTTCGCCAAGTGCTTCCGGCTCAGCCGGCAGGTGATTTTGCATGTCCAGCCGTCGTTCCCGCGGGTCGAGCCGGTGATTCCGGCGTGTCCGGCAGGTGGTTCCGGTCTGTCCGGCAGGTGGTTCTGTGGTGTCCGGCACGAGGTTCAGTCTGAGAGGCTGTGCCGGCATGCCCCTCACGTTAGTCTGGCTTGTCCCCGAAGTGGTGCTGGTGTAGCGGGCAGGTGATTTTGGCGTGTCCGGCAGGTGGTTCAGGCGAGTTGAGCAGGTGGTTGCGACGTGCTCGGCAAGTGCTTCTGGCGTCTGCAGCACGTGTTTCTGGCACATCTGACTGGTGGTTCCGGCATGCCCAAAAGTTGATTCCGGTCTATCCGGTAGGTGGTTCCGGCGTGCACGGCACGTGGTTCTGGTACGTCTCAGAGGTGGTTGCGTATGCCCAACAGGTGATTCCGGACTGTCCGCCACGTGCTTCTGGCACGTCTGAGAGGTGGTTCCAACATGCCCGGCAGGTCATTTCGGAGAGTCGTCCAAGTGGTTCTGGCGTAGCCCGCAGGTGATTTTGGCGTGGCCGGCAGGTGGTTCCGCCGTGCTCGGCAGGTGGTTCAGGCATGGCCGTCACGTGGTTCCAGTCTGTCCAGGACGTGTTTCCAGCTTCTCCGGCAGGTGGTTCTGGTACGTCTGAGAGGTGGTTCCGCCATGGCTGGCAGGTGATCCCGGACCGTCCCCCAGGTGGTTCTGGCATAGCCAGCAGTTGATATTGGCCTGTCCGGCAGGTGGTTCCAGCGAGTCGAACAGGTGGCTCCGGCGTTCTCGGCAGGTGGTTCCGGTCTGTCCGGTAGGTGTTTCCGGCGTGCCTGGCACGTGCTTCCGGCACGTCTGAGAGGTGGTTCCGGCATGCGCGGCAGGTGATTCCGTAGTGTCCGCCAGGTGGTTCTGGCGTACCCGGCAGGTGATTTTGGCGTGTCCGGCAGGTGTTTCTGGCGAGTCGAGCAGGTGGCTCCGGCATGCTCGGCAGGTGCTTCCGGCGTCTCCGGCACTTGGTTCTGGTGTGTCTGAGAGCTGGTTCCGGCATGTCCGGCAGATGATTCCGGAGTGTCCGCCAAGTGGTTCTGGCATACCCAGCAGGTGATTTTGGCGTGTCAGGGAGGTGGCACCGGTGAGTCGAGCAGGTGGTTCCGGCGTGCTCAGCAGGTTGTTCAGGCGGTTCTGGCACGTGGTATCCGTCTGTTCGGTGTGTGGTTCCAGCATCTCATGAACACGTTTCTGGCACGTCTGAGATGTGGTTCCAGCCGGCCCGACAGGTGTTTCCGCAGTGTCAGCCAAGCGGTTCTGGCGTAGTTGGCAGGTGATTTTGGCATGACTGGCAGGTGGTTCCAGCAAGCCTGGCAGGTGATTCCAAAGTGTTCACCAACTGGTTGTGGCGTAGCCAGCAGGTCATTTTTGCGTGATCGGCATGTGGTTCTGGCGAGTCGAGCAGGTGGTTCCGGCGTGCTCGGCTGGTGCTTCCGGGGTCATTGGCACGGGGTTCTGGCATGTCTGAGAGGTGGTTCCTGCATGCCCGGCAAGTGATTCCGGAGTGTTCGCCAAGTGATTCTGGCATAGTCGGCAGGTGATTTTGGCATGTCCGGCAGGTGGTTCAGGCGAGTTGAGCAGGTGGTTCCAACGTGCTTGGCAGGTGCTTCCGGCGTCTCCGGCACGTGTTTCTGGCACATCTGACAGGTGGTTCCGGCATGCCCGAAAGGTGATTCCGGTCTGTCCGGTAGGTGGTTCCAGCCTGCACGGCATGTGGCTCTGGTACGTCTCAGAGGTGGTTGCGCATGCCCAACAGGTGATTCCGGACTGTCCGCCACATGGTTCTGGCACGTCTGACAGGTGGTTCCGGCATGCCCGGCAGGTCATCCCAGAGAGTCCTCCAAGTGGTTCTGGCATAACACGCAGGTGATTTTGGCGTGTCTGGCAGGTTGTTCCGTTGTGCTTGGCAGGTGGTTCAGGCTTGGCCGGCAGGTGGTTCCAGACTGTCCAGGACGTGTTTCCAGCTTCTCCGGCAGGTGGTTCTGGTACGTCTGAGAGGTGGTTCCGCCATGGCTGGCAGGTGATTCCGGACCGTCCCCCAGGTGGTTCTGGCATAGCCAGCAGTTGATATTGGCCTGTCCGGCAGGTGGTTCCAGCGAGTCGAACAGGTGGCTCCGGCGTGCTCGGCAGGTGGTTCCGGTCTGTCCGGTAGGCGATTCCGGCGTGTCCGGCACGTGCTTCCGGCACGTCTGAGAGGTGGTTCCGGCATGCGCGACAGGTGGTTTCGGAGTGTCCGCCAGGTGGTTCTGGCATACCCGGCAGGTGATTTTGGTGTGTCCGGCAGGTGTTTCTGGCGAATCGAGCAGGTGGCTTCGGCATGCTCGGCAGGTGCCTCCGGCGTCTCCTGGCACGTGGTTCTGGTGTGTCTGAGAGCTGGTTCCGGCATGTCCGGCAGATGATTCCGGAGTGTCCGCCAAGTGGTTCTGGCATACCCAGCAGGTGATTTTGGCGTGTCAGGGAGGTGGTACCGGTGAGTCGAGCAGGTGGTTCCGGCGTGCTCAGCAGGTGGTTCAGGCGGTTCTGGCAGGTGGTATCCGTCTGTTCGGGGTGTGGTTCCAGCATCTCATGAACACGTTTCTGGCACGTCTGAGATGTGGTTCCAGCCGGCCCGACAGGTGTTTCCGCAGTGTCCGCCAAGCGGTTCTGGCGTAGTTGGCAGGTGATTTTGGCATGACTGGCAGGTGGTTCCAGCAAGCCTGGCAGGTGATTCCAAAGTGTTCACCAACTGGTTGTGGCGTAGCCGGCAGGTGATTTTTGCGTGATCGGCAGGTGGTTCTGGCGAGTCGAGCAGGTGGTTCCGGCGTGCTCGGCTGGTGCTTCCGGGGTCATTGGCACGGGGTTCTGGCATGTCTGAGAGGTGGTTCCTGCATGCCCGGCAAGTGATTCCGGAGTGTTCGCCAAGTGGTTCTGGCATAGTCGGCAGGTGATTTTGGCATGTCCGGCAGGTGGTTCAGGCGAGTTGAGCAGGTGGTTCCAACGTGCTTGGCAGGTGCTTCCGGCGTCTCCGGCACGTGTTTCTGGCACATCTGACAGGTGGTTCCGGCATGCCCGAAAGGTGATTCCGGTCTGTCCGGTAGGTGGTTCCAGCCTGCACGGCATGTGGCTCTGGTACGTCTCAGAGGTGGTTGCGCATGCCCAACAGGTGATTCCGGACTGTCCGCCACATGGTTCTGGCACGTCTGACAGGTGGTTCCGGCATGCCCGGCAGGTCATCCCAGAGAGTCCTCCAAGTGGTTCTGGCATAACACGCAGGTGATTTTGGCGTGTCTGGCAGGTTGTTCCGTTGTGCTTGGCAGGTGGTTCAGGCTTGGCCGGCAGGTGGTTCCAGACTGTCCAGGACGTGTTTCCAGCTTCTCCGGCAGGTGGTTCTGGTACGTCTGAGAGGTGGTTCCGCCATGGCTGGCAGGTGATTCCGGACCGTCCCCCAGGTGGTTCTGGCATAGCCAGCAGTTGATATTGGCCTGTCCGGCAGGTGGTTCCAGCGAGTCGAACAGGTGGCTCCGGCGTGCTCGGCAGGTGGTTCCGGTCTGTCCGGTAGGCGATTCCGGCGTGTCCGGCACGTGCTTCCGGCACGTCTGAGAGGTGGTTCCGGCATGCGCGACAGGTGGTTTCGGAGTGTCCGCCAGGTGGTTCTGGAGTACCCGGCAGGTGATTTTGGAGTGTCCGGCAGGTGTTTCTGGCGAGTCGAGCAGGTGGCTCCGGCATGCTCGGCAGGTGCCTCCGGCGTCTCCTGGCACGTGGTTCTGGTGTGTCTGAGAGCTGGTTCCGGCATGTCTGGCAGATGATTCCGGAGTGTCCACCAAGTGGTTCTGGCATACCCGGCTGGTGATTTGGGCATGTCAGGTAGGTGGTTCCGGCGAGTCGAGCAGGTGGCTCCTGCGTGCTCGGAAGGTTGTTCAGACGGGTCTGGCAGGTGTTTTCCGTCTGTTCGGGGTGCGGTTCCAGCATCTCATGCACATGGTTCTGGCACGTCTGAGATTTGGTTCCGGCCGGCCCGACAGGTGTTTCCACAGTGTCCGCCAAGTGGTACTGGTGTAGTTGGCAGGTGATTTTGGCATGACCGGCAGGTGGTTCCAGCAAGCCCGGCAGGTGATTCCGAAGTGTTCCCCAACTGGTTGTGGCGTAGCCGGCAGGTGATTTTTGCGTGTCCGGCAGGTGGTTCTGGCGAGTCGAGCAGGTGGTTCCTGTTGCTCGGCAGGTGATTCCGGGGTCATTGGCACGTGGTTCTGGCATATCTGAGAGGTGGTTCTGGCATGCCCGGCAGGTGATTCCGGAGTGTTCGCCAAGTGTTTCCGGCGTAGCCGGCAGGTGATTTTGCATGTCCAGCGGTCGTTCCCGCGGGTCGAGCCGGTGATTCCGGCGTGTCCGGCAGGTGGTTCCGGTCTGTCCGGCAGGTGGTTCTGTGGTGTCCGGCACGAGGTTCAGTCTGAGAGGCTGTGCCGGCATGCCCCTCACGTTATTCTGGCTTGTCCCCGAAGTGGTGCTGGTGTAGCGGGCAGGTGATTTTGGCGTGTCCGGCAGGTGGTTCAGGCGAGTTGAGCAGGTGGTTGCGACGTGCTCGGCAAGTGCTTCTGGCGTCTGCGGCACGTGTTTCTGGCACATCTGACTGGTGGTTCCGGCATGCCCAAAAGTTGATTCCGGTCTGTCCGGTAGGTGGTTCCGGCGTGCACGGCACGTGGTTCTGGTACGTCTCAGAGGTGGTTGCGTATGCCCAACAGGTGATTCCGGACTGTCCGCCACGTGCTTCTGGCACGTCTGAGAGGTGGTTCCAACATGCCCGGCAGGTCATTTCGGAGAGTCGTCCAAGTGGTTCTGGCGTAGCCCGCAGGTGATTTTGGCGTGGCCGGCAGGTGGTTCCGCCGTGCTCGGCAGGTGGTTCAGGCATGGCCGTCACGTGGTTCCAGTATGTCCAGGACGTGTTTCCAGCTTCTCCGGCAGGTGGTTCTGGTACGTCTGAGAGGTGGTTCCGCCATGGCTGGCAGGTGATCCCGGACCGTCCCCCAGGTGGTTCTGGCATAGCCAGCAGTTGATATTGGCCTGTCCGGCAGGTGGTTCCAGCGAGTCGAACAGGTGGCTCCGGCGTTCTTGACAGGTGGTTCCGGTCTGTCCGGTAGGTGTTTCCGGCGTGTCTGGCACGTGCTTCCGGCACGTCTGAGAGGTGGTTCCGGCATGCACGGCAGGTGATTCCGTAGTGTCCGCCAGGTGGTTCTGGCGTACCCGGCAGGTGATTTTGGCGTGTCCGGCAGGTGTTTCTGGCGAGTCGAGCAGGTGGCTCCGGCATGCTCGGCTGGTGCTTCCGGCGTCTCCGGCACTTGGTTCTGGTGTGTCTGAGAGCTGGTTCCGGCATGTCCGGCAGATGATTCCGGAGTGTCCGCCAAGTGGTTCTGGCATACCCAGCAGGTGATTTTGGCGTGTCAGGGAGGTGGTACCGGTGAGTCGAGCAGGTGGTTCCGGCGTGCTCAGCAGGTGGTTCAGGCGGTTCTGGCAGGTGGTATCCGTCTGTTCGGGGTGTGGTTCCAGCATCTCATGAACACGTTTCTGGCACGTCTGAGATGTGGTTCCAGCCGGCCCGACAGGTGTTTCCGCAGTGTCCGCCAAGCGGTTCTGGCGTAGTTGGCAGGTGATTTTGGCATGACTGGCAGGTGGTTCCAGCAAGCCTGGCAGGTGATTCCAAAGTGTTCACCAACTGGTTGTGGCGTAGCCGGCAGGTCATTTTTGCGTGATCGGCAGGTGGTTCTGGCGAGTCGAGCAGGTGGTTCCGGCGTGCTCGGCTGGTGCTTCCGGGGTCATTGGCACGGGGTTCTGGCATGTCTGAGAGGTGGTTCCTGCATGCCCGGCAAGTGATTCCGGAGTGTTCGCCAAGTGGTTCTGGCATAGTCGGCAGGTGATTTTGGCATGTCCGGCAGGTGGTTCAGGCGAGTTGAGCAGGTGGTTCCAACGTGCTTGGCAGGTGCTTCCGGCGTCTCCGGCACGTGTTTCTGGCACATCTGACAGGTGGTTCCGGCATGCCCGAAAGGTGATTCCGGTCTGTCCGGTAGGTGGTTCCAGCCTGCACGGCATGTGGCTCTGGTACGTCTCAGAGGTGGTTGCGCATGCCCAACAGGTGATTCCGGACTGTCCGCCACATGGTTCTGGCACGTCTGAGAGGTGGTTCCGGCATGCCCGGCAGGTCATCCCAGAGAGTCCTCCAAGTGGTTCTGGCATAACACGCAGGTGATTTTGGCGTGTCTGGCAGGTTGTTCCGTTGTGCTTGGCAGGTGGTTCAGGCTTGGCCGGCAGGTGGTTCCAGACTGTCCAGGACGTGTTTCCTGCTTCTCCGGCAGGTGGTTCTGGTACGTCTGAGAGGTGGTTCCGCCATGGCTGGCAGGTGATTCCGGACCATCCCCCAGGTGGTTCTGGCATAGCCAGCAGTTGATATTGGCCTGTCCGGCAGGTGGTACCAGCGAGTCGAACAGGTGGCTCCGGCGTGCTCGGCAGGTGGTTCCGGTCTTTCCGGTAGGTGATTCCGGCGTGTCCGGCACGTGCTTCCGGCACGTCTGATAGGTGGTTCCGGCATGCACGACAGGTGATTTCGGAGTGTCCGCCAGGTGGTTCTGGCGTACCCGGCAGGTGATTTTGGCGTGTCCGGCAGGTGTTTCTGGCGAGTCGAGCAGGTGGCTCCGGCATGCTCGGCATGTGCTTCCGGCGTCTCCGGCACTTGGTTCTGGTGTGTCTGAGAGCTGGTTCCGGCATGTTTGGCAGATGATTCCGGAGTGTCCGCCAAGTGGTTCTGGCATACCCGGCTGGTGATTTGGACATGTCAGGTAGGTGGTTCCGGCGAGTCGAGCAGGTGGCTCCGGCGTGCACGGCAGTTTGTTCAGACGGGTCTGGCAGTTGTTTTCCGTCTGTTCGGGGTGTGGTTCCAGCATCTCATGCACATGGTTCTGGCACGTCTGAGATGTGGTTCCGGCCGGCCCGACAGGTGTTTCCACAGTGTCCGCCAAGTGGTACTGGTGTAGTTGGCAGGTGATTTTGGCATGACCGGCAGGTGGTTCCAGCAAGCCCGGCAGGTGATTCCGAAGTGTTCCCCAACTGGTTGTGGCGTAGCCGGCAGGTGATTTTTGCGTGTCCGGCAGGTGGTTCTGGCGAGTCGAGCAGGTGGTTCCTGTTGCTCTGCAGGTGATTCCGGGGTCATTGGCACGTGGTTCTGGCATATCTGAGAGGTGGTTCTGGCATGCCCGGCAGGTGATTCCGGAGTGTTCGCCAAGTGCTTCCGGCGCAGCCGGCAGGTGATTTTGCATGTCCAGCCGTCGTTCCCGCGGGTCGAGCCGGTGATTTCGGCGTGTCCGGCAGGTGGTTCCGGTCTGTCCGGCAGGTGGTTCTGTGGTGTCCGGCACGAGGTTCAGTCTGAGAGGCTGTGCCGGCATGCCCCTCACGTTAGTCTGGCTTGTCCCCGAAGTGGTGCTGGTGTAGCGGGCAGGTGATTTTGGCGTGTCCGGCAGGTGGTTCAGGCGAGTTGAGCAGGTGGTTGCGACGTGCTCGGCAAGTGCTTCTGGCGTCTGCAGCACGTGTTTCTGGCACATCTGACTGGTGGTTCCGGCATGCCCAAAAGTTGATTCCGGTCTGTCCGGTAGGTGGTTCCGGCGTGCACGGCACGTGGTTCTGGTACGTCTCAGAGGTGGTTGCGTATGCCCAACAGGTGATTCCGGACTGTCCGCCACGTGCTTCTGGCACGTCTGAGAGGTGGTTCCAACATGCCCGGCAGGTCATTTCGGAGAGTCGTCCAAGTGGTTCTGGCGTAGCCCGCAGGTGATTTTGGCGTGGCCGGCAGGTGGTTCCGCCGTGCTTGGCAGGTGGTTCAGGCATGGCCGTCACGTGGTTCCAGTCTGTCCAGGACGTGTTTCCAGCTTCTCCGGCAGGTGGTTCTGGTACGTCTGAGAGGTGGTTCCGCCATGGCTGGCAGGTGATCCCGGACCGTCCCCCAGGTGGTTCTGGCATAGCCAGCAGTTGATATTGGCCTGTCCGGCAGGTGGTTCCAGCGAGTCGAACAGGTGGCTCCGGCGTTCTCGGCAGGTGGTTCCGGTCTGTCCGGTAGGTGTTTCCGGCGTGTCTGGCACGTGCTTCCGGCACGTCTGAGAGGTGGTTCCGGCATGCGCGGCAGGTGATTCCGTAGTGTCCGCCAGGTGGTTCTGGCGTACCCGGCAGGTGATTTTGGCGTGTCCAGCAGGTGTTTCTGGCGAGTCGAGCAGGTGGCTCCGGCATGCTCGGCAGGTGCTTCCGGCGTCTCCGGCACTTGGTTCTGGTGTGTCTGAGAGCTGGTTCCGGCATGTCCGGCAGATGATTCCGGAGTGTCCGCCAAGTGGTTCTGGCATACCCAGCAGGTGATTTTGGCGTGTCAGGGAGGTGGCACCGGTGAGTCGAGCAGGTGGTTCCGGCGTGCTCAGCAGGTTGTTCAGGCGGTTCTGGCACGTGGTATCCGTCTGTTCGGGGTGTGGTTCCAGCATCTCATGAACACGTTTCTGGCACGTCTGAGATGTGGTTCCAGCCGGCCCGACAGGTGTTTCCGCAGTGTCCGCCAAGCGGTTCTGGCGTAGTTGGCAGGTGATTTTGGCATGACTGGCAGGTGGTTCCAGCAAGCCTGGCAGGTGATTCCAAAGTGTTCACCAACTGGTTGTGGCGTAGCCAGCAGGTCATTTTTGCGTGATCGGCATGTGGTTCTGGCGAGTCGAGCAGGTGGTTCCGGCGTGCTCGGCTGGTCCTTCCGGGGTCATTGGCACGGGGTTCTGGCATGTCTGAGAGGTGGTTCCTGCATGCCCGGCAAGTGATTCCGGAGTGTTCGCCAAGTGATTCTGGCATAGTCGGCAGGTGATTTTGGCATGTCCGGCAGGTGGTTCAGGCGAGTTGAGCAGGTGGTTCCAACGTGCTTGGCAGGTGCTTCCGGCGTCTCCGGCACGTGTTTCTGGCACATCTGACAGGTGGTTCCGGCATGCCCGAAAGGTGATTCCGGTCTGTCCGGTAGGTGGTTCCAGCCTGCACGGCATGTGGCTCTGGTACGTCTCAGAGGTGGTTGCGCATGCCCAACAGGTGATTCCGGACTGTCCGCCACATGGTTCTGGCACGTCTGACAGGTGGTTCCGGCATGCCCGGCAGGTCATCCCAGAGAGTCCTCCAAGTGGTTCTGGCATAACACGCAGGTGATTTTGGCGTGTCTGGCAGGTTGTTCCGTTGTGCTTGGCAGGTGGTTCAGGCTTGGCCGGCAGGTGGTTCCAGACTGTCCAGGACGTGTTTCCAGCTTCTCCGGCAGGTGGTTCTGGTACGTCTGAGAGGTGGTTCCGCCATGGCTGGCAGGTGATTCCGGACCGTCCCCAAGGTGGTTCTGGCATAGCCAGCAGTTGATATTAGCCTGTCCGGCACGTGGTTCCAGCGAGTCAAACAGGTGGCTCCGGCGTGCTCGGCAGGTGGTTCCGGTCTGTCCGGTAGGTGATTCCGGCGTGTCCGGCACGTGCTTCCGGCACGTCTGAGAGGTGGTTCCGGCATGCGCGACAGGTGATTTCGGAGTGTCCGCCAGGTGGTTCTGGCGTACCCGGCAGGTGATTTTGGCGTGTCCGGCAGGTGTTTCTGGCGAGTCGAGCAGGTGGCTCCGGCATGCACGGCAGGTGCTTCCGGCGTCTCCGGCACGTGGTTCTGGTGTGTCTGAGAGCTGGTTCCGGCATGTCCGGCAGATGATTCCGGAGTGTCCGCCAAGTGGTTCTGGCATACCCGGCTGGTGATTTGGGCATGTCAGGTAGGTGGCTCCGGCGTGCTCGGCAGGTTGTTCAGACGGGTCTGGCAGGTGTTTTCCGTCTGTTCGGGGTGTGGTTCCAGCATCTCATGAGCACGTTTCTGGCACATCTGAGATGTGGTTCCGGCCGGCCCGACAGGTGTTTCCACAGTGTCCGCCAAGTGGTACTGGTGTAGTTGGGAGGTGATTTTGGCATGACCGGCAGGTGGTTCCAGCAAGCCCGGCAGGTGATTCCGAAGTGTTCCCCAACTGGTTGTGGCGTAGCCGGCAGGTGATTTTTGCGTGTCCGGCAGGTGGTTCTGGCGAGTCGAGCAGGTGGTTCCCGTTGCTCGGCAGGTGATTCCGGGGTCATTGGCACGTGGTTCTGGCATATCTGAGAGGTGGTTCTGGCATGCCCGGCAGGTGATTCCGGAGTGTTCGCCAAGCGCTTCCGGCGTAGCCGGCAGGTGATTTTGCATGTCCAGCGGTCGTTCCCGCGGGTCGAGCCGGTGATTCCGGCGTGTCCGGCAGGTGGTTCCGGTCTGTCCGGCAGGTGGTTCTGTGGTGTCCGGCACGAGGTTCAGTCTGAGAGGCTGTGCCGGCATGCCCCTCACGTTATTCTGGCTTGTCCCCGAAGTGGTGCTGGTGTAGCGGGCAGGTGATTTTGGCGTGTCCGGCAGGTGGTTCAGGCGAGTTGAGCAGGTGGTTCCCGTTGCTCGGCAGGTGATTCCGGGGTCATTGGCACGTGTTTCTGGCACATCTGACTGGTGGTTCCGGCATGCCCGAAAGGTGATTCCGGTCTGTCCGGTAGGTGGTTCCAGCCTGCACGGCATGTGGCTCTGGTACGTCTCAGAGGTGGTTGCGCATGCCCAACAGGGGATTCCGGACTGTCCGCCACATGGTTCTGGCACGTCTGAGAGGTGGTTCCGGCATGCCCGGCAGGTCATCCCAGAGAGTCCTCCAAGTGGTTCTGGCATAACACGCAGGTGATTTTGGCGTGTCTGGCAGGTTGTTCCGTTGTGCTTGGCAGGTGGTTCAGGCTTGGCCGGCAGGTGGTTCCAGACTGTCCAGGACGTGTTTCCAGCTTCTCCGGCAGGTGGTTCTGGTACGTCTGAGAGGTGGTTCCGCCATGGCTGGCAGGTGATTCCGGACCGTCCCCCAGGTGGTTCTGGCATAGCCAGCAGTTGATATTGGCCTGTCCGGCAGGTGGTTCCAGCGAGTCGAACAGGTGGCTCCGGCGTGCTCGGCAGGTGGTTCCGGTCTGTCCGGTAGGCGATTCCGGCGTGTCCGGCACGTGCTTCCGGCACGTCTGAGAGGTGGTTCCGGCATGCGCGACAGGTGGTTTCGGAGTGTCCGCCAGGTGGTTCTGGAGTACCCGGCAGGTGATTTTGGAGTGTCCGGCAGGTGTTTCTGGCGAGTCGAGCAGGTGGCTCCGGCATGCTCGGCAGGTGCCTCCGGCGTCTCCTGGCACGTGGTTCTGGTGTGTCTGAGAGCTGGTTCCGGCATGTCTGGCAGATGATTCCGGAGTGTCCACCAAGTGGTTCTGGCATACCCGGCTGGTGATTTGGGCATGTCAGGTAGGTGGTTCCGGCGAGTCGAGCAGGTGGCTCCTGCGTGCTCGGAAGGTTGTTCAGACGGGTCTGGCAGGTGTTTTCCGTCT
Source organism: Equus caballus (assembly GCF_041296265.1). NCBI lineage: Eukaryota > Metazoa > Chordata > Mammalia > Perissodactyla > Equidae > Equus > Equus caballus. Next base: position 1,138,926 of record NC_091706.1, on the reverse strand, counting down.
GTTCGGGGTGCGGTTCCAGCATCTCATGCACATGGTTCTGGCACGTCTGAGATTTGGTTCCGGCCGGCCCGACAGGTGTTTCCACAGTGTCCGCCAAGTGGTACTGGTGTAGTTGGCAGGTGATTTTGGCATGACCGGCAGGTGGTTCCAGCAAGCCCGGCAGGTGATTCCGAAGTGTTCCCCAACTGGTTGTGGCGTAGCCGGCAGGTGATTTTTGCGTGTCCGGCAGGTGGTTCTGGCGAGTCGAGCAGGTGGTTCCTGTTGCTCGGCAGGTGATTCCGGGGTCATTGGCACGTGGTTCTGGCATATCTGAGAGGTGGTTCTGGCATGCCCGGCAGGTGATTCCGGAGTGTTCGCCAAGTGTTTCCGGCGTAGCCGGCAGGTGATTTTGCATGTCCAGCGGTCGTTCCCGCGGGTCGAGCCGGTGATTCCGGCGTGTCCGGCAGGTGGTTCCGGTCTGTCCGGCAGGTGGTTCTGTGGTGTCCGGCACGAGGTTCAGTCTGAGAGGCTGTGCCGGCATGCCCCTCACGTTATTCTGGCTTGTCCCCGAAGTGGTGCTGGTGTAGCGGGCAGGTGATTTTGGCGTGTCCGGCAGGTGGTTCAGGCGAGTTGAGCAGGTGGTTGCGACGTGCTCGGCAAGTGCTTCTGGCGTCTGCGGCACGTGTTTCTGGCACATCTGACTGGTGGTTCCGGCATGCCCAAAAGTTGATTCCGGTCTGTCCGGTAGGTGGTTCCGGCGTGCACGGCACGTGGTTCTGGTACGTCTCAGAGGTGGTTGCGTATGCCCAACAGGTGATTCCGGACTGTCCGCCACGTGCTTCTGGCACGTCTGAGAGGTGGTTCCAACATGCCCGGCAGGTCATTTCGGAGAGTCGTCCAAGTGGTTCTGGCGTAGCCCGCAGGTGATTTTGGCGTGGCCGGCAGGTGGTTCCGCCGTGCTCGGCAGGTGGTTCAGGCATGGCCGTCACGTGGTTCCAGTATGTCCAGGACGTGTTTCCAGCTTCTCCGGCAGGTGGTTCTGGTACGTCTGAGAGGTGGTTCCGCCATGGCTGGCAGGTGATCCCGGACCGTCCCCCAGGTGGTTCTGGCATAGCCAGCAGTTGATATTGGCCTGTCCGGCAGGTGGTTCCAGCGAGTCGAACAGGTGGCTCCGGCGTTCTTGACAGGTGGTTCCGGTCTGTCCGGTAGGTGTTTCCGGCGTGTCTGGCACGTGCTTCCGGCACGTCTGAGAGGTGGTTCCGGCATGCACGGCAGGTGATTCCGTAGTGTCCGCCAGGTGGTTCTGGCGTACCCGGCAGGTGATTTTGGCGTGTCCGGCAGGTGTTTCTGGCGAGTCGAGCAGGTGGCTCCGGCATGCTCGGCTGGTGCTTCCGGCGTCTCCGGCACTTGGTTCTGGTGTGTCTGAGAGCTGGTTCCGGCATGTCCGGCAGATGATTCCGGAGTGTCCGCCAAGTGGTTCTGGCATACCCAGCAGGTGATTTTGGCGTGTCAGGGAGGTGGTACCGGTGAGTCGAGCAGGTGGTTCCGGCGTGCTCAGCAGGTGGTTCAGGCGGTTCTGGCAGGTGGTATCCGTCTGTTCGGGGTGTGGTTCCAGCATCTCATGAACACGTTTCTGGCACGTCTGAGATGTGGTTCCAGCCGGCCCGACAGGTGTTTCCGCAGTGTCCGCCAAGCGGTTCTGGCGTAGTTGGCAGGTGATTTTGGCATGACTGGCAGGTGGTTCCAGCAAGCCTGGCAGGTGATTCCAAAGTGTTCACCAACTGGTTGTGGCGTAGCCGGCAGGTCATTTTTGCGTGATCGGCAGGTGGTTCTGGCGAGTCGAGCAGGTGGTTCCGGCGTGCTCGGCTGGTGCTTCCGGGGTCATTGGCACGGGGTTCTGGCATGTCTGAGAGGTGGTTCCTGCATGCCCGGCAAGTGATTCCGGAGTGTTCGCCAAGTGGTTCTGGCATAGTCGGCAGGTGATTTTGGCATGTCCGGCAGGTGGTTCAGGCGAGTTGAGCAGGTGGTTCCAACGTGCTTGGCAGGTGCTTCCGGCGTCTCCGGCACGTGTTTCTGGCACATCTGACAGGTGGTTCCGGCATGCCCGAAAGGTGATTCCGGTCTGTCCGGTAGGTGGTTCCAGCCTGCACGGCATGTGGCTCTGGTACGTCTCAGAGGTGGTTGCGCATGCCCAACAGGTGATTCCGGACTGTCCGCCACATGGTTCTGGCACGTCTGAGAGGTGGTTCCGGCATGCCCGGCAGGTCATCCCAGAGAGTCCTCCAAGTGGTTCTGGCATAACACGCAGGTGATTTTGGCGTGTCTGGCAGGTTGTTCCGTTGTGCTTGGCAGGTGGTTCAGGCTTGGCCGGCAGGTGGTTCCAGACTGTCCAGGACGTGTTTCCTGCTTCTCCGGCAGGTGGTTCTGGTACGTCTGAGAGGTGGTTCCGCCATGGCTGGCAGGTGATTCCGGACCATCCCCCAGGTGGTTCTGGCATAGCCAGCAGTTGATATTGGCCTGTCCGGCAGGTGGTACCAGCGAGTCGAACAGGTGGCTCCGGCGTGCTCGGCAGGTGGTTCCGGTCTTTCCGGTAGGTGATTCCGGCGTGTCCGGCACGTGCTTCCGGCACGTCTGATAGGTGGTTCCGGCATGCACGACAGGTGATTTCGGAGTGTCCGCCAGGTGGTTCTGGCGTACCCGGCAGGTGATTTTGGCGTGTCCGGCAGGTGTTTCTGGCGAGTCGAGCAGGTGGCTCCGGCATGCTCGGCATGTGCTTCCGGCGTCTCCGGCACTTGGTTCTGGTGTGTCTGAGAGCTGGTTCCGGCATGTTTGGCAGATGATTCCGGAGTGTCCGCCAAGTGGTTCTGGCATACCCGGCTGGTGATTTGGACATGTCAGGTAGGTGGTTCCGGCGAGTCGAGCAGGTGGCTCCGGCGTGCACGGCAGTTTGTTCAGACGGGTCTGGCAGTTGTTTTCCGTCTGTTCGGGGTGTGGTTCCAGCATCTCATGCACATGGTTCTGGCACGTCTGAGATGTGGTTCCGGCCGGCCCGACAGGTGTTTCCACAGTGTCCGCCAAGTGGTACTGGTGTAGTTGGCAGGTGATTTTGGCATGACCGGCAGGTGGTTCCAGCAAGCCCGGCAGGTGATTCCGAAGTGTTCCCCAACTGGTTGTGGCGTAGCCGGCAGGTGATTTTTGCGTGTCCGGCAGGTGGTTCTGGCGAGTCGAGCAGGTGGTTCCTGTTGCTCTGCAGGTGATTCCGGGGTCATTGGCACGTGGTTCTGGCATATCTGAGAGGTGGTTCTGGCATGCCCGGCAGGTGATTCCGGAGTGTTCGCCAAGTGCTTCCGGCGCAGCCGGCAGGTGATTTTGCATGTCCAGCCGTCGTTCCCGCGGGTCGAGCCGGTGATTTCGGCGTGTCCGGCAGGTGGTTCCGGTCTGTCCGGCAGGTGGTTCTGTGGTGTCCGGCACGAGGTTCAGTCTGAGAGGCTGTGCCGGCATGCCCCTCACGTTAGTCTGGCTTGTCCCCGAAGTGGTGCTGGTGTAGCGGGCAGGTGATTTTGGCGTGTCCGGCAGGTGGTTCAGGCGAGTTGAGCAGGTGGTTGCGACGTGCTCGGCAAGTGCTTCTGGCGTCTGCAGCACGTGTTTCTGGCACATCTGACTGGTGGTTCCGGCATGCCCAAAAGTTGATTCCGGTCTGTCCGGTAGGTGGTTCCGGCGTGCACGGCACGTGGTTCTGGTACGTCTCAGAGGTGGTTGCGTATGCCCAACAGGTGATTCCGGACTGTCCGCCACGTGCTTCTGGCACGTCTGAGAGGTGGTTCCAACATGCCCGGCAGGTCATTTCGGAGAGTCGTCCAAGTGGTTCTGGCGTAGCCCGCAGGTGATTTTGGCGTGGCCGGCAGGTGGTTCCGCCGTGCTTGGCAGGTGGTTCAGGCATGGCCGTCACGTGGTTCCAGTCTGTCCAGGACGTGTTTCCAGCTTCTCCGGCAGGTGGTTCTGGTACGTCTGAGAGGTGGTTCCGCCATGGCTGGCAGGTGATCCCGGACCGTCCCCCAGGTGGTTCTGGCATAGCCAGCAGTTGATATTGGCCTGTCCGGCAGGTGGTTCCAGCGAGTCGAACAGGTGGCTCCGGCGTTCTCGGCAGGTGGTTCCGGTCTGTCCGGTAGGTGTTTCCGGCGTGTCTGGCACGTGCTTCCGGCACGTCTGAGAGGTGGTTCCGGCATGCGCGGCAGGTGATTCCGTAGTGTCCGCCAGGTGGTTCTGGCGTACCCGGCAGGTGATTTTGGCGTGTCCAGCAGGTGTTTCTGGCGAGTCGAGCAGGTGGCTCCGGCATGCTCGGCAGGTGCTTCCGGCGTCTCCGGCACTTGGTTCTGGTGTGTCTGAGAGCTGGTTCCGGCATGTCCGGCAGATGATTCCGGAGTGTCCGCCAAGTGGTTCTGGCATACCCAGCAGGTGATTTTGGCGTGTCAGGGAGGTGGCACCGGTGAGTCGAGCAGGTGGTTCCGGCGTGCTCAGCAGGTTGTTCAGGCGGTTCTGGCACGTGGTATCCGTCTGTTCGGGGTGTGGTTCCAGCATCTCATGAACACGTTTCTGGCACGTCTGAGATGTGGTTCCAGCCGGCCCGACAGGTGTTTCCGCAGTGTCCGCCAAGCGGTTCTGGCGTAGTTGGCAGGTGATTTTGGCATGACTGGCAGGTGGTTCCAGCAAGCCTGGCAGGTGATTCCAAAGTGTTCACCAACTGGTTGTGGCGTAGCCAGCAGGTCATTTTTGCGTGATCGGCATGTGGTTCTGGCGAGTCGAGCAGGTGGTTCCGGCGTGCTCGGCTGGTCCTTCCGGGGTCATTGGCACGGGGTTCTGGCATGTCTGAGAGGTGGTTCCTGCATGCCCGGCAAGTGATTCCGGAGTGTTCGCCAAGTGATTCTGGCATAGTCGGCAGGTGATTTTGGCATGTCCGGCAGGTGGTTCAGGCGAGTTGAGCAGGTGGTTCCAACGTGCTTGGCAGGTGCTTCCGGCGTCTCCGGCACGTGTTTCTGGCACATCTGACAGGTGGTTCCGGCATGCCCGAAAGGTGATTCCGGTCTGTCCGGTAGGTGGTTCCAGCCTGCACGGCATGTGGCTCTGGTACGTCTCAGAGGTGGTTGCGCATGCCCAACAGGTGATTCCGGACTGTCCGCCACATGGTTCTGGCACGTCTGACAGGTGGTTCCGGCATGCCCGGCAGGTCATCCCAGAGAGTCCTCCAAGTGGTTCTGGCATAACACGCAGGTGATTTTGGCGTGTCTGGCAGGTTGTTCCGTTGTGCTTGGCAGGTGGTTCAGGCTTGGCCGGCAGGTGGTTCCAGACTGTCCAGGACGTGTTTCCAGCTTCTCCGGCAGGTGGTTCTGGTACGTCTGAGAGGTGGTTCCGCCATGGCTGGCAGGTGATTCCGGACCGTCCCCAAGGTGGTTCTGGCATAGCCAGCAGTTGATATTAGCCTGTCCGGCACGTGGTTCCAGCGAGTCAAACAGGTGGCTCCGGCGTGCTCGGCAGGTGGTTCCGGTCTGTCCGGTAGGTGATTCCGGCGTGTCCGGCACGTGCTTCCGGCACGTCTGAGAGGTGGTTCCGGCATGCGCGACAGGTGATTTCGGAGTGTCCGCCAGGTGGTTCTGGCGTACCCGGCAGGTGATTTTGGCGTGTCCGGCAGGTGTTTCTGGCGAGTCGAGCAGGTGGCTCCGGCATGCACGGCAGGTGCTTCCGGCGTCTCCGGCACGTGGTTCTGGTGTGTCTGAGAGCTGGTTCCGGCATGTCCGGCAGATGATTCCGGAGTGTCCGCCAAGTGGTTCTGGCATACCCGGCTGGTGATTTGGGCATGTCAGGTAGGTGGCTCCGGCGTGCTCGGCAGGTTGTTCAGACGGGTCTGGCAGGTGTTTTCCGTCTGTTCGGGGTGTGGTTCCAGCATCTCATGAGCACGTTTCTGGCACATCTGAGATGTGGTTCCGGCCGGCCCGACAGGTGTTTCCACAGTGTCCGCCAAGTGGTACTGGTGTAGTTGGGAGGTGATTTTGGCATGACCGGCAGGTGGTTCCAGCAAGCCCGGCAGGTGATTCCGAAGTGTTCCCCAACTGGTTGTGGCGTAGCCGGCAGGTGATTTTTGCGTGTCCGGCAGGTGGTTCTGGCGAGTCGAGCAGGTGGTTCCCGTTGCTCGGCAGGTGATTCCGGGGTCATTGGCACGTGGTTCTGGCATATCTGAGAGGTGGTTCTGGCATGCCCGGCAGGTGATTCCGGAGTGTTCGCCAAGCGCTTCCGGCGTAGCCGGCAGGTGATTTTGCATGTCCAGCGGTCGTTCCCGCGGGTCGAGCCGGTGATTCCGGCGTGTCCGGCAGGTGGTTCCGGTCTGTCCGGCAGGTGGTTCTGTGGTGTCCGGCACGAGGTTCAGTCTGAGAGGCTGTGCCGGCATGCCCCTCACGTTATTCTGGCTTGTCCCCGAAGTGGTGCTGGTGTAGCGGGCAGGTGATTTTGGCGTGTCCGGCAGGTGGTTCAGGCGAGTTGAGCAGGTGGTTCCCGTTGCTCGGCAGGTGATTCCGGGGTCATTGGCACGTGTTTCTGGCACATCTGACTGGTGGTTCCGGCATGCCCGAAAGGTGATTCCGGTCTGTCCGGTAGGTGGTTCCAGCCTGCACGGCATGTGGCTCTGGTACGTCTCAGAGGTGGTTGCGCATGCCCAACAGGGGATTCCGGACTGTCCGCCACATGGTTCTGGCACGTCTGAGAGGTGGTTCCGGCATGCCCGGCAGGTCATCCCAGAGAGTCCTCCAAGTGGTTCTGGCATAACACGCAGGTGATTTTGGCGTGTCTGGCAGGTTGTTCCGTTGTGCTTGGCAGGTGGCTCAGGCTTGGCCGGCAGGTGGTTCCAGACTGTCCAGGACGTGTTTCCAGCTTCTCCGGCAGGTGGTTCTGGTACGTCTGAGAGGTGGTTCCGCCATGGCTGGCAGGTGATTCCGGACCGTCCCCCAGGTGGTTCTGGCATAGCCAGCAGTTGATATTCGCCTGTCCGGCATGTGGTTCCAGCGAGTCGAACAGGTGGCTCCGGCGTGCTCGGCAGGTGGTTCCGGTCTGTCCGGTAGGTGATTCCGGCGTGTCCGGCACGTGCTTCCGGCACGTCTGAGAGGTGGTCCCGGCATGCGCGACAGGTGATTTCGCAGTGTCCGCCAGGTGGTTCTGGCATACCCGGCAGGTGATTTTGGGGTGTCCGGCAGGTGTTTCTGGCGAGTCGAACAGGTGGCTCCGGCATGCTCGCCAGGTGCTTCCGGCGTCTCCGGCACGTGGTTCTGGTGTGTCTGAGAGCTGGTTCCGGCATGTCCGGCAGATGATTCCGGAGTGTCCGCCAAGTGGTTCTGGCATACCCGGCTGGTGATTTGGGCATGTCAGGTAGGTGGTTCCGGCGAGTCGAGCAGGTGGCTCCGGCGTGCTCGGCAGGTTGTTCAGACGGGTCTGGCAGGTGTTTTCCGTCTGTTCGGGGTGTGGTTCCAGCATCTCATGCACATGGTTCTGGCACGTCTGAGATGTGGTTCCGGCCGGCCCGACAGGTGTTTCCACAGTGTCCGCCAAGTGGTACTGGCGTAGTTGGCAGGTGATTTTGGCATGACCGGCAGGTGGTTCCAGCAAGCCCGGCAGGCGATTCCGAAGTGTTCCCCAACTGGTTGTGGCGTAGCCGGCAGGTGATTTCTGCGTGTCCGGCAGGTGGTTCTGGCGAGTCGAGCAGGTGGTTCCGGCGTGCTCCGCAGGTGCTTCCGGGGTCATTGGCACGTGGTTCTGGCATATCTGAGAGGTGGTTCCGGCATGCCCGGCAGGTGATTCCGGAGTGTTCGCCAAGTGTTTCCGGCGTAGCCGGCAGGTGATTTTGCATGTCCAGCGGTCGTTCCGGCGGGTCGAGCCGGTGGTTCCGGCGTGTCCGGCAGGTGGTTCCGGTCTGTCCGGCAGGTGGTTCTGTGGTGACCGGCACGAGGTTCAGTCTGAGAGGCTGTGCCGGCATGCCCCTCACGTGATTCCGGCTTGTCCCCGAAGTGGTGCTGGTGTAGCGGGCAGGTGATTTTGGCGTGTCCGGCAGGTGGTTCAGGCGAGTTGAGCAGGTGGTTGCGACGTGCTCGGCAGGTGCTTCCGGCGTCTCCGGCACGTGTTTCTGGCACATATGACTGGTGGTTCCGGCATGCCCAAAAGTTGATTCCGGTCTGTCCGGTAGGTGGTTCCGGCGTGCACGGCACGTGGTTCTGGTACGTCTCAGAGGTGGTTGCGTATGCCCAACAGGTGATTCCGGACTGTCCGCCACGTGCTTCTGGCACGTCTGAGAGGTGGTTCCAACATGCCCGGCAGGTCATTTCGGAGAGTCGTCCAAGTGGTTCTGGCGTAGCCCGCAGGTGATTTTGGCGTGTCCGGCAGGTGGTTCCGCCTTGCTCGGCAGGTGGTTCAGGCATGGCCGTCACGTGGTTCCAGTCTGTGCAGGACGTGTTTCCAGCTTCTCCGGCAGGTGGTTCTGGTAAGTCTGAGAGGTGGTTCCGCCATGGCTGGCAGGTGATCCCGGACTGTCCCCCAGGTGGTTCTGGCATAGCCAGCAGTTGATATTGGCCTGTCCGGCAGGTGGTTCCAGCGAGTCGAACAGGTGGCTCCGGCGTTCTCGGCAGGTGGTTCCGGTCTGTCCGGTAGGTGATTCCGGCGTGTCCGGCACGTGCTTCCGGCACGTCTGAGAGGTGGTTCCGGCATGCGCGACAGGTGGTTTCGGAGTGTCCGCCAGGTGGTTCTGGAGTACCCGGCAGGTGATTTTGGCGTGGCCGGCAGGTGGTTCCGCCGTGCTCGGCAGGTGGTTCAGGCATGGCCGTCACGTGGTTCCAGTCTGTCCAGGACGTGTTTCCAGCTTCTCCGGCAGGTGGTTCTGGTACGTCTGAGAGGTGGTTCCGCCATGGCTGGCAGGTGATCCCGGACTGTCCCCCAGGTGGTTCTGGCATACCCAGCAGTTGATATTGGCCTGTCCGGCAGGTGGTTCCAGCGAGTCGAACAGGTGGCTCCGGCGTTCTCGGCAGGTGGTTCCGGTCTGTCCGGTAGGTGTTTCCGGCGTGTCTGGCACGTGCTTCCGGCACGTCTGAGAGGTGGTTCCGGCATGCGCGGCAGGTGATTCCGTAGTGTCCGCCAGGTGGTTCTGGCGTACCCGGCAGGTGATTTTGGCGTGTCCGGCAGGTGTTTCTGGCGATTCGAGCAGGTGGCTCCGGCATGCTCGGCAGGTGCTTCCGGCGTCTCCGGCACTTGGTTCTGGTGTGTCTGAGAGCTGGTTCCGGCATGTCCGGCAGATGATTCCGGAGTGTCCGCCAAGTGGTTCTGGCATACCCAGCAGGTGATTTTGGCGTGTCAGGGAGGTGGTACCGGTGAGTCGAGCAGGTGGTTCCGGCGTGCTCAGCAGGTGGTTCAGGCGGTTCTGGCAGGTGGTATCCGTCTGTTCGGGGTGTGGTTCCAGCATCTCATGAACACGTTTCTGGCACGTCTGAGATGTGGTTCCAGCCGGCCCGACAGGTGTTTCCGCAGTGTCCGCCAAGCGGTTCTGGCGTAGTTGGCAGGTGATTTTGGCATGACTGGCAGGTGGTTCCAGCAAGCCTGGCAGGTGATTCCAAAGTGTTCACCAACTGGTTGTGGCGTAGCCGGCAGGTGATTTTTGCGTGATCGGCAGGTGGTTCTGGCGAGTCGAGCAGGTGGTTCCGGCGTGCTCGGCTGGTGCTTCCGGGGTCATTGGCACGGGGTTCTGGCATGTCTGAGAGGTGGTTCCTGCATGCCCGGCAAGTGATTCCGGAGTGTTCGCCAAGTGGTTCTGGCATAGTCGGCAGGTGATTTTGGCATGTCCGGCAGGTGGTTCAGGCGAGTTGAGCAGGTGGTTCCAACGTGCTTGGCAGGTGCTTCCGGCGTCTCCGGCACGTGTTTCTGGCACATCTGACAGGTGGTTCCGGCATGCCCGAAAGGTGATTCCGGTCTGTCCGGTAGGTGGTTCCAGCCTGCACGGCATGTGGCTCTGGTACGTCTCAGAGGTGGTTGCGCATGCCCAACAGGTGATTCCGGACTGTCCGCCACATGGTTCTGGCACGTCTGAGAGGTGGTTCCGGCATGCCCGGCAGGTCATCCCAGAGAGTCCTCCAAGTGGTTCTGGCATAACACGCAGGTGATTTTGGCGTGTCTGGCAGGTTGTTCCGTTGTGCTTGGCAGGTGGTTCAGGCTTGGTCGGCAGGTGGTTCCAGACTGTCCAGGACGTGTTTCCAGCTTCTCCGGCAGGTGGTTCTGGTACGTCTGAGAGGTGGTTCCGCCATGGCTGGCAGGTGATTCCGGACCGTCCCCCAGGTGGTTCTGGCATAGCCAGCAGTTGATATTGGCCTGTCCGGCAGGTGGTTCCAGCGAGTCGAACAGGTGGCTCCGGCGTGCTCGGCAGGTGGTTCCGGTCTGTCCGGTAGGCGATTCCGGCGTGTCCGGCACGTGCTTCCGGCACGTCTGAGAGGTGGTTCCGGCATGCGCGACAAGTGGTTTCGGAGTGTCCGCCAGGTGGTTCTGGAGTACCCGGCAGGTGATTTTGGTGTGTCCGGCAGGTGTTTCTGGCGAATCGAGCAGGTGGCTTCGGCATGCTCGGCAGGTGCCTCCGGCGTCTCCTGGCACGTGGTTCTGGTGTGTCTGAGAGCTGGTTCCGGCATGTCTGGCAGATGATTCCGGAGTGTCCGCCAAGTGGTTCTGGCATACCCGGCTGGTGATTTGGGCATGTCAGGTAGGTGGTTCCGGCGAGTCGAGCAGGTGGCTCCGGCGTGCTCGGCAGGTTGTTCAGACGGGTCTGGCAGGTGTTTTCCGTCTGTTCGGGGTGTGGTTCCAGCATCTCATGCACATGGTTCTGGCACGTCTGAGATGTGGTTCCGGCCGGCCCGACAGGTGTTTCCACAGTGTCCGCCAAGTGGTACTGGTGTAGTTGGCAGGTGATTTTGGCATGACCGGCAGGTGGTTCCAGCAAGCCCGGCAGGTGATTCCGAAGTGTTCCCCAACTGGTTGTGGCGTAGCCGGCAGGTGATTTTTGCGTGTCCGGCAGGTGGTTCTGGTGAGTCGAGCAGGTGGTTCCTGTTGCTCGGCAGGTGATTCCGGGGTCATTGGCACGTGGTTCTGGCATATCTGAGAGGTGGTTCTGGCATGCCCGGCAGGTGATTCCGGAGTGTTCGCCAAGTGTTTCCGGCGTAGCCGGCAGGTGATTTTGCATGTCCAGCGGTCGTTCCCGCGGGTCGAGCCGGTGATTCCGGCGTGTCCGGCAGGTGGTTCCGGTCTGTCCGGCAGGTGGTTCTGTGGTGTCCGGCACGAGGTTCAGTCTGAGAGGCTGTGCCGGCATGCCCCTCACGTTAGTCTGGCTTGTCCCCGAAGTGGTGCTGGTGTAGCGGGCAGGTGATTTTGGCGTGTCCGGCAGGTGGTTCAGGCGAGTTGAGCAGGTGGTTGCGACGTGCTCGGCAAGTGCTTCTGGCGTCTGCGGCACGTGTTTCTGGCACATCTGACTGGTGGTTCCGGCATGCCCAAAAGTTGATTCCGGTCTGTCCGGTAGGTGGTTCCGGCGTGCACGGCACGTGGTTCTGGTACGTCTCAGAGGTGGTTGCGTATGCCCAACAGGTGATTCCGGACTGTCCGCCACGTGCTTCTGGCACGTCTGAGAGGTGGTTCCAACATGCCCGGCAGGTCATTTCGGAGAGTCGTCCAAGTGGTTCTGGCGTAGCCCGCAGGTGATTTTGGCGTGTCCGGCAGGTGGTTCCGCCGTGCTCGGCAGGTGGTTCAGGCATGGCCGTCACGTGGTTCCAGTCTGTGCAGGACGTGTTTCCAGCTTCTCCGGCAGGTGGTTCTGGTAAGTCTGAGAGGTGGTTCCGCCATGGCTGGCAGGTGATCCCGGACTGTCCCCCAGGTGGTTCTGGCATAGCCAGCAGTTGATATTGGCCTGTCCGGCAGGTGGTTGCAGCGAGTCGACCAGGTGGCTCCGGCGTTCTCGGCAGGTGGTTCCGGTCTGTCCGGTAGGTGATTCCGGCGTGTCCGGCACGTGCTTCCGGCACGTCTGAGAGGTGGTTCCGGCATGCGCGACAGGTGGTTTCGGAGTGTCCGCCAGGTGGTTCTGGAGTACCCGGCAGGTGATTTTGGCATGGCCGGCAGGTGGTTCCGCCATGCTCGGCAGGTGGTGCAGGCATGGCCGTCACGTGGTTCCAGTCTGTCCAGGACGTGTTTCCAGCTTCTCCGGCAGGTGGTTCTGGTACGTCTGAGAGGTGGTTCCGCCATGGCTGGCAGGTGATCCCGGACTGTCCCCCAGGTGGTTCTGGCATACCCAGCAGTTGATATTGGCCTGTCCGGCAGGTGGTTCCAGCGAGTCGAACAGGTGGCTCCGGCGTTCTCGGCAGGTGGTTCCGGTCTGTCCGGTAGGTGTTTCCGGCGTGTCTGGCACGTGCTTCCGGCACGTCTGAGAGGTGGTTCCGGCATGCGCGGCAGGTGATTCCGTAGTGTCCGCCAGGTGGTTCTGGCGTACCCGGCAGGTGATTTTGGCGTGTCCGGCAGGTGTTTCTGGCGATTCGAGCAGGTGGCTCCGGCATGCTCGGCAGGTGCTTCCGGCGTCTCCGGCACTTGGTTCTGGTGTGTCTGAGAGCTGGTTCCGGCATGTCCGGCAGATGATTCCGGAGTGTCCGCCAAGTGGTTCTGGCATACCCAGCAGGTGATTTTGGCGTGTCAGGGAGGTGGTACCGGTGAGTCGAGCAGGTGGTTCCGGCGTGCTCAGCAGGTGGTTCAGGCGGTTCTGGCAGGTGGTATCCGTCTGTTCGGGGTGTGGTTCCAGCATCTCATGAACACGTTTCTGGCACGTCTGAGATGTGGTTCCAGCCGGCCCGACAGGTGTTTCCGCAGTGTCCGCCAAGCGGTTCTGGCGTAGTTGGCAGGTGATTTTGGCATGACTGGCAGGTGGTTCCAGCAAGCCTGGCAGGTGATTCCAAAGTGTTCACCAACTGGTTGTGGCGTAGCCGGCAGGTGATTTTTGCGTGATCGGCAGGTGGTTCTGGCGAGTCGAGCAGGTGGTTCCGGCGTGCTCGGCTGGTGCTTCCGGGGTCATTGGCATGGGGTTCTGGCATGTCTGAGAGGTGGTTCCTGCATGCCCGGCAAGTGATTCCGGAGTGTTCGCCAAGTGGTTCTGGCATAGTCGGCAGGTGATTTTGGCATGTCCGGCAGGTGGTTCAGGCGAGTTGAGCAGGTGGTTCCAACGTGCTTGGCAGGTGCTTCCGGCGTCTCCGGCACGTGTTTCTGGCACATCTGACAGGTGGTTCCGGCATGCCCGAAAGGTGATTCCGGTCTGTCCGGTAGGTGGTTCCAGCCTGCACGGCATGTGGCTCTGGTACGTCTCAGAGGTGGTTGCGCATGCCCAACAGGTGATTCCGGACTGTCCGCCACATGGTTCTGGCACGTCTGAGAGGTGGTTCCGGCATGCCCGGCAGGTCATCCCAGAGAGTCCTCCAAGTGGTTCTGGCATAACACGCAGGTGATTTTGGCGTGTCTGGCAGGTTGTTCCGTTGTGCTTGGCAGGTGGTTCAGGCTTGGTCGGCAGGTGGTTCCAGACTGTCCAGGACGTGTTTCCAGCTTCTCCGGCAGGTGGTTCTGGTACGTCTGAGAGGTGGTTCCGCCATGGCTGGCAGGTGATTCCGGACCGTCCCCCAGGTGGTTCTGGCATAGCCAGCAGTTGATATTGGCCTGTCCGGCAGGTGGTTCCAGCGAGTCGAACAGGTGGCTCCGGCGTGCTCGGCAGGTGGTTCCGGTCTGTCCGGTAGGCGATTCCGGCGTGTCCGGCACGTGCTTCCGGCACGTCTGAGAGGTGGTTCCGGCATGCGCGACAAGTGGTTTCGGAGTGTCCGCCAGGTGGTTCTGGAGTACCCGGCAGGTGATTTTGGTGTGTCCGGCAGGTGTTTCTGGCGAATCGAGCAGGTGGCTTCGGCATGCTCGGCAGGTGCCTCCGGCGTCTCCTGGCACGTGGTTCTGGTGTGTCTGAGAGCTGGTTCCGGCATGTCTGGCAGATGATTCCGGAGTGTCCGCCAAGTGGTTCTGGCATACCCGGCTGGTGATTTGGGCATGTCAGGTAGGTGGTTCCGGCGAGTCGAGCAGGTGGCTCCGGCGTGCTCGGCAGGTTGTTCAGACGGGTCTGGCAGGTGTTTTCCGTCTGTTCGGGGTGTGGTTCCAGCATCTCATGCACATGGTTCTGGCACGTCTGAGATGTGGTTCCGGCCGGCCCGACAGGTGTTTCCACAGTGTCCGCCAAGTGGTACTGGTGTAGTTGGCAGGTGATTTTGGCATGACCGGCAGGTGGTTCCAGCAAGCCCGGCAGGTGATTCCGAAGTGTTCCCCAACTGGTTGTGGCGTAGCCGGCAGGTGATTTTTGCGTGTCCGGCAGGTGGTTCTGGTGAGTCGAGCAGGTGGTTCCTGTTGCTCGGCAGGTGATTCCGGGGTCATTGGCACGTGGTTCTGGCATATCTGAGAGGTGGTTCTGGCATGCCCGGCAGGTGATTCCGGAGTGTTCGCCAAGTGTTTCCGGCGTAGCCGGCAGGTGATTTTGCATGTCCAGCGGTCGTTCCGGCGGGTCGAGCCGGTGATTCCGGCGTGTCCGGCAGGTGGTTCCGGTCTGTCCGGCAGGTGGTTCTGTGGTGTCCGGCACGAGGTTCAGTCTGAGAGGCTGTGCCGGCATGCCCCTCACGTGATTCTGGCTTGTCCCCGAAGTGGTGCTGGTGTAGCGGGCAGGTGATTTTGGCGTGTCCGGCAGGTGGTTCAGGCGAGTTGAGCAGGTGGTTGCGACGTGCTCAGCAAGTGCTTCTGGCGTCTGCGGCACGTGTTTCTGGCACATCTGACTGGTGGTTCCGGCATGCCCAAAAGTTGATTCCGGTCTGTCCGGTAGGTGGTTCCGGCGTGCACGGCACGTGGTTCTGGTACGTCTCAGAGGTGGTTGCGTATGCCCAACAGGTGATTCCGGACTGTCTGCCACGTGCTTCTGGCACGTCTGAGAGGTGGTTCCAACATGCCCGGCAGGTCATTTCGGAGAGTCGTCCAAGTGGTTCTGGCGTAGCCCGCAGGTGATTTTGGCGTGGCCGGCAGGTGGTTCCGCCGTGCTCGGCAGGTGGTTCAGGCATGGCCGTCACGTGGTTCCAGTATGTCCAGGACGTGTTTCCAGCTTCTCCGGCAGGTGGTTCTGGTACGTCTGAGAGGTGGTTCCGCCATGGCTGGCAGGTGATTCCGGACCGTCCCCAGGTGGTTCTGGCATAGCCAGCAGTTGATATTGGCCTGTCCGGCAGGTGGTTCCAGCGAGTCGAACAGGTGGCTCCGGCGTTCTTGACAGGTGGTTCCGGTCTGTCCGGTAGGTGTTTCCGGCGTGTCTGGCACGTGCTTCCGGCACGTCTGAGAGGTGGTTCCGGCATGCGCGGCAGGTGATTCCGTAGTGTCCGCCAGGTGGTTCTGGCGTACCCGGCAGGTGATTTTGGCGTGTCCGGCAGGTGTTTCTGGCGAGTCGAGCAGGTGGCTCCGGCATGCTCGGCAGGTGCTTCCGGCGTCTCCGGCACGTGGTTCTGGTGTGTCTGAGAGCTGGTTCCGGCATGTCCGGCAGATGATTCCGGAGTCTCCGCCAAGTGGTTCTGGCATACCCGGCTGGTGATTTGGGCATGTCAGGGAGGTGGTTCCGGCGAGTCGAGCAGGTGGCTCCGGCGTGCTCCGCAGGTTGTTCAGACGGGTCTGGCAGGTGTTTTCCGTCTGTTCGGGGTGTGGTTCCATCATCTCATGCACATGGTTCTGGCACGTCTGAGATGTGGTTCCGGCCGGCCCGACAGGTGTTTCCACAGTGTCCGCCAAGTGGTACTGGCGTAGTTGGCAGGTGATTTTGGCATGACCGGCAGGTGGTTCCAGCAAGCCCGGCAGGTGATTCCGAAGTGTTCCCCAACTGGTTGTGGCGTAGCCGGCAGGTGATTTTTGCGTGTCCGGCAGGTGGTTCTGGCGAGTCGAGCAGGTGGTTCCTGTTGCTCGGCAGGTGCTTCCGGGGTCATTGGCACGTGGTTCTGGCATATATGAGAGGTGGTTCCGGCATGCCCGGCAGGTGATTCCGGAGTGTTCGCCAAGTGTTTCCGGCGTAGCCGGCAGGTGATTTTGCATGTCCAGCGGTCGTTCCGGCGGGTCGAGCCTGTGGTTCCGGCGTGTCCGGCAGGTGGTTCCGGTCTGTCCGGCAGGTGGTTCTGTGGTGTCCGGCACGAGGTTCAGTCTGAGAGGCTGTGCCGGCATGATCCTCACGTGATTCCGGCTTGTCCCCAAAGTGGTGCTGGTGTAGCGGGCAGGTGATTTTGGTGTGTCCGGCAGGTGGTTCAGGCGAGTTGAGCAGGTGGTTGCGACGTGCTCGGCAGGTGCTTCCGGCGTCTCCGGCACGGGTTTCTGGCACATCTGACTGGTGGTTCCGGCATGCCCAAAAGTTGATTCCGGTCTGTCCGGTAGGTGGTTCCGGCGTGCACGGCACGTGGTTCTGGTACGTGTCAGTGGTGGTTGCCTATGCCCAACAGGTGATTCCGGACTGTCCGCCACGTGCTTCTGGCACGTCTGAGAGGTGGTTCCAACATGCCCGGCAGGTCATTTCGGAGAGTCGTCCAAGTGGTTCTGGCATAGCCCACAGGTGATTTTGGCGTGTCCGGCAGGTGGTTCCGCCGTGCTCGGCAGGTGGTTCAGGCATGGCCGTCACGTGGTTCCAGTCTGTCCAGGACGTGTTTCCAGCTTCTCCGGCAGGTGGTTCTGGTACGTCTGAGAGTTGGTTCCGCCATGGCTGGCAGGTGATTCCGGACCGTCCCCCAGGTGGTTCTGGCATAGCCAGCAGTTGATATTGGCCTGTCCGGCAGGTGGTTCCAGTGAGTCGAACAGGTGGCTCCGGCGTTCTTGGCAGGTGGTTCCAGTCTGTCCGGTAGGTGTTTCCGGCGTGTCTGGCACGTGCTTCCGGCATGCGCGGCGGGTGATTCCGTAGTGTCCGCCAGGTGGTTCTGGCATACCCGGCAGGTGATTTTGGCGTGTCCGGCAGGTGTTTCTGGCGAGTCGAGCAGGTGGCTCCGGCATGCTCGGCAGGTGCTTCCGGCGTCTCCGGCACTTGGTTCTGGTGTGTCTGAGAGCTGGTTCCGGCATGTCCGGCAGATGATTCCGGAGTGTCCGCCAAGTGGTTCTGGCATACCCAGCAGGTGATTTTGGCGTGTCAGGGAGGTGGTACCGGTGAGTCGAGCAGGTGGTTCCGGCGTGCTCGGCAGGTGGTTCAGGCGGTTCTGGCAGGTGGTATCCGTCTGTTCGGGGTGTGGTTCCAGCATCTCATGAACACGTTTCTGGCACGTCTGAGATGTGGTTCCAGCCGGCCCGACAGGTGTTTCCGCAGTGTCCGCCAAGCGGTTCTGGCGTAGTTGGCAGGTGATTTTGGCATGACTGGCAGGTGGTTCCAGCAAGCCTGGCAGGTGATTCCAAAGTGTTCACCAACTGGTTGTGGCGTAGCCGGCAGGTGATTTTTGCGTGATCGGCAGGTGGTTCTGGCGAGTCGAGCAGGTGGTTCCGGCGTGCTCGGCTGGTGCTTCCGGGGTCATTGGCACGGGGTTCTGGCATGTCTGAGAGGTGGTTCCTGCATGCCCGGCAAGTGATTCCGGAGTGTTCGCCAAGTGGTTCTGGCATAGTCGGCAGGTGATTTTGGCATGTCCGGCAGGTGGTTCAGGCGAGTTGAGCAGGTGGTTCCAAAGTGCTTGGCAGGTGCTTCCGGCGTCTCCGGCACGTGTTTCTGGCACATCTGACAGGTGGTTCCGGCATGCCCGAAAGGTGATTCCGGTCTGTCCGGTAGGTGGTTCCAGCCTGCACGGCATGTGGTTCTGGTACGTCTCAGAGGTGGTTGCGCATGCCCAACAGGTGATTCCGGACTGTCCGCCACATGGTTCTGGCACGTCTGAGAGGTGGTTCCGGCATGCCCGGCAGGTCATCCCAGAGAGTCCTCCAAGTGGTTCTGGCATAACACGCAGGTGATTTTGGCGTGTCTGGCAGGTTGTTCCGTTGTGCTTGGCAGGTGGTTCAGGCTTGGCCGGCAGGTGGTTCCAGACTGTCCAGGACGTGTTTCCAGCTTCTCCGGCAGGTGGTTCTGGTACGTCTGAGAGGTGGTTCCGCCATGGCTGGCAGGTGATTCCGGACCGTCCCCCAGGTGGTTCTGCCATAGCCAGCAGTTGATATTGGCCTGTCCGGCAGGTGGTTCCAGCGAGTCGAACAGGTGGCTCCGGCGTGCTCGGCAGGTGGTTCCGGTCTGTCCGGTAGGTGATTCCGGCGTGTCCGGCACGTGCTTCCGGCACGTCTGAGAGGTGGTTCCGGCATGCACGACAGGTGATTTCGGAGTGTCCGCCAGGTGGTTCTGGCGTACCCGGCAGGTGATTTTGGCGTGTCCGGCAGGTGTTTCTGGCGAGTCGAGCAGGTGGCTCCGGCATGCTCGGCAGGTGCTTCCGGCGTCTCCGGCACGTGGTTCTGGTGTGTCTGAGAGCTGGTTCCGGCATGTCCGGCAGATGATTCCGGAGTGTCCGCCAAGTGGTTCTGGCATACCCGGCTGGTGATTTGGGCATGTCAGGTAGGTGGTTCCGGCGAGTCGAGCAGGTGGCTCCGGCGTGCTCGGCAGGTTGTTCAGACGGGTCTGGCAGGTGTTTTCCGTCTGTTCGGGGTGTGGTTCCAGCATCTCATGCACATGGTTCTGGCACGTCTGAGATGTGGTTCCGGCCGGCCCGACAGGTGTTTCCACAGTGTCCGCCAAGTGGTACTGGCGTAGTTGGCAGGTGATTTTGGCATGACCGGCAGGTGGTTCCAGCAAGCCCGGCAGGTGATTCCGAAGTGTTCCCCAACTGGTTGTGGCGTAGCCGGCAGGTGATTTTTGCGTGTCCGGCAGGTGGTTCTGGCGAGTCGAGCAGGTGGTTCCGGCGTGCTCGGCAGGTGCTTCCGGGGTCATTGGCACGTGGTTCTGGCATATCTGAGAGGTGGTTCCGGCATGCCCGGCAGGTGATTCCGGAGTGTTCGCCAAGTGTTTCCGGTGTAGCCGGCAGGTGAGTTTGAATGTCCAGCGGTCGTTCCGGCGGGTCGAGCCGGTGGTTCCGGCGTGTCCGGCAGGTGGTTCCGGTCTGTCCGGCAGGTGGTTCTGTGGTGTCCGGCACGAGGTTCAGTCTGAGAGGCTGTGCCGACATGCCCCTCACGTGATTCCGGCTTGTCCCCGAAGTGGTGCTGGTGTAGCGGGCAGGTGATTTTGGCGTGTCCGGCAGGTGGTTCAGGCGAGTTGAGCAGGTGGTTGCGACGTGCTCGGCAGCTGCTTCCGGCGTCTCCGGCACGGGTTTCTGGCACATCTGACTGGTGGTTCCGGCATGCCCAAAAGTTGATTCCGGTCTGTCCGGTAGGTGGTTCCGGCGTGCACGGCACGTGGTTCTGGTACGTGTCAGAGGTGGTTGCGTATGCCCAACAGGTGATTCCGGACTGTCCGCCACGTGCTTCTGGCACGTCTGAGAGGTGCTTCCAACATGCCCTGCAGGTCATTTCGGAGAGTCGTCCAAGTGGTTCTGGCATAGCCCACAGGTGATTTGGGCGTGTCCGGCAGGTGGTTCCGCCGTGCTCGGCAGGTGGTTCAGGCATGGCCGTCACGTGGTTCCAGTCTGTCCAGGACGTGTTTCCAGCTTCTCCGGCAGGTGGTGCTGGTACGTGTGAGAGGTGGTTCTGCCATGGCTGGCAGGTGATCCCGGACTGTCCCCCAGGTGGTTCTGGCATAGCCAGCAGTTGATATTGGCCTGTCCGGCAGGTGGTTCCAGCGAGTCGAACAGGTGGCTCCGGCGTTCTTGGCAGGTGGTTCCGGTCTGTCCGGTAGGTGTTTCCGGCGTGTCTGGCACGTGCTTCCGGCATGCGCGGCAGGTGATTCCGTAGTGTCCGCCAGGTGGTTCTGGCATACCCGGCAGGTGATTTTGGCGTGTCCGGCAGGTGTTTCTGGCGAGTCGAGCAGGTGGCTCCGGCATGCTCGGCAGGTGCTTCCGGCGTCTCCGGCACTTGGTTCTGGTGTGTCTGAGAGCTGGTTCCGGCATGTCCGGCAGATGATTCCGGAGTGTCCGCCAAGTGGTTCTGGCATACCCAGCAGGTGATTTTGGCGTGTCAGGGAGGTGGTACCGGTGAGTCGAGCAGGTGGTTCCGGCGTGCTCGGCAGGTGGTTCAGGCGGTTCTGGCAGGTGGTATCCGTCTGTTCGGGGTGTGGTTCCAGCATCTCATGAACACGTTTCTGGCACGTCTGAGATGTGGTTCCAGCCGGCCCGACAGGTGTTTCCGCAGTGTCCGCCAAGCGGTTCTGGCGTAGTTGGCAGGTGATTTTGGCATGACTGGCAGGTGGTTCCAGCAAGCCTGGCAGGTGATTCCAAAGTGTTCACCAACTGGTTGTGGCGTAGCCGGCAGGTGATTTTTGCGTGATCGGCAGGTGGTTCTGGCGAGTCGAGCAGGTGGTTCCGGCGTGCTCGGCTGGTGCTTCCGGGGTCATTGGCACGGGGTTCTGGCATGTCTGAGAGGTGGTTCCTGCATGCCCGGCAAGTGATTCCGGAGTGTTCGCCAAGTGGTTCTGGCATAGTCGGCAGGTGATTTTGGCATGTCCGGCAGGTGGTTCAGGCGAGTTGAGCAGGTGGTTCCAACGTGCTTGGCAGGTGCTTCCGGCGTCTCCGGCACGTGTTTCTGGCACATCTGACAGGTGGTTCCGGCATGCCCGAAAGGTGATTCCGGTCTGTCCGGTAGGTGGTTCCAGCCTGCACGGCATGTGGTTCTGGTACGTCTCAGAGGTGGTTGCGCATGCCCAACAGGTGATTCCGGACTGTCCGCCACATGGTTCTGGCACGTCTGAGAGGTGGTTCCGGCATGCCCGGCAGGTCATCCCAGAGAGTCCTCCAAGTGGTTCTGGCATAACACGCAGGTGATTTTGGCGTGTCTGGCAGGTTGTTCCGTTGTGCTTGGCAGGTGGTTCAGGCTTGGCCGGCAGGTGGTTCCAGACTGTCCAGGACGTGTTTCCAGCTTCTCCGGCAGGTGGTTCTGGTACGTCTGAGAGGTGGTTCCGCCATGGCTGGCAGGTGATTCCGGACCGTCCCCCAGGTGGTTCTGGCATAGCCAGCAGTTGATATTGGCCTGTCCGGCAGGTGGTTCCAGCGAGTCGAACAGGTGGCTCCGGCGTGCTCGGCAGGTGGTTCCGGTCTGTCCGGTAGGTGATTCCGGCGTGTCCGGCACGTGCTTCCGGCACGTCTGAGAGGTGGTTCCGGCATGCGCGACAGGTGATTTCGGAGTGTCCGCCAGGTGGTTCTGGCGTACCCGGCAGGTGATTTTGGCGTGTCCGGCAGGTGTTTCTGGCGAGTCGAGCAGGTGGCTCCGGCATGCTCGGCAGGTGCTTCCGGCGTCTCCGGCACGTGGTTCTGGTGTGTCTGAGAGCTGGTTCCGGCATGTCCGGCAGATGATTCCGGAGTCTCCGCCAAGTGGTTCTGGCATACCCGGCTGGTGATTTGGGCATGTCAGGTAGGTGGTTCCGGCGAGTCGAGCAGGTGGCTCCGGCGTGCTCGGCAGGTTGTTCAGACGGGTCTGGCAGGTGTTTTCCGTCTGTTCGGGGTGTGGTTCCAGCATCTCATGCACATGGTTCTGGCACGTCTGAGATGTGGTTCCGGCCGGCCCGACAGGTGTTTCCACAGTGTCCGCCAAGTGGTACTGGCGTAGTTGGCAGGTGATTTTGGCATGACCGGCAGGTGGTTCCAGCAAGCCCGGCAGGTGATTCCGAAGTGTTCCCCAACTGGTTGTGGCGTAGCCGGCAGGTGATTTTTGCGTGTCCGGCAGGTGGTTCTGGCGAGTCGAGCAGGTGGTTCCGGCGTGCTCGGCAGGTGCTTCCGGGGTCATTGGCACGTGGTTCTGGCATATCTGAGAGGTGGTTCCGGCATGCCCGGCAGGTGATTCCGGAGTGTTCGCCAAGTGTTTCCGGCGTAGCCGGCAGGTGAATTTGCATGTCCAGCGGTCGTTCCGGCGGGTCGAGCCGGTGGTTCCGGCGTGTCCGGCAGGTGGTTCCGGTCTGTCCGGCAGGTGGTTCTGTGGTGTCCGTCACGAGGTTCAGTCTGAGAGGCTGTGCCGGCATGATCCTCAGGTGATTCCGGCTTGTCCCCGAAGTGGTGCTGGTGTAGCGGGCAGGTGATTTTGGCGTGTCCGGCAGGTGGTTCAGGCGAGTTGAGCAGGTGGTTGCGACGTGCTCGGCAGCTGCTTCCGGCGTCTCCGGCACGGGTTTCTGGCACATCTGACTGGTGGTTCCGGCATGCCCAAAAGTTGATTCCGGTCTGTCCGGTAGGTGGTTCCGGCGTGCACGGCACGTGGTTGTGGTACGCGTCAGAGGTGGTTGCCTATGCCCAACAGGTGATTCCGGACTGTCCGCCATGTGCTTCTGGCACGTCTGAGAGGTGGTTCCAACATGCCCGGCAGGTCATTTCGGAGAGTCGTCCAAGTGGTTCTGGCATAGCCCACAGGTGATTTTGGCGTGTCCGGCAGGTGGTTCCGCCGTGCTCGGCAGGTGGTTCAGGCATGGCCGTCACGTGGTTCCAGTCTGTCCAGGACGTGTTTCCAGCTTCTCCGGCAGGTGGTGCTGGTACGTCTGAGAGGTGGTTCCGCCATGGCTGGCAGGTGATTCCGGACCGTCCCCCAGGTGGTTCTGGCATAGCCAGCAGTTGATATTGGCCTGTCCGGCAGGTGGTTCCAGCGAGTCGAACAGGTGGCTCCGGCGTTCTTGGCCGGTGGTTCCGGTCTGTCCGGTAGGTGTTTCCGGCGTGTCTGGCACGTGCTTCCGGCATGCGCGGCATGTGATTCCGTAGTGTCCGCCAGGTGGTTCTGGCATACCCGGCAGGTGATTTTGGCGTGTCCGGCAGGTGTTTCTGGCGAGTCGAGCAGGTGGCTCCGGCATGCTCGGCAGGTGCTTCCGGCGTCTCCGGCACTTGGTTCTGGTGTGTCTGAGAGCTGGTTCCGGCATGTCCGGCAGATGATTCCGGAGTGTCCGCCAAGTGGTTCTGGCATACCCAGCAGGTGATTTTGGCGTGTCAGGGAGGTGGTACCGGTGAGTCGAGCAGGTGGTTCCGGCGTGCTCGGCAGGTGGTTCAGGCGGTTCTGGCAGGTGGTATCCGTCTGTTCGGGGTGTGGTTCCAGCATCTCATGAACACGTTTCTGGCACGTCTGAGATGTGGTTCCAGCCGGCCCGACAGGTGTTTCCGCAGTGTCCGCCAAGCGGTTCTGGCGTAGTTGGCAGGTGATTTTGGCATGACTGGCAGGTGGTTCCAGCAAGCCTGGCAGGTGATTCCAAAGTGTTCACCAACTGGTTGTGGCGTAGCCGGCAGGTGATTTTTGCGTGATCGGCAGGTGGTTCTGGCGAGTCGAGCAGGTGGTTCCGGCGTGCTCGGCTGGTGCTTCCGGGGTCATTGGCACGGGGTTCTGGCATGTCTGAGAGGTGGTTCCTGCATGCCCGGCAAGTGATTCCGGAGTGTTCGCCAAGTGGTTCTGGCATAGTCGGCAGGTGATTTTGGCATGTCCGGCAGGTGGTTCAGGCGAGTTGAGCAGGTGGTTCCAACGTGCTTGGCAGGTGCTTCCGGCGTCTCCGGCACGTGTTTCTGGCACATCTGACAGGTGGTTCCGGCATGCCCGAAAGGTGATTCCGGTCTGTCCGGTAGGTGGTTCCAGCCTGCACGGCATGTGGTTCTGGTACGTCTCAGAGGTGGTTGCGCATGCCCAACAGGTGATTCCGGACTGTCCGCCACATGGTTCTGGCACGTCTGAGAGGTGGTTCCGGCATGCCCGGCAGGTCATCCCAGAGAGTCCTCCAAGTGGTTCTGGCATAACACGCAGGTGATTTTGGCGTGTCTGGCAGGTTGTTCCGTTGTGCTTGGCAGGTGGTTCAGGCTTGGCCGGCAGGTGGTTCCAGACTGTCCAGGACGTGTTTCCAGCTTCTCCGGCAGGTGGTTCTGGTACGTCTGAGAGGTGGTTCCGCCATGGCTGGCAGGTGATTCCGGACCGTCCCCCAGGTGGTTCTGGCATAGCCAGCAGTTGATATTGGCCTGTCCGGCAGGTGGTTCCAGCGAGTCGAACAGGTGGCTCCGGCGTGCTCGGCAGGTGGTTCCGGTCTGTCCGGTAGGTGATTCCGGCGTGTCCGGCACGTGCTTCCGGCACGTCTGAGAGGTGGTTCCGGCATGCGCGACAGGTGATTTCGGAGTGTCCGCCAGGTGGTTCTGGCGTACCCGGCAGGTGATTTTGGCGTGTCCGGCAGGTGTTTCTGGCGAGTCGAGCAGGTGGCTCCGGCATGCTCGGCAGGTGCTTCCGGCGTCTCCGGCACGTGGTTCTGGTGTGTCTGAGAGCTGGTTCCGGCATGTCCGGCAGATGATTCCGGAGTCTCCGCCAAGTGGTTCTGGCATACCCGGCTGGTGATTTGGGCATGTCAGGTAGGTGGTTCCGGCGAGTCGAGCAGGTGGCTCCGGCGTGCTCGGCAGGTTGTTCAGACGGGTCTGGCAGGTGTTTTCCGTCTGTTCGGGGTGTGGTTCCAGCATCTCATGCACATGGTTCTGGCACGTCTGAGATGTGGTTCCGGCCGGCCCGACAGGTGTTTCCACAGTGTCCGCCAAGTGGTACTGGCGTAGTTGGCAGGTGATTTTGGCATGACCGGCAGGTGGTTCCAGCAAGCCCGGCAGGTGATTCCGAAGTGTTCCCCAACTGGTTGTGGCGTAGCCGGGAGGTGATTTTTGCGTGTCCGGCAGGTGGTTCTGGCGAGTCGAGCAGGTGGTTCCGGCGTGCTCGGCAGGTGCTTCCGGGGTCATTGGCACGTGGTTCTGGCATATCTGAGAGGTGGTTCCGGCATGCCCGGCAGGTGATTCCGGAGTGTTCGCCAAGTGTTTCCGGCGTAGCCGGCAGGTGAGTTTGCATGTCCAGCGGTCGTTCCGGCGGGTCGAGCCGGTGGTTCCGGCGTGTCCGGCAGGTGGTTCCGGTCTGTCCGGCAGGTGGTTCTGTGGTGTCCGGCACGAGGTTCAGTCTGAGAGGCTGTGCCGGCATGCCCCTCACGTGATTCCGGCTTGTCCCCGAAGTGGTGCTGGTGTAGCGGGCAGGTGATTTTGGCGTGTCCGGCAGGTGGTTCAGGTGAGTTGAGCAGGTGGTTGCGACGTGCTCGGCAGGTGCTTCCGGGGTCTCCGGCACGGGTTTCTGGCACATCTGACTGGTGGTTCCGGCATGCCCAAAAGTTGATTCCGGTCTGTCCGGTAGGTGGTTCCGGCGTGCACGGCACATGGTTCTGTTACGTGTCAGAGGTGGTTGCCTATGCCCAACAGGTGATTCCGGACTGTCCGCCACGTGCTTCTGGCACGTCTGAGAGGTGGTTCCAACATGCCCAGCAGGTCATTTCGGAGAGTCGTCCAAGTGGTTCTGGCATAGCCCACAGGTGATTTTCGCGTGTCCGGCAGGTGGTTCCGCCGTGCTCGGCAGGTGGTTCAGGCATGGCCGTCACGTGGTTCCAGTCTTTCCAGGACGTGTTTCCAGCTTCTCCGGCAGGTGGTTCTGGTACGTCTGAGAGGTGGTTCCGCCATGGCTAGCAGGTGATTCCGGACCGTCCCCCAGGTGGTTCTGGCATAGCCAGCAGTTGATATTGGCCTGTCCGGCAGGTGGTTCCAGCGAGTCGAACAGGTGGCTCCGGCGTTCTTGGCAGGTGGTTCCGGTCTGTCCGGTAGGTGTTTCCGGCGTGTCTGGCACGTGCTTCCGGCATGCGCGGCAGGTGATTCCGTAGTGTCCGCCAGGTGGTTCTGGCATACCCGGCAGGTGATTTTGGCGTGTCCGGCAGGTGTTTCTGGCGAGTCGAGCAGGTGGCTCCGGCATGCTCGGCAGGTGCTTCCGGCGTCTCCGGCACTTGGTTCTGGTGTGTCTGAGAGCTGGTTCCGGCATGTCTGGCAGATGATTCCGGAGTGTCCGCCAAGTGGTTCTGGCATACCCAGCAGGTGATTTTGGCGTGTCAGGGAGGTGGTACCGGTGAGTCGAGCAGGTGGTTCCGGCGTGCTCGGCAGGTGGTTCAGGCGGTTCTGGCAGGTGGTATCCGTCTGTTCGGGGTGTGGTTCCAGCATCTCATGAACACGTTTCTGGCACGTCTGAGATGTGGTTCCAGCCGGCCCGACAGGTGTTTCCGCAGTGTCCGCCAAGCGGTTCTGGCGTAGTTGGCAGGTGATTTTGGCATGACTGGCAGGTGGTTCCAGCAAGCCTGGCAGGTGATTCCAAAGTGTACACCAACTGGTTGTGGCGTAGCCGGCAGGTGATTTTTGCGTGATCGGCAGGTGGTTCTGGCGAGTCGAGCAGGTGGTTCCGGCGTGCTCGGCTGGTGCTTCCGGGGTCATTGGCACGGGGTTCTGGCATGTCTGAGAGGTGGTTCCTGCATGCCCGGCAAGTGATTCCGGAGTGTTCGCCAAGTGGTTCTGGCATAGTCGGCAGGTGATTTTGGCATGTCCGGCAGGTGGTTCAGGCGAGTTGAGCAGGTGGTTCCAACGTGCTTGGCAGGTGCTTCCGGCGTCTCCGGCACGTGTTTCTGGCACATCTGACAGGTGGTTCCGGCATGCCCGAAAGGTGATTCCGGTCTGTCCGGTAGGTGGTTCCAGCCTGCACGGCATGTGGTTCTGGTACGTCTCAGAGGTGGTTGCGCATGCCCAACAGGTGATTCCGGACTGTCCGCCACATGGTTCTGGCACGTCTGAGAGGTGGTTCCGGCATGCTCGGCAGGTCATCCCAGAGAGTCCTCCAAGTGGTTCTGGCATAACATGCAGGTGATTTTGGCGTGTCCGGCAGGTGTTTCTGGCGAGTCGAGCAGGTGGCTCCGGCATGCTTGGCAGGTGCTTCCGGCGTCTCCGGCACGTGGTTCTGGTGTGTCTGAGAGCTGGTTCCGGCATGTCCGGCAGATGATTCCGGAGTGTCCGCCAAGTGGTTCTGGCATACCCGGCTGGTGATTTGGGCATGTCAGGTAGGTGGTTCCGGCGAGTCGAGCAGGTGGCTCCGGCGTGCTCGGCAGGTTGTTCAGACGGGTCTGGCAGGTGTTTTCCGTCTGTTCGGGGTGTGGTTCCAGCATCTCATGCACATGGTTCTGGCACGTCTGAGATGTGGTTCCGGCCGGCCCGACAGGTGTTTCCACAGTGTCCGCCAAGTGGTACTGGCGTAGTTGGCAGGTGATTTTGGCATGACCGGCAGGTGGTTCCAGCAAGCCCGGCAGGTGATTCCGAAGTGTTCCCCAACTGGTTGTGGCGTAGCCGGCAGGTGATTTTGGCGTGTCCGGCAGGTGGTTCTGGCGAGTCGAGCAGGTGGTCCCGGCGTGCTCGGCAGGTGCTTCCGGGGTCATTGGCACGTGGTTCTGGCATATCTGAGAGGTGGTTCCGGCATGCCCGGCAGGTGATTCCGGAGTGTTCGCCAAGTGTTTCCGGCGTAGCCGGCAGGTGAGTTTGCATGTCCAGCGGTCGTTCCGGCGGGTCGAGCCGGTGGTTCCGGCGTGTCCGGCAGGTGGTTCCGGTCTGTCCGGCAGGTGGTTCTGTGGTGTCCGGCACGAGGTTCAGTCTGAGAGGCTGTGCCGGCATGCCCCTCACGTGATTCCGGCTTGTCCCCGAAGTGGTGCTGGTGTAGCGGGCAGGTGATTTTGGCGTGTCCGGCAGGTGGTTCAGGCGAGTTGAGCAGGTGGTTGCGACGTGCTCGGCAGGTGCTTCCGGCGTCTCCGGCACGGGTTTCTGGCACATCTGACTGGTGGTTCCGGCATGCCCAAAAGTTGATTCCGGTCTGTCCGGTAGGTGGTTCCGGCGTGCACGGCACGTGGTTCTGGTACGTGTCAGTGGTGGTTGCGTATGCCCAACAGGTGATTCCGGACTGTCCGCCACGTGCTTCTGGCACGTCTGAGAGGTGGTTCCAACATGCCCGGCAGGTCAGTTCGGAGAGTCGCCCAAGTGGTTCTGGCATAGCCCACAGGTGATTTTGGCGTGTCCGGCAGGTGGTTCCGCCGTGCTCGGCAGGTGGTTCAGGCATGGCCGTCACGTGGTTCCAGTCTTTCCAGGACGTGTTTCCAGCTTCTCCGGCAGGTGGTTCTGGTACGTCTGAGAGGTGGTTCCGCCATGGCTAGCAGGTGATTCCGGACCGTCCCCCAGGTGGTTCTGGCATAGCCAGCAGTTGATATTGGCCTGTCCGGCAGGTGGTTCCAGCGAGTCGAACAGGTGGCTCCGGCGTGCTCGGCAGGTGGTTCCGGTCTGTCCGGTAGTTGTTTCCGGCGTGTCTGGCACGTGCTTCCGGCACGTCTGAGAGGTGGTTCCGGCATGCGCGGCAGGTGATTCCGTAGTGTCCGCCAGGTGGTTCTGGCATACCCGGCAGGTGATTTTGGCGTGTCCGGCAGGTGTTTCTGGCGAGTCGAGCAGGTGGCTCCGGCATGCTCGGCATGTGCTTCCGGCGTCTCCGGCACTTGGTTCTGGTGTATCTGAGAGCTGGTTCCGGCATGTCCGGCAGATGATTCCGGAGTGTCCGCCAAGTGGTTCTGGCATACCCAGCAGGTGATTTTGGCGTGTCAGGGAGGTGGTACCGGTGAGTCGAGCAGGTGGTTCCGGCGTGCTCAGCATGTGGTTCAGGCGGTTCTGGCAGGTGGTATCCGTCTGTTCGGGGTGTGGTTCCAGCATCTCATGAACACGTTTCTGGCACGTCTGAGATGTGGTTCCAGCCGGCCCGACAGGTGTTTCCGCAGTGTCCGCCAAGCGGTTCTGGCGTAGTTGGCAGGTGATTTTGGCATGACTGGCAGGTGGTTCCAGCAAGCCTGGCAGGTGATTCCAAAGTGTTCACCAACTGGTTGTGGCGTAGCCGGCAGGTGATTTTTGCGTGATCGGCAGGTGGTTCTGGCGAGTCGAGCAGGTGGTTCCGGCGTGCTCGGCTGGTGCTTCCGGGGTCATTGGCACGGGGTTCTGGCATGTCTGAGAGGTGGTTCCTGCATGCCCGGCAAGTGATTCCGGAGTGTTCGCCAAGTGGTTCTGGCATAGTCGGCAGGTGATTTTGGCATGTCCGGCAGGTGGTTCAGGCGAGTTGAGCAGGTGGTTCCAACGTGCTTGGCAGGTGCTTCCGGCGTCTCCGGCACGTGTTTCTGGCACATCTGACAGGTGGTTCCGGCATGCCCGAAAGGTGATTCCGGTCTGTCCGGTAGGTGGTTCCAGCCTGCACGGCATGTGGCTCTGGTACGTCTCAGAGGTGGTTGCGCATGCCCAACAGGTGATTCCGGACTGTCCGCCACATGGTTCTGGCACGTCTGAGAGGTGGTTCCGGCATGCCCGGCAGGTCATCCCAGAGAGTCCTCCAAGTGGTTCTGGCATAACACGCAGGTGATTTTGGCGTGTCTGGCAGGTTGTTCCGTTGTGCTTGGCAGGTGGTTCAGGCTTGGCCGGCAGGTGGTTCCAGACTGTCCAGGACGTGTTTCCAGCTTCTCCGGCAGGTGGTTCTGGTACGTCTGAGAGGTGGTTCCGCCATGGCTGGCAGGTGATTCCGGACCGTCCCCCAGGTGGTTCTGGCATAGCCAGCAGTTGATATTGGCCTGTCCGGCAGGTGGTTCCAGCGAGTCGAACAGGTGGCTCCGGCGTGCTCGGCAGGTGGTTCCGGTCTGTCCGGTAGGTGATTCCGGCGTGTCCGGCACGTGCTTCCGGCACGTCTGAGAGGTGGTTCCGGCATGCGCGACAGGTGATTTCGGAGTGTCCGCCAGGTGGTTCTGGCGTACCCGGCAGGTGATTTTGGCGTGTCCGGCAGGTGTTTCTGGCGAGTCGAGCAGGTGGCTCCGGCATGCTCGGCAGGTGCTTCCGGCGTCTCCGGCACGTGGTTCTGGTGTGTCTGAGAGCTGGTTCCGGCATGTCCGGCAGATGATTCCGGAGTGTCCGCCAAGTGGTTCTGGCATACCCGGCTGGTGATTTGGGCATGTCAGGTAGGTGGTTCCGGCGAGTCGAGCAGGTGGCTCCGGCGTGCCCGGCAGGTTGTTCACACGGGTCTGGCAGGTGTTTTCCGTCTGTTCGGGGTGTGGTTCCAGCATCTCATGAACACGTTTCTGGCACGTCTGAGATGTGGTTCCAGCCGGCCCGACAGGTGTTTCCGCAGTGTCCGCCAAGCGGTTCTGGCGTAGTTGGCAGGTGATTTTGGCATGACTGGCAGGTGGTTCCAGCAAGCCTGGCAGGTGATTCCAAAGTGTTCACCAACTGGTTGTGGCGTAGCCGGCAGGTGATTTTTGCGTGATCGGCAGGTGGTTCTGGCGAGTCGAGCAGGTGGTTCCGGCGTGCTCGGCAGGTTGTTCAGACGGGTCTGGCAGGTGTTTTCCGTCTGTTCGGGGTGTGGTTCCAGCATCTCATGCACATGGTTCTGGCACGTCTGAGATGTGGTTCCGGCCGGCCCGACAGGTGTTTCCACAGTGTCCGCCAAGTGGTACTGGCGTAGTTGGCAGGTGATTTTGGCATGACCGGCAGGTGGTTCCAGCAAGCCCGGCAGGTGATTCCGAAGTGTTCCCCAACTGGTTGTGGCGTAGCCGGCAGGTGATTTTTGCGTGTCCGGCAGGTGGTTCTGGCGAGTCGAGCAGGTGGTTCCGGCGTGCTCGGCAGGTGCTTCCGGGGTCATTGGCACGTGGTTCTGGCATATCTGAGAGGTGGTTCCGGCATGCCCGGCAGGTGATTCCGGAGTGTTCGCCAAGTGTTTCTGGCGTAGCCGGCAGGTGATTTTGCATGTCCAGCGGTCGTTCCGGCGGGTCGAGCCGGTGGTTCCGGCGTGTCCGGCAGGTGGTTCCGGTCTGTCCGGCAGGTGGTTCTGTGGTGTCCGGCACGAGGTTCAGTCTGAGAGGCTGTGCCGGCATGCCCCTCACGTGATTCCGGCTTGTCCCCGAAGTGGTGCTGGTGTAGCGGGCAGGTGATTTTGGCGTGTCCGGCAGGTGGTTCAGGCGAGTTGAGCAGGTGGTTGCGACGTGCTCGGCAGGTGCTTCCGGCGTCTCCGGCACGTGTTTCTGGCACATCTGACTGGTGGTTCCGGCATGCCCAAAAGTTGATTCCGGTCTGTCCGGGAGGTGGTTCCGGCGTGCACGACACGTGGTTCTGGTACGTCTCAGAAGTGGTTGCGTATGCCCAACAGGTGATTCCGGACTGTCCGCCACGTGCTTCTGGCACGTCTGAGAGGTGGTTCCAACATGCCCGGCAGGTCATTTCGGAGAGTCGTCCAAGTGGTTCTGGCGTAGCCCGCAGGTGATTTTGGCGTGTCCGGCAGGTGGTTCCGCCGTGCTCGGCAGGTGGTTCAGGCATGGCCGTCACGTGGTTCCAGTCTGTCCAGGACGTGTTTCCAGCTTCTCCGGCAGGTGGTGCTGGTACGTGTGAGAGGTGGTTCTGCCATGGCTGGCAGGTGATTCCGGACCGTCCCCCAGGTGGTTCTGGCATAGCCAGCAGTTGATATTGGCCTGTCCGGCAGGTGGTTCCAGCGAGTCGAACAGGTGGCTCCGGCGGGCTCGGCAGGTGGTTCCGGTCTGTCCGGTAGGTGATTCCGGCGTGTCCGGCACGTGCTTCCGGCACGTCTGAGAGGTGGTTCCGGCATGCGCGACAGGTGATTTCGGAGTGTCCGCCAGGTGGTTCTGGCGTACCCGGCAGGTGATTTTGGCGTGTCCGGCAGGTGTTTCTGGCGAGTCGAGCAGGTGGCTCCGGCATGCTCGGCAGGTGCTTCCGGCGTCTCCGGCACGTGGTTCTGGTGTGTCTGAGAGCTGGTTCCGGCATGTCCGGCAGATGATTCCGGAGTGTCCGCCAAGTGGTTCTGGCATACCCGGCTGGTG
The DNA here is from genome assembly GCF_041296265.1 of Equus caballus. Classification (NCBI taxonomy): domain Eukaryota; kingdom Metazoa; phylum Chordata; class Mammalia; order Perissodactyla; family Equidae; genus Equus; species Equus caballus. The sequence goes on along the minus strand of NC_091706.1, from coordinate 1,107,059 downwards.
ATTTGGGCATGTCAGGTAGGTGGTTCCGGCGAGTCGAGCAGGTGGCTCCGGCGTGCCCGGCAGGTTGTTCACACGGGTCTGGCAGGTGTTTTCCGTCTGTTCGGGGTGTGGTTCCAGCATCTCATGCACATGGTTCTGGCACGTCTGAGATGTGGTTCCGGCCGGCCCGACAGGTGTTTCCACAGTGTCCGCCAAGTGGTACTGGCGTAGTTGGCAGGTGATTTTGGCATGACCGGCAGGTGGTTCCAGCAAGCCCGGCAGGTGATTCCGAAGTGTTCCCCAACTGGTTGTGGCGTAGCCGGCAGGTGATTTTTGCGTGTCCGGCAGGTGGTTCTGGCGAGTCGAGCAGGTGGTTCCGGCGTGCTCGGCAGGTGCTTCCGGGGTCATTGGCACGTGGTTCTGGCATATCTGAGAGGTGGTTTCGGCATGCCCGGCAGGTGATTCCGGAGTGTTCGCCAAGTGTTTCCGGCGTAGCCGGCAGGTGAGTTTGCATGTCCAGCAGTCGTTCCGGCGGGTCGAGCCGGTGGTTCCGGCATGTCCGGAAGGTGGTTCCGGTCTGTCCGGCAGGTGGTTCTGTGGTGTCCGGCACGAGGTTCAGTCTGAGAGGCTGTGCCGGCATGCCCCTCACGTGATTCCGGCTTGTCCCCGAAGTGGTGCTGGTGTAGCGGGCAGGTGATTTTGGCGTGTCCGGCAGGTGGTTCAGGCGAGTTGAGCAGGTGGTTGCGACGTGCTCGGCAGGTGCTTCCGGCGTCTCCGGCACGTGTTTCTGGCACATCTGACTGGTGGTTCCGGCATGCCCAAAAGTTGATTCCGGTCTGTCCGGTAGGTGGTTCCGGCGTGCACGGCACGTGGTTCTGGTACGTCTCAGAGGTGGTTGCGTATGCCCAACAGGTGATTCCGGACTGTCCGCCACGTGCTTCTGGCACGTCTGAGAGGTGGTTCCAACATGCCCGGCAGGTCATTTCGGAGAGTCGTCCAAGTGGTTCTGGCGTAGCCCGCAGGTGATTTTGGCGTGTCCGGCACGTGGTTCCAGCGAGTCGAACAGGTGGCTCCGGCGTTCTTGGCAGGTGGTTCCGGTCTGTCCGGTAGGTGTTTCCGGCGTATCTGGCACGTGCTTCCGGCACGTCTGAGAGGTGGTTCCGGCATGCGCGGCAGGTGATTCCGTAGTGTCCGCCAGGTGGTTCTGGCATACCCGGCAGGTGATTTTGGCGTGTCCGGCAGGTGTTTCTGGCGAGTCGAGCAGGTGGCTCCGGCATGCTAGGCAGGTGCTTCCGGCGTCTCCGGCACTTGGTTCTGGTGTGTCTGAGAGCTGGTTCCGGCATGTCCGGCAGATGATTCCGGAGTGTCCGCCAAGTGGTTCTGGCATACCCAGCAGGTGATTTTGGCGTGTCAGGGAGGTGGTACCGGTGAGTCGAGCAGGTGGTTCCGGCGTGCTCAGCAGGTGGTTCAGGCGGTTCTGGCAGGTGGTATCCGTCTGTTCGGGGTGTGGTTCCAGCATCTCATGAACACGTTTCTGGCACGTCTGAGATGTGGCTCCAGCCGGCCCGACAGGTGTTTCCGCAGTGTCCGCCAAGCGGTTCTGGCGTAGTTGGCAGGTGATTTTGGCATGACTGGCAGGTGGTTCCAGCAAGCCTGGCAGGTGATTCCAAAGTGTTCACCAACTGGTTGTGGCGTAGCCGGCAGGTGATTTTTGCGTGATCGGCAGGTGGTTCTGGCGAGTCGAGCAGGTGGTTCCGGCGTGCTCGGCTGGTGCTTCCGGGGTCATTGGCACGGGGTTCTGGCATGTCTGAGAGGTGGTTCCTGCATGCCCGGCAAGTGATTCCGGAGTGTTCGCCAAGTGGTTCTGGCATAGTCGGCAGGTGATTTTGGCATGTCCGGCAGGTGGTTCAGGCGAGTTGAGCAGGTGGTTCCAACGTGCTTGGCAGGTGCTTCCGGCGTCTCCGGCACGTGTTTCTGGCACATCTGACAGGTGGTTCCGGCATGCCCGAAAGGTGATTCCGGTCTGTCCGGTAGGTGGTTCCAGCCTGCACGGCATGTGGCTCTGGTACGTCTCAGAGGTGGTTGCGCATGCCCAACAGGTGATTCCGGACTGTCCGCCACATGGTTCTGGCACATCTGAGAGGGGTTCCGGCATGCCCGGCAGGTCATCCCAGAGAGTCCTCCAAGTGGTTCTGGCATAACACGCAGGTGATTTTGGCGTGTCTGGCAGGTTGTTCCGTTGTGCTTGGCAGGTGGTTCAGGCTTGGCCGGCAGGTGGTTCCAGTCTGTCCAGGACGTGTTTCCAGCTTCTCCGGCAGGTGGTTCTGGTACGTCTGAGAGGTGGTTCCGCCATGGCTGGCAGGTGATTCCGGACCGTCCCCCAGGTGGTTCTGGCATAGCCAGCAGTTAATATTGGCCTGTCTGGCAGGTGGTTCCAGCGAGTCGAACAGGTGGCTCTGGCGTGCTCGGCAGGTGGTTCCGGTCTGTCCGGTAGGTGATTCCGGCGTGTCCGGCACGTGCTTCCGGCACATCTGAGAGGTGGTTCCGGCATGCGCGACAGGTGATTTCGGAGTGTCCGCCAGGTGGTTCTGGCGTACCCGGCAGGTGATTTTGGCGTGTCCGGCAGGTGTTTCTGGCGAGTCGAGCAGGTGGCTCCGGCATGCTCGGCAGGTGCTTCCGGCGTCTCCGGCACTTGGTTCTGGTGTGTCTGAGAGCTGGTTCCGGCATGTCCGGCAGATGATTCCGGAGTGTCCGCCAAGTGGTTCTGGCATACCCAGCAGGTGATTTTGGCGTGTCAGGGAGGTGGTACCGGTGAGTCGAGCAGGTGGTTCCGGCGTGCTCAGCAGGTGGTTCAGGCGGTTCTGGCAGGTGGTATCTGTCTGTTCGGGGTGTGGTTCCAGCATCTCATGAACACGTTTCTGGCACGTCTGAGATGTGGTTCCAGCCGGCCCGACAGGTGTTTCCGCAGTGTCCGCCAAGCGGTTCTGGCGTAGTTGGCAGGTGATTTTGGCATGACCGGCAGGTGGTTCCAGCAAGCCCGGCAGGTGATTCCGAAGTGTTCCCCAACTGGTTGTGGCGTAGCCGGCAGGTGATTTTTGCGTGTCCGGCAGGTGGTTCTGGCGAGTCGAGCAGGTGGTTCCGGCGTGCTCGGCAGGTGCTTCCGGCGTCATTGGCACGTGGTTCTGGCATATCTGAGAGGTGGTTCCGGCATGCCTGGCAGGTGATTCCGGAGTGTTCGCCAAGTGTTTGCGGCGTAGCCGGCAGGTGATTTTGCATGTCCAGCGGTCGTTGCCTCGGGTCGAGCCGGTGGTTGCGGCGTGTCCGGCAGGTGTTTCCGGTCTGTCCGGCAGGTGGTTCTGTGGTGTCCGGCATGAGGTTCAGTCTGAGAGGCTGTGCCGGCATGCCCCTCACGTGATTCCGGCTTGTCCGCGATGTGGTGCTGGTGTAGCGGGCAGGTGATTTTGGCGTGTCCGGCAGGTGGTTCAGGCGAGTTGAGCAGGTGGTTGCGACGTGCTCGGCAGGTGCTTCCGGCGTCTCCGGCACGTGTTTCTGGCACATCTGACTGGTGGTTCCGGCATGCCCAAAAGTTGATTCCGGTCTGTCCGGTACGTGGTTCCGGCGTGCACGGCACGTGGTTCTGGTACGTGTCAGAGGTGGTTGCGTATGCCCAACAGGTGATTCCGGACTGTCCGCCACGTGCTTCTGGCACGTCTGAGAGGTGGTTCCAACATGCCCGGCAGGTCATTTCGGAGAGTCGTCCAAGTGGTTCTGGCGTAGCCCGCAGGTGATTTTGGCGTGTCCGGCAGGTGGTTCCGCCGTGCTCGGCAGGTGGTTCAGGCATGGCCGTCACGTGGTTCCAGTCTGTCCAGGACGTGTTTCCAGCTTCTCCGGCAGGTGGTTCTGGTACGTCTAGGAGGTGGTTCCGCCATGGCTGGCAGGTGATCCCGGACTGTCCCCCAGGTGGTTCTGGCATAGCCAGCAGTTGATATTGGCCTGTCTGGCAGGTGGTTCCAGCGAGTCGAACAGGTGGCTCCGTCGTTCTTGGCAGGTGGTTCCGGTCTGTCCGGTAGGTGTTTCCGGCGTGTCTGGCACGTGCTTCCGGCACGTCTGAGAGGTGGTTCCGGCATGCGTGGCAGGTGATTCCGTAGTGTCCGCCAGGTGGTTCTGGCATACCCGGCAGGTGATTTTGGCGTGTCCGGCAGGTGTTTCGGGCGAGTGGAGCAGGTGGCTCCGGCATGCTCGGCAGGTGCTTCCGGCGTCTCCGGCACTTGGTTCTGGTGTGTCTGAGAGCTGGTTCCGGCATGTCCGGCAGATGATTCCGGAGTGTCCGCCAAGTGGTTCTGGCATACCCAGCAGGTGATTTTGGCGTGTCAGGGAGGTGGTACCGGTGAGTCGAGCAGGTGGTTCCGGCGTGCTCAGCAGGTGGTTCAGGCGGTTCTGGCAGGTGGTATCCGTCTGTTCGGGGTGTGGTTCCAGCATCTCATGAACACGTTTCTGGCACGTCTGAGATGTGGTTCCAGCCGGCCCGACAGGTGTTTCCGCAGTGTCCGCCAAGCGGTTCTGGCGTAGTTGGCAGGTGATTTTGGCATGACCGGCAGGTGGTTCCAGCAAGCCCGGCAGGTGATTCCGAAGTGTTCCCCAACTGGTTGTGGCGTAGCCGGCAGGTGATTTTTGTGTGTCCGGCAGGTGGTTCTGGCGAGTCGAGCAGGTGGTTCCGGCGTGCTCGGCAGGTGCTTCCGGGGTCATTGGCACGTGGTTCTGGCATATCTGAGAGGTGGTTCTGGCATGCCCGGCAGGTGATTCCGGAGTGTTCGCCAAGTGTTTCCGGCGTAGCCGGCAGGTGATTTTGCATGTCCAGCGGTCGTTCCGGCGGGTCGAGCCGGTGGTTCCGGCGTGTCCGGCAGGTGGTTCCGGTCTGTCCGGCAGGTGGTTCTGTGGTGTCCGGCACGAGGTTCAGTCTGAGAGGCTGTGCCGGCATGCCCCTCACGTGATTCCGGCTTGTCCCCGAAGTGGTGCTGGTGTAGCGGGCAGGTGATTTTGGCGTGTCCGGCAGGTGGTTCAGGCGAGTTGAGCAGGTGGTTGCGACGTGCTCGGCAGGTGCTTCCGGCGTCTCCGGCACGTGTTTCTGGCATATCTGACTGGTGGTTCCGGCATGCCCAAAAGTTGATTCCGGTCTGTCCGGTAGGGGGTTCTGGCGTGCACGGCACGTGGTTCTGGTACGTCTCAGAGGTGGTTGCGTATGCCCAACAGGTGATTCCGGACTGTCCGCCACGTGCTTCTGGCACGTCTGAGAGGTGGTTCCAACATGCCCGGCAGGTCATTTCGGAGAGTCGTCCAAGTGGTTCTGGCGTAACCCGCAGGTGATTTTGGCGTGTCCGGCAGGTGGTTCCGCCGTGCTCGGCAGGTGGTTCAGGCATGGCCGTCACGTGGTTCCAGTCTGTCCAGGACGTGTTTCCAGTTTCTCCGGCAGGTGGTTCTGGTACGTCTGAGAGGTGGTTCCGCCATGGCTGGCAGGTGCTCCCGGACTGTCCCCCAGGTGGTTCTGGCATAGCCAGCAGTTGATATTGGCCTGTCCGGCAGGTGGTTCCAGCGAGTCGAACAGGTGGCTCCGGCGTGCTCGGCAGGTGGTTCCGGTCTGTCCTGTAGGTGATTCCGGCGTGTCCGGCACGTGCTTCCGGCACGTCTGAGAGGTGGCTCCGGCATGCGCGACAGGTGATTTCGGAGTGTCCGCCAGGTGGTTCTGGCGTACCCAGCAGGTGATTTTGGCGTGTCCGGCAGGTGTTTCTGGCGAGTCGAGCAGGTGGCTCCGGCATGCTCGGCAGGTGCTTCCGGCGTCTCCGGCACTTGGTTCTGGTGTGTCTGAGACCTGGTTCCGGCATGTCCGGCAGATGATTCCGGAGTGTCCGCCAAGTGGTTCTGGCATACCCAGCAGGCGATTTTGGCGTGTCAGTGAGGTGGTACCGGTGAGTCGAGCAGGTGGTTCCGGCGTGCTCAGCAGGTGGTTCAGGCGGTTCTGGCAGGTGGTATCCGTCTGTTCGGGGTGTGGTTCCAGCATCTCATGAACACGTTTCTGGCACGTCTGAGATGTGGTTCCAGCCGGCCCGACAGGTGTTTCCGCAGTGTCCGCCAAGCGGTTCTGGCGTAGTTGGCAGGTGATTTTGGCATGACTGGCAGGTGGTTCCAGCAAGCCTGGCAGGTGATTCCAAAGTGTTCACCAACTGGTTGTGGCGTAGCCGGCAGGTGATTTTTGCGTGATCGGCAGGTGGTTCTGGCGAGTCGAGCAGGTGGTTCCGGCGTGCTCGGCAGGTTGTTCAGACGGGTCTGGCAGGTGTTTTCCGTCTGTTCGGGGTGTGGTTCCAGCATCTCATGCACATGGTTCTGGCACGTCTGAGATGTGGTTCCGGCCGGCCCGACAGGTGTTTCCACAGTGTCCGCCAAGTGGTACTGGCGTAGTTGGCAGGTGATTTTGGCATGACCGGCAGGTGGTTCCAGCAAGCCCGGCAGGTGATTCCGAAGTGTTCCCCAACTGGTTGTGGCGTAGCCGGCAGGTGATTTTTGCGTGTCCGGCAGGTGGTTCTGGCGAGTCGAGCAGGTGGTTCCGGCGTGCTCGGCAGGTGCTTCCGGGGTCATTGGCACGTGGTTCTGGCATATCTGAGAGGTGGTTCCGGCATGCCCGGCAGGTGATTCCGGAGTGTTCGCCAAGTGTTTCTGGCGTAGCCGGCAGGTGATTTTGCATGTCCAGCGGTCGTTCCGGCGGGTCGAGCCGGTGGTTCCGGCGTGTCCGGCAGGTGGTTCCGGTCTGTCCGGCAGGTGGTTCTGTGGTGTCCGGCACGAGGTTCAGTCTGAGAGGCTGTGCCGGCATGCCCCTCACGTGATTCCGGCTTGTCCCCGAAGTGGTGCTGGTGTAGCGGGCAGGTGATTTTGGCGTGTCCGGCAGGTGGTTCAGGCGAGTTGAGCAGGTGGTTGCGACGTGCTCGGCAGGTGCTTCCGGCGTCTCCGGCACGTGTTTCTGGCACATCTGACTGGTGGTTCCGGCATGCCCAAAAGTTGATTCCGGTCTGTCCGGGAGGTGGTTCCGGCGTGCACGACACGTGGTTCTGGTACGTCTCAGAGGTGGTTGCGTATGCCCAACAGGTGATTCCGGACTGTCCGCCACGTGCTTCTGGCACGTCTGAGAGGTGGTTCCAACATGCCCGGCAGGTCATTTCGGAGAGTCGTCCAAGTGGTTCTGGCGTAGCCCGCAGGTGATTTTGGCGTGTCCGGCAGGTGGTTCCGCCGTGCTCGGCAGGTGGTTCAGGCATGGCCGTCACGTGGTTCCAGTCTGTCCAGGACGTGTTTCCAGCTTCTCCGGCAGGTGGTTCTGGTACGTCTGAGAGGTGGTTCCGCCATGGCTGGCAGGTGATCCCGGACTGTCCCCCAGGTGGTTCTGGCATAGCCAGCAGTTGATATTGGCCTGTCCGGCAGGTGGTTCCAGCGAGTCGAAGAGGTGGCTCCGGCGTTCTTGGCAGGTGGTTCCGGTCTGTCCGGTAGGTGTTTCCGGCGTGTCCGGCACGTGTTTCCGGCACGTCTGAGAGGTGGTTCCGGCATGCGCGGCAGGTGATTCCGTAGTGTCCGCCAGGTGGTTCTGGCATACCCGGCAGGTGATTTTGGCGTGTCCGGCAGGTGTTTCTGGCGAGTCGAGCAGGTGGATCCGGCATGCTCGGCAGGTGCTTCCGGCCTCTCCGGCACTTGGTTCTGGTGTGTCTGAGAGCTGGTTCCGACATGTCCGGCAGATGATTCCGGAGTGTCCGCCAAGTGGTTCTGGCATACCCAGCAGGTGATTTTGGCGTGTCAGGGAGGTGGTACCGGTGAGTCGAGCAGGTGGTTCCGGCGTGCTCAGCACGTGGGTCAGGCGGTTCTGGCAGGTGGTATCCGTCTGTTCGGGGTGTGGTTCCAGCATCTCATGAACACGTTTCTGGCACGTCTGAGATGTGGTTCCAGCCGGCCCGACAGGTGTTTCCGCAGTGTCCGCCAAGCGGTTCTGGCGTAGTTGGCAGGTGATTTTGGCATGACTGGCAGGTGGTTCCAGCAAGCCTGGCAGGTGATTCCAAAGTGTTCACCAACTGGTTGTGGCGTAGCCAGCAGGTGATTTTTGCGTGATCGGCAGGTGGTTCCGGCATGCTCGGCTGGTGCTTCCGGGGTCATTGGCACGGGGTTCTGGCATGTCTGAGAGGTGGTTCCTGCATGCCCGGCAAGTGATTCCGGAGTGTTCGCCAAGTGGTTCTGGCATAGTCGGCAGGTGATTTTGGCATGTCCGGCAGGTGGTTCAGGCGAGTTGAGCAGGTGGTTCCAACGTGCTTGGCAGGTGCTTCCGGCGTCTCCGGCACGTGTTTCTGGCACATCTGACAGGTGGTTCCGGCATGCCCGAAAGGTGATTCCGGTCTGTCCGGTAGGTGGTTCCAGCCTGCACGGCATGTGGTTCTGGTACGTCTCAGAGGTGGTTGTGCATGCCCAACAGGTGATTCCGGACTGTCCGCCACATGGTTCTGGCACGTCTGAGAGGTGGTTCCGGCATGCCCGGCAGGTCATCCCAGAGAGTCCTCCAAGTGGTTCTGGCATAACACGCAGGTGATTTTGGCGTGTCTGGCAGGTTGTTCCGTTGTGCTTGGCAGGTGGTTCAGGCTTGGCCGGCAGGTGGTTCCAGACTGTCCAGGACGTGATTCCAGCTTCTCCGGCAGGTGGTTCTGGTACGTCTGAGAGGTGGTTCCGCCATGGCTGGCAGTTGGTACCGGACCGTCCCCCAGGTGGTTCTGGCATAGCCAGCACTTGATATTGGCCTGTCCGGCAGGTGGTTCCAGCGAGTCGAACAGGTGGCTCCGGCGTGCTCGGCAGGTGGTTCCGGTCTGTCCGGTAGGTGATTCCGGCGTGTCCGGCACGTGCTTCCGGCACGTCTGAGAGGTGGTTCCGGCATGCGCGACAGGTGATTTCGGAGTGTCCGCCACGTGGTTCTGGCGTACCCGGCAGGTGATTTTGGCGTGTCCGGCAGGTGTTTCTGGCGAGTCGAGCAGGTGGCTCCGGCATGCTCGGCAGGTGCTTCCGGCGTCTCCGGCACGTGGTTCTGGTGTGTCTGAGAGCTGGTTCCGGCATGTCCGGCAGATGATTCCGGAGTGTCCGCCAAGTGGTTCTGGCATACCCGGCTGGTGATTTGGGCATGTCAGGTAGGTGGCTCCGGCGTGCTCGGCAGGTTGTTCAGACGGGTCTGGCAGGTGTTTTCCGTCTGTTCGGGGTGTGGTTCCAGCATCTCATGCACATGGTTCTGGCACGTCTGAGATGTGGTTCCGGCCGGCCCGACAGGTGTTTCCGCAGTTTCGACAAGTGCTTCTGGCGTAGTTGGCAGGTGATTTTGGCATGACCGGCAGGTGGTTCCAGCAAGCCCGGCAGGTGATGGGGAAGTGTTCACCAACTGGTTGTGGCGAAGCCGGCAGGTGATTTTGGCGTGTCCGGCAGGTGATTCTGGCGAGTCGAGCTTGTGGTTCCGGCGTGTCCGGCAGGTGTTTGCAGTCTGTCCATGACGTGGTTCCGGCATGCCCTCCAGGTGATTCTGGAGTGTCCACCAAGTGGTTTTGGCATAGCCGGCATATGATTTTGGACTGTCAGGCAGGTGGTTCCGGCATGTCCAGCAGGTGTTTCCGGCGAGTTCGGCAGTTGCTTCCAGTCTCTCCGGCATGTGGTTCTGGCACCTCAGAGAGGTGGTTCCGGCATGCCCGGCAGCTGATACCGGAGTGTCTGCCGAGTGGTTGTGGCGTAGCCGGCAGGTGATTTTGGCGTGTCCGGCAGGTGGTTCTGGCGAGTCGAGCAGGTGGTTCCGGCGTGCTCGGCAGGTGCTTCCGTGGTCATTGGCACGTGGTTCTGGCATGTCTGAGAGGTGGTTCCGGCATGCCCGGCAGGTGATTCCGGAGTGTTCGCCAAGTGGTTCTGGCGTAGCCGGCAGGTGATTTTGCATGTCCGGCGGTGGTTCCGGCGGGTCGAGCCGGTGGTTCCGGCGTGTCCGGCAGGTGGTTGCGGTCTGTCCGGCAGGTGGTGCTGGGGTGTCCGCCACGTGCTTGTGGTACGTCTGAGAGGTGGTTCCAGCATGCCCGGCAGGTCATCCCGGAGAGTTCTCCAAGTGGTTCTGGTGTAGCCCGCAGGTGATTTTGGCGTGTCCGGCAGGTGGTTCCCTCGTGCTCGGCAGGTGGTTCAGGCGTGGCCGGCAGGTGGTTCCAGTCTGTCCAATAAGTGTTTCCAGCTTGTCCGGCCCGTGGTTCTTGTACGTCTGAGAGGTGGTTCCGCCATGGCTGGCAGGGGATTCCGGACTGTCCCCCAGGTGGTTCTGGCATAGCCAGCAGTTGATATTGGCCTCTCCGGCCGGTGGATCCGGCGAGTCGAGCAGGTGGCTGTGGCGTGTTCAGCAGGTGGTTCCGTTCTGTCCAATAGGTCGTTCCGGCATGTCCGGCACGTGCTTCTGGAACGTGTGAGAGGTGGTTCTGGCATGCCAGGCAGGTGATTCTGGAGTGTCGGGTAAGTGGTTCTGGTGTAGCCGAAAGTTCATTTTGGCGTGTCCAGCACGTGGGTCGTGCGAATCGAGCAGGTGGTTCCGGAGTGCTCTGCAGGTGGTTCCAGTCTGTCCAGGACGTGGTTCCAGCGTGTCCGGCTCGTGGTTCCGTTACATCTGAGAGGTGGTTCCTGCATGCCCGGCAGGTGATTCCGGACTGTCCGCCAGATGGTTCTCGCATAGCCAGCTGTTGATTTTGGCCTGTCTGGCAGGTGCTTCCGGTGAGTCGAACAGGTGGCTCCGGCGTGCTCGGCAGGTGGTTCAGGCGGGTCTGGCAGGTGGTTTCCGTCTGTTCGGGGTGTGGTTCTGGCATCACACGAACAAGGTTCTGGCACGTCTGTGATGTAGTTCTGGCCGGCCCGACAGGTGTTTCCGCAGTGTCGACAAGTGGTTCTGGTGTAGTTGGCAGGTGATTTTGACATGACCGGCAGGTGGTTCCAGCAAGCCCGGCAGGTGATGGAGAAGTGTTCACCAACTGGTTGTGGCGAAGCCGGCAGGTGATTTTTGCATGACTGGCAGGTGGTTCTGGCGTCGAGCAGGTGGTTCTGGCATGCTCGGCACGTGCTTCTGGTGTCATTGGCATGTGGTTCTGGCATGTCTGAGAGGTGGTTCCGGCATGCCCGTCAGGTGATTCCGGAGTGTTTGCCAAGTGGTTCTGGTGTAGCCGGCAGGTGATTTTGCATGTCTGGCAGTGGTTCCGGCGGGTCGAGCCGGTGGTTCCCGCGTGTCCGGCAGGTGGTTGCAGTCTGTCTGGCAGGTGGTTCTGAGGTGTCCGGCAGGAGGTTCTGGCACGTCTGTGAGGTTGTGCCGGCATGCCCTTCACGTGATTCCGGCTTGTCCCCCAAGTGGTTCTGGTGTAGCGGGCAGGTGATTTTGGTGTGTCCTGCAGGTGGGACCGGTGAGTCAAGCAGGTGGTTCCGGCGAGTGTTTCCTGTGGTTCCAGTCTGTCTGGGAGATGTTTCCGGCCTGTCCGGCACGTGCTTCTGGCACTTCTGAGAGGTTGTGCTGGCATGCCCGGCAGGTGATTCTGGAGTGTCCGCCAAGTGGTTCTGGCATACCCGGCCGGTGGTTTTTGCGTGTCAGGTAGGTGGTTCCGGCGAGTCGAGCAGGTGGTTCCAGTGTGCTCGGCAGGTGGTTCAGGCGGGCCTGGCAGGTGGTTTCAGTCTGTTCGGGGTGTGGTTCCGGCATCTCGGGCACATGGTTCTGGCACGTCTGAGATGTGGTTCTGGCAGGCCCGACAGGTGTTTCCGGAGTGTCCGCCAAGCGGTTCTGGAGTAGCTGGCAGGTGATATTGGCGTGACCGGCAGGTGCTTCCAGCAAGCCCGGCAGTTGATTCCGAAGTGTTCACCAACTGGTTGTGGCGTAGCCGGCAGGTGATTTTGGCGTGTCCAGCAGGTGGTTCTGTGGAGTGGATCAGGAACTTCCGGCCTTCTCAGCAGGTGCTTCCGCAGTCTCCAGCATGTTGTTGTGGCACCTCTGAGAGGTGGTTCCAACATGCCCAGCAGGTGATTCTGGAGTGTCCGACAAGTGGTTGTGGAGTAGCCGGCTGGTGATTTTGGCATGTCCGGCAGGTGGTTCTGGCGAGTCAAGCAGGTGGTCCCGGCGTGTCCGGCAGGTGATTCCGGTCTGTCCTGGAGGTGGTTCCGGAGTCTCTGCCGAGTGGTTCTGGCGTAGCCGGCAGGTGATTTTGGCGTGTCCGGCAGGTGGTTCTGGTGAGTCGAGCAGGTGGTTCCGGCGTGTCCGGCAGGTGTTTGCAGTCTGTCCATGACGTGGTTCCGGCATGCCCTCCAGGTGATTCTGGAGTGTCCACCAAGTGGTTTTGGCATAGCCGGCATATGATTTTGGACTGTCAGGCAGGTGGTTCCGGCATGTCCAGCAGGTGTTTCCGGCGAGTTCGGCAGTTGCTTCCAGTCTCTCCGGCATGTGGTTCTGGCACCTCAGAGAGGTGGTTCCTGCATGCCCGGCAGGTGATTCCGGACTGTCCACCACATGGTTCTCGCATAGCCAGCTGTTGATTTTGGCCTGTCTGGCAGGTTCTTCCGGTGAGTCGAACAGGTGGCTCCGGCGTGCTCGGCAGGTGGTTCAGGCGGGTCTGGCAGGTGGTCTACGTCTGTTCGGGATGTGGTTCCGGCGTCACACGCACAAGGTTCTGGCACGTCTGAGATGTAGTTCTGGCCGGCCCGACAGGTGTTTCCGCAGTGTCGACAAGTGGTTCTGGCATAGTTGGCAGGTGATTTTGACATGACTGGCAGGTGGTTCCAGCAAGCCCGGCAGGTGATGGAGAAGTGTTCACCAACTGGTTGTGGCGAAGCCGGCAGGTGATTTTTGCATGACTGGCAGGTGGTTCTGGCGAGTCGAGCAGGTGGTTCCGGCATGCTCGGCAGGTGCTTCTGGTGTCATTGGCACGTGGTTCTGGCATGTCTGAGAGGTGGTTCGGGCATGCCCGGCAGGTGATTCCGGAGTGCTTGCCAAGTGCTTCTGGTGTAGCTGGCAGGTGATTTTGCATGTCTGGCAGTGGTTCCGGCAGGTCGAGCCGGTGGTTCCCGCGTGTCCGGCAGGTGGTTGCAGTCTGTCTGGCAGGTGGTTCTGAGGTGTCCGGCAGGAGGTTCAGGCACGTCTGTGAGGTTGTGCCGGCATGCCCTTCACGTGATTCCGGCTTGTCCCCCAAGTGGTTCTGGTGTAGCGGGCAGGTGATTTTGGTGTGTCCTGCAGGTGGGACCGGTGAGTCAAGCAGGTGGTTCCGGCAAGTGTTTCCTGTGGTTCCAGTCTGTCCGGGAGATGGTTCCGGCCTGTCCTGCACGTGCTTCTGGCACTTCTGAGAGGTTGTGCTGGCATGCCCAGCAGGTGATTCCGGAGTGTCCGCCAAGTGGTTCTGGCGTAGCCGGCAGGTGATTTTGGTGTGTCCGGCAGGTGTTTCTGGTACGTCTCTGAGGTGGTTCCCCATGCCCAACAGGTGATTCCGGACTGTCTGCCACATGGTTCTGGCACGTCTGAGAGGTGGTTCCAGCATGCCCGGCAGGTCATCCCGGAGAGTCCTCCAAGTGGTTGTGGAGTAGACCGCATGTGATTTTGGCGTGTCCGGCAGGTGGTTCCGTCGTGCTCGGCAGGTGGTTCAGGCGTGGCCGGCAGTTGGTTCCAGTCTGTCCAGTACGTGTTTCCAGATTGTCCGGCACGTGGTTCTGGTACGTCTGAGAGGTGGTTCCGCCATGGCTGGCAGGTGATTCCGGACTGTCCCCCAGGTGGTTCTCGCACAGCCAGCTGTTGATTTTGGCCTGTCTGGCAGGTGGTTCCGGCAAGGGGAGCAGGTGGCTCTGGCGTGCTCGGCAGGTGGTTCCGGCATGTCAGGCAGGTGGTTCCGGTCTGTCCCGTAGGTCGTTCCGGCATGTCCGGCACGTGCTCTGGCACATCTGAGAGGTGGTTCTGGCCTGCCAGGCAGGTGATTCTGGAGTGTCGGTTAAGTGGTTCTGGTGTAGCCGGCAGTTCCTTTTGGCGTGTCCGGCACGATTGTCCTGCCAGTCGAGCAGGTGGTTCCGGCGAGCTCGGCAGGTGGTTCCAGTCTTTCCAGGATGTGGTTCCAGCGTGTCCGGAACGTGGTTCTGTTACGTCTGAGAGGTGGTTCCTGCATGCCAGGCAGGTGATTTTGGACTGTCCGCCAGGTGTTTCTAGCATAGCCAGCTGTTGATTTTGGCCTGTCTGGCAGGTGGTTCCGGCCTATCGAGCAGGCGGCTCCGGCGTGCTCGGCAGGTGGTTCCGGGATGCCTGGCAGGTGGTTCCGGTCTGTCCGGTAGGTGTTTCCGGCGTGTCCGACACGTCCTTCTGGCATGTCTAAGAGGTGGTTCCGGCATGCCCGGCAGGTTATTCCGGAGTGTCTGCCGAGTGGTTCTGGCGTAGCCAGCAGGTGATTTTGGTGTGTCCAGCAGGTGGTCCTCGGGAGTGGATCAGGTGGTTCCGGCATACTCGGCAGGTGGTACCGGCGTGTCCGGAACATGGTTCTGGCAAGTCTGAGAGGTGGTTCCGGCATGCCCGACCTGTGATTCCGGAGTGTCCGCCAAGTGGTTCTGGCGTACTCGGCAGGTGATTTTGGCGTGTCCGGCAGGTGTTTCTTGCGAGTCGAGCAGGTGGCTCAGGCATGCTCAGCAGGTGCTTCCGGCGTGTCCGGCATGTGGTTGTGGTGTGTCTGAGAGCTGGTTCTGGCATGTCCGGCAGACGATTTCGGAGTGTCCACAAAGTGGTTCTGGCATACCTGGCAGGTGATTTTGGCGTGTGCGGCAGGTGGTTCTGGCGAGTCGAGCAGGTGGTTCCGGCATGCTCAGCAGGTGCTTCCGGCGTGTCCGGCATGTGGTTGTGGTGTGTCTGAGAGCTGGTTCTGGCATGTCCGGCAGACGATTTCGGAGTGTCCACAAAGTGGTTCTGGCATACCTGGCAGGTGATTTTGGCGTGTGCGGCAGGTGGTTCTGGCGAGTCGAGCAGGTGGTTCCGGCATGCTCGGCAGGTGCTTCCGGTGTCCTTGGCACGTGGTTCTGACATGTCTGAGATGTGCTTCTGACATGCCCGGCAGGTGATTCCGGTGTGTTCGCCAAGTGTTTCTGGCGTAGCCGGCAGGTGATTTTGCATGTCCGGGGGTGGTTCCGGCCAGTCGCGCCGGTGGTTCCGGCGTGTCCGGCAGGTGGTTCCGGTCTGTCCGGCAGGGTGTTCTGGGGTGTCCGGCACGAGGTTCTGGCACGTCTGAGAGATTGTGACGGCATGCCCTTCACGTGATTCCGGCTTGTCTGCCAAGTGCTTCTGGTGTAGCAGGCAGGTGATTTTGGCGTGTGTGGCAGGTGTTTCTTGCGAGTCGAGCAGGTGGCTCAGGCATGCTCAGCAGGTGCTTCTGGCGTCTCCGGCAGGTTGTTCTGGTGTGTCTGAGAGCTGCTTCTGGCATGTCTGGCAGATGATTCCGGAGTGACCACCAAGTGGTTCTGGCATACCCGGCCGGTGGTTTTTGCGTGTCAGGTAGGTGGTTCCGGCGAGTCGAGCAGGTGGTTCCAGTGTGCTCGGCAGGTGGTTCAGGCGGGCCTGGCAGGTGGTTTCAGTCTGTTCGGGGTGTGGTTCCGGCATCTCGGGCACATGGTTCTGGCACGTCTGAGATGTGGTTCTGGCAGGCCCGACAGGTGTTTCCGGAGTGTCCGCCAAGCGGTTCTGGCGTAGCTGGCAGGTGATATTGGCGTGACCGGCAGGTGGTTCTGTGGAGTGGATCAGGAACTTCCGGCCTTCTCAGCAGGTGCTTCCGCAGTCTCCAGCATGTTGTTGTGGCACCTCTGAGAGGTGGTTCCAACATGCCCGGCAGGTGATTCTGGAGTGTCCGACAAGTGGTTGTGGAGTAGCCGGCTGGTGATTTTGGCATGTCCGGCAGGTGGTTCTGGCGAGTCAAGCAGGTGGTCCCGGCGTGTCCGGCAGGTGATTCCGGTCTGTCCTGGAGGTGGTTCCGGAGTCTCTGCCGAGTGGTTCTGGCGTAGCCGGCAGGTGATTTTGGTGTGTCCGGCAGGTGGTTCTGGCGAGTCGAGAAGGTGGTTCCGGCGTGTCCGGCAGGTGTTTGCAGTCTGTCCATGACGTGGTTCCGGCATGCCCTCCAGGTGATTCTGGAGTGTCCACCAAGTGGTTTTGGCATAGCCGGCATATGATTTTGGACAGTCAGGCAGGTGGTTCCGGCATGTCCAGCAGGTGTTTCCGGCGAGTTCGGCAGTTGCTTCCAGACTCTCCGGCATGTGGTTCCGGCACCTCTGAGAGGTGGTTCCGGCATGCCCGGCAGCTGATACCGGAGTGTCTGCCGAGTGGTTGTGGCGTAGCCGGCAGGTGATTTTGGCGTGTCCGGCAGGTGGTTCTGGCGAGTCGAGCAGGTGGTTCCGGCGTGTCCGGCAGGTGGTTGCGGTCTGTCCGGCAGGTGGTGCTGCGGTGTCCGCCACGTGCTACTGGT
Source organism: Equus caballus (assembly GCF_041296265.1). Lineage (NCBI taxonomy): Eukaryota > Metazoa > Chordata > Mammalia > Perissodactyla > Equidae > Equus > Equus caballus. Next base: position 1,090,557 of record NC_091706.1, on the reverse strand, counting down.
ACGTCTGAGAGGTGGTTCCAGCATGCCAGGCAGGTCATCCCGGAGAGTTCTCCAAGTGGTTCTGGTGTAGCCCGCAGGTGATTTTGGCGTGTCCGGCAGGTGGTTCTGGCGAGTCGAGCAGGTGGTTCCGGCGTGCTCGGCAGGTGCTTCCGGGGTCATTGGCACGTCTTTCTGGCATGTCTGAGAGGTGGTTCCGGCATGCCCGGCAGGTGATTCCGGAGTGTTCGCCAAGCTGTTGTGGCGTAGCCGGCAGGGGATATTGGCGTGTCCAGCAGGTGGTTCTGTGGAGTGGATCAGGAACTTCCGGCCTTCTCAGCAGGTGCTTCCGCAGTCTCCAGCATGTTGTTGTGGCACCTCTGAGAGGTGGTTCCAACATGCCCGGCAGGTGATTCTGGAGTGTCCGACAAGTGGTTGTGGAGTAGCCGGCTGGTGATTTTGGCGTGTCCGGCAGGTGGTTCTGGCGAGTCAAGCAGGTGGTCCCGGCGTGTCCGGCAGGTGATTCCGGTCTGTCCTGGAGGTGGTTCCGGAGTCTCTGCCGAGTGGTTCTGGCGTAGCCGGCAGGTGATTTTGGCGTGTCCGGCAGGTGGTTCTGGCGAGTCGAGAAGGTGGTTCCGGCGTGTCCGGCAGGTGTTTGCAGTCTGTCCATGACGTGGTTCCGGCATGCCCTCCAGGTGATTCTGGAGTGTCCACCAAGTGGTTTTGGCATAGCCGGCATATGATTTTGGACTGTCAGGCAGGTGGTTCCGGCATGTCCAGCAGGTGTTTCCGGCGAGTTCGGCAGTTGCTTCCAGTCTCTCCGGCATGTGGTTCCGGCACCTCTGAGAGGTGGTTCCGGCATGCCCGGCAGCTGATACCGGAGTGTCTGCCGAGTGGTTGTGGCGTAGCCGGCAGGTGATTTTGGCGTGTCCGGCAGGTGGTTCTGGCGAGTTGAGCAGGTGGTTCCGGCGTGTCCGGCAGGTGGTTGCGGGCTGTCCGGCGGGTGGTGCTGGGGTGTCCGCCACGTGCTTCTGGTACGTCTGAGAGGTGGTTCCAGCATGCCCGGCAGGTCATCCCGGAGAGTTCTCCAAGTGGTTCTGGTGTAGCCCGCAGGTGATTTTGGCGTGTCCGGCAGGTGGTTCTGGCGAGTCGAGCAGGTGGTTCTGGCGTGCTCGGCAGGTGCTTCCGGGGTCATTGGCACGTCTTTCTGGCATGTCTGAGAGGTGGTTCCGGCATGCCCGGCAGGTGATTCCGGAGTGTTCGCCAAGTGGTTCTGGCATAGCCGGCAGGTGATTTTGCATGTCCGGCGGTGGTTCCGGCGGGTCGAGCTGGTGGTTCCGGCGTGTCAGGCAGGTGGTTGCGGTCTGTCCGGCAGGTGGTGCTGGGGTGTCCGCCACGTGCTTCTGGTACGTCTGAGAACTGGTTCCAGCATGCCCGGCAGGTCATCCCGGAGAGTTCTCCAAGTGGTTCTGGTGTAGCTCGCAGGCGATTTTGGCGTGTCCGGCAGGTGGTTCCATCGTGCTCGGCAGGTGGTTCAGGCGTGGCCGACAGGTGGTTCCAGTCTGTCCAGAAAGTGTTTCCAGCTTGTCCGGCACGTGGTTCTTGTACGTGTGAGAGGTGGTTCCGCCATGGCTGGCAGGTGATTCCAGACTGTCCCCCAGGTGGTTCTGGCATAGCCAGCAGTTGATATTGGCCTGTCAAGCTGGTGGATCCGGCGAGTCGAGCAGGTGGGTGTGGCGTGTTCAGCAGGTGGTTCCGGCGTGTCTGGCAGGTGGTTCCGTTCTGTCCGATAGGTCGTTCCGGCATGTCCGGCACGTGCTTCTGGAACGTGTGAGAGGTGGATCTGACATGCCAGGCAGGTGATTCTGGAGTGTCGGGGAAGTGGTTCTGGTATAGCCGAAAGTTCATTTTGGCATGTCCAGCACGTGGGTCGTGCGAGTCGAGCAGGTGGTTCCGGAGTGCTCGGCAGGTGGTTCCAGTCTGTCCAGGACGTGGTTCCAGCGTGTCCGGCTCGTGGTTCCATTACAACTGAGAGGTGGTTCCTGCATGCCCGGCAGGTGATTCCGGACTGTCCGCCAGATGGTTCTCGCATAGCCAGCTGTTGATTTTGGCCTGTCTGGTAGGTGCTTCCGGTGAGTCGAACAGGTGTCTCCGGCGTGCTCGGCAGGTGGTTCAGGCGGGTCTGGCAGGTGGTCTACGTCTGTTCGGGGTGTGGTTCCGGCGTCACACGCAAAAGGTTCTGGCACGTCTGAGATGTAGTTCTGGCCGGCCCGACAGGTGTTTCCGCAGTGTCGACAAGTGGTTCTGGCATAGTTGGCAGGTGATTTTGACATGACCGGCAGGTGGTTCCAGCAAGCCCGGCAGGTGATGGAGAAGTGTTCACCAACTGGTTGTGGCGAAGCCGGCAGGTGATTTTTGCATGACTGGCAGGTGGTTCTGGCGAGTCGAGCAGGTGGTTCCGGCATGCTCGGCAGGTGCTTCTGGTGTCATTGGCACGTGGTTCTGGCATGTCTGAGAGGTGGTTCGGGCATGCCTGGCAGGTGATTACGGAGTGCTTGCCAAGTGCTTCTTGTGTAGCCGGCAGGTGATTTTGCATGTCTGGCAGTGGTTCCGGCGGGTCGAGCCGGTGGTTCCCGCGTGTCCGGCAGGTGGTTGCAGTCTGTCTGGCAGGTGGTTCTGAGGTGTCCGGCAGGAGGTTCAGGCACGTCTGTGAGGTTGTGCCGGCATGCCCTTCACGTGATTCCGGCTTGTGCCCCAAGTGGTTCTGGTGTAGCGGGCAGGTGATTTTGGTGTGTCCTGCAGGTGGGACCGGTGAGTCAAGCAGGTGGTTCCGGCGAGTGTTTCCTGTGGTTCCAGTCTGTCCGGGAGATGGTTCCGGCCTGTCCTGCACGTGCTTCTGGCACTTCTGAGAGGTTGTGCTGGCATGCCCGGCAGGTGATTCCGGAGTGTCCGCCAAGTGGTTCTGGCGTATCCGGCAGGTGATTTTGGCGTGTCCGGCAGGTGTTTCTGGTACGTCTCTGAGTTGGTTCCCCATGCCCAACAGGTGATTCCGGACTGTCTGCCACATGGTTCTGGCACGTCTGAGAGGTGGTTCCAACATGCCCGGCAGGTCATTTCGGAGAGTCGTCCAAGTGGTTCTGGCGTAGCCCGCAGGTGATTTTGGCGTGTCCGGCAGGTGGTTCAGGCGAGTTGAGCAGGTGGTTGCGACGTGCTCGGCAGGTGCTTCCGGCGTCTCCGGCACGTGTTTCTGGCACATCTGACTGGTGGTTCCGGCATGCCCAAAAGTTGATTCGGGTCTGTCCGGTAGGTGGTTCCGGCGTGCACGGCACGTGGTTCTGGTACGTGTCATAGGTGGTTGCGTATGCCCAACAGGTGATTCCGGACTGTCCGCCACGTGCTTCTGGCATGTCTGAGATGTGGTTCCAACATGCCCGGCAGGTCATTTCGGAGAGTCGTCCAAGTGGTTCTGGCGTAGCCCGCAGGTGATTTTGGCGTGTCCGGCAGGTGGTTCCGCCGTGCTCGGCAGGTGGTTGAGGCATGGCCGTCACGTGGTTCCAGTCTGTCCAGGACGTGTTTCCAGCTTCTCCGGCAGGTGGTTCTGGTACGTCTGAGAGGTGGTTCCGCCATGGCTGGCAGGTGATCCCGGACTGTCCCCCAGGTGGTTCTGGCATAGCCAGCAGTTGATATTGGCCTGTCCGGCAGGTGGTTCCAGCTAGTCGAACAGGTGGCTCCGGCGTTCTTGGCAGGTGGTTCCGGTCTGTCCGGTAGGTGTTTCCGGCGTGTCTGGCACATGCTCCCGGCACGTCTGAGAGGTGGTTCCGGCATGCGCGGCAGGTGATTCCGTAGTGTCCGCCAGGTGGTTCTGGCGTACCCGGCAGGTGATTTTGGCGTGTCCGGCAGGTGTTTCTGGTGAGTCGAGCAGGTGGCTCCGGCATGCTCGGCAGGTGCTTCCGGCGTCTCCGGCACTTGGTTCTGGTGTGTCTGAGAGCTGGTTCCGGCATGTCCGGCAGATGATTCCGGAGTGTCCGCCAAGTGGTTCTGGCATACCCAGCAGGTGATTTTGGCGTGTCAGGGAGGTGGTACCGGTGAGTCGAGCAGGTGGTTCCGGCGTGCTCAGCAGGTGGTTCAGGCGGTTCTGGCAGGTTTTATCCGTCTGTTCGGGGTGTGGTTCCAGCATCTCATGAACACGTTTCTGGCACGTCTGAGATGTGGTTCCAGCCGGCCCGACAGGTGTTTACGCAGTGTCCGCCAAGCGGTTCTGGCGTAGCTGGCAGGTGATTTTGGCATGACTGGCAGGTGGTTCCAGCAAGCCTGGCAGGTGATTCCAAAGTGTTCACCAACTGGTTGTGGCGTAGCCGGCAGGTGATTTTTGCGTGATCGGCAGGTGGTTCTGGCGAGTCGAGCAGGTGGTACCGGCGTGCTCGGCAGGTGCTTCCGGGGTCATTGGCACGGGGTTCTGGCATGTCTGAGAGGTGGTTCCTGCATGCCCGGCAAGTGATTCCGGAGTGTTCGCCAAGTGGTTCTGGCATAGTCGGCAGGTGATTTTGGCATGTCCGGCAGGTGGTTCAGGCGAGTTGAGCAGGTGGTTGCAACGTGCTTGGCAGGTGCTTCCGGCGTCTCCGGCACGTGTTTCTGGCACATCTGACAGGTGGTTCCGGCATGCCCGAAAGGTGATTCCGGTCTGTCCGGTAGGTGGTTCCAGCCTGCACGGCATGTGGTTCTGGTACGTCTCAGAGGTGGTTGCGCATGCCCAACAGGTGATTCCGGACTGTCCGCCACATGGTTCTGGCACGTCTGAGAGGTGGTTCCGGCATGCCCGGCAGGTCATCCCAGAGAGTCCTCCAAGTGGTTCTGGCATAACACGCAGGTGATTTTGGCGTGTCTGGCAGGTTGTTCCGTTGTGCTTGGCAGGTGGTTCAGGCTTGGCCGGCAGGTGGTTCCAGACTGTCCAGGACGTGTTTCCAGCTTCTCCGGCAGGTGGTTCTGGTACGTCTGAGAGGTGGTTCCGCCATGGCTGGCAGGTGATTCCGGACCGTCACCCAGGTGGTTCTGGCATAGCCAGCAGTTGATATTGGCCTGTCCGGCAGGTGGTTCCAGCAAGTCGAACAGGTGGCTCCGGCGTGCTCGGCAGGTGGTTCCGGTCTGTCCGGTAGGTGATTCCGGCGTGTCCGGCACGTGCTTCCGGCACGTTTGAGAGGTGGTTCCGGCATGCGCGGCAGGTGATTCCGTAGTGTCCGCCAGGTGGTTCTGGCGTACCCGGCAGGTGATTTTGGCGTGTCCGGCAGGTGTTTCTGGCGAGTCGAGCAGGTGGCTCCGGCATGCTCGGCAGGTGCTTCCGGCGTCTCCGGCACGTGGTTCTGGTGTGTCTGAGAGCTGGTTCCGGCATGTCCGGCAGATGATTCCGGAGTGTCCGCCAAGTGGTTCTGGCATACCCGGCTGGTGATTTGGGCATGTCAGGTAGGTGGCTCCAGCGTGCTCGGCAGGTTGTTCAGACGGGTCTGGCAGGTGTTTTCCGTCTGTTCGGGGTGTGGTTCCAGCATCTCATGCACATGGTTCTGGCACGTCTGAGATGTGGTTCCGGCCGGCCCGACAGGTGTTTCCACAGTGTCCGCCAATTGGTACTGGCGTAGTTGGCAGGTGATTTTGGCATGACCGGCAGGTGGTTCCAGCAAGCCCGGCAGGTGATTCCGAAGTGTTCCCCAACTGGTTGTGGCGTAGCCGGCAGGTGATTTTTGCGTGTCCGGCAGGTGGTTCTGGCGAGTCGAGCAGGTGGTTCCGGCGTGCTCGGCAGGTGCTTCCGGGGTCATTGGCACGTGGTTCTGGCATATCTGAGAGGTGGTTCCGGCATGCCCGGCAGGTGATTCCGGAGTGTTCACCAAGAGTTTCCGGCGTAGCCGGCAGGTGATTTTGCATGTCCAGCGGTCGTTCCGGCGGGTCGAGCCGGTGGTTCCGGCGTGTCCGGCAGGTGGTCACGGTCTGTCCGGCAGGTGGTTCTGTGGTGTCCGGCACGAGGTTCAGTCTGAGAGGCTGTGCCGGCATGCCCCTCACGTGATTCCGGCTTGTCCCCGAAGTGGTGCTGGTGTAGCGGGAAGGTGATTTTGGCGTGTCCGGCAGGTGGTTCAGGCGAGTTGAGCAGGTGGTTGTGACGTGCTCGGCAGGTGCTTCCGGCGTTTCCGGCATGTGTTTCTGGCACATCCGACGGGTGGTTCCGGCATGCCCAAATGTTGATTCAGATCTGTCCGGTAGGTGGTTCCGGCGTGCACGGCACGTGGTTCTGGTACGTCTCAGAGGTGGTTGCGTATGCCCAACAGGTGATTCCGGACTGTCCGCCACGTGCTTCTGGCACGTCTGAGAGGTGGTTCCAACATGCCTGGCAGGTCATTTGGGAGAGTCGTCCAAGTGGTTCTGGCGTAGCCCGCAGGTGATTTTGGCGTGTCCGGCAGGTGGTTCCGCCGTGCTCGGCAGGTGGTTGAGGCATGGCCGTCACGTGGTTCCAGTCTGTCCAGGACGTGTTTCCAGCTTCTCCGGCAGGTGGTTCTGGTACGTCTGAGAGGTGGTTCCGCCATGGCTGGCAGGTGATCCCGGACTGTCCCCCAGGTGGTTCTGGCATAGCCAGCAGTTGATATTGGCCTGTCCGGCAGGTGGTTCCAGCGAGTCGAACAGGTGGCTCCGGCGTTCTTGGAAGGTGGTTCCGGTCTGTCCGGTAGGTGTTTCTGGCGTTTCTGGCACGTGCTTCCGGCAAGTCTGAGAGGTGGTTCCGGCATGCGCGGCAGGTGATTCCGTAGTGTCCGCCAGGTGGTTCTGGCATACCCGGCAGGTGATTTTGGCGTGTCCGGCAGGAGTTTCTGGCGAGTCGAGCAGGTGGCTCCGGCCTGCTCGGCAGGTGCTTCCGGCGTCTCCGGCACTTGGTTCTGGTGTGTCTGAGAGCTGGTTCCGGCATGTCCGGCAGATGATTCCGGAGTGTCCGCCAAGTGGTTCTGGCATACCCAGCAGGTGATTTTGGCGTGTCAGGGAGGTGGTACCGGTGAGTCGAGCAGGTGGTTCCGGTGTGCTCAGCAGGTGGTTCAGGCGGTTCTGGCAGGTGGTATCCGTCTGTTCGGGGTGTGGTTCCAGCATCTCATGAACACGTTTCTGGCACGTCTGAGATGTGGTTCCAGCCGGCCCGACAGGTGTTTACGCAGTGTCCGCCAAGCGGTTCTGGCGTAGTTGGCAGGTGATTTTGGCAGGACTGGCAGGTGGTTCCAGCAAGCCTGGCAGGTGATTCCAAAGTGTTCACCAACTGGTTGTGGCGTAGCCGGCAGGTGATTTTTGCGTGATCGGCAGGTGGTTCAGGCGAGTTGAGCAGGTGGTTCCAACGTGCTTGGCAGGTGCTTCCGGCGTCTCTGGCACGTGTTTCTGGCACATCTGACAGGTGGTTCCAGCATGCCCGAAAGGTGATTCCGGTCTGTCCGGTAGGTGGTTCCAGCCTGCACGGCATGTGGTTCTGGTACGTCTCAGAGGGGGTTGCGCATGCCCAACAGGTGATTCCGGACTGCCCGCCACATGGTTCTGGCACGTCTGAGAGGTGGTTCCGGCATGCCCGGCAGGTCATCCCAGAGAGTCCTCCAAGGGGTTCTGGCATAACACGCAGGTGATTTTGGCGTGTCTGGCAGGTTGTTCCGTTGTGCTTGGCAGGTGGTTCAGGCTTGGCCGGCAGGTGGTTCCAGACTGTTCAGGACGTGTTTCCAGCTTCTCCGGCACGTGGTTCTGGTACGTCTGAGAGGTGGTTCCGCCATGGCTGGCAGGTGATTCCGGACCGTCCCCCAGGTGGTTCTGGCATAGCCAGCAGTTGATATTGGCCTGTCCGGCAGGTGGTTCCAGCGAGTCGAACAGGTGGCTCCGGCGTGCTCGGCAGGTGGTTCCTTTCTGTCTGGTAGGTGATTCCGGCGTGTCCGGCACGTGCTTCCGGCACGTCTGAGAGGTGGTTCCGGCATGCGCGAGAGGTGATTTCGGAGTGTCCGCCACGTGGTTCTGGCGTACCCGGCAGGTGATTTTGTCGTGTCCGGCAGGTGTTCCTGGCGAGTCGAGCAGGTGGCTCCGGCATGCTCGGCCGGTGCTTCCGGCGTCTCCGGCACGTGGTTCTGGTGTGTCTGAGAGCTGGTTCAGGCATGTCCGGCAGATGATTCCGGAGCGTCCGCCAAGTGGTTCTGGCATACCCGGCTGGTGATTTGGGCATGTCAGGTAGGTGGCTCAGGCGTGCTCGGCAGGTTGTTCAGACGGGTCTGGCAGGTGTTTTCCATCTGTTCGGGGTGTGGTTCCAGCATCTCATGCACATGGTTCTGGCACGTCTGAGATGTGGTTCCGGCCGGCCCGACAGGTGTTTCCACAGTGTCCGCCAAGTGGTACTGGCGTTGTTGGCAGGTGATTTTGGCATGACCGGCAGGTGGTTCCAGCAAGCCCGGCAGGTGATTCCGAAGTGTTCCCCAACTGGTTGTGGCGTAGCCGGCAGGTGATTTTTGCGTGTCCGGCAGGTGGTTCTGGCGAGTCGAGCAGGTGGTTCCGGGGTGCTCGGCAGGTGCTTCCGGGGTCATTGGCACGTGGTTCTGGCATATCTGAGAGGTGGTTCCGGCATGCCCGGCAGGTGATTCCGGAGTGTTCGCCAAGTGTTTCCGGCGTAGCCGGCAGGTGATTTTGCATGTCCAGCGGTCGTTCCGGCGGGTCGAGCCGGTGGTTCCGGCGTGTCCGGCAGGTGGTTCAGGTCTGTGCGGCAGGTGGTTCTGTGGTGTCCGGCACGAGGTTCAGTCTGAGAGGCTGTGCTGGCATGCCCCTCACGTGATTCCGGCTTGTCCCCGAAGTGGTGCTGGTGTAGCGGGCAGGTGATTTTGGCGTGTCCGGCAGGTGGTTCAGGCGAGTTGAGCAGGTGGTTGCGACGTGCTCGGCAGGTGCGTCCGGCGTCTCCGGCACGTGTTTCTGGCACATGGGACTGGTGTTTCCGGCATGCCCAAAAGTTGATTCCGGTCTGTCCGGTAGGTGGTTCCGGCGTGCACGGCACGTGATTCTGGTACGTGTCAGAGGTGGTTGCGTATGCCCAACAGGTGATTCCGGACTGTCCGCCACATGCTTCTGGCACGTCTGAGAGGTGGTTCCAACATGCCCGGCAGGTCATTTCGGAGAGTCGTCCTAGTGGTTCTGGCGTAGCCCGCAGGTGATTTTGGCGTGTCCGGCAGGTGGTTCCGCCGTGCTCGGCAGGTGGTTGAGGCATGGCCGTCACGTGGTTCCAGTCTGTCCAGGACGTGTTTCCAGCTTCTCCGGCAGGTGGTTCTGGTACGTCTGAGAGTTGGTTCCGTCATGGCTGGCAGGTGATCCCGGACTGTCCCCCAGGTGGTTCTGGCATAGCCAGCAGTTGATATTGGCCTGTCCGGCAGGTGGTTCCAGCGAGTCAAACAGGTGGCTCCGGCGTTCTTGGCAGGTGGTTCCGGTCTGTCCGGTAGGTGTTTCCGGCGTGTCTGGCACATGCTCCCGGCACGTCTGACAGGTGGTTCCGGCATGCGCGGCAGGTGATTCCGTAGTGTCCGCCAGGTGGTTCTGGCGTACCCGGCAGGTGATTTTGGCGTGTCCGGCAGGTGTTTCTGGCGAGTCGAGCAGGTGGCTCCGGCATGCTCGGCAGGTGCTTCCGGCGTCTCCGGCACTTGGTTCTGGTGTGTCTGAGAGCTGGTTCCGGCATGTCCGGCAGATGATTCCGTAGTGTCTGCCAAGTGGTTCTGGCATACCCAGCAGGTGATTTTGGCGTGTCAGGGAGGTGGTACCGGTGAGTCGAGCAGGTGGTTCCGGCGTGCTCAGCAGGTGGTTCAGGCGGTTCTGGCAGGTGGTATCCGTCTGTTCGGGGTGTGGTTCCAGCATCTCATGAACACGTTTCTGGCACGTCTGAGATGTGGTTCCAGCCGGCCCGACAGGTGTTTCCGCAGTGTCCGCCAAGCGGTTCTGGCGTAGCTGGCAGGTGATTTTGGCATGACTGGCAGGTGGTTCCAGCAAGCCTGGCAGGTGATTCCAAAGTGTTCACCAACTGGTTGTGGCGTAGCCGGCAGGTGATTTTTGCGTGATCGGCAGGTGGTTCTGGCGAGTCGAGCAGGTGGTTCCGGCGTGCTCGGCTGGTGCTTCCGGGGTCATTGGCACGGGGTTCTGGCATGTCTGAGAGGTGGTTCCTGCATGCCCGGCGAGTGATTCCGGAGTGTTCGCCAAGTGGTTCTGGCATAGTCGGCAGGTGATTTTGGCATGTCCGGCAGGTGGTTCAGGCGAGTTGAGCAGGTGGTTCCAACGTGCTTGGCAGGTGCTTCCGGCGTCTCCGGCACGTGTTTCTGGCACATCTGACAGGTGGTTCCGGCATGCCCGAAAGGTGATTCCGGTCTGTCCGGTAGGTGGTTCCAGCCTGCACGGCATGTGGTTCTGGTACGTCTCAGAGGTGGTTGCGCATGCCCAACAGGTGATTCCGGACTGTCCGCCACATGGTTCTGGCACGTCTGAGAGGTGGTTCCGGCATGCCCGGCAGGTCATCCCAGAGAGTCCTCCAAGTGGTTCTGGCATAACACGCAGGTGATTTTGGCGTGTCTGGCAGGTTGTTCCGTTGTGCTTGGCAGGTGGTTCAGGCTTGGCCGGCAGGTGGTTCCAGACTGTCCAGGACGTGTTTCCAGCTTCTCCGGCAGGTGGTTCTGGTACGTCTGAGAGGTGGTTCCGCCATGGCTGGCAGGTGGTACCGGACCGTCCCCCAGGTGGTTCTGGCATAGCCAGCAGTTGCTATTGGCCTGTCCGGCAGGTGGTTCCAGCGAGTCGAACAGGTGGCTCCGGCGTGCTCGGCAGGTGGTTCCGGTCTGTCCGGTAGGTGATTCCGGCTTGTCCGGCACGTGCTTCCGGCACGTCTGAGAGGTGGTTCCGGCATGCGCGACAGGTGATTTCGGAGTGTCCGCCACGTGGTTCTGGCGTACCCGGCAGGTGATTTTGGCGTGTCCGGCAGGTGTTTCTGGCGAGTCGAGCAGGTGGCTCCGGCCTGCTCGGCAGGTGCTTCCGGCGTCTCCGGCACGTGATTCTGGTGTGTCTGAGAGCTGGTTCCGTCATGTCCGGCAGATGATTCCGGAGTGTCCGCCAAGTGGTTCTGGCATACCCGGCTGGTGATTTGGGCATGTCAGGTAGGTGGCTCCGGCGTGCTCGGCGGGTTGTTCAGACGGGTCTGGCAGGTGTTTTCCGTCTGTTCGGGGTGTGGTTCCAGCATCTCATGCACATGGTTCTGGCACCTCTGAGATGTGGTTCCGGCCGGCCCGACAGGTGTTTCCACAGTGTCCGCCAAGTGGTACTGGCGTAGTTGGCAGGTGATTTTGGCATGACCGGCAGGTGGTTCCAGCAAGCCCGGCAGGTGATTCCGAAGTGTTCCCCAACTGGTTGTGGCGTAGCCGGCAGGTGATTTTTGCGTGTCCGGCATGTGGTTCTGGCGAGTCGAGCAGGTGGTTCCGGCGTGCTCGGCAGGTGCTTCCGGGGTCATTGGCACGTGGTTTTGGCATATCTGAGAGGTGGTTCCGGCATGCCCGGCAGGTGATTCCGGAGTGTTCGCCAAGTGTTTCCGGCGTAGCCGGCAGGTGATTTTGCATGTCCAGCGGTCGTTCCGGCGGGTCGAGCCGGTGGTTCCGGCGTGTCCGGCAGGTGGTTCCGGTCTGTGCGGCAGGTGGTTCTGTGGTGTCCGGCACGAGGTTCAGTCTGAGAGGCTGTGCCGGCATGCCCCTCACGTGATTCCGGCTTGTCCCCGAAGTGGTGCTGGTGTAGCGGGCAGGTGATTTTGGCGTGTCCGGCAGGTGTTCAGGCGAGTTGAGCAGGTGGTTGCGACGTGCTCGGCAGGTGCTTCCGGCGTCTCCGGCACGTGTTTCTGGCACATCCGACTGGTGGTTCCGGCATGCCCAAAAGTTGATTCCGGTCTGTCCGGTAGGTGGTTCCGGCGTGCACGGCACGTCTTTCTGGTACGTGTCAGAGGTGGTTGCGTATGCCCAACAGGTGATTCCGGACTGTCCGCCACGTGCTTCTGGCACGTCTGAGAGGTGGTTCCAACATGCCCGGCAGGTCATTTCGGAGAGTCGTCCAAGTATTTCTGGCGTAGCCCGCAGGTGGTTCCGCCGTGCTCGGCAGGTGGTTCAGGCATGGCCGTCACGTGGTTCCAGTCTGTCCAGGACGTGTTTCCAGCTTCTCCGGCAGGTGGTTCTGGTACGTCTGAGAGGTGGTTCCGCCATGGCTGGCAGGTGATCCCGGACTGTCCCCCAGGTGGTTCTGGCATAGCCAGCAGTTGATATTGGCCTGTCCGGCAGGTGGTTCCAGCGAGTCGAACAGGTGGCTCCGGCGTTCTTGGCAGGTGGTTCCGGTCTGTCCGGTAGGTGTTTCCGGCGTGTCTGGCACGTGCTTCCTGCACGTCTGAGAGGTGGTTCCGGCATGCGTGGCAGGTGATTCCGTACTGTCCGCCAGGTGGTTCTGTGGTACCCTGCAGGTGATTTTGGTGTGTCCGGCAGGTGTTTCTGGCGAGTGGAGCAGGTGGCTCCGGCATGCTCGGCAGGTGCTTCCGGCGTCTCCGGCACGTGGTTCTGGTGTGTCTGAGAGCTGGTTCCGGCATGTCCGGCAGATGATTCCGGAGTGTCCGCCAAGTGGTTCTGGCATACCCAGCAGGTGATTTTGGCGTGTCAGGGAGGTGGTACCGGTGAGTCGAGCAGGTGGTTCCGGCGTGCTCAGCAGGTGGTTCAGGCGGTTCTGGCCGGTGGTATCCTTCTGTTCGGGGTGTGGTTCCAGCATCTCATGAACACGTTTCTGGCACGTCTGAGATGTGGTTCCAGCCGGCCCGACAGGTTTTTCCGCAGTGTCCGACAAGCGGTTCTGGCGTAGCTAGCAAGTGATTTTGGCATGTCCGGCAGGAGGTTCAGGCGAGTTGAGCAGGTGGTTCCTACATGCTCGGCAGGTGCTTCCGGCATCTCCGGCACGTGTTTCTGGCACATCTGACTGGTGGTTCCGGCATGCCCAAAAGTTGATTCCGGTCTGTCCGGTAGGTGGTTCCTGCGTGCACGGCACGTGGTTCTGGGACGTCTCAGAGGTGGTTGCGTATGCCCAACAGGTGATTCCGGACTGTCCGCCACGTGCTTCTGGCACGTCTGAGAGGTGGTTCCAACATGCCCGGCAGGTCATTTCGGAGAGTCGTCCAAGTGGTTCTGGTGTAACCCGCAGGTGATTTTGGCGTGTCCGGCAGGTGGTTCTGGCGAGTCGAGCAGGTGGCTCCGGCATGCTCGGCAGGTGCTTCCAGCGTCTCCGGCACTTGGTTCTGGTGTGTCTGAGAGCTGGTTCCGGCATGTCCGGCAGATGATTCCGGAGTGTCCGCCAAGTGGTTCTGGCATACCCAGCAGGTGATTTTGGCGTGTCAGGGAGGTGGTACCGGTGAGTCGAGCAGGTGGTTCAGGCGGTTCTGGCAGGTGGTATCCGTCTGTTCGGGGTGTGGTTCCAGCATCTCATGAACACGTTTCTGGCACGTCTGAGATGTGGTTCCAGCCGGCCCGATAGGTGTTTCCGCAGTGTCCGCCAAGCGGTTCTGGCGTAGGTGGCAGGTGATTTTGGCATGACTGGCAGGTGGTTCCAGCAAGCCTGGCAGGTGATTCCAAAGTGTTCACCAACTGGTTGTGGCGTAGCCGGCAGGTGATTTTTGCGTGATCGGCAGGTGGTTCTGGCGAGTCGAGCAGGTGGTTCCGGCGTGCTCGGCTGGTGCTTCCGGGGTCATTGGCACGGGGTTCTGGCATGTCTGAGAGGTGGTTCCTGCATGCCCGGCAAGTGATTCCGGAGTGTTTGCCAAGTGGTTCTGGCATAGTCGGCAGGCGATTTTGGCATGTCCGGCAGGTGGTTCAGGCGAGTTGAGCAGGTGGTTCCAACGTGCTTGGCAGGTGGTTCCGGCGTATCCGGCACGTGTTTCTGGCACATCTGACAGGTGGTTCCGGCATGCCCGAAAGGTGATTCCGGTCTGTCCGGTAGGTGGTTCCAGCCTGCACGGCATGTGGTTCTGGTACGTCTCAGAGGTGGTTGCGCATGCCCAACAGGTGATTCCGGACTGTCCGCCACATGGTTCTGGCACGTCTGAGAGGTGGTTCCGGCATGCCCGGCAGGTCATCCCAGAGAGTCCTCCAAGTGGTTCTGGCATAACACGCAGGTGATTATGGCGTGTCTGGCAGGTTTTTCCGTTGTGCTTGGCAGGTGGTTCAGGCTTGGCCGGCAGGTGGTTCCAGACTGTCCAGGACGTGTTTCCAGCTTCTCCGGCAGGTGGTTCTGGTACGTCTGAGAGGTGGTTGCACCATGGCTAGCAGGTGATTCCGACCGTCCCCCAGGTGGTTCTGGCATAGCCAGCAGTTGATATTGGCCTGTCCGGCAGGTGGTTCCAGGGAGTCGAACAGGTGGCTCCGGCGTGCTCGGCAGGTGGTTCCGGTCTGTCCGGTAGGTGATTCCGGCGTGTCCGGCACGTGCTTCCGGCACGTCTGAGAGGTGGTTCCGGCATGCGCGACAGGTGATTTCGGAGTGTCCGCCAGGTGGTTCTGGCGTACCCGGCAGGTGATTTTGGCGTGTCCGGGAGGTGTTTCTGGCGAGTCGAGCAGGTGGCTACGGCATGCTCGGCAGGTGCTTCCGGCGTCTCCGGCACGTGGTTCTGGTGTGTCTGAGAGCTGGTTCCGGCATGTCCGGCAGATGATTCCGGAGTGTCCGCCAAGTGGTTCTGGCATACCCGGCTGGTGATTTGGGCATGTCAGGTATGTGGTTCCGGCGAGTCGAGCAGGTGGCTCCGACGTGCTCGGCAGGTTGTTCAGACGGGTCTGGAAGGTGTTTTCCGTCTGTTCAGGGTGTGGTTCCAGCATCTCATGCACATGCTTCTGGCACGTCTTAGATGTGGCTCCGGCCGGCCCGACAGGTGTTTCCACAGTGTCCGCCAAGTGGTACTGGCGTAGTTGGCAGGTGATTTTGGCATGACCGGCAGGTGGTTGCAGCAAGCCCGGCAGGTGATTCCGAAGTGTTCCCCAACTGGTTGTGGCGTAGCCGGCAGGTGATTTTTGCGTGTCCGGCAGGTGGTTCTGGCGAGTCGAGCAGGTGGTTCCGGCGTGCTCGGCAGGTGCTTCCGGGGTCATTGGCACGTGGTTCTGGCATATCTGAGAGGTGGTTCCGGCATGCCCGGCAGGTGATTCCGGAGTGTTCGCCAAGTGTTTGCGGCGTAGCCGGCAGGTGATTTTGCATGTCCAGCGGTCGTTCCGGCGGGTCGAGCCGGTGGTTCCGGCGTGTCCGGCAGGTGGTTCCGGTCTGTCCGGCAGGTGGTTCTGTGGTGTCCGGCACGAGGTTCAGTCTGAGAGGCTGTGCCGGCATGCCCCTCACGTGATTCCGGCTTGTCCCCGAAGTGGTGCTGGTGTAGCGGGCAGGTGATTTTGGCATGTCCGGCAGGTGGTTCAGGCGAGTTGAGCAGGTGGTTGCGACGTGCTCGGCAGGTGCTTCCGGCGTCTCCGGCACGTGTTTCTGGCACATATGACTGGTGGTTCCGGCATGCCCAAAAGTTGATTCCGGTCTGTCCGGTAGGTGGTTCCGGCGTGCACGGCACGTGGTTCTGGTAGGTCTCAGAGGTGGTTGCGTATGCCCAACAGGTGATTCCGGACTGTCCGCCACGTGCTTCTGGCACGTCTGAGAGGTGGTTCCAACACGCCCGGCTGGTCATTTGGGAGAGTCGTCCAAGTGGTTCTGGCGTAGCCCGCGGGTGATTTTGGCGTGTCCGGCAGGTGGTTCCGCCGTGCTCGGCAGGTGGTTCAGGCATGGCCGTCACGTGGTTCCAGTCTGTCCAGGACGTGTTTCCAGCTTCTCCGGCAGGTGGTTCTGGTACGTCTGAGAGGTGGTTACGCCATGGCTGGCAGGTGATCCCGGACTGTCCCCCAGGTGGTTCTGGCATAGCCAGCAGTTGATATTGGCTTGTCCGGCAGGCGGTTCCAGCGAGTCGAACAGGTGGCTCCGGCGTTCTTGGCAGGTGGTTCCGGTCTTTCCGGTAGGTGTTTCCGGCGTGTCTGGCACGTGCTTCCGGCACGTCTGAGAGGTGGTTCCGGCATGCGTGGCAGGTGATTCCGTAGTGTCCGCCAGGTGGTTCTGGCATACCCGGCAGGTGATTTTGGCATGTCCGGCAGGTGTTTCTGGCGAGTCGAGCAGGTGGCTCCGGCATGCTCGGCAGGTGCTTCCGGCGTCTCCGGCACGTGTTTCTGGTGTGTCTGAGAGCTGGTTCCGGCATGTCCGGCAGATGATTCCGGAGTGTTCGCCAAGTGGTTCTGGCATACCCGTCTGGTGATTTGGGCATGTCAGGTACGTGGTTCCGGCGAGTCGAGCAGGTGGCTCCGGCGTGCTCGGCAGGTTGTTCAGACGGGTCTGGCAGGTGTTTTCCGTCTGTTCGGGGTGTGGTTCCAGCATCTCATGCACATGGTTCTGGCACCTCTGAGATGTGGTTCCGGCCGGCCCGACAGGTGTTTCCACAGTGTCCGCCAAGTGGTACTGGCGTAGTTGGCAGGTGATTTTGGCATGACCGGCAGGTGGTTCCAGCAAGCCCGGCAGGTGATTCCGAAGTGTTCCCCAACTGGTTGTGGCGTAGCCGGCAGGTGATTTTTGCGTGTCCGGCAGGGGGTTCTGGCGAGTCGAGCAGGTGGTTCCGGCGTGCTCGGCAGGTGCTTCCGGGGTCATTGGCACGTGGTTCTGGCATATCTGAGAGGTGGTTCCGGCATGCCCGGCAGGTGATTCCGGAGTGTTCGCCAAGTGTTTCCGGCGTAGCCGGCAGGTGATTTTGCATGTCCAGCGGTCGTTCCGGCGGGTCGAGCCGGTTGTTTCGGCGTGTCCGGCAGGTGGTTCTGGTCTGTCCGGCAGGTGGTTCTGTGGTGTCCGGCACGAGGTTCAGTCTGAGAGTCTGTGCCGGCATGCCCCTCATGTGATTCCGGCTTGTCCCCGAAGTGGTGCTGGTGTAGCGGGCAGGTGATTTTGGCGTGTCCGGCAGGGGGTTCAGGCGAGTTGAGCAGGTGGTTGCGACGTGCTCGGCAGGTGCTTCTGGCGTCTCCGGCACTTGGTTCTGGTGTGTCTGAGAGCTGCTTCCGGCATGTCCGGCAGATGATTCCGGAGTGTCCGCCAAGTGGTTCTGGCATACCCAGCAGGAGATTTTGGCGTGTCAGGGAGGTGGTACCGGTGAGTCGAGCAGGTGGTTCCGGCGTGCTCAGCAGGTGGTTCAGGCGGTTCTGGCAGGTGGTATCCATCTGTTCGGGGTGTGGTTCCAGCATCTCATGAACACGTTTCTGGCACGTCTGAGATGTGGTTCCAGCCGGCCCGACAGCTGTTTCCGCAGTGTCCGCCAAGCGGTTCTGGCGTAGGTGGCAGGTGATTTTGGCATGACTGGCAGGAGGTTCCAGCAAGCCTGGCAGGTGATTCCAAAGTGTTCACCAACTGGTTGTGGCGTAGCCGGCAGGTGATTTTTGCGTGATCGGCAGGTGGTTCTGGCGAGTCGAGCATGTGGTTCCGGCGTGCTCGGCTGGTGCTTCCGAGGTCATTGGCACGGGGTTCTGGCACGTCTCAGAGCTGGTTCCGGCATGCCCGGCAATGATTCCGGAGTGTTCGCCAAGTGGTTCTGGCATAGTCGGCAGGTGATTTTGGCATGTCCGGCAGGTGGTTCAGGCGAGTTGAGCAGGTGGTTCCAACGTGCTTGGCAGGTGCTTCCGGCGTCTCCGGCACGTGTTTCTGGCACATCTGACAGGTGGTTCCGGCATGCCCGAAAGGTGATTCCGGTCTGTCCGGTAGGTGGTTCCAGCCTGCACGGCATGTGGTTCTGGTACGTCTCAGAGGTGGTTGCGCATGCCCAACAGGTGATTCCGGACTGTCCGCCACATGGTTCTGGCACGTCTGAGAGGTGGTTCCAGCATGCCCGGCAGGTCATCCCAGAGAGTCCTCCAAGTGGTTCTGGCATAACACGCAGGTGATTTTGGCATGTCTGGCAGGTTGTTCCGTTGTGCTTGGCAGGTGGTTCAGGCTTGGCCGGCAGGTGGTTCCAGACTGTCCAGGACGTGTTTCCAGTGTCTCCGGCAGGTGGTTCTGGAACGTCTGAGAGGTGGTTCCGCCATGGCTGGCAGGCGATTCCGGACCGTCCCCCAGGTGGTTCTGGCATAGCCAGCAGTTGATATTGGCCTGTCCGGCAGGTGGTTCCAGCGAGTCGAACAGGTGGCTCCGGCGTGCTCGGCAGGTGGTTCCGGTCTGTCCGGTAGGTGATTCCGGCGTGTCCGGCACGTGCTTCCGGCACGTCTGAGAGGTGGTTCCGTCATGTGCGACAGGTGATTTCGGAGTGTCCCCCATGTGGTTCTGGCGTAGCCGGCAGGTGATTTTGGCGTGTCCGGGAGGTGTTTCTGGCGAGTCGAGCAGGTGGCTCCGGCATGCTCGGCAGGTGCTTCCGGCGTCTCCGGCACGTGGTTCTGGTGTGTCTGAGAGCTGGTTCCGGCATGTCCGGTAGATGATTCCGGAGTGTTCGCCAAGTGGTTCTGGCATACCCGGCTGGTGATTTGGGCATGTCAGTTAGGTGGTTCCGGCGAGTCGAGCAGGTGGCTCCGGCGTGCTCGGCAGGTTGTTCAGACGGGTCTGGCAGCTGTTTTCCGTCTGTTCGGGGTGTGGTTCCAGCATCTCATGCACATGCTTCTGGCACGTCTGAGATGTGGTTCCGGCCGGCCCCACAGGTGTTTCCACAGTGTCCACCAAGTGGTACTTGCGTAGTTGGCAGGTGATTTTGGCATGACCGGCAGGTGGTTCCAGCAAGCCCGGCAGGTGATTCCGAAGTGTTCCCCAACTGGTTGTGGCGTAGCCGGCAGGTGATTTTTGCGTGTCCGGCAGGTGGTTCTGGCGAGTCGAGCAGGTGGTTCCGGCGTGCTCGGCAGGTGCTTCCGGGGTCATTGGCACGTGGTTCTGGCATATCTGAGAGGTGGTTCCGGCATGCCCGGCAGGTGATTCCGGAGTGTTCGCCAAGTGTTTCCGGCGTAGCCGGCAGGTGATTTTGCATGTCCAGCGGTCGTTCCGGCGGGTCGAGCCGGTGGTTCCGGCGTGTCCGGCAGGTGGTTCCGGTCTGTCCGGCAGGTGGTTCTGTGGTGTCTGGCACGAGGTTCAGTCTGAGAGGCTGTGCCGGCATGCCCCTCACGTGATTCCGGCTTGTCCCCGAAGTGGTGCTGGTGTAGCGGGCAGGTGATTTTGGCGTGTCCGGCAGGTGGTTCAGGCGAGTTGAGCAGGTGCTTGCGACGCGCTCGGCAGGTGCTTCCGGCGTCTCCGGCACGTGTTTCTGGCACATCTGACTGGTGGTTCCGGCATGCCCAAAAGTTGATTCCGGTCTGTCCGGTAGGTGGTTCCGGCGTGCACGGCACGTGGTTCAGGTACGTGTCAGAGGTGGTTGCGTATGCCCAACAGGTGATTCCAGACTGTCCGCCACGTGCTTCTGGCACGTCAGAGAGGTGGTTCCAACATGCCCGGCAGGTCATTTCGGAGAGTCGTCCAAGTGGTTCTGGCGTAGCCCACAGGTGATTTTGGCGTGTCCGGCAGGTGGTTCCGCCGTGCTCGGCATGTGGTTCAGGCATGGCCGTCACGTGGTTCCAGTCTGTCCAGGAAGTGTTTCCAGCTTCTCCGGCAGGCGGTTCTGGCACGTCTGAGAGGGGGTTCCGGCATGCCCGGCAGGTCATCCCAGAGAGTCCTCCAAGTGGTTCTGGCATAACACGCAGGTGATTTTGGCGTGTCTGGCAGGTTGTTCCGTTGTGCTTGGCAGGTGGTTCAGGCTTGGCCGGCAGGTGGTTCCAGACTGTCCAGGACGTGTTTCCAGCTTCTCCGGCAGGTGGTTCTGGTACGTCTGAGAGGTGGTTCCGCCATGGCTGGCAGGTGATTCCGGACCGTCCCCCAGGTGGTTTTGGCATAGCCAGCAGTTGATATTGGCCTGTCCGGCAGGTGGTTCCAGCGAGTCGAACAGGTGGCTCCGGCGTGCTCGGCAGGTGGTTCCGGTCTGTCCGGTAGGTGATTCCGGCGTGTCGGGCACGTGCTTCCGGCACGTCTGAGAGGTGGTTCCGGCATGCGCGACAGGTGGTTTCGGAGTGTCCGCCAGGTGGTTCTGGCGTACCCGGCAGGTGATTTTGGCGTGTCCGGCAGGTGTTTCTGGCGAGTCGAGCAGGTGGCTCCGGCATGCTCGGCAGGTGCTTCCGGCCTCTCCGGCACGTGGTTCTGGTGTGTCTGAGAGCTGGTTCCGGCATGTCCGGCAGATGATTCCGGAGTGTCCGCCAAGTGGTTCTGGCATACCCGGCTGGTGATTTGGGCATGTCAGGTAGGTGGTTCCGGCGAGTCGAGCAGGTGGCTCCGGCGTGCTCGGCAGGTTGTTCAGACGGGTCTGGCAGGTGTTTTCCATCTGTTCGGGGTGTGGTTCCAGCATCTCATGCACATGGTTCTGGCACGTCTGAGATGTGGTTCCGGCCGGCCCGACAGGTGTTTCCACAGTGTCCGCCAAGTGGTACTGGCGTAGTTGGCAGGTGATTTTGGCATGACCGGCAGGTGGTTCCAGCAAGCCCGGCAGGTGATTCCGAAGTGTTCCCCAACAGGTTGTGGCGTAGCCGGCAGGTGATTTTTGCGTGTCCGGCAGGTGGTTGTGGCGAGTCGAGCAGGTGGTTCCGGCGTGCTCGGCAGATGCTTCCGGGGTCATTGGCACGTGGTTCTGGCATATCTGAGAGGTGGTTCCGGCATGCCCGGCAGGTGATTCCGGAGTGTTCGCCAAGTGTTTCCGGCGTAGCCGGCAGGTGATTTTGCACGTCTAGCAGTCGTTCCGGCGGGTCGAGCCGGTGGTTCCGGCGTGTCCGGCAGGTGGTTCCGGTCTGTCCGGCAGGTGGTTCTGTGGTGTCCGGCACGAGGTTCAGTCTGAGAGGCTGTGCCGGCATGCCCCTCACGTGATTCCGGCTTGTCCCCGAAGTGGTGCTGGTGTAGCGGGCAGGTGATTTTGGCGTGTCCGGCAGGTGGTTCAGGCGAGTTGAGCAGGTGGTTGCCACGTGCTCGGCAGGTGCTTCCGGCGTCTCCGGCACGTGTTTCTGGCACATCTGACTGGTGGTTCCGGCATGCCCAAAAGTTGATTCCGGTCTGTCCGGTAGGTGGTTCCGGCGTGCACGGCACGTGGTTCTGGTACGTGTCAGAGGTGGTTGTGTATGCCCAACAGGTGATTCCGGACTGTCCGCCACGTGCCTCTGGCACGTCTGAGAGGTGGTTCCAACATGCCCGGCAGGTCATTTCGGAGAGTCGTCCAAGTGGTTCTGGCGTAGCACGCACGTGATTTTGGCGTGTCCGGCAGGTGGTTCCGCCGTGCTCGGCAGGTGGTTCAGGCATGGCCGTCACGTGGTTCCAGTCTGTCCAGGACGTGTTTCCAGCTTCTCCGGCAGGTGGTTCTGGTACGTCTGAGAGGTGGTTCCGCAATGGCTGGCAGGTGATCCCGGACTGTCCCCCAGGTGGTTCTGGCATAGCCAGCAGTTGATATTGGCCTGTCCGGCAGGTCGTTCCAGCGAGTCGAAGAGGTGGCTCCGGCCTTCTTGGCAGGTGGTTCCGGTCAGTCCGGTAGGTGTTTCCGGGGTGTCCGGCAAGTGCTTCCGGCACGTCTGAGAGGTGGTTCCGGCATGCGCGGCAGGTGATTCCGTAGTGTCCGCCAGGTGGTTCAGGCATACCCGGCAGGTGATTTTGGCGTGTCCGGCAGGTGTTTCTGGCGAGTCGAGCAGGTGGCTCCGGCATGCTCGGCAGGTGCTTCCGGCGTCTCCGGCACGTGGTTCTGGTGTGTCTGAGAGCTGGTTCCGGCATGTCCGGCAGATGGTTCCGGAGTGTCCGCCAAGTGGTTCTGGCATACCCGGCTGGTGATTTGGGCATGTCAGGTAGGTGGTTCCGGCGAGTCGAGCAGGTGGCTCCTGCGTGCTCGGCAGGTTGTTCAGACGGGTCTGGCAGCTGTTTTCCGTCTGTTCGGGGTGTGGTTCCAGCATCTCATGCACATGGTTCTGGCACGTCTGAGATGTGGTTCCGGCCGGCCCGACAGGTGTTTCCACAGTGTCCGCCAAGTGGTACTGGCGTAGTTGGCAGGTGATTTTGGAATGACTGGCAGGTGGTTCCAGCAAGCCTGGCAGGTGA
This sequence comes from Equus caballus, assembly GCF_041296265.1. Lineage (NCBI taxonomy): Eukaryota > Metazoa > Chordata > Mammalia > Perissodactyla > Equidae > Equus > Equus caballus. Next base: position 1,068,393 of record NC_091706.1, on the reverse strand, counting down.
TTCCAAAGTGTTCACCAACTGGTTGTGGCGTAGCCGGCAGGTGATTTTTGCGTGATCGGCAGGTGGTTCTGGCGAGTCGAGCAGGTGGTTCCGGCGTGCTCGGCTGGTGCTTCCGGGGTCATTGGCACGGGGTTCTGGCATGTCTGAGAGGTGGTTCCTGCATGCCCGGCAAGTGATTCCTGAGTGTTCGCCAAGTGGTTCTGGCATAGTCGGCAGGTGATTTTGGCATGTCCGGCAGGTGGTTCAGGCGAGTTGAGCAGGTGGTTCCAACGTGCTTGGCAGGTGCTTCCGGCGTCTCCGGCACGTGTTTCTGGCACATCTGACAGGTGGTTCCGGCATGCCCGAAAGGTGATTCCGGTCTGTCCGGTAGGTGGTTCCAGCCTGCACGGCATGTGGTTCTGGTACGTCTCAGAGGTGGTTGCGCATGCCCAACAGGTGATTCCGGACTGTCCGCCACATGATTCTGGCACGTCTGAGAGGTGGTTCCAGCATGCCCGTCATCCCAGGTCATCCCAGAGAGTCCTCCAAGTGGTTCTGGCATAACACGCAGGTGATTTTGGCGTGTCTGGCAGGTTGTTCCGTTGTGCTTGGCAGGTGGTTCAGGCTTGGCCGGCAGGTGGTTCCAGACTGTCCAGGACGTGTTTCCAGCTTCTCCGGCAGGTGGATCTGGTACCTCTGAGAGGTGGTTCCGCCATGGCTGGCAGGTGATCCCGGACTGTCCCCCAGGTGTTTCTGGCAAGGCCAGCAGTTGATATTGGCCTGTCCGGCAGGTGGTTCCAGCGAGTCGAACAGGTGGCTCCGGCGTTCTTGGCAGGTGGTTCCGGTCTGTCCGGTAGGTGTTTCCGGCGTGTGCGGCACGTGCTTCCGGCACGTATGAGAGGTGGTTCCGGCATGCGCGGCAGGTGATTCCGTAGTGTCCGCCAGGTGGTTCAGGCATACCCGGCAGGTGATTTTGGCGTGTCCGGCAGGTGTTTCTGGCGAGTCGAGCAGGTGGCTCCGGCATGCTCGGCAGGTGCTTCCGGCGTCTCCGGCACGTGGTTCTGGTGTGTCTGAGAGCTGGTTCCGGCATGTCCGGTTGATGGTTCCGGAGTGTCCGCCAAGTGGTTCTGGCATACCCGGCTGCTGATTTGGGAATATCAGGTAGGTGGTTCCGGCGAGTCGAGCAGGTGGCTCCGGCGTGCTCGGCAGGTTGTTCAGACGGGTCTGGCAGCTGTTTTCCGTCTGTTCGGGGTGTGGTTCCAGCATCTCATGCACATGGTTCTGGCACGTCTGAGATATGGTTCCGGCCGGCCCGACAGGTGTTTCCACAGTGTCCGCCAAGTGGTACTGGCGTAGTTGGCAGGTGATTTTGGCATGACCGGCTGGTGGTTCCAGCAAGCCCGGCAGGTGATTCCGAAGTGTTCCCCAACTGGTTGTGGCTTAGCCGGCAGGTGATTTTTGCGTGTCCGGCAGGTGGTTGTGGCGAGTCGAGCAGGTGGTTCCGGCGTGCTCGGCAGGTGCTTCCGGGGTCATTGGCACGTGGTTCTGGCATATCTGAGAGGTGGTTCCGGCATGCCCGGCAGGTGATTCCGGAATGTTCGCCAAGTGTTTCCGGCGTAGCCGGCAGGTGATTTTGCATGTCCAGCGGTCGTTCCGGCGGGTCGAGCCGGTGGTTCCGGCGTGTCCGGCAGGTGGTTCCGGTCTGTCCGGCAGGTGGTTCTGTGGTGTCCGGCACGAGGTTCAGTCTGAGAGGCTGTGCCGGCATGCCCCTCACGTGATTCCGGCTTGTCCCCGAAGTGGTGCTGGTGTAGCGGGCAGGTGATTTTGGCGTGTCCGGCAGGTGGTTCAGGCGAGTTGAGCAGGTGGTTGCCACGTGCTCGGCAGGTGCTTCCGGCGTCTCCGGCACGTGTTTCTGGCACATCTGACTGGTGGTTCCAGCATGCCCAAAAGTTGATTCGGGTCTGTCCGGTAGGTGGTTCCGGCGTGCACGGCACGTGGTTCTGGTACGTGTCAGAGGTGGTTGCGTATGCCCAACAGGTGATTCCGGACTGTCTGCCACGTGCTTCTGGCACGTCTGAGAGGTGGTTCCAACATGCCCGGCAGGTCATTTCGGAGAGTCGTGCAAGTGGTTCTGGCGTAGCCCGCAGGTGATTTTGGCGTGTCCGGCAGGTGTTTCTGGCGAGTCGAGCAGGTGGCTCCGGCATGCTCGGCAGGTGTTTCCGGCGTCTCCGGCACTTGGTTCTGGTGTTTCTGAGAGCTGGTTCCGGCATGTCCGGCAGATGATTCCGGAGTGTCCGCCAAGTGGTTCTGGCATACCCAGCAGGTGATTTTGGCGTGTCAGGGAGGTGGTACCGGTTAGTCGAGCAGGTGGTTCCGGCGTGCTCAGCAGGTGGTTCAGGCGGTTCTGGCAGGTGGTATCCGTCTGTTCGGGGTGTGGTTCCAGCATCTCATGAACACGTTTCTGGCACGTCTGAGATGTGGTTCCAGCCGGCCCGACAGGTGTTTCCGCAGTGTCCGCCAAGCGGTTCTGGCGTAGTTGGCAGGTGATTTTGGCATGACTGGCAGGTGGTTCCAGCAAGCCTGGCAGGTGATTCCAAAGTGTTCACCAACTGGTTGTGGCGTAGCCGGCAGGTGATTTTTGCGTGATCGGCAGGTGGTTCTGGCGAGTCGAGCAGGTGGTTCCGGCGTGCTCGGCTGGTGCTTCCGGGGTCATTGGCACGGGGTTCTGGCATGTCTGAGAGGTGGGTCCTGCATGCCCGGCAAGTGATTCCGGAGTGTTCGCCAAGTGGTTCTGGCATAGTCGGCAGGTGATTTTGGCATGTCCGGCAGGTGGTTCAGGCGAGTTGAGCAGGTGGTTCCAACGTGCTTGGCAGGTGCTTCCGGCGTCTCCAGCACGTGTTTCTGGCACATCTGACAGGTGGTTCCGGCATGCCCGAAAGGTGATTCCGGTCTGTCCGGTAGGTGGTTCCAGCCTGCACGGCATGTGGTTCTGGTACGTCTCAGAGGTGGTTGCGCATGCCCAACAGGTGATTCCGGACTGTCCGCCACATGGTTCTGGCACGTCTGAGAGGTGGTTCCGGCATGCCCGGCAGGTCATCCCAGAGAGTCCTCCAAGTGGTTCTGGCATAACACGCAGGTGATTTTGGCGTGTCTGGCAGGTTGTTCCGTTGTGCTTGGCAGGTGGTTCAGGCTTGGCCGGCAGGTGGTTCCAGACTGTCCAGGACGTGTTTCCAGCTTCTCCGGCAGGTGGTTCTGGTACGTCTGAGAGGTGGTTCCGCCATGGCTGGCAGGTGATTCCGGACCGTCCCCCAGGTGGTTCTGGCATAGCCAGCAGTTGATATTGGCCTGTCTGGCGGGTGGTTCCAGCGAGTCGAACAGGTGGCTCCGGCGTGCTCGGCAGGTGGTTCCGGTCTGTCCGGTAGGTGATTGCGGCATGTCCGGCACGTGCTTCCGGCACGTCTGAGAGGTGGTTCCAGCATGCGCGACAGGTGGTTTCGGAGTGTCCGCAAGGTGGTTCTGGCGTACCCGGCAGGTGATTTTGGCGTGTCCGGCAGGTGTTTCTGGCGAGTCGAGCAGGTGGCTCCGGCATGCTCGGCAGGTGCTTCCGGCCTCTCCGGCACGTGGTTCTGGTGTGTCTGAGAGCTGGTTCCGTCATGTCCGGCAGATGATTCCGGAGTGTCCGCCAAGTGGTTCTGGCATACCCGGCTGGTGATTTGGGCATGTCAGGTAGGTGGTTCCGGCGAGTCGAGCAGGTGGCTCCGGCGTGCTCGGCAGGTTGTTCAGACGGGTCTGGCAGCTGTTTTCCGTCTGTTCGGGGTGTGGTTCCAGCATCTCATGCACATGGTTCTGGCACGTCTGAGATGTGGTTCCGGCCGGCCCGACAGGTGTTTCCACAGTGTCCGCCAAGTGGTACTGGCGTAGTTGGCAGGTGATTTTGGCGTGTCCGGCAGGTGGTTCCGCCGTGCTCGGCAGGTGGTTCAGGCATGGCCGTCACGTGGTTCCAGTCTGTCCAGGACGTGTTTCCAGCTTCTCCGGCAGGTGGTTCTGGTACGTCTGAGAGGTGGTTCCGCCATGGCTGGCAGGTGATCCCCGACTGTCCCCCAGGTGGTTCTGGCATAGCCAGCAGTTGATATTGGCCTGTCCGGCAGGTGGTTCCAGCGAGTCGAACAGGTGGCTCCGGCGTTCTTGGCAGGTGGTTCCGGTCTGTCCGGTAGGTGTTTCCGGCGTGTCCGGCACGTGCTTCCGGCACGTCTGAGAGGTGGTTCCGGCATACGCGGCAGGTGATTCCGTAGTGTCCGCCAGGTGGTTCAGGCATACCCGGCAGGTGATTTTGGCGTGTCCGGCAGGTGTTTCTGGCGAGTCGAGCAGGTGGCTCCGGCATGCTCGGCAGGTTCTTCCGGCGTCTCCGGCACTTGGTTCTGGTGTGTCTGAGAGCTGGTTCCTTCATGTCCGGCAGATGATTCCGGAGTGTCCGCCATGTGGTTCTGGCATACCCAGCAGGTGATTTTGGCGTGTCAGGGAGGTGGTACCGGTGAGTCGAGCAGGTGGTTCCGGCGTGCTCAGCAGGTGGTTCAGGCGGTTCTGGCAGGTGGTATCCGTCTGTTCGGGGTGTGGTTCCAGCATCTCATGAACACGTTTCTGGCACATCTTTGATGTGGTTCCAGCCGGACCGACAGGTGTTTCCGCAGTGTCCGCCAAGCGGTTCTGGCGTAGTTGGCAGGTGATTTTGGCATGACCGGCAGGTGGTTCCAGCAAGCCTGGCAAGTGATTCCAAAGTGTTCACCAACTGGTTGTGGCGTAGCCGGCAGGTGATTTTTGCGTGTCCGGCAGGTGGTTCTGGCGAGTCGAGCAGGTGGTTCCGGCGTGCTCGGCAGGTCCTTCCGGGGTCATTGGCACGTGGTTCTGGCATATCTGAGAGGTGGTTCCGGCATGCCCGGCAGGTGATTCCGGAGTGTTCGCCAAGTGTTTCCGGCGTAGCCGGCAGGTGATTTTGCATGTCCAGCGGTCGTTCCGGAAGGTCGAGCCGGTGGTTCCGGCGTGTCCGGCAGGTGGTTCCGGTCTGTCCGGCAGGTGGTTCTGTGGTGTCCGGCACGAGGTTCAGTCTGAGAGGCTGTGCCGGCATGCCCCTCACGTGATTCCGGCTTGTCCCCGAAGTGGTGCTGGTGTAGCGGGCAGGTGATTTTGGCGTGTCCGGCAGGTGGTTCAGGCGAGTTGAGCAGGTGGTTGCGACGTGCTCGGCAGGTGCTTCCGGCGTCTCCGGCACGTGTTTCTGGCACATCTGACTGGTGGTTCCGGCATGCCCAAAAGTTGATTCCGGTCTGTCCGGTAGGTGGTTCCGGCGTGCACGGCACGTGGTTCTGGTACGTCTCAGAGGTGGTTGCGTATGCCCAACAGGTGATTCCGGACTGTCCGCCATGTGCTTCTGGCACGTCTGTGAGGTGGTTCCAACATTCCCGGCAGGTCATTTCAGAGTCGTCCAAGTGGTTCTGGCGTAGCCCGCAGGTGATTTTGGCGTGTCCGGCAGGTGGTTCCGCCGTGCTCGGCAGGTGGTTCAGCATGGACGGCACGTGGTTCCAGTCTGTCCAGGACGTGTTTCCAGCTTCTCCGGCAGGTGGTTCTGGTACGTCTGAGAGGTGGTTCCGCCATGGCTGGCAGGTGATCCCGGACTGTCCCCCAGGTGGTTCTGGCAAGGCCAGCAGTTGATATTGGCCTGTCCGGCAGGTGGTTCCAGTGAGTCGAAGAGGTGGCTCCGGCGTTCTTGGCAGGTGGTTCCGGTCTGTCCGGTAGGTGTTTCCGGCGTGTCCGGCACGTGCTTCCGGCGCGTCTGAGAGGTGGTTCCGGCATGCGCGGCAGGTGATTCCGTAGTGTCCGCCAGGTGGTTCTGGCATACCCGGCAGGTGATTTTGGCGTGTCCGGCAGGTGTTTCTGGCGAGTCGAGCAGGTGGCTCCGGCATGCTCGGCAGGTGCTTCCGGCGTCTCCGGCACTTGGTTCTGGTGTGTCTGAGAGCTGGTTCCGGCATGTCCGGCAGATGATTCCGGAGTGTCCGCCAAGTGGTTCTGGCATACCCAGCAGGTGATTTTGGCGTGTCAGGGAGGTGGTACCGGTGAGTCGAGCAGGTGGTTCCGGCGTGCTCAGCAGGTGGTTCAGGCGGTTCTGGCAGGTGGTATCCGTCTGTTTGGGGTGTGGTTCCAGCATCTCATGAACACGTTTCTGGCACGTCTGAGATGTGGTTCCAGCTGGCCCGACAGGTGTTTCCGCAGTGTCCGCCAAGCGGTTCTGGCGTAGTTGGCAGGTGATTTTGGCATGACTGGCAGGTGGTTCCAGCAAGCCTGGCAGGTGATTCCAAAGTGTTCACCAACTGGTTGTGGCGTAGCCGGCAGGTGATTTTTGCGTGATCGGCAGGTGGTTCTGGCGAGTCGAGCAGGTGGTTCCGGCGTGCTCGGCTGGTGCTTCCGGGGTCATTGGCACGGGGTTCTGGCATGTCTGTGAGGTGGTTCCTGCATGCCCGGCAAGTGATTCCGGAGTGTTCGCCAAGTGGTTCTGGCATAGTCGGCAGGTGATTTTGGCATGTCCGGCAGGTGGTTCAGGCGAGTTGAGCAGGTGGTTCCAACGTGCTTGGCAGGTGCTTCCGGCGTCTCCGGCACGTGTTTCTGGCACATCTGACAGGTGGTTCCGGCATGCCCGAAAGGTGATTCCGGTCTGTCCGGTAGGTGGTTCCAGCCTGCACGGCATGTGGTTCTGGTACGTCTCAGAGGTGGTTGCGCATGCCCAACAGGTGATTCCGGACTTTCCGCCACATGGTTCTGGAACGTCTGAGAGGTGGTTCCGCCATGGCTGGCAGGTGATTCCGGACCGTCCCCCAGGTGGTTCTGGCATAGCCAGCAGTTGATATTGGCCTGTCCGGCAGGTGGTTCCAGCGAGTCGAACAGGTGGCTCCGGCGTGCTCGGCAAGTGGTTCCGGTCTGTCCGGTAGGTGATTCCGGCGTGTGCGGCACGTGCTTCCGGCACGTCTGAGAGGTGGTTCCGGCATGCGCGACAGGTGGTTTCGGAGTGTCCGCCAGGTGGTTCTGGCGTACCCGGCAGGTGACTTTGGCGTGTCCGGCAGGTGTTTCTGGCGAGTCGAGCAGGTGGCTCCGGCGTGCTCGGCAGGTGCTTCCGGCGTCTCCGGCACGTGGTTCTGGTGTGTCTGAGAGCTGGTTCCGGCATGTCCGGCAGATGATTCCGGAGTGTCCGCCAAGTGGTTCTGGCATACCCGGCTGGTGATTTGGGCATGTCAGGTAGGTGGTTCCGGCGAGTCGAGCAGGTGGCTCCGGCGTGTTTGGCAGGTTGTTCAGACGGGTCTGGCAGGTGTTTTCCCTCTGTTCGGGGTGTGGTTCCAGCATCTCATGCACATGGTTCTGGCACGTCTGAGATGTGGTTCCGGCCGGCCCGACAGGTGTTTCCACAGTGTCCGCCAAGTGCTACTGGCGTAGTTGGCAGGTGATTTTGGCATGACCGGCAGGTGGTTCCAGCAAGCCCGGCAGGTGATTCCGAAGTGTTCCCCAACTGGTTGTGGCGTAGCCGGCAGGTGATTTTTGCGTGTCCGGCAGGTGGTTCTGGCGAGTCGAGCAGGTGGTTCCAGCGTGCTCGGCAGGTGCTTCCGGGGTCATTGGCACGTGGTTCTGGCATATCTGAGAGGTGGTTCCGGCATGCCCGGCAGGTGATTCCGGAGTGTTCGCCAAGTGTTTCCGGCGTAGCCGGCAGGTGATTTTGCATGTCCAGCGGTCGTTCCGACGGGTCGAGCCGGTGGTTCCGGCGTGTCCGGCAGGTGGTTCCGGTCTGTCCGGCAGGTGGTTCTGTGGTGTCCGGCACGAGGTTCAGTCTGAGAGGCTGTGCCGGCATGCCCCTCACGTGATTCCGGCTTGTCCCCGAAGTGGTGCTGGTGTAGCGGGCAGGTGATTTTGGCGTGTCCGGCAGGTGGTTCAGGCGAGTTGAGCAGGTGGTTGCGACGTGCTCGGCAGGTGCTTCCGGCGTCTCCGGCACGTGTTTCTGGCACATCTGACTGGTGGTTCCGGCATGCCCAAAAGTTGATTCCGGTCTGTCCGGGAGGTGGTTCCGGCGTGCACGGCACGTGGTTCTGGTACGTGTCAGAGGTGGTTGCGTATGCCCAACAGGTGATTCCGGACTGTCCGCCACGTGCTTCTGGCACGTCGGAGAGGTGGTTCCAACATGCCCGGCAGGTCATTTCGGAGAGTCGTCCAAGTGGTTCTGGCGTAGCCCGCAGGTGATTTTGGCGTGTCCGGCAGGTGGTTCCGCCGTGCTCGGCAGGTGGTTCAGGCATGGCCGTCACGTGGTTCCAGTCTGTCCAGGACGTGTTTCCAGCTTCTCCGGCAGGTGGTTCTGGTACGTCTGAGAGGTGGTTCCGCCATGGCTGGCAGGTGATCCCGGACTGTCCCCCAGGTGGTTCTGGCATAGCCAGCAGTTGATATTGGCCTGTCCGGCAGGTGGTTCCAGCGAGTCGAACAGGTGGCTCCGGCGTTCTTGGCAGGTGGTTCCGGTCTGTCCGGTAGGTGATTCCGGCGTGTCTGGCACGTGCTTCCGGCATGTCTGAGAGGTGGTTCCGTCATGCGCGACAGGTGATTCCGTAGTGTCCGCCAGGTGGTTCTGGCGTACCCGGCAGGTGATTTTGGCGTGTCCGGCAGGTGTTTCTGGCGAGTCGAGCAGGTGGCTCCGGCATGCTCGGCAGGTGCTTCCGGCGTCTCCGGCACTTGGTTCTGGTGTGTCTGAGAGCTGGTTCTGGCATGTCCGGCAGATGATTCCGGAGTGTCCGCCAAGTGGTTCTGGCATACCCGGCTGGTGATTTGGGCATGTCAGGTAGGTGGCTCCGGCGTGCTCGGCAGGTGGTTCAGACGGGTCTGGCAGGTGTTTTCCGTCTGTTCGGGGTGTGGTTCCAGCATCTCATGCACATGGTTGTGGCACGTCTGAGATGTGGTTCCGGCCGGCCCGACAGGTGTTTCCACAGTGTCCGCCAAGTGGTACTGGCGTAGTTGGCAGGTGATTTTGGCATGACCGGCAGGTGGTTCCAGCAAGCCCGGCAGGTGATTCCGAAGTGTTCCCCAACTGGTTGTGGCGTAGCCGGCAGGTGATTTTTGCGTGTCCGGCAGGTGGTTCTGGCGAGTCGAGCAGGTGGTTCCAGCGTGCTCGGCACGTGCTTCCGGGGTCATTGGCACGTGGTTCTGGCATATCTGAGAGGTGGTTCCGGCATGCCCGGCAGGTGATTCCGGAGTGTTCGCCAAGTGTTTCCGGCGTGGCCGGCAGGTGATTTTGCATGTCCAGCGGTCGTTCCGGCGGGTCGAGCCTGTGGTTCCGGCGTGTTCGGCAGGTGGTTCTGTGGTGTCCGGCACGAGGTTCAGTCTGAGAGGCTGTGCCGGCATGCCCGTCACGTGATTCCGGCTTGTCCCCGAAGTGGTGCTGGTGTAAGGGCAGGTGATTTTGGCGTGTCCGTCAGGTGGTTCAGGCGAGTTGAGCAGGTGGTTGCGACGTGCTCGGCAGGTGCTTCCGGCGTCTCCGGCACGTGTTTGTGGCACATCTGACTGGTGGTTCTGGCATGCCCAAAAGTTGATTCCGGTCTTTCCGGTAGGTGGTTCCGGCGTGCACGGCACGTGGTTCTGGTACGTGTCAGAGGTGGTTGCGTATGCCCAACAGGTGATTCTGGACTGTCCGCCACGTGCTTCTGGCACGTCTGAGAGGTGGTTCCAACATGCCCGGCAGGTCATTTCGGAGAGTCGTCCAAGTGGTTCTGGCGTAGCCCGCAGGTGATTTTGGCGTGTCCGGCAGGTGGTTCCAGCGAGTCGAACAGGTGGCTCCGGCGTTCTTGGCAGGTGGTTCCGGTCTGCCCGTTAGGTGTTTCCGGCGTGTCCGGCACGTGCTTCCGGCACGTCTGAGAGGTGGTTCCGGCATGCGCGGCAGGTGATTCCGTAGTGTCCGCCAGGTGGTTCTGGCATACCCGGCAGGTGATTTTGGCGTGTCCGGCAGGTGTTTCTGGCGAGTCGAGCAGGTGGCTCCGGCATGCTCGGCAGGTGCTTCCGGCGTCTCCGGCACTTGGTTCTGGTGTGTCTGAGAGCTGGTTCCGGCATGTCCGGCAGATGATTCCGGAGTGTCCGCCAAGTGGTTCTGGCATACCCAGCAGGTGATTTTGGCGTGTCAGGGAGGTGGTACCGGTGAGTCGAGCAGGTGGTTCCGGCGTGCTCAGCAGGTGGTTCAGGCGGTTCTGGCAGGTGGTATCCGTCTGTTTGGGGTGTGGTTCCAGCATCTCATGAACACGTTTCTGGCACGTCTGAGATGTGGTTCCAGCTGGCCCGACAGGTGTTTCCGCAGTGTCCGCCAAGCGGTTCTGGCGTAGTTGGCAGGTGATTTTGGCATGACTGGCAGGTGGTTCCAGCAAGCCTGGCAGGTGATTCCAAAGTGTTCACCAACTGGTTGTGGCGTAGCCGGCAGGTGATTTTTGCGTGATCGGCAGGTGGTTCTGGCGAGTCGAGCAGGTGGTTCCGGCGTGCTCGGCTGGTGCTTCCGGGGTCATTGGCACGGGGTTCTGGCATGTCTGTGAGGTGGTTCCTGCATGCCCGGCAAGTGATTCCGGAGTGTTCGCCAAGTGGTTCTGGCATAGTCGGCAGGTGATTTTGGCATGTCCGGCAGGTGGTTCAGGCGAGTTGAGCAGGTGGTTCCAACGTGCTTGGCAGGTGCTTCCGGCGTCTCCGGCACGTGTTTCTGGCACATCTGACAGGTGGTTCCGGCATGCCCGAAAGGTGATTCCGGTCTGTCCGGTAGGTGGTTCCAGCCTGCACGGCATGTGGTTCTGGTACGTCTCAGAGGTGGTTGCGCATGCCCAACAGGTGATTCCGGACTGTCCACCACATGGTTCTGGAACGTCTGAGAGGTGGATCCGGCATGCCTGGCAGGTCATCCGAGAGAGTCCACCAAGTGGTTCTGGCATAACACGCAGGTGATTTTGGCGTGTCTGGCAGGTTGTTCCGTTGTGCTTGGCAGGTGGTTCAGGCTTGGCCGGCAGGTGGTTCCAGACTGTCCAGGATGTGTTTCCAGCTTCTCCGGCAGGTGGTTCTGGTACGTCAGAGAGGTGGTCCCGCCATGGCTGGCAGGCGATTCCGGACCGTCCCCCAGGTGGTTCTGGCATAGCCAGCATTTGATATTGGCCTGTCCGGCAGGTGGTTCCAGCGAGTCGAACAGGTGGCTCCGGCGTGCTCGGCAGGTGGTTCCAGTCTGTCCGGTAGGTGATTCCGGCGTGTCCGGCACGTGCTTCCGGCACGTCTGAGATGTGGTTCCGGCATGCGCGACACGTGATTTCGGCGTTTCCGCCAGGTGGTTCTGGCGTACCCGGCAGGTGATTTTGGCGTGTCCGGCAGGTGTTTCTGGCGAGTCGAGCAGGTGGCTCCGGCATGCTCGGCAGGTGCTTCCGGCGTCTCCGGCACGTGGTTCTGGTGTGTCTGAGAGCTGGTTCCGGCATGTCCGGCAGATGATTCCGGAGTGTCCGCCAAGTGGTTCTGGCATACCCGGCTGGTGATTTGGGCATGTCAGGTAGGTGGCTCCGGCGTGCTCGGCAGGTTGTTCAGACGGGTCTGGCAGGTGTTTTCCGTCTGTTCGGGGTGTGGTTCCAGCATCTCATGCACATGGTTCTGGCACGTCTGAGATGTGGTTCCGGCCGGCCCGACAGGTGTTTCCACAGTGTCCGCCAAGTGGTACTGGCGTAGTTGGCAGGTGATTTTGGCATGACCGGCAGGTGGTTCCAGCAAGCCCGGCAGGTGATTCCGAAGTGTTCCCCAACTGGTTGTGGCGTAGCCGGCAGGTGATTTTTGCGTGTCCGGCAGGTGGTTCTGGCGAGTCGAGCAGGTGGTTCCGGCGTGCTCGGCAGGTGCTTCCGGGGTCATTGGCACGTGGTTCTGTCATGTCTGAGGGCTGGTTCCTACATGCCCGGCAAGTGATTCCGGAGTGTTCGCCAAGTGGTTCTGGCATAGTCGGCAGGTGATTTTGGCATGTCCGGCAGGTGGTTTAGGCGAGTTGAGCAGGTGGTTCCAACGTGCTTGGCAGGTGCTTCCGGCGTCTCCGGCACGTGTTTCTGGCACATCTGACAGGTGGTTCCGGCATGCCCGAAAGGTGATTCCGGTCTGTCCGGTAGGTGGTTCCAGCCTGCACGGCATGTGGTTCTGGTACGTCTCAGAGGTGGTTGCGCATGCCCAACAGGTGATTCCGGACTGTCCGCCACATGGTTCTGGCACGTCTGAGAGGTGGTTCCGGCATGCCCGGCAGGTCATCCCAGAGAGTCCTCCAAGTGGTTCTGGCATAACACGCAGGTGATTTTGGCGTGTCTGGCAGGTTGTTCTGTTGTGCTTGGCAGGTGATTCAGGCTTGGCCGGCAGGTGGTTCCAGACTGTCCAGGACGTGTTTCCAGCTTCTCCGGCAGGTGGTTCTGGTACGTCTGAGAGGTGGTTCCGCCATGGCTGGCAGGTGATTCCGGACCGTCCCCCAGGTGGTTCTGGCATAGCCAGCATTTGATATTGGCCTGTCCGGCAGGTGGTTCCAGCGAGTCGAACAGGTGGCTCCGGCGTGCTCGGCAGGTGGTTCCGGTCTGTCCGCTAGGTGATTCCGTCGTGTCCGGCACGTGCTTCCGGCCGCCTGAGAGGTGGTTCCGGCATGCGCGACAGGTGATTTCGGAGTGTCCGCCAGGTGGTTCTGGCGTACCCGGCAGGTGATTTTGGCGTTTCAGGCAGGTGTTTCAGGCGAGTCGAGCAGGTGGCTCCGGCATGCTCGGCAGGTGCTTCCGGCGTCTCCGGCACTTGGTTCTGGTGTGTCTGAGAGCTGGTTCCGGCATGTCCGGCAGATGGTTCCGGAGTGTCCGCCAAGTGGTTCTGGCATACCCGGCTGGTGATTTGGGCATGTCAGGTAGGTGGTTCCGGCGAGTCGAGCAGGTGGCTCCGGCGTGCTCGGCAGGTTGTTCAGACGGGTCTGGCAGCTGTTTTCCGTCTGTTCGGGGTGTGGTTCCAGCATCTCATGCACATGGTTCTGGCACGTCTGAGATGTGGTTCCGGCCGGCCCGACAGGTGTTTCCACAGTGTCCGCCAAGTGGTACTGGCGTAGTTGGCAGGTGATTTTGGCATGACCGGCTGGTGGTTCCAGCAAGCCCGGCAGGTGATTCCGAAGTGTTCCCCAACTGGTTGTGGCGTAGCCGGCAGGTGATTTTTGCGTGTCCGGCAGGTGGTTCTGGCGAGTCGAGCAGGTGGTTCCGGCGTGCTCGGCAGGTGCTTCCGGGGTCATTGGCACGTGGTTCTGGCATATCTGAGAGGTGGTTCCGGCATGCCCGGCAGGTGATTCCGGAGTGTTCGCCAAGTGTTTCCGGCGTAGCCGGCAGGTGATTTTGCATGTCCAGCGGTCGTTCCGGCGGGTCGAGCCGGTGGTTCCGGCGTGTCCGGCAGGTGGTTCCGGTCTGTCCGGCAGGTGGTTCTGTGGTGTCCGGCACGAGGTTCAGTCTGAGAGGCTGTGCCGGCATGCCCCTCACGTGATTCCGGCTTGTCCCCGAAGTGGTGCTGGTGTAGCGGGCAGGTGATTTTGGCGTGTCCGGCAGGTGGTTCAGGCGAGTTGAGCAGGTGGTTGCGACGTGCTCGGCAGGTGCTTCCGGCGTCTCCGGCACGTGTTTCTGGCACATCTGACTGGTGGTTCCGGCATGCCCAAAAGTTGATTCCGGTCTGTCCGGTAGGTGGTTCCGGCGTGCACGGCACGTGGTTCTGGTACGTCTCAGAGGTGGTTGCGTATGCCCAACAGGTGATTCCGGACTGTCCGCCACGTGCTTCTGGCACGTCTGAGAGGTGGTTCCAACATGCCCGGCAGGTCATTTCGGAGAGTCGTCCAAGTGGTTCTGGCGTAGCCCGCAGGTGATTTTGGCGTGTCCGGCAGGTGTTTCTGGCGAGTCGAGCAGGTGGCTCCGGCATGCTCGGCAGGTGCTTCCGGCGTCTCCGGCACTTGGTTCTGGTGTGTCTGAGAGCTGGTTCCGGCATGTCCGGCAGATGATTCCGGAGTGTCCGCCAAGTGGTTCTGGCATACCCAGCAGGTGATTTTGGCGTGTCAGGGAGGTGGTACCGGTGAGTCGAGCAGGTGGTTCCGGTGTGCTCAGCAGGTGGTTCAGGCGGTTCTGGCAGGTGGTATCCGTCTGTTCGGGGTGTGGTTCCAGCATCTCATGAACACGTTTCTGGCACGTCTGAGATGTGGTTCCAGCCGGCCCGACAGGTGTTTCTGCAGTGTCCGCCAAGCGGTTCTGGCGTAGTTGGCAGGTGATTTTGGCATGACTGGCAGGTGGTTCCAGCAAGCCTGGCAGGTGATTCCAAAGTGTTCACCAACTGGTTGTGGCGTAGCTGGCAGGTGATTTTTGCGTGATCGGCAGGTGGTTCTGGCGAGTCGAGCAGGTGGTTCCGGCGTGCTCGGCTGGTGGTTCAGGCATGGCCGTCACGTGGTTCCATTCTGTCCAGGACGTGTTTCCAGGTTCTCCGGCAGGTGGTTCTGGTACGTCTGAGAGGTGGTTCCGCCATGGCTGGCAGGTGATCCCGGACTGTCCCACAGGTGGTTCTGGCGTAGCCAGCAGTTGATATTGGCCTGTCCGGCAGGTGGTTCCAGCGAGTCGAACAGGTGGCTCCGGCGTTCTTGGCAGGTGGTTCCGGTCAGTCCGGTAGGTGTTTCCGGCGTGTCCGGCACGTGCTTCCGGCACGTCTGAGAGGTGGTTCCGGCATACGCGGCAGGTGATTCCGTAGTGTCCGCCAGGTGGTTCAGGCATACCCCGCAGGTGATTTTGGCGTGTCCGGCAGGTGTTTCTGGCGAGTCGAGCAGGTGGCTCCGGCATGCTCGGCCGGTGCTTCCGGCGTCTCCGGCACTTGGTTCTGGTGTGTCTGAGAGCTGGTTCCGGCATGTCCGGCAGATGATTCCGGACTGTCCGCCATGTGGTTCTGGCATACCCAGCAGGTGATTTTGGCGTGTCAGGGAGGTGGTACCGGTGAGTCGAGCAGGTGGTTCCGGCGTGCTCAGCAGGTGGTTCAGGCGGTTCTGGCAGGTGGTATCCGTCTGTTCGGGGTGTGGTTCCAGCATCTCATGAACACGTTTCTGGCACATCTTAGATGTGGTTCCAGCCGGACCGACAGGTGTTTCCGCAGTTTCCGCCAAGCGGTTCCGGCGTAGTTGGCAGGTGATTTTGGCATGACTGGCAGGTGGTTCCAGCAAGCCTGGCAGGTGATTCCAAAGTGTTCACCAACTGGTTGTGGCGTAGCCGGCAGGTGATTTTTGCGTGATCGGCAGGTGGTTCTGGCGAGTCGATCAGGTGGTTCCGGCGTGCTCGGCAGGTTGTTCAGACGGGTCTGGCAGGTGTTTTCCGTCTGTTCGGGGTGTGGTTCCAGCATCTCATGCACATGGTTCTGGCACGTCTGAGATGTGGTTCCGGCCTGCCCGACAGGTGTTTCCACAGTGTCCGCCAAGTGGTACTGGCGTAGTTGGCAGGTGATTTTGGCATGACCGGCAGGTGGTTCCAGCAAGCCCGGCAGGTGATTCCGAAGTGTTCCCCAACTGGTTGTGGCGTAGCCGGCAGGTGATTTTTGCGTGTCCGGCAGGTGGTTCTGGTGAGTCGAGCAGGTGGTTCCGGCGTGCTCGGCAGGTGCTTCCGGGGTCATTGGCACGTGGTTCTGGCATATCTGAGAGGTGGTTCCGGCATGCCCGGCAGGTGATTCCGGAGTGTTCGCCAAGTGTTTCTGGCGTAGCCGGCAGGTGATTTTGCATGTCCAGCGGTCGTTCCGGCGGGTCGAGCCGGTGGTTCCGGCGTGTCCGGCAGGTGGTTCCGGTCTGTCCGGCAGGTGGTTCTGTGGTGTCCGGCACGAGGTTCAGTCTGATAGGCTGTGCCGGCATGCCCCTCACGTGATTCCGGCTTGTCCCCGAAGTGGTGCTGGTGTAGCGGGCAGGTGATTTTGGCGTGTCCGGCAGGTGGTTCAGGCGAGTTGAGCAGGTGGTTGCGACGTGCTCGGCAGGTGCTTCCGGCGTCTCCGGCACGTGTTTCTGGCACATCTGACTGGTGGTTCCGGCATGCCCAAAAGTTGATTCCGGTCTGTCCGGTAGGTGGTTCCGGCGTGCACGACACGTGGTTCTGGTACGTCTCAGAGGTGGTTGCGTATGCCCAACAGGTGATTCCGGACTGTCCGCCACGTGCTTCTGGCACGTCTGAGAGGTGGTTCCAACATGCCCGGCAGGTCATTTCGGAGAGTCGTCCAAGTGGTTCTGGCGTAGCCCGCAGGTGATTTTGGCGTGTCCGGCAGGTGGTTCCGCCGTGCTCGGCAGGTGGTTCAGGCATGGCCGTCACGTGGTTCCAGTCTGTCCAGGACGTGTTTCCAGCTTCTCCGGCAGGTGGTTCTGGTACGTCTGAGAGGTGGTTCCGCCATGGCTGGCAGGTGATCCCGGACTGTCCCCCAGGTGGTTCTGGCATAGCCAGCACTTGATATTGGCCTGTCCGGCAGGTGGTTCCAGCGAGTCGAAGAGGTGGCTCCGGCGTTCTTGGCAGGTGGTTCCGGTCTGTCCGGTAGGTGTTTCCGGCGTGTCCGGCACGTGTTTCCGGCACGTCTGAGAGGTGGTTCCGGCATGCGCGGCAGGTGATTCCGTAGTGTCCGCCAGGTGGTTCTGGCATACCCGGCAGGTGATTTTGGCGTGTCCGGCAGGTGTTTCTGGCGAGTCGAGCAGGTGGATCCGGCATGCTCGGCAGGTGCTTCCGGCCTCTCCGGCACTTGGTTCTGGTGTGTCTGAGAGCTGGTTCCGACATGTCCGGCAGATGATTCCGGAGTGTCCTCCAAGTGGTTCTGGCATACCCAGCAGGTGATTTTGGCGTGTCAGGGAGGTGGTACCGGTGAGTCGAGCAGGTGGTTCCGGCGTGCTCAGCACGTGGGTCAGGCGGTTCTGGCAGGTGGTATCCGTCTGTTCGGGGTGTGGTTCCAGCATCTCATGAACACGTTTCTGGCACGTCTGAGATGTGGTTCCAGCCGGCCCGACAGGTGTTTCCGCAGTGTCCGCCAAGCGGTTCTGGCGTAGTTGGCAGGTGATTTTGGCATGACTGGCAGGTGGTTCCAGCAAGCCTGGCAGGTGATTCCAAAGTGTTCACCAACTGGTTGTGGCGTAGCCAGCAGGTGATTTTTGCGTGATCGGCAGGTGGTTCCGGCATGCTCGGCTGGTGCTTCCGGGGTCATTGGCACGGGGTTCTGGCATGTCTGAGAGGTGGTTCCTGCATGCCCGGCAAGTGATTCCGGAGTGTTCGCCAAGTGGTTCTGGCATAGTCGGCAGGTGATTTTGGCATGTCCGGCAGGTGGTTCAGGCGAGTTGAGCAGGTGGTTCCAACGTGCTTGGCAGGTGCTTCCGGCGTCTCCGGCACGTGTTTCTGGCACATCTGACAGGTGGTTCCGGCATGCCCGAAAGGTGATTCCGGTCTGTCCGGTAGGTGGTTCCAGCCTGCACGGCATGTGGTTCTGGTACGTCTCAGAGGTGGTTGCGCATGCCCAACAGGTGATTCCGGACTGTCCGCCACATGGTTCTGGCACGTCTGAGAGGTGGTTCCGGCATGCCCGGCAGGTCATCCCAGAGAGTCCTCCAAGTGGTTCTGGCATAACACGCAGGTGATTTTGGCGTGTCTGGCAGGTTGTTCCGTTGTGCTTGGCAGGTGGTTCAGGCTTGGCCGGCAGGTGGTTCCAGACTGTCCAGGACGTGTTTCCAGCTTCTCCGGCAGGTGGTTCTGGTACGTCTGAGAGGTGGTTCCGCCATGGCTGGCAGGTGATTCCGGACCGTCCCCCAGGTGGTTCTGGCATAGCCAGCAGTTGATATTGGCCTGTCCGGCAGGTGGTTCCAGCGAGTCGAACAGGTGGCTCCGGCGTGCTCGGCAGGTGGTTCCGGTCTGTCCGGTAGGTGATTCCGGCGTGTCCGGCACGTGCTTCCGGCACGTCTGAGAGGTGGTTCCGGCATGCGCGACAGGTGGTTTCGGAGTGTCCGCCAGGTGGTTCTGGCGTACCCGGCAGGTGATTTTGGCGTGTCCGGCAGGTGTTTCTGGCGAGTCGAGCAGGTGGCTCCGGCATGCTCGGCAGGTGCTTCCGGCGTCTCCGGCACGTGGTTCTGGTGTGTCTGAGAGCTGGTTCCGGCATGTCCGGCAGATGATTCCGGAGTGTCCGCCAAGTGGTTCTGGCATACCCGGCTGGTGATTTGGGCATGTCAGGTAGGTGGTTCCGGCGAGTCGAGCAGGTGGCTCCGGCGTGCTCGGCAGGTTGTTCAGACGGGTCTGGCAGCTGTTTTCCGTCTGTTCGGGGTCTGGTTCCAGCATCTCATGCACATGGTTCTGGCACGTCTGAGATGTGGTTCCGGCCGGCCCGACAGGTGTTTCCACAGTGTCCGCCAAGTGGTACTGGCGTAGTTGGCAGGTGATTTTGGCATGACCGGCAGGTGGTTCCAGCAAGCCCGGCAGGTGATTCCGAAGTGCTCCCCAACTGGTTGTGGCGTAGCCGGCAGGTGATTTTTGCGTGTCCGGCAGGTGGTTCTGGCGAGTCGAGCAGGTGGTTCCGGCGTGCTCGGCAGGTCCTTCCGGGGTCATTGGCACGTGGTTCTGGCATATCTGAGAGGTGGTTCCGGCATGCCCGGCAGGTGATTCCGGAGTGTTCGCCAAGTGGTTCTGGCATAGTCAGCAGGTGATTTTGGCATGTCCGGCAGGTGGTTCAGGCGAGTTGAGCAGGTGGTTCCAACGTGCTTGGCAGGTGCTTCCGGCGTCTCCGGCACGTGTTTCTGGCACATCTGACTGGTGGTTCCGGCATGCCCAAATGTTGATTCCGGTCTGTCCGGTAGGTGGTTCCGGCGTGCACGGCACGTGGTTCTGGTACGTGTCAGAGGTGGTTGCGTATGCCCAACAGGTGATTCCGGACTGTCCGCCACGTGCCTCTGGCACGTCTGAGAGGTGGTTCCAACATGCCCGGCAGGTCATTTCGGAGAGTCGTACAAGTGGTTCTGGCGTAGCCCGCAGGTGATTTTGGCGTGTCCGGCAGGTGTTTCTGGCGAGTCGAGCAGGTGGCTCCGGCATGCTCGGCCGGTGCTTCCGGCGTCTCCGGCACTTGGTTCTGGTGTGTCTGAGAGCTGGTTCCGGCATGTCCGGCAGATGATTCCGGAGTGTCCGCCAAGTGGTTCTGGCATACCCAGCAGGTGATTTTGGCGTGTCAGGGAGGTGGTACCGGTGAGTCGAGCAGGTGGTTCCGGCGTGCTCAGCAGGTGGTTCAGGCGGTTCTGGCAGGTGGTATCCGTCTGTTCGGGGTGTGGTTCCAGCATCTCATGAACACGTTTCTGGCACGTCTGAGATGTGGTTCCAGGCGGCCCGACAGGTGTTTCCGCAGTGTCCGCCAAGCGGTTCTGGCGTAGTTGGCAGGTGATTTTGGCATGACTGGCAGGTGGTTCCAGCAAGCCCGGCAGGTGATTCCGAAGTGTTCCCCAAGTGGTTGTGGCGTAGCCGGCAGGTGATTTTTGCGTGTCCGTCAGGTGGTTCTGGCGAGTCGAGCAGGTGGTTCCGGCGTGCTCGGCAGGTGCTGCCGGGGTCATTGGTACGTGGTTCTGGCATATCTGAGAGGTGGTTCCGGCATGCCCGGCAGGTGATTCCAGAGTGTTCGCCAAGTGTTTCCGGCGTAGCCGGCAGGTGATTTTGCATGTCCAGCGGTCGTTCCGGCGGGTCGAGCCGGTGGTTCCGGCGTGTCCGGCAGGTGGTTCCGGTCTGTACGGCAGGTGGTTCTGTGGTGTCCGGCACGAGGTTCAGTCTGAGAGGCTGTGCCGGCATGCCCCTCACGTGATTCCGGCTTGTCCCCGAAGTGGTGCTGGTGTAGCGGGCAGGTGATTTTGGCGTGTCCGGCAGGTGGTTCAGGCGAGTTGAGCAGGTGGTTGCGACGTGCTCGGCAGGTGCTTCCGGCGTCTCCGGCACGTGTTTCTGGCACATCTGACTGGTGGTTCCGGCATGCCCAAAAGTTGATTCCGGTCTGTCCGGTAGGTGGTTCCGGCGTGCACGGCACGTGGTTCTGGTACGTGTCAGAGGTGGTTGGGTATGCCCAACAGGTGATTCCGGACTGTCCGCCACGTGCTTCTGGCACGTCTGAGAGGTGGTTCCAACATGCCCGGCAGGTCATTTCGGAGAGTCGTCCAAGTGGTTCTGGCGTAGCCCGCAGGTGATTTTGGCGTGTCCGGCCGGTGGTTCCGCCGTGCTCGGCAGGTGGTTCAGGCATGGCCGTCACGTGGTTCCAGTCTGTCCAGGACGTGTTTCCAGCTTCTCCGGCAGGTGGTTCTGGTACGTCTGAGAGGTGGTTCCGCCATGGCTGGCAGGTGATCCCGGACTGTCCCCCAGGTGGTTCTGGCATAGCCAGCAGTTGATATTGGCCTGTCCGGCAGGTGGTTCCAGCGAGTCGAACAGGTGGCTCCGGCGTTCTTGGCAGTTGGTTCCGGTCTGCCCGGTAGGTGTTTCCGGCGTGTCTGGCATGTGCTTCCGGCACGTCTGAGAGGTGGTTCCGGCATGCGCGGCAGGTGATTCCGTAGTGTCCGCCAGGTGGTGCTGGCATACCTGGCAGGTGATTTTGGCGTGTCCGGCAGGTGTTTCTGGCGAGTCGAGCACGTGGCTCCGGCATGCTCAGCAGGTGCTTCCGGCGTCTCTGGCACTTGGTTCTGGTGTGTCTGAGAGCTGTTTCCGGCATGTCCGGCAGATGATTCCGGAGTGTCCGCCAAGTGGTTCTGGCATACCCAGCAGGTGATTTTGGCGTGTCAGGGAGGTGTTACCGGTGAGTCGAGCAGGTGGTTCCGGCGTGCTAAGCAGGTGGTTCAGGCGGTTCTGGCAGGTGGTATCCGTCTGTTCGGGGTGTGGTTCCAGCATCTCATGAACACGTTTCTGGCACGTCTGAGATGTGGTTCCAGCCGGCCCGACAGGTGTTTCCGCAGTGTCCGCCAAGCGGTTCTGGCGTAGTTGGCAGGTGATTTTGGCATGACCGGCAGGTGGTTCCAGCAAGCCTGGCAGGTGATTCCGAAGTGTTCCCCAAGTGGTTGTGGCGTAGCCGGCAGGTGATTTTTGCGTGATCCTCAGGTGGTTCTGGCGAGTCGAGCAGGTGGTTCCGGCGTGCTCGGCTGGTGCTTCCGGGGTCATTGGCACGGGGTTCTGGCATGTCTGAGAGGTGGTTCCTGCATGCCCGGCAAGTGATTCCGGAGTGTTCGCCAAGTGGTTCTGGCATAGTCGGCAGGTGATTTTGGCATGTCCGGCAGGTGGTTCAGGCGAGTTGAGCAGGTGGTTCCAACGTGCTTGGCAGGTGCTTCCGGCGTCTCCGGCACGTGTTTCTGGCACATCTGACAGGTGGTTCCGGCATGCCCGAAAGGTGATTCCGGTCTGTCCGGTAGGTGGTTCCAGCCTGCACGGCATGTGGTTCTGGTACGTCTCAGAGGTGGTTGCGCATGCCCAACAGGTGATTCCGGACTGTCCGCCACATGGTTCTGGCACGTCTGAGAGGTGGTTCCGGCATGCCCGGCAGGTCATCCCAGAGAGTCCTCCAAGTGGTTCTGGCATAACACGCAGGTGATTTTGGCGTGTCTGGCAGGTTGTTCCGTTGTGCTTGGCAGGTGGTTCAGGCTTGGCCGGCAGGTGGTTCCAGACTGTCCAGGACGTGTTTCCAGCTTCTCCGGCAGGTGGTTCTGGTACGTCTGAGAGGTGGTTCCGCCATGGCTGGCAGGTGATTCCGGACCGTCCCCCAGGTGGTTCTGGCATAGCCAGCAGTTGATATTGGCCTGTCCGGCAGGTGGTTCCAGCGAGTCGAACAGGTGGCTCCGGCGTGCTCGGCAGGTGGTTCCGGTCTGTCCGGTAGGTGATTCCGGCGTGTCCGGCACATGCTTCCGGCACGTCTTAGAGGTGGTTCCGGCATGCGCGACACGTGATTTCGGAGTGTCCGCCAGGTGGTTCTGGCGTACCCGGCAGGTGATTTTGGCGTGTCCGGCAGGTGTTTCTGGCGAGTCGAGCAGGTGGCTCCGGCATGCTCGGCAGGTGCTTCCGGCGTCTCCGGCACGTGGTTCTGGTGTGTCTGAGAGCTGGTTCCGGCATGTCCGGCAGATGATTCCGGAGTGTCCGCCAAGTGGTTCTGGCATACCCGGCTGGTGATTTGGGCATGTCAGGTAGGTGGTTCCGGCGAGTCGAGCAGGTGGCTCCGGCGTGCTCAGCAGGTGGTTCAGGCGGTTCTGGCAGGTGGTATCCGTCTGTTCGGGGTGTGGTTCCAGCATCTCATGAACACGTTTCTGGCATGTCTGAGATGTGGTTCCAGCCGGCCCGACAGGTGTTTCCGCAGTGTCCGCCAAGCGGTTCTGGCGTAGTTGGCATGTGATTTTGGCATGACCGGCAGGTGGTTCCAGCAAGCCTGGCAGGTGATTCCAAAGTGTTCACCAACTGGTTGTGGCGTAGCCGGCAGGTGATTTTTGCGTGATCGGCAGGTGGTTCTGGCGAGTCGAGCAGGTGGTTCCGGCGTGCTCGGCTGGTGCTTCCGGGGTCATTGGCACGGGGTTCTGGCATGTCTGAGAGGTGGTTCCTGCATGCCCGGCAAGTGATTCCGGAGTGTTCGCCAAGTGGTTCTGGCATAGTCGGCAGGTGATTTTGGCATGTCCGGCAGGTGGTTCAGGCGAGTTGAGCAGGTGGTTCCAACGTGCTTGGCAGGTGCTTCCGGCGTCTCCGGCACGTGTTTCTGGCACATCTGACAGGTGGTTCCGGCATGCCCGAAAGGTGATTCCGGTCTGTCCGGTAGGTGGTTCCAGCCTGCACGGCATGTGGTTCTGGTACGTCTCAGAGGTGGTTGTGCATGCCCAACAGGTGATTCCGGACTGTCCGCCACATGGTTCTGGCACGTCTGAGAGGTGGTTCCGGCATGCCCGGCAGGTCATCCCAGAGAGTCCTCCAAGTGGTTCTGGCATAACACGCAGGTGATTTTGGCGTGTCTGGCAGGTTGTTCCGTTGTGCTTGGCAGGTGGTTCAGGCTTGGCCGGCAGGTGGTTCCAGACTGTCCAGGACGTGTTTCCAGCTTCTCCGGCAGGTGGTTCTGGTACGTCTGAGAGGTGGTTCCGCCATGGCTGGCAGGTGATTCCGGACCGTCCCCCAGGTGGTTCTGGCATAGCCAGCAGTTGATATTGGCCTGTCCGGCAGGTGGTTCCAGCGAGTCGAACAGGTGGCTCCGGCGTGCTCGGCAGGTGGTTCCGGTCTGTCCGGTAGGTGATTCCGGCGTGTCCGGCACGTGCTTCCGGCACGTCTGAGAGGTGGTTCCGGCATGCGCGACAGGTGGTTTCGGAGTGTCCGCCAGGTGGTTCTGGCGTACCCGGCAGGTGATTTTGGCGTGTCCGGCAGGTGTTTCTGGGGAGTCGAGCAGGTGGCTCCGGCATGCTCGGCAGGTGCTTCCGGCGTCTCCGGCACGTGGTTCTGGTGTGTCTGAGAGCTGGTTCCGGCATGTCCGGCAGATGATTCCGGAGTGTCCGCCAGGTGGTTCTGGCATACCCGGCTGGTGATTTGGGCATGTCAGGTAGGTGGTTCCGGCGAGTCGAGCAGGTGGCTCCGGCGTGCTCGGCAGGTTGTTCAGACGGGTCTGGCAGCTGTTTTCCGTCTGTTCGGGGTCTGGTTCCAGCATCTCATGCACATGGTTCTGGCACGTCTGAGATGTGGTTCCGGCCGGCCCGACAGGTGTTTCCACAGTGTCCGCCAAGTGGTACTGGCGTAGTTGGCAGGTGATTTTGGCATGACCGGCAGGTGGTTCCAGCAAGCCCGGCAGGTGATTCCGAAGTGCTCCCCAACTGGTTGTGGCGTAGCCGGCAGGTGATTTTTGCGTGTCCGGCAGGTGGTTCTGGCGAGTCGAGCAGGTGGTTCCGGCGTGCTCGGCAGGTCCTTCCGGGGTCATTGGCACGTGGTTCTGGCATATCTGAGAGGTGGTTCCGGCATGCCCGGCAGGTGATTCCGGAGTGTTCGCCAAGTGGTTCTGGCATAGTCGGCAGGTGATTTTGGCATGTCCGGCAGGTGGTTCAGGCGAGTTGAGCAGGTGGTTCCAACGTGCTTGGCAGGTGCTTCCGGCGTCTCCGGCACGTGTTTCTGGCACATCTGACTGGTGGTTCCGGCATGCCCAAATGTTGATTCCGGTCTGTCCGGTAGGTGGTTCCGGCGTGCACGGCACGTGGTTCTGGTACGTGTCAGAGGTGGTTGCGTATGCCCAACAGGTGATTCCGGACTGTCCGCCACGTGCCTCTGGCACGTCTGAGAGGTGGTTCCAACATGCCCGGCAGGTCATTTCGGAGAGTCGTACAAGTGGTTCTGGCGTAGCCCGCAGGTGATTTTGGCGTGTCCGGCAGGTGTTTCTGGCGAGTCGAGCAGGTGGCTCCGGCATGCTCGGCCGGTGCTTCCGGCGTCTCCGGCACTTGGTTCTGGTGTGTCTGAGAGCTGGTTCCGGCATGTCCGGCAGATGATTCCGGAGTGTCCGCCAAGTGGTTCTGGCATACCCAGCAGGTGATTTTGGCGTGTCAGGGAGGTGGTACCGGTGAGTCGAGCAGGTGGTTCCGGCGTGCTCAGCAGGTGGTTCAGGCGGTTCTGGCAGGTGGTATCCGTCTGTTCGGGGTGTGGTTCCAGCATCTCATGAACACGTTTCTGGCACGTCTGAGATGTGGTTCCAGGCGGCCCGACAGGTGTTTCCGCAGTGTCCGCCAAGCGGTTCTGGCGTAGTTGGCAGGTGATTTTGGCATGACTGGCAGGTGGTTCCAGCAAGCCCGGCAGGTGATTCCGAAGTGTTCCCCAAGTGGTTGTGGCGTAGCCGGCAGGTGATTTTTGCGTGTCCGTCAGGTGGTTCTGGCGAGTCGAGCAGGTGGTTCCGGCGTGCTCGGCAGGTGCTGCCGGGGTCATTGGTACGTGGTTCTGGCATATCTGAGAGGTGGTTCCGGCATGCCCGGCAGGTGATTCCAGAGTGTTCGCCAAGTGTTTCCGGCGTAGCCGGCAGGTGATTTTGCATGTCCAGCGGTCGTTCCGGCGGGTCGAGCCGGTGGTTCCGGCGTGTCCGGCAGGTGGTTCCGGTCTGTACGGCAGGTGGTTCTGTGGTGTCCGGCACGAGGTTCAGTCTGAGAGGCTGTGCCGGCATGCCCCTCACGTGATTCCGGCTTGTCCCCGAAGTGGTGCTGGTGTAGCGGGCAGGTGATTTTGGCGTGTCCGGCAGGTGGTTCAGGCGAGTTGAGCAGGTGGTTGCGACGTGCTCGGCAGGTGCTTCCGGCGTCTCCGGCACGTGTTTCTGGCACATCTGACTGGTGGTTCCGGCATGCCCAAAAGTTGATTCCGGTCTGTCCGGTAGGTGGTTCCGGCGTGCACGGCACGTGGTTCTGGTACGTGTCAGAGGTGGTTGGGTATGCCCAACAGGTGATTCCGGACTGTCCGCCACGTGCTTCTGGCACGTCTGAGAGGTGGTTCCAACATGCCCGGCAGGTCATTTCGGAGAGTCGTCCAAGTGGTTCTGGCGTAGCCCGCAGGTGATTTTGGCGTGTCCGGCCGGTGGTTCCGCCGTGCTCGGCAGGTGGTTCAGGCATGGCCGTCACGTGGTTCCAGTCTGTCCAGGACGTGTTTCCAGCTTCTCCGGCAGGTGGTTCTGGTACGTCTGAGAGGTGGTTCCGCCATGGCTGGCAGGTGATCCCGGACTGTCCCCCAGGTGGTTCTGGCATAGCCAGCAGTTGATATTGGCCTGTCCGGCAGGTGGTTCCAGCGAGTCGAACAGGTGGCTCCGGCGTTCTTGGCAGTTGGTTCCGGTCTGCCCGGTAGGTGTTTCCGGCGTGTCTGGCATGTGCTTCCGGCACGTCTGAGAGGTGGTTCCGGCATGCGCGGCAGGTGATTCCGTAGTGTCCGCCAGGTGGTGCTGGCATACCTGGCAGGTGATTTTGGCGTGTCCGGCAGGTGTTTCTGGCGAGTCGAGCACGTGGCTCCGGCATGCTCAGCAGGTGCTTCCGGCGTCTCTGGCACTTGGTTCTGGTGTGTCTGAGAGCTGTTTCCGGCATGTACGGCAGATGATTCCGGAGTGTCCGCCAAGTGGTTCTGGCATACCCAGCAGGTGATTTTGGCGTGTCAGGGAGGTGTTACCGGTGAGTCGAGCAGGTGGTTCCGGCGTGCTAAGCAGGTGGTTCAGGCGGTTCTGGCAGGTGGTATCCGTCTGTTCGGGGTGTGGTTCCAGCATCTCATGAACACGTTTCTGGCACGTCTGAGATGTGGTTCCAGCCGGCCCGACAGGTGTTTCCGCAGTGTCCGCCAAGCGGTTCTGGCGTAGTTGGCAGGTGATTTTGGCATGACCGGCAGGTGGTTCCAGCAAGCCTGGCAGGTGATTCCGAAGTGTTCCCCAACTGGTTGTGGCGTAGCCGGCAGGTGATTTTTGCGTGATCCTCAGGTGGTTCTGGCGAGTCGAGCAGGTGGTTCCGGCGTGCTCGGCTGGTGCTTCCGGGGTCATTGGCACGGGGTTCTGGCATGTCTGAGAGGTGGTTCCTGCATGCCCGGCAAGTGATTCCGGAGTGTTCGCCAAGTGGTTCTGGCATAGTCGGCAGGTGATTTTGGCATGTCCGGCAGGTGGTTCAGGCGAGTTGAGCAGGTGGTTCCAACGTGCTTGGCAGGTGCTTCCGGCGTCTCCGGCACGTGTTTCTGGCACATCTGACAGGTGGTTCCGGCATGCCCGAAAGGTGATTCCGGTCTGTCCGGTAGGTGGTTCCAGCCTGCACGGCATGTGGTTCTGGTACGTCTCAGAGGTGGTTGCGCATGCCCAACAGGTGATTCCGGACTGTCCGCCACATGGTTCTGGCACGTCTGAGAGGTGGTTCCGGCATGCCCGGCAGGTCATCCCAGAGAGTCCTCCAAGTGGTTCTGGCATAACACGCAGGTGATTTTGGCGTGTCTGGCAGGTTGTTCCGTTGTGCTTGGCAGGTGGTTCAGGCTTGGCCGGCAGGTGGTTCCAGACTGTCCAGGACGTGTTTCCAGCTTCTCCGGCAGGTGGTTCTGGTACGTCTGAGAGGTGGTTCCGCCATGGCTGGCAGGTGATTCCGGACCGTCCCCCAGGTGGTTCTGGCATAGCCAGCAGTTGATATTGGCCTGTCCGGCAGGTGGTTCCAGCGAGTCGAACAGGTGGCTCCGGCGTGCTCGGCAGGTGGTTCCGGTCTGTCCGGTAGGTGATTCCGGCGTGTCCGGCACATGCTTCCGGCACGTCTTAGAGGTGGTTCCGGCATGCGCGACACGTGATTTCGGAGTGTCCGCCAGGTGGTTCTGGCGTACCCGGCAGGTGATTTTGGCGTGTCCGGCAGGTGTTTCTGGCGAGTCGAGCAGGTGGCTCCGGCATGCTCGGCAGGTGCTTCCGGCGTCTCCGGCACGTGGTTCTGGTGTGTCTGAGAGCTGGTTCCGGCATGTCCGGCAGATGATTCCGGAGTGTCCGCCAAGTGGTTCTGGCATACCCGGCTGGTGATTTGGGCATGTCAGGTAGGTGGTTCCGGCGAGTCGAGCAGGTGGCTCCGGCGTGCTCAGCAGGTGGTTCAGGCGGTTCTGGCAGGTGGTATCCGTCTGTTCGGGGTGTGGTTCCAGCATCTCATGAACACGTTTCTGGCATGTCTGAGATGTGGTTCCAGCCGGCCCGACAGGTGTTTCCGCAGTGTCCGCCAAGCGGTTCTGGCGTAGTTGGCATGTGATTTTGGCATGACCGGCAGGTGGTTCCAGCAAGCCTGGCAGGTGATTCCAAAGTGTTCACCAACTGGTTGTGGCGTAGCCGGCAGGTGATTTTTGCGTGATCGGCAGGTGGTTCTGGCGAGTCGAGCAGGTGGTTCCGGCGTGCTCGGCTGGTGCTTCCGGGGTCATTGGCACGGGGTTCTGGCATGTCTGAGAGGTGGTTCCTGCATGCCCGGCAAGTGATTCCGGAGTGTTCGCCAAGTGGTTCTGGCATAGTCGGCAGGTGATTTTGGCATGTCCGGCAGGTGGTTCAGGCGAGTTGAGCAGGTGGTTCCAACGTGCTTGGCAGGTGCTTCCGGCGTCTCCGGCACGTGTTTCTGGCACATCTGACAGGTGGTTCCGGCATGCCCGAAAGGTGATTCCGGTCTGTCCGGTAGGTGGTTCCAGCCTGCACGGCATGTGGTTCTGGTACGTCTCAGAGGTGGTTGTGCATGCCCAACAGGTGATTCCGGACTGTCCGCCACATGGTTCTGGCACGTCTGAGAGGTGGTTCCGGCATGCCCGGCAGGTCATCCCAGAGAGTCCTCCAAGTGGTTCTGGCATAACACGCAGGTGATTTTGGCGTGTCTGGCAGGTTGTTCCGTTGTGCTTGGCAGGTGGTTCAGGCTTGGCCGGCAGGTGGTTCCAGACTGTCCAGGACGTGTTTCCAGCTTCTCCGGCAGGTGGTTCTGGTACGTCTGAGAGGTGGTTCCGCCATGGCTGGCAGGTGATTCCGGACCGTCCCCCAGGTGGTTCTGGCATAGCCAGCAGTTGATATTGGCCTGTCCGGCAGGTGGTTCCAGCGAGTCGAACAGGTGGCTCCGGCGTGCTCGGCAGGTGGTTCCGGTCTGTCCGGTAGGTGATTCCGGCGTGTCCGGCACGTGCTTCCGGCACGTCTGAGAGGTGGTTCCGGCATGCGCGACAGGTGGTTTCGGAGTGTCCGCCAGGTGGTTCTGGCGTACCCGGCAGGTGATTTTGGCGTGTCCGGCAGGTGTTTCTGGGGAGTCGAGCAGGTGGCTCCGGCATGCTCGGCAGGTGCTTCCGGCGTCTCCGGCACGTGGTTCTGGTGTGTCTGAGAGCTGGTTCCGGCATGTCCGGCAGATGATTCCGGAGTGTCCGCCAGGTGGTTCTGGCATACCCGGCTGGTGATTTGGGCATGTCAGGTAGGTGGTTCCGGCGAGTCGAGCAGGTGGCTCCGGCGTGCTCGGCAGGTTGTTCAGACGGGTCTGGCAGCTGTTTTCCGTCTGTTCGGGGTCTGGTTCCAGCATCTCATGCACATGGTTCTGGCACGTCTGAGATGTGGTTCCGGCCGGCCCGACAGGTGTTTCCACAGTGTCCGCCAAGTGGTACTGGCGTAGTTGGCAGGTGATTTTGGCATGACCGGCAGGTGGTTCCAGCAAGCCCGGCAGGTGATTCCGAAGTGCTCCCCAACTGGTTGTGGCGTAGCCGGCAGGTGATTTTTGCGTGTCCGGCAGGTGGTTCTGGCGAGTCGAGCAGGTGGTTCCGGCGTGCTCGGCAGGTCCTTCCGGGGTCATTGGCACGTGGTTCTGGCATATCTGAGAGGTGGTTCCGGCATGCCCGGCAGGTGATTCCGGAGTGTTCGCCAAGTGGTTCTGGCATAGTCGGCAGGTGATTTTGGCATGTCCGGCAGGTGGTTCAGGCGAGTTGAGCAGGTGGTTCCAACGTGCTTGGCAGGTGCTTCCGGCGTCTCCGGCACGTGTTTCTGGCACATCTGACTGGTGGTTCCGGCATGCCCAAATGTTGATTCCGGTCTGTCCGGTAGGTGGTTCCGGCGTGCACGGCACGTGGTTCTGGTACGTGTCAGAGGTGGTTGCGTATGCCCAACAGGTGATTCCGGACTGTCCGCCACGTGCCTCTGGCACGTCTGAGAGGTGGTTCCAACATGCCCGGCAGGTCATTTCGGAGAGTCGTACAAGTGGTTCTGGCGTAGCCCGCAGGTGATTTTGGCGTGTCCGGCAGGTGTTTCTGGCGAGTCGAGCAGGTGGCTCCGGCATGCTCGGCCGGTGCTTCCGGCGTCTCCGGCACTTGGTTCTGGTGTGTCTGAGAGCTGGTTCCGGCATGTCCGGCAGATGATTCCGGAGTGTCCGCCAAGTGGTTCTGGCATACCCAGCAGGTGATTTTGGCGTGTCAGGGAGGTGGTACCGGTGAGTCGAGCAGGTGGTTCCGGCGTGCTCAGCAGGTGGTTCAGGCGGTTCTGGCAGGTGGTATCCGTCTGTTCGGGGTGTGGTTCCAGCATCTCATGAACACGTTTCTGGCACGTCTGAGATGTGGTTCCAGGCGGCCCGACAGGTGTTTCCGCAGTGTCCGCCAAGCGGTTCTGGCGTAGTTGGCAGGTGATTTTGGCATGACTGGCAGGTGGTTCCAGCAAGCCCGGCAGGTGATTCCGAAGTGTTCCCCAAGTGGTTGTGGCGTAGCCGGCAGGTGATTTTTGCGTGTCCGTCAGGTGGTTCTGGCGAGTCGAGCAGGTGGTTCCGGCGTGCTCGGCAGGTGCTGCCGGGGTCATTGGTACGTGGTTCTGGCATATCTGAGAGGTGGTTCCGGCATGCCCGGCAGGTGATTCCAGAGTGTTCGCCAAGTGTTTCCGGCGTAGCCGGCAGGTGATTTTGCATGTCCAGCGGTCGTTCCGGCGGGTCGAGCCGGTGGTTCCGGCGTGTCCGGCAGGTGGTTCCGGTCTGTACGGCAGGTGGTTCTGTGGTGTCCGGCACGAGGTTCAGTCTGAGAGGCTGTGCCGGCATGCCCCTCACGTGATTCCGGCTTGTCCCCGAAGTGGTGCTGGTGTAGCGGGCAGGTGATTTTGGCGTGTCCGGCAGGTGGTTCAGGCGAGTTGAGCAGGTGGTTGCGACGTGCTCGGCAGGTGCTTCCGGCGTCTCCGGCACGTGTTTCTGGCACATCTGACTGGTGGTTCCGGCATGCCCAAAAGTTGATTCCGGTCTGTCCGGTAGGTGGTTCCGGCGTGCACGGCACGTGGTTCTGGTACGTGTCAGAGGTGGTTGGGTATGCCCAACAGGTGATTCCGGACTGTCCGCCACGTGCTTCTGGCACGTCTGAGAGGTGGTTCCAACATGCCCGGCAGGTCATTTCGGAGAGTCGTCCAAGTGGTTCTGGCGTAGCCCGCAGGTGATTTTGGCGTGTCCGGCCGGTGGTTCCGCCGTGCTCGGCAGGTGGTTCAGGCATGGCCGTCACGTGGTTCCAGTCTGTCCAGGACGTGTTTCCAGCTTCTCCGGCAGGTGGTTCTGGTACGTCTGAGAGGTGGTTCCGCCATGGCTGGCAGGTGATCCCGGACTGTCCCCCAGGTGGTTCTGGCATAGCCAGCAGTTGATATTGGCCTGTCCGGCAGGTGGTTCCAGCGAGTCGAACAGGTGGCTCCGGCGTTCTTGGCAGTTGGTTCCGGTCTGCCCGGTAGGTGTTTCCGGCGTGTCTGGCATGTGCTTCCGGCACGTCTGAGAGGTGGTTCCGGCATGCGCGGCAGGTGATTCCGTAGTGTCCGCCAGGTGGTGCTGGCATACCTGGCAGGTGATTTTGGCGTGTCCGGCAGGTGTTTCTGGCGAGTCGAGCACGTGGCTCCGGCATGCTCAGCAGGTGCTTCCGGCGTCTCTGGCACTTGGTTCTGGTGTGTCTGAGAGCTGTTTCCGGCATGTCCGGCAGATGATTCCGGAGTGTCCGCCAAGTGGTTCTGGCATACCCAGCAGGTGATTTTGGCGTGTCAGGGAGGTGTTACCGGTGAGTCGAGCAGGTGGTTCCGGCGTGCTAAGCAGGTGGTTCAGGCGGTTCTGGCAGGTGGTATCCGTCTGTTCGGGGTGTGGTTCCAGCATCTCATGAACACGTTTCTGGCACGTCTGAGATGTGGTTCCAGCCGGCCCGACAGGTGTTTCCGCAGTGTCCGCCAAGCGGTTCTGGCGTAGTTGGCAGGTGATTTTGGCATGACCGGCAGGTGGTTCCAGCAAGCCTGGCAGGTGATTCCGAAGTGTTCCCCAACTGGTTGTGGCGTAGCCGGCAGGTGATTTTTGCGTGATCCTCAGGTGGTTCTGGCGAGTCGAGCAGGTGGTTCCGGCGTGCTCGGCTGGTGCTTCCGGGGTCATTGGCACGGGGTTCTGGCATGTCTGAGAGGTGGTTCCTGCATGCCCGGCAAGTGATTCCGGAGTGTTCGCCAAGTGGTTCTGGCATAGTCGGCAGGTGATTTTGGCATGTCCGGCAGGTGGTTCAGGCGAGTTGAGCAGGTGGTTCCAACGTGCTTGGCAGGTGCTTCCGGCGTCTCCGGCACGTGTTTCTGGCACATCTGACAGGTGGTTCCGGCATGCCCGAAAGGTGATTCCGGTCTGTCCGGTAGGTGGTTCCAGCCTGCACGGCATGTGGTTCTGGTACGTCTCAGAGGTGGTTGCGCATGCCCAACAGGTGATTCCGGACTGTCCGCCACATGGTTCTGGCACGTCTGAGAGGTGGTTCCGGCATGCCCGGCAGGTCATCCCAGAGAGTCCTCCAAGTGGTTCTGGCATAACACGCAGGTGATTTTGGCGTGTCTGGCAGGTTGTTCCGTTGTGCTTGGCAGGTGGTTCAGGCTTGGCCGGCAGGTGGTTCCAGACTGTCCAGGACGTGTTTCCAGCTTCTCCGGCAGGTGGTTCTGGTACGTCTGAGAGGTGGTTCCGCCATGGCTGGCAGGTGATTCCGGACCGTCCCCCAGGTGGTTCTGGCATAGCCAGCAGTTGATATTGGCCTGTCCGGCAGGTGGTTCCAGCGAGTCGAACAGGTGGCTCCGGCGTGCTCGGCAGGTGGTTCCGGTCTGTCCGGTAGGTGATTCCGGCGTGTCCGGCACATGCTTCCGGCACGTCTTAGAGGTGGTTCCGGCATGCGCGACACGTGATTTCGGAGTGTCCGCCAGGTGGTTCTGGCGTACCCGGCAGGTGATTTTGGCGTGTCCGGCAGGTGTTTCTGGCGAGTCGAGCAGGTGGCTCCGGCATGCTCGGCAGGTGCTTCCGGCGTCTCCGGCACGTGGTTCTGGTGTGTCTGAGAGCTGGTTCCGGCATGTCCGGCAGATGATTCCGGAGTGTCCGCCAAGTGGTTCTGGCATACCCGGCTGGTGATTTGGGCATGTCAGGTAGGTGGTTCCGGCGAGTCGAGCAGGTGGCTCCGGCGTGCTCAGCAGGTGGTTCAGGCGGTTCTGGCAGGTGGTATCCGTCTGTTCGGGGTGTGGTTCCAGCATCTCATGAACACGTTTCTGGCATGTCTGAGATGTGGTTCCAGCCGGCCCGACAGGTGTTTCCGCAGTGTCCGCCAAGCGGTTCTGGCGTAGTTGGCATGTGATTTTGGCATGACCGGCAGGTGGTTCCAGCAAGCCTGGCAGGTGATTCCAAAGTGTTCACCAACTGGTTGTGGCGTAGCCGGCAGGTGATTTTTGCGTGATCGGCAGGTGGTTCTGGCGAGTCGAGCAGGTGGTTCCGGCGTGCTCGGCTGGTGCTTCCGGGGTCATTGGCACGGGGTTCTGGCATGTCTGAGAGGTGGTTCCTGCATGCCCGGCAAGTGATTCCGGAGTGTTCGCCAAGTGGTTCTGGCATAGTCGGCAGGTGATTTTGGCATGTCTGGCAGGTGGTTCAGGCGAGTTGAGCAGGTGGTTCCAACGTGCTTGGCAGGTGCTTCCGGCGTCTCCGGCACGTGTTTCTGGCACATCTGACAGGTGGTTCCGGCATGCCCGAAAGGTGATTCCGGTCTGTCCGGTAGGTGGTTCCAGCCTGCACGGCATGTGGTTCTGGTACGTCTCAGAGGTGGTTGTGCATGCCCAACAGGTGATTCCGGACTGTCCGCCACATGGTTCTGGCACGTCTGAGAGGTGGTTCCGGCATGCCCGGCAGGTCATCCCAGAGAGTCCTCCAAGTGGTTCTGGCATAACACGCAGGTGATTTTGGCGTGTCTGGCAGGTTGTTCCGTTGTGCTTGGCAGGTGGTTCAGGCTTGGCCGGCAGGTGGTTCCAGACTGTCCAGGACGTGTTTCCAGCTTCTCCGGCAGGTGGTTCTGGTACGTCTGAGAGGTGGTTCCGCCATGGCTGGCAGGTGATTCCGGACCGTCCCCCAGGTGGTTCTGGCATAGCCAGCAGTTGATATTGGCCTGTCCGGCAGGTGGTTCCAGCGAGTCGAACAGGTGGCTCCGGCGTGCTCGGCAGGTGGTTCCGGTCTGTCCGGTAGGTGATTCCGGCGTGTCCGGCACGTGCTTCCGGCACGTCTGAGAGGTGGTTCCGGCATGCGCGACAGGTGGTTTCGGAGTGTCCGCCAGGTGGTTCTGGCGTACCCGGCAGGTGATTTTGGCGTGTCCGGCAGGTGTTTCTGGCGAGTCGAGCAGGTGGCTCCGGCATGCTCGGCAGGTGCTTCCGGCGTCTCCGGCACGTGGTTCTGGTGTGTCTGAGAGCTGGTTCCGGCATGTCCGGCAGATGATTCCGGAGTGTCCGCCAGGTGGTTCTGGCATACCCGGCTGGTGATTTGGGCATGTCAGGTAGGTGGTTCCGGCGAGTCGAGCAGGTGGCTCCGGCGTGCTCGGCAGGTTGTTCAGACGGGTCTGGCAGCTGTTTTCCGTCTGTTCGGGGTCTGGTTCCAGCATCTCATGCACATGGTTCTGGCACGTCTGAGATGTGGTTCCGGCCGGCCCGACAGGTGTTTCCACAGTGTCCGCCAAGTGGTACTGGCGTAGTTGGCAGGTGATTTTGGCATGACCGGCAGGTGGTTCCAGCAAGCCCGGCAGGTGATTCCGAAGTGCTCCCCAACTGGTTGTGGCGTAGCCGGCAGGTGATTTTTGCGTGTCCGGCAGGTGGTTCTGGCGAGTCGAGCAGGTGGTTCCGGCGTGCTCGGCAGGTCCTTCCGGGGTCATTGGCACGTGGTTCTGGCATATCTGAGAGGTGGTTCCGGCATGCCCGGCAGGTGATTCCAGAGTGTTCGCCAAGTGGTTCTGGCATAGTCGGCAGGTGATTTTGGCATGTCCGGCAGGTGGTTCAGGCGAGTTGAGCAGGTGGTTCCAACGTGCTTGGCAGGTGCTTCCGGCGTCTCCGGCACGTGTTTCTGGCACATCTGACTGGTGGTTCCGGCATGCCCAAATGTTGATTCCGGTCTGTCCGGTAGGTGGTTCCGGCGTGCACGGCACGTGGTTCTGGTACGTGTCAGAGGTGGTTGCGTATGCCCAACAGGTGATTCCGGACTGTCCGCCACGTGCCTCTGGCACGTCTGAGAGGTGGTTCCAACATGCCCGGCAGGTCATTTCGGAGAGTCGTACAAGTGGTTCTGGCGTAGCCCGCAGGTGATTTTGGCGTGTCCGGCAGGTGTTTCTGGCGAGTCGAGCAGGTGGCTCCGGCATGCTCGGCCGGTGCTTCCGGCGTCTCCGGCACTTGGTTCTGGTGTGTCTCAGAGCTGGTTCCGGCATGTCCGGCAGATGATTCCGGAGTGTCCGCCAAGTGGTTCTGGCATACCCAGCAGGTGATTTTGGCGTGTCAGGGAGGTGGTACCGGTGAGTCGAGCAGGTGGTTCCGGCGTGCTCAGCAGGTGGTTCAGGCGGTTCTGGCAGGTGGTATCCGTCTGTTCGGGGTGTGGTTCCAGCATCTCATGAACACGTTTCTGGCACGTCTGAGATGTGGTTCCAGGCGGCCCGACAGGTGTTTCCGCAGTGTCCGCCAAGCGGTTCTGGCGTAGTTGGCAGGTGATTTTGGCATGACTGGCAGGTGGTTCCAGCAAGCCCGGCAGGTGATTCCGAAGTGTTCCCCAAGTGGTTGTGGCGTAGCCGGCAGGTGATTTTTGCGTGTCCGTCAGGTGGTTCTGGCGAGTCGAGCAGGTGGTTCCGGCGTGCTCGGCAGGTGCTGCCGGGGTCATTGGTACGTGGTTCTGGCATATCTGAGAGGTGGTTCCGGCATGCCCGGCAGGTGATTCCAGAGTGTTCGCCAAGTGTTTCCGGCGTAGCCGGCAGGTGATTTTGCATGTCCAGCGGTCGTTCCGGCGGGTCGAGCCGGTGGTTCCGGCGTGTCCGGCAGGTGGTTCCGGTCTGTACGGCAGGTGGTTCTGTGGTGTCCGGCACGAGGTTCAGTCTGAGAGGCTGTGCCGGCATGCCCCTCACGTGATTCCGGCTTGTCCCCGAAGTGGTGCTGGTGTAGCGGGCAGGTGATTTTGGCGTGTCCGGCAGGTGGTTCAGGCGAGTTGAGCAGGTGGTTGCGACGTGCTCGGCAGGTGCTTCCGGCGTCTCCGGCACGTGTTTCTGGCACATCTGACTGGTGGTTCCGGCATGCCCAAAAGTTGATTCCGGTCTGTCCGGTAGGTGGTTCCGGCGTGCACGGCACGTGGTTCTGGTACGTGTCAGAGGTGGTTGGGTATGCCCAACAGGTGATTCCGGACTGTCCGCCACGTGCTTCTGGCACGTCTGAGAGGTGGTTCCAACATGCCCGGCAGGTCATTTCGGAGAGTCGTCCAAGTGGTTCTGGCGTAGCCCGCAGGTGATTTTGGCGTGTCCGGCCGGTGGTTCCGCCGTGCTCGGCAGGTGGTTCAGGCATGGCCGTCACGTGGTTCCAGTCTGTCCAGGACGTGTTTCCAGCTTCTCCGGCAGGTGGTTCTGGTACGTCTGAGAGGTGGTTCCGCCATGGCTGGCAGGTGATCCCGGACTGTCCCCCAGGTGGTTCTGGCATAGCCAGCAGTTGATATTGGCCTGTCCGGCAGGTGGTTCCAGCGAGTCGAACAGGTGGCTCCGGCGTTCTTGGCAGTTGGTTCCGGTCTGCCCGGTAGGTGTTTCCGGCGTGTCTGGCATGTGCTTCCGGCACGTCTGAGAGGTGGTTCCGGCATGCGCGGCAGGTGATTCCGTAGTGTCCGCCAGGTGGTGCTGGCATACCTGGCAGGTGATTTTGGCGTGTCCGGCAGGTGTTTCTGGCGAGTCGAGCACGTGGCTCCGGCATGCTCAGCAGGTGCTTCCGGCGTCTCTGGCACTTGGTTCTGGTGTGTCTGAGAGCTGTTTCCGGCATGTCCGGCAGATGATTCCGGAGTGTCCGCCAAGTGGTTCTGGCATACCCAGCAGGTGATTTTGGCGTGTCAGGGAGGTGTTACCGGTGAGTCGAGCAGGTGGTTCCGGCGTGCTAAGCAGGTGGTTCAGGCGGTTCTGGCAGGTGGTATCCGTCTGTTCGGGGTGTGGTTCCAGCATCTCATGAACACGTTTCTGGCACGTCTGAGATGTGGTTCCAGCCGGCCCGACAGGTGTTTCCGCAGTGTCCGCCAAGCGGTTCTGGCGTAGTTGGCAGGTGATTTTGGCATGACCGGCAGGTGGTTCCAGCAAGCCTGGCAGGTGATTCCGAAGTGTTCCCCAAGTGGTTGTGGCGTAGCCGGCAGGTGATTTTTGCGTGATCCTCAGGTGGTTCTGGCGAGTCGAGCAGGTGGTTCCGGCGTGCTCGGCTGGTGCTTCCGGGGTCATTGGCACGGGGTTCTGGCATGTCTGAGAGGTGGTTCCTGCATGCCCGGCAAGTGATTCCGGAGTGTTCGCCAAGTGGTTCTGGCATAGTCGGCAGGTGATTTTGGCATGTCCGGCAGGTGGTTCAGGCGAGTTGAGCAGGTGGTTCCAACGTGCTTGGCAGGTGCTTCCGGCGTCTCCGGCACGTGTTTCTGGCACATCTGACAGGTGGTTCCGGCATGCCCGAAAGGTGATTCCGGTCTGTCCGGTAGGTGGTTCCAGCCTGCACG
Source organism: Equus caballus (assembly GCF_041296265.1). Classification (NCBI taxonomy): domain Eukaryota; kingdom Metazoa; phylum Chordata; class Mammalia; order Perissodactyla; family Equidae; genus Equus; species Equus caballus. The sequence continues at coordinate 1,030,943 of NC_091706.1, read as the reverse complement.
GCATGTGGTTCTGGTACGTCTCAGAGGTGGTTGCGCATGCCCAACAGGTGATTCCGGACTGTCCGCCACATGGTTCTGGCACGTCTGAGAGGTGGTTCCGGCATGCCCGGCAGGTCATCCCAGAGAGTCCTCCAAGTGGTTCTGGCATAACACGCAGGTGATTTTGGCGTGTCTGGCAGGTTGTTCCGTTGTGCTTGGCAGGTGGTTCAGGCTTGGCCGGCAGGTGGTTCCAGACTGTCCAGGACGTGTTTCCAGCTTCTCCGGCAGGTGGTTCTGGTACGTCTGAGAGGTGGTTCCGCCATGGCTGGCAGGTGATTCCGGACCGTCCCCCAGGTGGTTCTGGCATAGCCAGCAGTTGATATTGGCCTGTCCGGCAGGTGGTTCCAGCGAGTCGAACAGGTGGCTCCGGCGTGCTCGGCAGGTGGTTCCGGTCTGTCCGGTAGGTGATTCCGGCGTGTCCGGCACATGCTTCCGGCACGTCTTAGAGGTGGTTCCGGCATGCGCGACACGTGATTTCGGAGTGTCCGCCAGGTGGTTCTGGCGTACCCGGCAGGTGATTTTGGCGTGTCCGGCAGGTGTTTCTGGCGAGTCGAGCAGGTGGCTCCGGCATGCTCGGCAGGTGCTTCCGGCGTCTCCGGCACGTGGTTCTGGTGTGTCTGAGAGCTGGTTCCGGCATGTCCGGCAGATGATTCCGGAGTGTCCGCCAAGTGGTTCTGGCATACCCGGCTGGTGATTTGGGCATGTCAGGTAGGTGGTTCCGGCGAGTCGAGCAGGTGGCTCCGGCGTGCTCAGCAGGTGGTTCAGGCGGTTCTGGCAGGTGGTATCCGTCTGTTCGGGGTGTGGTTCCAGCATCTCATGAACACGTTTCTGGCATGTCTGAGATGTGGTTCCAGCCGGCCCGACAGGTGTTTCCGCAGTGTCCGCCAAGCGGTTCTGGCGTAGTTGGCATGTGATTTTGGCATGACCGGCAGGTGGTTCCAGCAAGCCTGGCAGGTGATTCCAAAGTGTTCACCAACTGGTTGTGGCGTAGCCGGCAGGTGATTTTTGCGTGATCGGCAGGTGGTTCTGGCGAGTCGAGCAGGTGGTTCCGGCGTGCTCGGCTGGTGCTTCCGGGGTCATTGGCACGGGGTTCTGGCATGTCTGAGAGGTGGTTCCTGCATGCCCGGCAAGTGATTCCGGAGTGTTCGCCAAGTGGTTCTGGCATAGTCGGCAGGTGATTTTGGCATGTCTGGCAGGTGGTTCAGGCGAGTTGAGCAGGTGGTTCCAACGTGCTTGGCAGGTGCTTCCGGCGTCTCCGGCACGTGTTTCTGGCACATCTGACAGGTGGTTCCGGCATGCCCGAAAGGTGATTCCGGTCTGTCCGGTAGGTGGTTCCAGCCTGCACGGCATGTGGTTCTGGTACGTCTCAGAGGTGGTTGTGCATGCCCAACAGGTGATTCCGGACTGTCCGCCACATGGTTCTGGCACGTCTGAGAGGTGGTTCCGGCATGCCCGGCAGGTCATCCCAGAGAGTCCTCCAAGTGGTTCTGGCATAACACGCAGGTGATTTTGGCGTGTCTGGCAGGTTGTTCCGTTGTGCTTGGCAGGTGGTTCAGGCTTGGCCGGCAGGTGGTTCCAGACTGTCCAGGACGTGTTTCCAGCTTCTCCGGCAGGTGGTTCTGGTACGTCTGAGAGGTGGTTCCGCCATGGCTGGCAGGTGATTCCGGACCGTCCCCCAGGTGGTTCTGGCATAGCCAGCAGTTGATATTGGCCTGTCCGGCAGGTGGTTCCAGCGAGTCGAACAGGTGGCTCCGGCGTGCTCGGCAGGTGGTTCCGGTCTGTCCGGTAGGTGATTCCGGCGTGTCCGGCACGTGCTTCCGGCACGTCTGAGAGGTGGTTCCGGCATGCGCGACAGGTGGTTTCGGAGTGTCCGCCAGGTGGTTCTGGCGTACCCGGCAGGTGATTTTGGCGTGTCCGGCAGGTGTTTCTGGCGAGTCGAGCAGGTGGCTCCGGCATGCTCGGCAGGTGCTTCCGGCGTCTCCGGCACGTGGTTCTGGTGTGTCTGAGAGCTGGTTCCGGCATGTCCGGCAGATGATTCCGGAGTGTCCGCCAGGTGGTTCTGGCATACCCGGCTGGTGATTTGGGCATGTCAGGTAGGTGGTTCCGGCGAGTCGAGCAGGTGGCTCCGGCGTGCTCGGCAGGTTGTTCAGACGGGTCTGGCAGCTGTTTTCCGTCTGTTCGGGGTCTGGTTCCAGCATCTCATGCACATGGTTCTGGCACGTCTGAGATGTGGTTCCGGCCGGCCCGACAGGTGTTTCCACAGTGTCCGCCAAGTGGTACTGGCGTAGTTGGCAGGTGATTTTGGCATGACCGGCAGGTGGTTCCAGCAAGCCCGGCAGGTGATTCCGAAGTGCTCCCCAACTGGTTGTGGCGTAGCCGGCAGGTGATTTTTGCGTGTCCGGCAGGTGGTTCTGGCGAGTCGAGCAGGTGGTTCCGGCGTGCTCGGCAGGTCCTTCCGGGGTCATTGGCACGTGGTTCTGGCATATCTGAGAGGTGGTTCCGGCATGCCCGGCAGGTGATTCCAGAGTGTTCGCCAAGTGGTTCTGGCATAGTCGGCAGGTGATTTTGGCATGTCCGGCAGGTGGTTCAGGCGAGTTGAGCAGGTGGTTCCAACGTGCTTGGCAGGTGCTTCCGGCGTCTCCGGCACGTGTTTCTGGCACATCTGACTGGTGGTTCCGGCATGCCCAAATGTTGATTCCGGTCTGTCCGGTAGGTGGTTCCGGCGTGCACGGCACGTGGTTCTGGTACGTGTCAGAGGTGGTTGCGTATGCCCAACAGGTGATTCCGGACTGTCCGCCACGTGCCTCTGGCACGTCTGAGAGGTGGTTCCAACATGCCCGGCAGGTCATTTCGGAGAGTCGTACAAGTGGTTCTGGCGTAGCCCGCAGGTGATTTTGGCGTGTCCGGCAGGTGTTTCTGGCGAGTCGAGCAGGTGGCTCCGGCATGCTCGGCCGGTGCTTCCGGCGTCTCCGGCACTTGGTTCTGGTGTGTCTCAGAGCTGGTTCCGGCATGTCCGGCAGATGATTCCGGAGTGTCCGCCAAGTGGTTCTGGCATACCCAGCAGGTGATTTTGGCGTGTCAGGGAGGTGGTACCGGTGAGTCGAGCAGGTGGTTCCGGCGTGCTCAGCAGGTGGTTCAGGCGGTTCTGGCAGGTGGTATCCGTCTGTTCGGGGTGTGGTTCCAGCATCTCATGAACACGTTTCTGGCACGTCTGAGATGTGGTTCCAGGCGGCCCGACAGGTGTTTCCGCAGTGTCCGCCAAGCGGTTCTGGCGTAGTTGGCAGGTGATTTTGGCATGACTGGCAGGTGGTTCCAGCAAGCCCGGCAGGTGATTCCGAAGTGTTCCCCAAGTGGTTGTGGCGTAGCCGGCAGGTGATTTTTGCGTGTCCGTCAGGTGGTTCTGGCGAGTCGAGCAGGTGGTTCCGGCGTGCTCGGCAGGTGCTGCCGGGGTCATTGGTACGTGGTTCTGGCATATCTGAGAGGTGGTTCCGGCATGCCCGGCAGGTGATTCCAGAGTGTTCGCCAAGTGTTTCCGGCGTAGCCGGCAGGTGATTTTGCATGTCCAGCGGTCGTTCCGGCGGGTCGAGCCGGTGGTTCCGGCGTGTCCGGCAGGTGGTTCCGGTCTGTACGGCAGGTGGTTCTGTGGTGTCCGGCACGAGGTTCAGTCTGAGAGGCTGTGCCGGCATGCCCCTCACGTGATTCCGGCTTGTCCCCGAAGTGGTGCTGGTGTAGCGGGCAGGTGATTTTGGCGTGTCCGGCAGGTGGTTCAGGCGAGTTGAGCAGGTGGTTGCGACGTGCTCGGCAGGTGCTTCCGGCGTCTCCGGCACGTGTTTCTGGCACATCTGACTGGTGGTTCCGGCATGCCCAAAAGTTGATTCCGGTCTGTCCGGTAGGTGGTTCCGGCGTGCACGGCACGTGGTTCTGGTACGTGTCAGAGGTGGTTGGGTATGCCCAACAGGTGATTCCGGACTGTCCGCCACGTGCTTCTGGCACGTCTGAGAGGTGGTTCCAACATGCCCGGCAGGTCATTTCGGAGAGTCGTCCAAGTGGTTCTGGCGTAGCCCGCAGGTGATTTTGGCGTGTCCGGCCGGTGGTTCCGCCGTGCTCGGCAGGTGGTTCAGGCATGGCCGTCACGTGGTTCCAGTCTGTCCAGGACGTGTTTCCAGCTTCTCCGGCAGGTGGTTCTGGTACGTCTGAGAGGTGGTTCCGCCATGGCTGGCAGGTGATCCCGGACTGTCCCCCAGGTGGTTCTGGCATAGCCAGCAGTTGATATTGGCCTGTCCGGCAGGTGGTTCCAGCGAGTCGAACAGGTGGCTCCGGCGTTCTTGGCAGTTGGTTCCGGTCTGCCCGGTAGGTGTTTCCGGCGTGTCTGGCATGTGCTTCCGGCACGTCTGAGAGGTGGTTCCGGCATGCGCGGCAGGTGATTCCGTAGTGTCCGCCAGGTGGTGCTGGCATACCTGGCAGGTGATTTTGGCGTGTCCGGCAGGTGTTTCTGGCGAGTCGAGCACGTGGCTCCGGCATGCTCAGCAGGTGCTTCCGGCGTCTCTGGCACTTGGTTCTGGTGTGTCTGAGAGCTGTTTCCGGCATGTCCGGCAGATGATTCCGGAGTGTCCGCCAAGTGGTTCTGGCATACCCAGCAGGTGATTTTGGCGTGTCAGGGAGGTGTTACCGGTGAGTCGAGCAGGTGGTTCCGGCGTGCTAAGCAGGTGGTTCAGGCGGTTCTGGCAGGTGGTATCCGTCTGTTCGGGGTGTGGTTCCAGCATCTCATGAACACGTTTCTGGCACGTCTGAGATGTGGTTCCAGCCGGCCCGACAGGTGTTTCCGCAGTGTCCGCCAAGCGGTTCTGGCGTAGTTGGCAGGTGATTTTGGCATGACCGGCAGGTGGTTCCAGCAAGCCTGGCAGGTGATTCCGAAGTGTTCCCCAACTGGTTGTGGCGTAGCCGGCAGGTGATTTTTGCGTGATCCTCAGGTGGTTCTGGCGAGTCGAGCAGGTGGTTCCGGCGTGCTCGGCTGGTGCTTCCGGGGTCATTGGCACGGGGTTCTGGCATGTCTGAGAGGTGGTTCCTGCATGCCCGGCAAGTGATTCCGGAGTGTTCGCCAAGTGGTTCTGGCATAGTCGGCAGGTGATTTTGGCATGTCCGGCAGGTGGTTCAGGCGAGTTGAGCAGGTGGTTCCAACGTGCTTGGCAGGTGCTTCCGGCGTCTCCGGCACGTGTTTCTGGCACATCTGACAGGTGGTTCCGGCATGCCCGAAAGGTGATTCCGGTCTGTCCGGTAGGTGGTTCCAGCCTGCACGGCATGTGGTTCTGGTACGTCTCAGAGGTGGTTGCGCATGCCCAACAGGTGATTCCGGACTGTCCGCCACATGGTTCTGGCACGTCTGAGAGGTGGTTCCGGCATGCCCGGCAGGTCATCCCAGAGAGTCCTCCAAGTGGTTCTGGCATAACACGCAGGTGATTTTGGCGTGTCTGGCAGGTTGTTCCGTTGTGCTTGGCAGGTGGTTCAGGCTTGGCCGGCAGGTGGTTCCAGACTGTCCAGGACGTGTTTCCAGCTTCTCCGGCAGGTGGTTCTGGTACGTCTGAGAGGTGGTTCCGCCATGGCTGGCAGGTGATTCCGGACCGTCCCCCAGGTGGTTCTGGCATAGCCAGCAGTTGATATTGGCCTGTCCGGCAGGTGGTTCCAGCGAGTCGAACAGGTGGCTCCGGCGTGCTCGGCAGGTGGTTCCGGTCTGTCCGGTAGGTGATTCCGGCGTGTCCGGCACATGCTTCCGGCACGTCTTAGAGGTGGTTCCGGCATGCGCGACACGTGATTTCGGAGTGTCCGCCAGGTGGTTCTGGCGTACCCGGCAGGTGATTTTGGCGTGTCCGGCAGGTGTTTCTGGCGAGTCGAGCAGGTGGCTCCGGCATGCTCGGCAGGTGCTTCCGGCGTCTCCGGCACGTGGTTCTGGTGTGTCTGAGAGCTGGTTCCGGCATGTCCGGCAGATGATTCCGGAGTGTCCGCCAAGTGGTTCTGGCATACCCGGCTGGTGATTTGGGCATGTCAGGTAGGTGGTTCCGGCGAGTCGAGCAGGTGGCTCCGGCATGCTCAGCAGGTGGTTCAGGCGGTTCTGGCAGGTGGTATCCGTCTGTTCGGGGTGTGGTTCCAGCATCTCATGAACACGTTTCTGGCATGTCTGAGATGTGGTTCCAGCCGGCCCGACAGGTGTTTCCGCAGTGTCCGCCAAGCGGTTCTGGCGTAGTTGGCATGTGATTTTGGCATGACCGGCAGGTGGTTCCAGCAAGCCTGGCAGGTGATTCCAAAGTGTTCACCAACTGGTTGTGGCGTAGCCGGCAGGTGATTTTTGCGTGATCGGCAGGTGGTTCTGGCGAGTCGAGCAGGTGGTTCCGGCGTGCTCGGCTGGTGCTTCCGGGGTCATTGGCACGGGGTTCTGGCATGTCTGAGAGGTGGTTCCTGCATGCCCGGCAAGTGATTCCGGAGTGTTCGCCAAGTGGTTCTGGCATAGTCGGCAGGTGATTTTGGCATGTCCGGCAGGTGGTTCAGGCGAGTTGAGCAGGTGGTTCCAACGTGCTTGGCAGGTGCTTCCGGCGTCTCCGGCACGTGTTTCTGGCACATCTGACAGGTGGTTCCGGCATGCCCGAAAGGTGATTCCGGTCTGTCCGGTAGGTGGTTCCAGCCTGCACGGCATGTGGTTCTGGTACGTCTCAGAGGTGGTTGTGCATGCCCAACAGGTGATTCCGGACTGTCCGCCACATGGTTCTGGCACGTCTGAGAGGTGGTTCCGGCATGCCCGGCAGGTCATCCCAGAGAGTCCTCCAAGTGGTTCTGGCATAACACGCAGGTGATTTTGGCGTGTCTGGCAGGTTGTTCCGTTGTGCTTGGCAGGTGGTTCAGGCTTGGCCGGCAGGTGGTTCCAGACTGTCCAGGACGTGTTTCCAGCTTCTCCGGCAGGTGGTTCTGGTACGTCTGAGAGGTGGTTCCGCCATGGCTGGCAGGTGATTCCGGACCGTCCCCCAGGTGGTTCTGGCATAGCCAGCAGTTGATATTGGCCTGTCCGGCAGGTGGTTCCAGCGAGTCGAACAGGTGGCTCCGGCGTGCTCGGCAGGTGGTTCCGGTCTGTCCGGTAGGTGATTCCGGCGTGTCCGGCACGTGCTTCCGGCACGTCTGAGAGGTGGTTCCGGCATGCGCGACAGGTGGTTTCGGAGTGTCCGCCAGGTGGTTCTGGCGTACCCGGCAGGTGATTTTGGCGTGTCCGGCAGGTGTTTCTGGCGAGTCGAGCAGGTGGCTCCGGCATGCTCGGCCGGTGCTTCCGGCGTCTCCGGCACGTGGTTCTGGTGTGTCTGAGAGCTGGTTCCGGCATGTCCGGCAGATGATTCCGGAGTGTCCGCCAAGTGGTTCTGGCATACCCGGCTGGTGATTTGGGCATGTCAGGTAGGTGGTTCCGGCGAGTCGAGCAGGTGGCTCCGGCGTGCTCAGCAGGTGGTTCAGGCGGTTCTGGCAGGTGGTATCCGTCTGTTCGGGGTGTGGTTCCAGCATCTCATGAACACGTTTCTGGCATGTCTGAGATGTGGTTCCAGCCGGCCCGACAGGTGTTTCCGCAGTGTCCGCCAAGCGGTTCTGGCGTAGTTGGCATGTGATTTTGGCATGACCGGCAGGTGGTTCCAGCAAGCCTGGCAGGTGATTCCAAAGTGTTCACCAACTGGTTGTGGCGTAGCCGGCAGGTGATTTTTGCGTGATCGGCAGGTGGTTCTGGCGAGTCGAGCAGGTGGTTCCGGCGTGCTCGGCTGGTGCTTCCGGGGTCATTGGCACGGGGTTCTGGCATGTCTGAGAGGTGGTTCCTGCATGCCCGGCAAGTGATTCCGGAGTGTTCGCCAAGTGGTTCTGGCATAGTCGGCAGGTGATTTTGGCATGTCCGGCAGGTGGTTCAGGCGAGTTGAGCAGGTGGTTCCAACGTGCTTGGCAGGTGCTTCCGGCGTCTCCGGCACGTGTTTCTGGCACATCTGACAGGTGGTTCCGGCATGCCCGAAAGGTGATTCCGGTCTGTCCGGTAGGTGGTTCCAGCCTGCACGGCATGTGGTTCTGGTACGTCTCAGAGGTGGTTGTGCATGCCCAACAGGTGATTCCGGACTGTCCGCCACATGGTTCTGGCACGTCTGAGAGGTGGTTCCGGCATGCCCGGCAGGTCATCCCAGAGAGTCCTCCAAGTGGTTCTGGCATAACACGCAGGTGATTTTGGCGTGTCTGGCAGGTTGTTCCGTTGTGCTTGGCAGGTGGTTCAGGCTTGGCCGGCAGGTGGTTCCAGACTGTCCAGGACGTGTTTCCAGCTTCTCCGGCAGGTGGTTCTGGTACGTCTGAGAGGTGGTTCCGCCATGGCTGGCAGGTGATTCCGGACCGTCCCCCAGGTGGTTCTGGCATAGCCAGCAGTTGATATTGGCCTGTCCGGCAGGTGGTTCCAGCGAGTCGAACAGGTGGCTCCGGCGTGCTCGGCAGGTGGTTCCGGTCTGTCCGGTAGGTGATTCCGGCGTGTCCGGCACGTGCTTCCGGCACGTCTGAGAGGTGGTTCCGGCATGCGCGACAGGTGGTTTCGGAGTGTCCGCCAGGTGGTTCTGGCGTACCCGGCAGGTGATTTTGGCGTGTCCGGCAGGTGTTTCTGGCGAGTCGAGCAGGTGGCTCCGGCATGCTCGGCAGGTGCTTCCGGCGTCTCCGGCACGTGGTTCTGGTGTGTCTGAGAGCTGGTTCCGGCATGTCCGGCAGATGATTCCGGAGTGTCCGCCAGGTGGTTCTGGCATACCCGGCTGGTGATTTGGGCATGTCAGGTAGGTGGTTCCGGCGAGTCGAGCAGGTGGCTCCGGCGTGCTCGGCAGGTTGTTCAGACGGGTCTGGCAGCTGTTTTCCGTCTGTTCGGGGTCTGGTTCCAGCATCTCATGCACATGGTTCTGGCACGTCTGAGATGTGGTTCCGGCCGGCCCGACAGGTGTTTCCACAGTGTCCGCCAAGTGGTACTGGCGTAGTTGGCAGGTGATTTTGGCATGACCGGCAGGTGGTTCCAGCAAGCCCGGCAGGTGATTCCGAAGTGCTCCCCAACTGGTTGTGGCGTAGCCGGCAGGTGATTTTTGCGTGTCCGGCAGGTGGTTCTGGCGAGTCGAGCAGGTGGTTCCGGCGTGCTCGGCAGGTCCTTCCGGGGTCATTGGCACGTGGTTCTGGCATATCTGAGAGGTGGTTCCGGCATGCCCGGCAGGTGATTCCGGAGTGTTCGCCAAGTGGTTCTGGCATAGTCGGCAGGTGATTTTGGCATGTCCGGCAGGTGGTTCAGGCGAGTTGAGCAGGTGGTTCCAACGTGCTTGGCAGGTGCTTCCGGCGTCTCCGGCACGTGTTTCTGGCACATCTGACTGGTGGTTCCGGCATGCCCAAATGTTGATTCCGGTCTGTCCGGTAGGTGGTTCCGGCGTGCACGGCACGTGGTTCTGGTACGTGTCAGAGGTGGTTGCGTATGCCCAACAGGTGATTCCGGACTGTCCGCCACGTGCCTCTGGCACGTCTGAGAGGTGGTTCCAACATGCCCGGCAGGTCATTTCGGAGAGTCGTACAAGTGGTTCTGGCGTAGCCCGCAGGTGATTTTGGCGTGTCCGGCAGGTGTTTCTGGCGAGTCGAGCAGGTGGCTCCGGCATGCTCGGCCGGTGCTTCCGGCGTCTCCGGCACTTGGTTCTGGTGTGTCTCAGAGCTGGTTCCGGCATGTCCGGCAGATGATTCCGGAGTGTCCGCCAAGTGGTTCTGGCATACCCAGCAGGTGATTTTGGCGTGTCAGGGAGGTGGTACCGGTGAGTCGAGCAGGTGGTTCCGGCGTGCTCAGCAGGTGGTTCAGGCGGTTCTGGCAGGTGGTATCCGTCTGTTCGGGGTGTGGTTCCAGCATCTCATGAACACGTTTCTGGCACGTCTGAGATGTGGTTCCAGGCGGCCCGACAGGTGTTTCCGCAGTGTCCGCCAAGCGGTTCTGGCGTAGTTGGCAGGTGATTTTGGCATGACTGGCAGGTGGTTCCAGCAAGCCCGGCAGGTGATTCCGAAGTGTTCCCCAAGTGGTTGTGGCGTAGCCGGCAGGTGATTTTTGCGTGTCCGTCAGGTGGTTCTGGCGAGTCGAGCAGGTGGTTCCGGCGTGCTCGGCAGGTGCTGCCGGGGTCATTGGTACGTGGTTCTGGCATATCTGAGAGGTGGTTCCGGCATGCCCGGCAGGTGATTCCAGAGTGTTCGCCAAGTGTTTCCGGCGTAGCCGGCAGGTGATTTTGCATGTCCAGCGGTCGTTCCGGCGGGTCGAGCCGGTGGTTCCGGCGTGTCCGGCAGGTGGTTCCGGTCTGTACGGCAGGTGGTTCTGTGGTGTCCGGCACGAGGTTCAGTCTGAGAGGCTGTGCCGGCATGCCCCTCACGTGATTCCGGCTTGTCCCCGAAGTGGTGCTGGTGTAGCGGGCAGGTGATTTTGGCGTGTCCGGCAGGTGGTTCAGGCGAGTTGAGCAGGTGGTTGCGACGTGCTCGGCAGGTGCTTCCGGCGTCTCCGGCACGTGTTTCTGGCACATCTGACTGGTGGTTCCGGCATGCCCAAAAGTTGATTCCGGTCTGTCCGGTAGGTGGTTCCGGCGTGCACGGCACGTGGTTCTGGTACGTGTCAGAGGTGGTTGGGTATGCCCAACAGGTGATTCCGGACTGTCCGCCACGTGCTTCTGGCACGTCTGAGAGGTGGTTCCAACATGCCCGGCAGGTCATTTCGGAGAGTCGTCCAAGTGGTTCTGGCGTAGCCCGCAGGTGATTTTGGCGTGTCCGGCCGGTGGTTCCGCCGTGCTCGGCAGGTGGTTCAGGCATGGCCGTCACGTGGTTCCAGTCTGTCCAGGACGTGTTTCCAGCTTCTCCGGCAGGTGGTTCTGGTACGTCTGAGAGGTGGTTCCGCCATGGCTGGCAGGTGATCCCGGACTGTCCCCCAGGTGGTTCTGGCATAGCCAGCAGTTGATATTGGCCTGTCCGGCAGGTGGTTCCAGCGAGTCGAACAGGTGGCTCCGGCGTTCTTGGCAGTTGGTTCCGGTCTGCCCGGTAGGTGTTTCCGGCGTGTCTGGCATGTGCTTCCGGCACGTCTGAGAGGTGGTTCCGGCATGCGCGGCAGGTGATTCCGTAGTGTCCGCCAGGTGGTGCTGGCATACCTGGCAGGTGATTTTGGCGTGTCCGGCAGGTGTTTCTGGCGAGTCGAGCACGTGGCTCCGGCATGCTCAGCAGGTGCTTCCGGCGTCTCTGGCACTTGGTTCTGGTGTGTCTGAGAGCTGTTTCCGGCATGTCCGGCAGATGATTCCGGAGTGTCCGCCAAGTGGTTCTGGCATACCCAGCAGGTGATTTTGGCGTGTCAGGGAGGTGTTACCGGTGAGTCGAGCAGGTGGTTCCGGCGTGCTAAGCAGGTGGTTCAGGCGGTTCTGGCAGGTGGTATCCGTCTGTTCGGGGTGTGGTTCCAGCATCTCATGAACACGTTTCTGGCACGTCTGAGATGTGGTTCCAGCCGGCCCGACAGGTGTTTCCGCAGTGTCCGCCAAGCGGTTCTGGCGTAGTTGGCAGGTGATTTTGGCATGACCGGCAGGTGGTTCCAGCAAGCCTGGCAGGTGATTCCGAAGTGTTCCCCAACTGGTTGTGGCGTAGCCGGCAGGTGATTTTTGCGTGATCCTCAGGTGGTTCTGGCGAGTCGAGCAGGTGGTTCCGGCGTGCTCGGCTGGTGCTTCCGGGGTCATTGGCACGGGGTTCTGGCATGTCTGAGAGGTGGTTCCTGCATGCCCGGCAAGTGATTCCGGAGTGTTCGCCAAGTGGTTCTGGCATAGTCGGCAGGTGATTTTGGCATGTCCGGCAGGTGGTTCAGGCGAGTTGAGCAGGTGGTTCCAACGTGCTTGGCAGGTGCTTCCGGCGTCTCCGGCACGTGTTTCTGGCACATCTGACAGGTGGTTCCGGCATGCCCGAAAGGTGATTCCGGTCTGTCCGGTAGGTGGTTCCAGCCTGCACGGCATGTGGTTCTGGTACGTCTCAGAGGTGGTTGTGCATGCCCAACAGGTGATTCCGGACTGTCCGCCACATGGTTCTGGCACGTCTGAGAGGTGGTTCCGGCATGCCCGGCAGGTCATCCCAGAGAGTCCTCCAAGTGGTTCTGGCATAACACGCAGGTGATTTTGGCGTGTCTGGCAGGTTGTTCCGTTGTGCTTGGCAGGTGGTTCAGGCTTGGCCGGCAGGTGGTTCCAGACTGTCCAGGACGTGTTTCCAGCTTCTCCGGCAGGTGGTTCTGGTACGTCTGAGAGGTGGTTCCGCCATGGCTGGCAGGTGATTCCGGACCGTCCCCCAGGTGGTTCTGGCATAGCCAGCAGTTGATATTGGCCTGTCCGGCAGGTGGTTCCAGCGAGTCGAACAGGTGGCTCCGGCGTGCTCGGCAGGTGGTTCCGGTCTGTCCGGTAGGTGATTCCGGCGTGTCCGGCACGTGCTTCCGGCACGTCTGAGAGGTGGTTCCGGCATGCGCGACAGGTGGTTTCGGAGTGTCCGCCAGGTGGTTCTGGCGTACCCGGCAGGTGATTTTGGCGTGTCCGGCAGGTGTTTCTGGCGAGTCGAGCAGGTGGCTCCGGCATGCTCGGCAGGTGCTTCCGGCGTCTCCGGCACGTGGTTCTGGTGTGTCTGAGAGCTGGTTCCGGCATGTCCGGCAGATGATTCCGGAGTGTCCGCCAGGTGGTTCTGGCATACCCGGCTGGTGATTTGGGCATGTCAGGTAGGTGGTTCCGGCGAGTCGAGCAGGTGGCTCCGGCGTGCTCGGCAGGTTGTTCAGACGGGTCTGGCAGCTGTTTTCCGTCTGTTCGGGGTCTGGTTCCAGCATCTCATGCACATGGTTCTGGCACGTCTGAGATGTGGTTCCGGCCGGCCCGACAGGTGTTTCCACAGTGTCCGCCAAGTGGTACTGGCGTAGTTGGCAGGTGATTTTGGCATGACCGGCAGGTGGTTCCAGCAAGCCCGGCAGGTGATTCCGAAGTGCTCCCCAACTGGTTGTGGCGTAGCCGGCAGGTGATTTTTGCGTGTCCGGCAGGTGGTTCTGGCGAGTCGAGCAGGTGGTTCCGGCGTGCTCGGCAGGTCCTTCCGGGGTCATTGGCACGTGGTTCTGGCATATCTGAGAGGTGGTTCCGGCATGCCCGGCAGGTGATTCCGGAGTGTTCGCCAAGTGGTTCTGGCATAGTCGGCAGGTGATTTTGGCATGTCCGGCAGGTGGTTCAGGCGAGTTGAGCAGGTGGTTCCAACGTGCTTGGCAGGTGCTTCCGGCGTCTCCGGCACGTGTTTCTGGCACATCTGACTGGTGGTTCCGGCATGCCCAAATGTTGATTCCGGTCTGTCCGGTAGGTGGTTCCGGCGTGCACGGCACGTGGTTCTGGTACGTGTCAGAGGTGGTTGCGTATGCCCAACAGGTGATTCCGGACTGTCCGCCACGTGCCTCTGGCACGTCTGAGAGGTGGTTCCAACATGCCCGGCAGGTCATTTCGGAGAGTCGTACAAGTGGTTCTGGCGTAGCCCGCAGGTGATTTTGGCGTGTCCGGCAGGTGTTTCTGGCGAGTCGAGCAGGTGGCTCCGGCATGCTCGGCCGGTGCTTCCGGCGTCTCCGGCACTTGGTTCTGGTGTGTCTCAGAGCTGGTTCCGGCATGTCCGGCAGATGATTCCGGAGTGTCCGCCAAGTGGTTCTGGCATACCCAGCAGGTGATTTTGGCGTGTCAGGGAGGTGGTACCGGTGAGTCGAGCAGGTGGTTCCGGCGTGCTCAGCAGGTGGTTCAGGCGGTTCTGGCAGGTGGTATCCGTCTGTTCGGGGTGTGGTTCCAGCATCTCATGAACACGTTTCTGGCACGTCTGAGATGTGGTTCCAGGCGGCCCGACAGGTGTTTCCGCAGTGTCCGCCAAGCGGTTCTGGCGTAGTTGGCAGGTGATTTTGGCATGACTGGCAGGTGGTTCCAGCAAGCCCGGCAGGTGATTCCGAAGTGTTCCCCAAGTGGTTGTGGCGTAGCCGGCAGGTGATTTTTGCGTGTCCGTCAGGTGGTTCTGGCGAGTCGAGCAGGTGGTTCCGGCGTGCTCGGCAGGTGCTGCCGGGGTCATTGGTACGTGGTTCTGGCATATCTGAGAGGTGGTTCCGGCATGCCCGGCAGGTGATTCCAGAGTGTTCGCCAAGTGTTTCCGGCGTAGCCGGCAGGTGATTTTGCATGTCCAGCGGTCGTTCCGGCGGGTCGAGCCGGTGGTTCCGGCGTGTCCGGCAGGTGGTTCCGGTCTGTACGGCAGGTGGTTCTGTGGTGTCCGGCACGAGGTTCAGTCTGAGAGGCTGTGCCGGCATGCCCCTCACGTGATTCCGGCTTGTCCCCGAAGTGGTGCTGGTGTAGCGGGCAGGTGATTTTGGCGTGTCCGGCAGGTGGTTCAGGCGAGTTGAGCAGGTGGTTGCGACGTGCTCGGCAGGTGCTTCCGGCGTCTCCGGCACGTGTTTCTGGCACATCTGACTGGTGGTTCCGGCATGCCCAAAAGTTGATTCCGGTCTGTCCGGTAGGTGGTTCCGGCGTGCACGGCACGTGGTTCTGGTACGTGTCAGAGGTGGTTGGGTATGCCCAACAGGTGATTCCGGACTGTCCGCCACGTGCTTCTGGCACGTCTGAGAGGTGGTTCCAACATGCCCGGCAGGTCATTTCGGAGAGTCGTCCAAGTGGTTCTGGCGTAGCCCGCAGGTGATTTTGGCGTGTCCGGCCGGTGGTTCCGCCGTGCTCGGCAGGTGGTTCAGGCATGGCCGTCACGTGGTTCCAGTCTGTCCAGGACGTGTTTCCAGCTTCTCCGGCAGGTGGTTCTGGTACGTCTGAGAGGTGGTTCCGCCATGGCTGGCAGGTGATCCCGGACTGTCCCCCAGGTGGTTCTGGCATAGCCAGCAGTTGATATTGGCCTGTCCGGCAGGTGGTTCCAGCGAGTCGAACAGGTGGCTCCGGCGTTCTTGGCAGTTGGTTCCGGTCTGCCCGGTAGGTGTTTCCGGCGTGTCTGGCATGTGCTTCCGGCACGTCTGAGAGGTGGTTCCGGCATGCGCGGCAGGTGATTCCGTAGTGTCCGCCAGGTGGTGCTGGCATACCTGGCAGGTGATTTTGGCGTGTCCGGCAGGTGTTTCTGGCGAGTCGAGCACGTGGCTCCGGCATGCTCAGCAGGTGCTTCCGGCGTCTCTGGCACTTGGTTCTGGTGTGTCTGAGAGCTGTTTCCGGCATGTCCGGCAGATGATTCCGGAGTGTCCGCCAAGTGGTTCTGGCATACCCAGCAGGTGATTTTGGCGTGTCAGGGAGGTGTTACCGGTGAGTCGAGCAGGTGGTTCCGGCGTGCTAAGCAGGTGGTTCAGGCGGTTCTGGCAGGTGGTATCCGTCTGTTCGGGGTGTGGTTCCAGCATCTCATGAACACGTTTCTGGCACGTCTGAGATGTGGTTCCAGCCGGCCCGACAGGTGTTTCCGCAGTGTCCGCCAAGCGGTTCTGGCGTAGTTGGCAGGTGATTTTGGCATGACCGGCAGGTGGTTCCAGCAAGCCTGGCAGGTGATTCCGAAGTGTTCCCCAACTGGTTGTGGCGTAGCCGGCAGGTGATTTTTGCGTGATCCTCAGGTGGTTCTGGCGAGTCGAGCAGGTGGTTCCGGCGTGCTCGGCTGGTGCTTCCGGGGTCATTGGCACGGGGTTCTGGCATGTCTGAGAGGTGGTTCCTGCATGCCCGGCAAGTGATTCCGGAGTGTTCGCCAAGTGGTTCTGGCATAGTCGGCAGGTGATTTTGGCATGTCCGGCAGGTGGTTCAGGCGAGTTGAGCAGGTGGTTCCAACGTGCTTGGCAGGTGCTTCCGGCGTCTCCGGCACGTGTTTCTGGCACATCTGACAGGTGGTTCCGGCATGCCCGAAAGGTGATTCCGGTCTGTCCGGTAGGTGGTTCCAGCCTGCACGGCATGTGGTTCTGGTACGTCTCAGAGGTGGTTGCGCATGCCCAACAGGTGATTCCGGACTGTCCGCCACATGGTTCTGGCACGTCTGAGAGGTGGTTCCGGCATGCCCGGCAGGTCATCCCAGAGAGTCCTCCAAGTGGTTCTGGCATAACACGCAGGTGATTTTGGCGTGTCTGGCAGGTTGTTCCGTTGTGCTTGGCAGGTGGTTCAGGCTTGGCCGGCAGGTGGTTCCAGACTGTCCAGGACGTGTTTCCAGCTTCTCCGGCAGGTGGTTCTGGTACGTCTGAGAGGTGGTTCCGCCATGGCTGGCAGGTGATTCCGGACCGTCCCCCAGGTGGTTCTGGCATAGCCAGCAGTTGATATTGGCCTGTCCGGCAGGTGGTTCCAGCGAGTCGAACAGGTGGCTCCGGCGTGCTCGGCAGGTGGTTCCGGTCTGTCCGGTAGGTGATTCCGGCGTGTCCGGCACATGCTTCCGGCACGTCTTAGAGGTGGTTCCGGCATGCGCGACACGTGATTTCGGAGTGTCCGCCAGGTGGTTCTGGCGTACCCGGCAGGTGATTTTGGCGTGTCCGGCAGGTGTTTCTGGCGAGTCGAGCAGGTGGCTCCGGCATGCTCGGCAGGTGCTTCCGGCGTCTCCGGCACGTGGTTCTGGTGTGTCTGAGAGCTGGTTCCGGCATGTCCGGCAGATGATTCCGGAGTGTCCGCCAAGTGGTTCTGGCATACCCGGCTGGTGATTTGGGCATGTCAGGTAGGTGGTTCCGGCGAGTCGAGCAGGTGGCTCCGGCGTGCTCAGCAGGTGGTTCAGGCGGTTCTGGCAGGTGGTATCCGTCTGTTCGGGGTGTGGTTCCAGCATCTCATGAACACGTTTCTGGCATGTCTGAGATGTGGTTCCAGCCGGCCCGACAGGCGTTTCCGCAGTGTCCGCCAAGCGGTTCTGGCGTAGTTGGCATGTGATTTTGGCATGACCGGCAGGTGGTTCCAGCAAGCCTGGCAGGTGATTCCCAAGTGTTCACCAACTGGTTGTGGCGTAGCCGGCAGGTGATTTTTGCGTGATCGGCAGGTGGTTCTGGCGAGTCGAGCAGGTGGTTCCGGCGTGCTCGGCTGGTGCTTCCTGGGTCATTGGCACGGGGTTCTGGCATGTCTGAGAGGTGGTTACTGCATGCCCGGCAAGTGATTCCGGAGTGTTCGCCAAGTGGTTCTGGCATAGTCGGCAGGTGATTTTGGCATGTCCGGCAGGTGGTTCAGGCGAGTTGAGCAGGTGGTTCCAACGTGCTTGGCAGGTGCTTCCGGCGTCTCTGGCACGTGTTTCTGGCACATCTGACAGGTGGTTCCCCCATGCCCGAAAGGTGATTCCGGTCTGTCCGGTAGGTGGTTCCAGCCTGCACGGCATGTGGTTCTGGTACGTCTCAGAGGTGGTTGCGCATGCCCAACAGGTGATTCCGGACTGTCCGCCACATGGTTCTGGCACGTCTGAGAGGTGGTTCCGGCATGCCCGGCAGGTCATCCCAGAGAGTCCTCCAAGTGGTTCTGGCATAACACGCAGGTGATTTTGGCGTGTCTGGCAGGTTGTTCCGTTGTGCTTGGCAGGTGGTTCAGGCTTGGCCGGCAGGTGGTTCCAGACTGTCCAGGACGTGTTTCCAGCTTCTCCAGCAGGTGGTTCTGGTACGTCTGAGAGGTGGTTCCGCCAGGGCTGGCAGGTGATTCCGGACCGTCCCCCAGGTGGTTCTGGCATAGCCAGCAGTTGATATTGGCCTGTCCGGCAGGTGGTTCCAGCGAGTCGAACAGGTGGCTCCGGCGTGCTCGGCAGGTGGTTCCGGTCTGTCCGGTAGGTGATTCCGGCGTGTCCGGCACGTGCTTCCGGCACGTCTGAGAGGTGGTTCCGGCATGCGCGACAGGTGGTTTCGGAGTGTCCGCCAGGTGGTTCTGGCGTACCCGGCAGGTGATTTTGGCGTGTCCGGCAGGTGTTTCTGGCGAGTCGAGCAGGTGGCTCCGGCATGCTCGGCAGGTGCTTCCGGCGTCTCCGGCACGTGGTTCTGGTGTGTCTGAGAGCTGGTTCCGGCATGTCCGGCAGATGATTCCGGAGTGTCCGCCAAGTGGTTCTGGCATACCCGGCTGGTGATTTGGGCATGTCAGGTAGGTGGCTCCGGCGTGCTCGGCAGGTTGTTCAGACGGGACTGGCAGGTGTTTTCCGTCTGTTCGGGGTGTGGTTCCAGCATCTCATAAACATGGTTCTGGCACGTCTGAGATGTGGTTCCGGCCGGCCCGACAGGTGTTTCCACAGTGTCCGCCAAGTGCTACTGGCGTAGTTGGCAGGTGATTTTGGCATGACCGGCAGGTGGTTCCAGCAAGCCCGGCAGGTGATTCCGAAGTGTTCCCCAACTGGTTGTGGCGTAGCCGGCAGGTGATTTTTGCGTGTCCGGCAGGTGGTTCTGGCGAGTCGAGCAGGTGGTTCCGGCGTGCTCGGCAGGTGCTTCCGGGGTCATTGGCACGTGGTTCTGGCATATCTGAGAGGTGGTTCCGGCATGCCCGGCAGGTGATTCCGGAATGTTCGCCAAGTGTTTCCGGCGTAGCCGGCAGGTGATTTTGCATGTCCAGCGGTCGTTCCGGCGGGTCGAGCCGGTGGTTCCGGCGTGTCCGGCAGGTGGTTCCGGTCTGTCCGGCAGGTGGTTCAGGCGAGTTGAGCAGGTGGTTGTGACGTGCTCGGCAGGTGCTTCCGGCGTCTCCGGCACGTGTTTCTGGCACATCTGACTGGTGGTTCCGGCATGCCCAAAAGTTGATTCCGGTCTGTCCGGTAGGGGGTTCCGGCGTGCACGGCACGTGGTTCTGGTACGTCTCAGAGGTGGTTGCGTATGCCCAACAGGTGATTCCGGACTGTCCGCCACGTGCTTCTGGCACGTCTGAGAGGTGGTTCCAACATGCCCGGCAGGTCATTTCGGAGAGTCGTCCAAGTGGTTCTGGCGTAGCCCGCAGGTGATTTTGGCGTGTCTGGCAGGTTGTTCCGTTGTGCTTGGCAGGTGGTTCAGGCTTGGCCGGCAGGTGGTTCCAGACTGTCCAGGACGTGTTTCCAGCTTCTCCGGCAGGTGGTTCTGGTACGTCTGAGAGGTGGTTCCGCCATGGCTGGCAGGTGATTCCGGACCGTCCCCCAGGTGGTTCTGGCATAGCCAGCAGTTGATATTGGCCTGTCCGGCAGGTGGTTCCAGCGAGTCGAACAGGTGGCTCCGGCGTGCTCGGCAGGTGGTTCCGGTCTGTCCGGTAGGTGATTCCGGCGTGTGCGGCACGTGCTTCCGGCACGTCTGAGAGGTGGTTCCGGCATGCGCGACAGGTGGTTTCGGAGTGTCCGCCAGGTGGTTCTGGCGTACCCGGCAGGTGACTTTGGCGTGTCCGGCAGGTGTTTCTGGCGAGTCGAGCAGGTGGCTCCGGCGTGCTCGGCAGGTGCTTCCGGCGTCTCCGGCACGTGGTTCTGGTGTGTCTGAGAGCTGGTTCCGGCATGTCCGGCAGATGATTCCGGAGTGTCCGCCAAGTGGTTCTGGCATACCCGGCTGGTGATTTGGGCATGTCAGGTAGGTGGTTCCGGCGAGTCGAGCAGGTGGCTCCGGCGTGTTTGGCAGGTTGTTCAGACGGGTCTGGCAGGTGTTTTCCGTCTGTTCGGGGTCTGGTTCCAGCATCTCATGCACATGGTTCTGGCACGTCTGAGATGTGGTTCCGGCCGGCCCGACAGGTGTTTCCACAGTGTCCGCCAAGTGGTACTGGCGTAGTTGGCAGGTGATTTTGGCATGACCGGCAGGTGGTTCCAGCAAGCCCGGCAGGTGATTCCGAAGTGTTCCCCAACTGGTTGTGGCGTAGCCGGCAGTTGATTTTTGCGTGTCCGGCAGATGTTTCCGGCGTGCTCGGCAGGTGCTTCCGGGGTCATTGGCACGTGGTTCTGGCATATCTGAGAGGTGGTTCCGGCATGCCCGGCAGGTGATTCCGGAGTGTTCGCCAAGTGTTTCCGGCGTAGCCGGCAGGTGATTTTGCATGTCCAGCGGTCGTTCCGGCGGGTCGAGCCGGTGGTTCCGGCGTGTCCGGCAGGTGGTTCCGGTCTGTCCGGCAGGTGGTTCTGTGGTGTCCGGCACGAGGTTCAGTCTGAGAGGCTGTGCCGGCATGCCCCTCACGTGATTCCGGCTTGTCCCCGAAGTGGTGCTGGTGTAGCGGGCAGGTGATTTTGGCGTGTCCGGCAGGTGGTTCAGGCGAGTTGAGCAGGTGGTTGCGACGTGCTCGGCAGGTGCTTCCGGCGTCTCCGGCACGTGTTTCTGGCACATCTGACTGGTGGTTCCGGCATGCCCAAAAGTTGATTCCGGTCTGTCCGGTAGGTGGTTCCGGCGTGCACGGCACGTGGTTCTGGTACGTGTCAGAGGTGGTTGCGTATGCCCAACAGGTGATTCCGGACTGTCCGCCATGTGCTTCTGGCACGTCTGTGAGGTGGTTCCAACATTCCCGGCAGGTCATTTCAGAGTCGTCCAAGTGGTTCTGGCGTAGCCCGCAGGTGATTTTGGCGTGTCCGGCAGGTGGTTCCGCCGTGCTCGGCAGGTGGTTCAGCATGGACGGCACGTGGTTCCAGTCTGTCCAGGACGTGTTTCCAGCTTCTCCGGCAGGTGGTTCTGGTACGTCTGAGAGGTGGTTCCGCCATGGCTGGCAGGTGATCCCGGACTGTCCCCCAGGTGGTTCTGGCAAGGCCAGCAGTTGATATTGGCCTGTCCGGCAGGTGGTTCCAGTGAGTCGAAGAGGTGGCTCCGGCGTTCTTGGCAGGTGGTTCCGGTCTGTCCGGTAGGTGTTTCCGGCGTGTCCGGCACGTGCTTCCGGCGCGTCTGAGAGGTGGTTCCGGCATGCGCGGCAGGTGATTCCGTAGTGTCCGCCAGGTGGTTCTGGCATACCCGGCAGGTGATTTTGGCGTGTCCGGCAGGTGTTTCTGGCGAGTCGAGCAGGTGGCTCCGGCATGCTCGGCAGGTGCTTCCGGCGTCTCCGGCACTTGGTTCTGGTGTGTCTGAGAGCTGGTTCCGGCATGTCCGGCAGATGATTCCGGAGTGTCCGCCAAGTGGTTCTGGCATACCCAGCAGGTGATTTTGGCGTGTCAGGGAGGTGGTACCGGTGAGTCGAGCAGGTGGTTCCGGCGTGCTCAGCAGGTGGTTCAGGCGGTTCTGGCAGGTGGTATCCGTCTGTTTGGGGTGTGGTTCCAGCATCTCATGAACACGTTTCTGGCACGTCTGAGATGTGGTTCCAGCTGGCCCGACAGGTGTTTCCGCAGTGTCCGCCAAGCGGTTCTGGCGTAGTTGGCAGGTGATTTTGGCATGACTGGCAGGTGGTTCCAGCAAGCCTGGCAGGTGATTCCAAAGTGTTCACCAACTGGTTGTGGCGTAGCCGGCAGGTGATTTTTGCGTGATCGGCAGGTGGTTCTGGCGAGTCGAGCAGGTGGTTCCGGCGTGCTCGGCTGGTGCTTCCGGGGTCATTGGCACGGGGTTCTGGCATGTCTGTGAGGTGGTTCCTGCATGCCCGGCAAGTGATTCCGGAGTGTTCGCCAAGTGGTTCTGGCATAGTCGGCAGGTGATTTTGGCATGTCCGGCAGGTGGTTCAGGCGAGTTGAGCAGGTGGTTCCAACGTGCTTGGCAGGTGCTTCCGGCGTCTCCGGCACGTGTTTCTGGCACATCTGACAGGTGGTTCCGGCATGCCCGAAAGGTGATTCCGGTCTGTCCGGTAGGTGGTTCCAGCCTGCACGGCATGTGGTTCTGGTACGTCTCAGAGGTGGTTGCGCATGCCCAACAGGTGATTCCGGACTTTCCGCCACATGGTTCTGGAACGTCTGAGAGGTGGTTCCGCCATGGCTGGCAGGTGATTCCGGACCGTCCCCCAGGTGGTTCTGGCATAGCCAGCAGTTGATATTGGCCTGTCCGGCAGGTGGTTCCAGCGAGTCGAACAGGTGGCTCCGGCGTGCTCGGCAAGTGGTTCCGGTCTGTCCGGTAGGTGATTCCGGCGTGTGCGGCACGTGCTTCCGGCACGTCTGAGAGGTGGTTCCGGCATGCGCGACAGGTGGTTTCGGAGTGTCCGCCAGGTGGTTCTGGCGTACCCGGCAGGTGACTTTGGCGTGTCCGGCAGGTGTTTCTGGCGAGTCGAGCAGGTGGCTCCGGCGTGCTCGGCAGGTGCTTCCGGCGTCTCCGGCACGTGGTTCTGGTGTGTCTGAGAGCTGGTTCCGGCATGTCCGGCAGATGATTCCGGAGTGTCCGCCAAGTGGTTCTGGCATACCCGGCTGGTGATTTGGGCATGTCAGGTAGGTGGTTCCGGCGAGTCGAGCAGGTGGCTCCGGCGTGTTTGGCAGGTTGTTCAGACGGGTCTGGCAGGTGTTTTCCCTCTGTTCGGGGTGTGGTTCCAGCATCTCATGCACATGGTTCTGGCACGTCTGAGATGTGGTTCCGGCCGGCCCGACAGGTGTTTCCACAGTGTCCGCCAAGTGCTACTGGCGTAGTTGGCAGGTGATTTTGGCATGACCGGCAGGTGGTTCCAGCAAGCCCGGCAGGTGATTCCGAAGTGTTCCCCAACTGGTTGTGGCGTAGCCGGCAGGTGATTTTTGCGTGTCCGGCAGGTGGTTCTGGCGAGTCGAGCAGGTGGTTCCAGCGTGCTCGGCAGGTGCTTCCGGGGTCATTGGCACGTGGTTCTGGCATATCTGAGAGGTGGTTCCGGCATGCCCGGCAGGTGATTCCGGAGTGTTCGCCAAGTGTTTCCGGCGTAGCCGGCAGGTGATTTTGCATGTCCAGCGGTCGTTCCGACGGGTCGAGCCGGTGGTTCCGGCGTGTCCGGCAGGTGGTTCCGGTCTGTCCGGCAGGTGGTTCTGTGGTGTCCGGCACGAGGTTCAGTCTGAGAGGCTGTGCCGGCATGCCCCTCACGTGATTCCGGCTTGTCCCCGAAGTGGTGCTGGTGTAGCGGGCAGGTGATTTTGGCGTGTCCGGCAGGTGGTTCAGGCGAGTTGAGCAGGTGGTTGCGACGTGCTCGGCAGGTGCTTCCGGCGTCTCCGGCACGTGTTTCTGGCACATCTGACTGGTGGTTCCGGCATGCCCAAAAGTTGATTCCGGTCTGTCCGGGAGGTGGTTCCGGCGTGCACGGCACGTGGTTCTGGTACGTGTCAGAGGTGGTTGCGTATGCCCAACAGGTGATTCCGGACTGTCCGCCACGTGCTTCTGGCACGTCGGAGAGGTGGTTCCAACATGCCCGGCAGGTCATTTCGGAGAGTCGTCCAAGTGGTTCTGGCGTAGCCCGCAGGTGATTTTGGCGTGTCCGGCAGGTGGTTCCGCCGTGCTCGGCAGGTGGTTCAGGCATGGCCGTCACGTGGTTCCAGTCTGTCCAGGACGTGTTTCCAGCTTCTCCGGCAGGTGGTTCTGGTACGTCTGAGAGGTGGTTCCGCCATGGCTGGCAGGTGATCCCGGACTGTCCCCCAGGTGGTTCTGGCATAGCCAGCAGTTGATATTGGCCTGTCCGGCAGGTGGTTCCAGCGAGTCGAACAGGTGGCTCCGGCGTTCTTGGCAGGTGGTTCCGGTCTGTCCGGTAGGTGATTCCGGCGTGTCTGGCACGTGCTTCCGGCATGTCTGAGAGGTGGTTCCGTCATGCGCGACAGGTGATTCCGTAGTGTCCGCCAGGTGGTTCTGGCGTACCCGGCAGGTGATTTTGGCGTGTCCGGCAGGTGTTTCTGGCGAGTCGAGCAGGTGGCTCCGGCGTGCTCGGCAGGTGCTTCCGGCGTCTCCGGCACGTGGTTCTGGTGTGTCTGAGAGCTGGTTCCGGCATGTCCGGCAGATGATTCCGGAGTGTCCGCCAAGTGGTTATGGCATACCCGGCTGGTGATTTGGGCATGTCAGGTAGGTGGTTCCGGCGAGTCGAGCAGGTGGCTCCGGCGTGTTTGGCAGGTTGTTCAGACGGGTCTGGCAGGTGTTTTCCCTCTGTTCGGGGTCTGGTTCCAGCATCTCATGCACATGGTTCTGGCACGTCTGAGATGTGGTTCCGGCCGGCCCGACAGGTGTTTCCACAGTGTCCGCCAAGTGGTACTGGCGTAGTTGGCAGGTGATTTTGGCATGACCGGCAGGTGGTTCCAGCAAGCCCGGCAGGTGATTCCGAAGTGTTCCCCAACTGGTTGTGGCGTAGCCGGCAGGTGATTTTTGCGTGTCCGGCAGGTGGTTCTGGCGAGTCGAGCAGGTGGTTCCGGCGTGCTCGGCAGGTGCTTCCGGGGTCATTGGCACGTGGTTCTGGCATATCTGAGAGGTGGTTCCGGCATGCCCGGCAGGTGATTCCGGAGTGTTCGCCAAGTGTTTCCGGCGTAGCCGGCAGGTGATTTTGCATGTCCAGCGGTCGTTCCGGCGGGTCGAGCCGGTGGTTCCGGCGTGTCCGGCAGGTGGTTCCGGTCTGTCCGGCAGGTGGTTCTGTGGTGTCCGGCACGAGGTTCAGTCTGAGAGGCTGTGCCGGCATGCCCCTCACGTGATTCCGGCTTGTCCCCGAAGTGGTGCTGGTGTAGCGGGCAGGTGATTTTGGCGTGTCCGGCAGGTGGTTCAGGCGAGTTGAGCAGGTGGTTGCGACGTGCTCGGCAGGTGCTTCCGGCGTCTCCGGCACGTGTTTCTGGCACATCTGACTGGTGGTTCCGGCATGCCCAAAAGTTGATTCCGGTCTGTCCGGTAGGTGGTTCCGGCGTGCACGGCACGTGGTTCTGGTACGTGTCAGAGGTGGTTGCGTATGCCCAACAGGTGATTCCGGACTGTCCGCCATGTGCTTCTGGCACGTCTGTGAGGTGGTTCCAACATTCCCGGCAGGTCATTTCAGAGTCGTCCAAGTGGTTCTGGCGTAGCCCGCAGGTGATTTTGGCGTGTCCGGCAGGTGGTTCCGCCGTGCTCGGCAGGTGGTTCAGCATGGACGGCACGTGGTTCCAGTCTGTCCAGGACGTGTTTCCAGCTTCTCCGGCAGGTGGTTCTGGTACGTCTGAGAGGTGGTTCCGCCATGGCTGGCAGGTGATCCCGGACTGTCCCCCAGGTGGTTCTGGCAAGGCCAGCAGTTGATATTGGCCTGTCCGGCAGGTGGTTCCAGTGAGTCGAAGAGGTGGCTCCGGCGTTCTTGGCAGGTGGTTCCGGTCTGTCCGGTAGGTGTTTCCGGCGTGTCCGGCACGTGCTTCCGGCGCGTCTGAGAGGTGGTTCCGGCATGCGCGGCAGGTGATTCCGTAGTGTCCGCCAGGTGGTTCTGGCATACCCGGCAGGTGATTTTGGCGTGTCCGGCAGGTGTTTCTGGCGAGTCGAGCAGGTGGCTCCGGCATGCTCGGCAGGTGCTTCCGGCGTCTCCGGCACTTGGTTCTGGTGTGTCTGAGAGCTGGTTCCGGCATGTCCGGCAGATGATTCCGGAGTGTCCGCCAAGTGGTTCTGGCATACCCAGCAGGTGATTTTGGCGTGTCAGGGAGGTGGTACCGGTGAGTCGAGCAGGTGGTTCCGGCGTGCTCAGCAGGTGGTTCAGGCGGTTCTGGCAGGTGGTATCCGTCTGTTTGGGGTGTGGTTCCAGCATCTCATGAACACGTTTCTGGCACGTCTGAGATGTGGTTCCAGCTGGCCCGACAGGTGTTTCCGCAGTGTCCGCCAAGCGGTTCTGGCGTAGTTGGCAGGTGATTTTGGCATGACTGGCAGGTGGTTCCAGCAAGCCTGGCAGGTGATTCCAAAGTGTTCACCAACTGGTTGTGGCGTAGCCGGCAGGTGATTTTTGCGTGATCGGCAGGTGGTTCTGGCGAGTCGAGCAGGTGGTTCCGGCGTGCTCGGCTGGTGCTTCCGGGGTCATTGGCACGGGGTTCTGGCATGTCTGTGAGGTGGTTCCTGCATGCCCGGCAAGTGATTCCGGAGTGTTCGCCAAGTGGTTCTGGCATAGTCGGCAGGTGATTTTGGCATGTCCGGCAGGTGGTTCAGGCGAGTTGAGCAGGTGGTTCCAACGTGCTTGGCAGGTGCTTCCGGCGTCTCCGGCACGTGTTTCTGGCACATCTGACAGGTGGTTCCGGCATGCCCGAAAGGTGATTCCGGTCTGTCCGGTAGGTGGTTCCAGCCTGCACGGCATGTGGTTCTGGTACGTCTCAGAGGTGGTTGCGCATGCCCAACAGGTGATTCCGGACTTTCCGCCACATGGTTCTGGAACGTCTGAGAGGTGGTTCCGCCATGGCTGGCAGGTGATTCCGGACCGTCCCCCAGGTGGTTCTGGCATAGCCAGCAGTTGATATTGGCCTGTCCGGCAGGTGGTTCCAGCGAGTCGAACAGGTGGCTCCGGCGTGCTCGGCAAGTGGTTCCGGTCTGTCCGGTAGGTGATTCCGGCGTGTGCGGCACGTGCTTCCGGCACGTCTGAGAGGTGGTTCCGGCATGCGCGACAGGTGGTTTCGGAGTGTCCGCCAGGTGGTTCTGGCGTACCCGGCAGGTGACTTTGGCGTGTCCGGCAGGTGTTTCTGGCGAGTCGAGCAGGTGGCTCCGGCGTGCTCGGCAGGTGCTTCCGGCGTCTCCGGCACGTGGTTCTGGTGTGTCTGAGAGCTGGTTCCGGCATGTCCGGCAGATGATTCCGGAGTGTCCGCCAAGTGGTTCTGGCATACCCGGCTGGTGATTTGGGCATGTCAGGTAGGTGGTTCCGGCGAGTCGAGCAGGTGGCTCCGGCGTGTTTGGCAGGTTGTTCAGACGGGTCTGGCAGGTGTTTTCCCTCTGTTCGGGGTGTGGTTCCAGCATCTCATGCACATGGTTCTGGCACGTCTGAGATGTGGTTCCGGCCGGCCCGACAGGTGTTTCCACAGTGTCCGCCAAGTGCTACTGGCGTAGTTGGCAGGTGATTTTGGCATGACCGGCAGGTGGTTCCAGCAAGCCCGGCAGGTGATTCCGAAGTGTTCCCCAACTGGTTGTGGCGTAGCCGGCAGGTGATTTTTGCGTGTCCGGCAGGTGGTTCTGGCGAGTCGAGCAGGTGGTTCCAGCGTGCTCGGCAGGTGCTTCCGGGGTCATTGGCACGTGGTTCTGGCATATCTGAGAGGTGGTTCCGGCATGCCCGGCAGGTGATTCCGGAGTGTTCGCCAAGTGTTTCCGGCGTAGCCGGCAGGTGATTTTGCATGTCCAGCGGTCGTTCCGACGGGTCGAGCCGGTGGTTCCGGCGTGTCCGGCAGGTGGTTCCGGTCTGTCCGGCAGGTGGTTCTGTGGTGTCCGGCACGAGGTTCAGTCTGAGAGGCTGTGCCGGCATGCCCCTCACGTGATTCCGGCTTGTCCCCGAAGTGGTGCTGGTGTAGCGGGCAGGTGATTTTGGCGTGTCCGGCAGGTGGTTCAGGCGAGTTGAGCAGGTGGTTGCGACGTGCTCGGCAGGTGCTTCCGGCGTCTCCGGCACGTGTTTCTGGCACATCTGACTGGTGGTTCCGGCATGCCCAAAAGTTGATTCCGGTCTGTCCGGGAGGTGGTTCCGGCGTGCACGGCACGTGGTTCTGGTACGTGTCAGAGGTGGTTGCGTATGCCCAACAGGTGATTCCGGACTGTCCGCCACGTGCTTCTGGCACGTCGGAGAGGTGGTTCCAACATGCCCGGCAGGTCATTTCGGAGAGTCGTCCAAGTGGTTCTGGCGTAGCCCGCAGGTGATTTTGGCGTGTCCGGCAGGTGGTTCCGCCGTGCTCGGCAGGTGGTTCAGGCATGGCCGTCACGTGGTTCCAGTCTGTCCAGGACGTGTTTCCAGCTTCTCCGGCAGGTGGTTCTGGTACGTCTGAGAGGTGGTTCCGCCATGGCTGGCAGGTGATCCCGGACTGTCCCCCAGGTGGTTCTGGCATAGCCAGCAGTTGATATTGGCCTGTCCGGCAGGTGGTTCCAGCGAGTCGAACAGGTGGCTCCGGCGTTCTTGGCAGGTGGTTCCGGTCTGTCCGGTAGGTGATTCCGGCGTGTCTGGCACGTGCTTCCGGCATGTCTGAGAGGTGGTTCCGTCATGCGCGACAGGTGATTCCGTAGTGTCCGCCAGGTGGTTCTGGCGTACCCGGCAGGTGATTTTGGCGTGTCCGGCAGGTGTTTCTGGCGAGTCGAGCAGGTGGCTCCGGCATGCTCGGCAGGTGCTTCCGGCGTCTCCGGCACTTGGTTCTGGTGTGTCTGAGAGCTGGTTCTGGCATGTCCGGCAGATGATTCCGGAGTGTCCGCCAAGTGGTTCTGGCATACCCGGCTGGTGATTTGGGCATGTCAGGTAGGTGGCTCCGGCGTGCTCGGCAGGTGGTTCAGACGGGTCTGGCAGGTGTTTTCCGTCTGTTCGGGGTGTGGTTCCAGCATCTCATGCACATGGTTGTGGCACGTCTGAGATGTGGTTCCGGCCGGCCCGACAGGTGTTTCCACAGTGTCCGCCAAGTGGTACTGGCGTAGTTGGCAGGTGATTTTGGCATGACCGGCAGGTGGTTCCAGCAAGCCCGGCAGGTGATTCCGAAGTGTTCCCCAACTGGTTGTGGCGTAGCCGGCAGGTGATTTTTGCGTGTCCGGCAGGTGGTTCTGGCGAGTCGAGCAGGTGGTTCCAGCGTGCTCGGCACGTGCTTCCGGGGTCATTGGCACGTGGTTCTGGCATATCTGAGAGGTGGTTCCGGCATGCCCGGCAGGTGATTCCGGAGTGTTCGCCAAGTGTTTCCGGCGTGGCCGGCAGGTGATTTTGCATGTCCAGCGGTCGTTCCGGCGGGTCGAGCCTGTGGTTCCGGCGTGTTCGGCAGGTGGTTCTGTGGTGTCCGGCACGAGGTTCAGTCTGAGAGGCTGTGCCGGCATGCCCGTCACGTGATTCCGGCTTGTCCCCGAAGTGGTGCTGGTGTAAGGGCAGGTGATTTTGGCGTGTCCGTCAGGTGGTTCAGGCGAGTTGAGCAGGTGGTTGCGACGTGCTCGGCAGGTGCTTCCGGCGTCTCCGGCACGTGTTTGTGGCACATCTGACTGGTGGTTCTGGCATGCCCAAAAGTTGATTCCGGTCTTTCCGGTAGGTGGTTCCGGCGTGCACGGCACGTGGTTCTGGTACGTGTCAGAGGTGGTTGCGTATGCCCAACAGGTGATTCTGGACTGTCCGCCACGTGCTTCTGGCACGTCTGAGAGGTGGTTCCAACATGCCCGGCAGGTCATTTCGGAGAGTCGTCCAAGTGGTTCTGGCGTAGCCCGCAGGTGATTTTGGCGTGTCCGGCAGGTGGTTCCAGCGAGTCGAACAGGTGGCTCCGGCGTTCTTGGCAGGTGGTTCCGGTCTGCCCGTTAGGTGTTTCCGGCGTGTCCGGCACGTGCTTCCGGCACGTCTGAGAGGTGGTTCCGGCATGCGCGGCAGGTGATTCCGTAGTGTCCGCCAGGTGGTTCTGGCATACCCGGCAGGTGATTTTGGCGTGTCCGGCAGGTGTTTCTGGCGAGTCGAGCAGGTGGCTCCGGCATGCTCGGCAGGTGCTTCCGGCGTCTCCGGCACTTGGTTCTGGTGTGTCTGAGAGCTGGTTCCGGCATGTCCGGCAGATGATTCCGGAGTGTCCGCCAAGTGGTTCTGGCATACCCAGCAGGTGATTTTGGCGTGTCAGGGAGGTGGTACCGGTGAGTCGAGCAGGTGGTTCCGGCGTGCTCAGCAGGTGGTTCAGGCGGTTCTGGCAGGTGGTATCCGTCTGTTTGGGGTGTGGTTCCAGCATCTCATGAACACGTTTCTGGCACGTCTGAGATGTGGTTCCAGCTGGCCCGACAGGTGTTTCCGCAGTGTCCGCCAAGCGGTTCTGGCGTAGTTGGCAGGTGATTTTGGCATGACTGGCAGGTGGTTCCAGCAAGCCTGGCAGGTGATTCCAAAGTGTTCACCAACTGGTTGTGGCGTAGCCGGCAGGTGATTTTTGCGTGATCGGCAGGTGGTTCTGGCGAGTCGAGCAGGTGGTTCCGGCGTGCTCGGCTGGTGCTTCCGGGGTCATTGGCACGGGGTTCTGGCATGTCTGTGAGGTGGTTCCTGCATGCCCGGCAAGTGATTCCGGAGTGTTCGCCAAGTGGTTCTGGCATAGTCGGCAGGTGATTTTGGCATGTCCGGCAGGTGGTTCAGGCGAGTTGAGCAGGTGGTTCCAACGTGCTTGGCAGGTGCTTCCGGCGTCTCCGGCACGTGTTTCTGGCACATCTGACAGGTGGTTCCGGCATGCCCGAAAGGTGATTCCGGTCTGTCCGGTAGGTGGTTCCAGCCTGCACGGCATGTGGTTCTGGTACGTCTCAGAGGTGGTTGCGCATGCCCAACAGGTGATTCCGGACTGTCCACCACATGGTTCTGGAACGTCTGAGAGGTGGATCCGGCATGCCTGGCAGGTCATCCGAGAGAGTCCACCAAGTGGTTCTGGCATAACACGCAGGTGATTTTGGCGTGTCTGGCAGGTTGTTCCGTTGTGCTTGGCAGGTGGTTCAGGCTTGGCCGGCAGGTGGTTCCAGACTGTCCAGGATGTGTTTCCAGCTTCTCCGGCAGGTGGTTCTGGTACGTCAGAGAGGTGGTCCCGCCATGGCTGGCAGGCGATTCCGGACCGTCCCCCAGGTGGTTCTGGCATAGCCAGCATTTGATATTGGCCTGTCCGGCAGGTGGTTCCAGCGAGTCGAACAGGTGGCTCCGGCGTGCTCGGCAGGTGGTTCCAGTCTGTCCGGAAGGTGATTCCGGCGTGTCCGGCACGTGCTTCCGGCACGTCTGAGATGTGGTTCCGGCATGCGCGACACGTGATTTCGGCGTTTCCGCCAGGTGGTTCTGGCGTACCCGGCAGGTGATTTTGGCGTGTCCGGCAGGTGTTTCTGGCGAGTCGAGCAGGTGGCTCCGGCATGCTCGGCAGGTGCTTCCGGCGTCTCCGGCACGTGGTTCTGGTGTGTCTGAGAGCTGGTTCCGGCATGTCCGGCAGATGATTCCGGAGTGTCCGCCAAGTGGTTCTGGCATACCCGGCTGGTGATTTGGGCATGTCAGGTAGGTGGCTCCGGCGTGCTCGGCAGGTTGTTCAGACGGGTCTGGCAGGTGTTTTCCGTCTGTTCGGGGTGTGGTTCCAGCATCTCATGCACATGGTTCTGGCACGTCTGAGATGTGGTTCCGGCCGGCCCGACAGGTGTTTCCACAGTGTCCGCCAAGTGGTACTGGCGTAGTTGGCAGGTGATTTTGGCATGACCGGCAGGTGGTTCCAGCAAGCCCGGCAGGTGATTCCGAAGTGTTCCCCAACTGGTTGTGGCGTAGCCGGCAGGTGATTTTTGCGTGTCCGGCAGGTGGTTCTGGCGAGTCGAGCAGGTGGTTCCGGCGTGCTCGGCAGGTGCTTCCGGGGTCATTGGCACGTGGTTCTGGCATATCTGAGAGGTGGTTCCGGCATGCCCGGCAGGTGATTCCGGAGTGTTCGCCAAGTGTTTCCGGCGTAGCCGGCAGGTGATTTTGCATGTCCAGCGGTCGTTCCGGCGGGTCGAGCCGGTGGTTCCGGCGTGTCCGGCAGGTGGTTCCGGTCTGTCCGGCAGGTGGTTCTGTGGTGTCCGGCACGAGGTTCAGTCTGAGAGGCTGTGCCGGCATGCCCCTCACGTGATTCCGGCTTGTCCCCGAAGTGGTGCTGGTGTAGCGGGCAGGTGATTTTGGCGTGTCCGGCAGGTGGTTCAGGCGAGTTGAGCAGGTGGTTGCGACGTGCTCGGCAGGTGCTTCCGGCGTCTCCGGCACGTGTTTCTGGCACATCTGACTGGTGGTTCAGGCATGCCCAAAAGTTGATTCCGGTCTGTCCGGGAGGTGGTTCCGGCGTCCACGGCACGTGGTTCTGGTACGTGTCAGAGGTGGTTGCGTATGCCCAACAGGTGATTCCGGACTGTCCGCCACGTGCTTCTGGCACGTCTGAGAGGTGGTTCCAACATGCCCGGCAGGTCATTTCGGAGAGTCGTCCAAGTGGTTCTGGCGTAGCCCGCAGGTGATTTTGGCGTGTCCGGCAGGTGGTTCCGCCGTGCTCGGCAGGTGGTTCAGGCATGGCCGTCACGTGGTTCCAGTCTGTCCAGGACGTGTTTCCAGCTTCTCCGGCAGGTGGTTCTGGTACGTCTGAGAGGTGGTTCCGCCATGGCTGGCAGGTGATCCCGGACTGTCCCCCAGGTGGTTCTGGCATAGCCAGCAGTTGATATTGGCCTGTCCGGCAGGTGGTTCCAGCGAGTCGAACAGTTGGCTCCGGCGTTCTTGGCAGGTGGTTCCGGTCTGTCCGGTAGGTGATTCCGGCGTGTGTGGCACGTGCTTCCCGCATGTCTGAGAGGTGGTTCCGTCATGCGTGACAGGTGATTCCGGAGTGTCCGCCAGGTGGTTCTGGCGTACCCGGCAGGTGATTTTGGCGTGTCCGGCAGGTGTTTCTGGCGAGTCGAGCAGGTGGCTCCGGCATGCTCGGCAGGTGCTTCCGGCGTCTCCGGCACTTGGTTCTGGTGAGTCTGAGAGCTGGTTCTGGCATGTCCGGCAGATGATTCCGGAGTGTCCGCCAAGTGGTTCTGGCATACCCGGCTGGTGATTTGGGCATGTCAGGTAGGTGGCTCCGGCGTGCTCGGCAGGTGGTTCAGACGGGTCTGGCAGGTGTTTTCCGTCTGTTCGGGGTGTGGTTCCAGCATCTCATGCACATGGTTCTGGCACGTCTGAGATGTGGTTCCGGCCGGCCCGACAGGTGTTTCCACAGTGTCCGCCAAGTGGTACTGGCGTAGTTGGCAGGTGATTTTGGCATGACCGGCAGGTGGTTCCAGCAAGCCCGGCAGGTGATTCCGAAGTGTTCCCCAACTGGTTGTGGCGTAGCCGGCAGGTGATTTTTGCGTGTCCGGCAGGTGGTTCTGGCGAGTCGAGCAGGTGGTTCCAGCGTGCTCGGCACGTGCTTCCGGGGTCATTGGCACGTGGTTCTGGCATATCTGAGAGGTGGTTCCGGCATGCCCGGCAGGTGATTCCGGAGTGTTCGCCAAGTGTTTCCGGCGTGGCCGGCAGGTGATTTTGCATGTCCAGCGGTCGTTCCGGCGGGTCGAGCCGGTGGTTCCGGCGTGTCCGGCAGGTGGTTCTGTGGTGTCCGGCACGAGGTTCAGTCTGAGAGGCTGTGCCGGCATGCCCCTCACGTGATTCCGGCTTGTCCCCGAAGTGGTGCTGGTGTAAGGGCAGGTGATTTTGGCGTGTCCGTCAGGTGGTTCAGGCGAGTTGAGCAGGTGGGTGCGACGTGCTCGGCAGGTGCTTCCGGCGTCTCCGGCACGTGTTTCTGGCACATCTGACTGGTGGTTCTGGCATGCCCAAAAGTTGATTCCGGTCTGTCCGGTAGGTGGTTCCGGCGTGCACGGCACGTGGTTCTGGTACGTGTCAGAGGTGGTTGCGTATGCCCAACAGGTGATTCCGGACTGTCCGCCACGTGCTTCTGGCACGTCTGAGAGGTGGTTCCAACATGCCCGGCAGGTCATTTCGGAGAGTCGTCCAAGTGGTTCTGGCGTAGCCCGCAGGTGATTTTGGCGTGTCCGGCAGGTGGTTCCGCCGTGCTCGGCAGGTGGTTCAGGCATGGCCGTCACGTAGTTCCAGTCTGTCCAGGACGTGCTTCCAGCTTCTCGGGCAGGTGGTTCTGGTACGTCTGAGAGGTGGTTCCGCCATGGCTGGCAGGTGATCCCGGACTGTCCCCCAGGTGGTTCTGGCATAGCCAGCAGTTGATATTGGCCTGTCCGGCAGGTGGTTCCAGCGAGTCGAACAGGTGGCTCCGGCGTTCTTGGCAGGTGGTTCCGGTCTGCCCGGTAGGTGTTTCCGGCGTGTCCGGCACGTGCTTCCGGCACGTCTGTGAGGTGGTTCCGGCATGTGCGGCAGGTGATTCCGTAGTGTCCGCCAGGTGGTTCTGGCATACCCGGCAGGTGATTTTGGCGTGTCCGGCAGGTGTTTCTGGCGAGTCGAGCAGGTGGCTCCGGCATGCTCGGCAGGTGCTTCCGGCGTCTCCGGCACTTGGTTCTGGTGTGTCTGAGAGCTGGTTCCGGCATGTCCGGCAGATGATTCCGGAGTGTCCGCCAAGTGGTTCTGGCATACCCAGCAGGTGATTTTGGCGTGTCAGGGAGGTGGTACCGGTGAGTCGAGCAGGTGGTTCCGGCGTGCTCAGCAGGTGGTTCAGGCGGTTCTGGCAGGTGGTATCCGTCTGTTTGGGGTGTGGTTCCAGCATCTCATGAACACGTTTCTGGCACGTCTGAGATGTGGTTCCAGCTGGCCCGACAGGTGTTTCCGCAGTGTCCGCCAAGCGGTTCTGGCGTAGTTGGCAGGTGATTTTGGCATGACTGGCAGGTGGTTCCAGCAAGCCTGGCAGGTGATTCCAAAGTGTTCACCAACTGGTTGTGGCGTAGCCGGCAGGTGATTTTTGCGTGATCGGCAGGTGGTTCTGGCGAGTCGAGCAGGTGGTTCCGGCGTGCTCGGCTGGTGCTTCCGGGGTCATTGGCACGGGGTTCTGGCATGTCTGTGAGGTGGTTCCTGCATGCCCGGCAAGTGATTCCGGAGTGTTCGCCAAGTGGTTCTGGCATAGTCGGCAGGTGATTTTGGCATGTCCGGCAGGTGGTTCAGGCGAGTTGAGCAGGTGGTTCCAACGTGCTTGGCAGGTGCTTCCGGCGTCTCCGGCACGTGTTTCTGGCACATCTGACAGGTGGTTCCGGCATGCCCGAAAGGTGATTCCGGTCTGTCCGGTAGGTGGTTCCAGCCTGCACGGCATGTGGTTCTGGTACGTCTCAGAGGTGGTTGCGCATGCCCAACAGGTGATTCCGGACTGTCCGCCACATGGTTCTGGAACGTCTGAGAGGTGGTTCCGCCATGGCTGGCAGGTGATTCCGGACCGTCCCCCAGGTGGTTCTGGCATAGCCAGCAGTTGATATTGGCCTGTCCGGCAGGTGGTTCCAGCGAGTCGAACAGGTGGCTCCGGCGTGCTCGGCAGGTGGTTCCGGTCTGTCCGGTAGGTGATTCCGGCGTGTGCGGCACGTGCTTCCGGCACGTCTGAGAGGTGGTTCCGGCATGCGCGACAGGTGGTTTCGGAGTGTCCGCCAGGTGGTTCTGGCGTACCCGGCAGGTGACTTTGGCGTGTCCGGCAGGTGTTTCTGGCGAGTCGAGCAGGTGGCTCCGGCGTGCTCGGCAGGTGCTTCCGGCGTCTCCGGCACGTGGTTCTGGTGTGTCTGAGAGCTGGTTCCGGCATGTCCGGCAGATGATTCCGGAGTGTCCGCCAAGTGGTTCTGGCATACCCGGCTGGTGATTTGGGCATGTCAGGTAGGTGGTTCCGGCGAGTCGAGCAGGTGGCTCCGGCGTGTTTGGCAGGTTGTTCAGACGGGTCTGGCAGGTGTTTTCCCTCTGTTCGGGGTGTGGTTCCAGCATCTCATGCACATGGTTCTGGCACGTCTGAGATGTGGTTCCGGCCGGCCCGACAGGTGTTTCCACAGTGTCCGCCAAGTGGTACTGGCGTAGTTGGCAGGTGATTTTGGCATGACCGGCAGGTGTTTCCAGCAAGCCCGGCAGGTGATTCCGAAGTGTTCCCCAACTGGTTGTGGCGTAGCCGGCAGGTGATTTTTGCGTGTCCGGCAGGTGGTTCTGGCGAGTCGAGCAGGTGGTTCCAGCGTGCTCGGCAGGTGCTTCCGGGGTCATTGGCACGTGGTTCTGGCATATCTGAGAGGTGGTTCCGGCATGCCCGGCAGGTGATTCCGGAGTGTTCGCCAAGTGTTTCCGGCGTAGCCGGCAGGTGATTTTGCATGTCCAGCGGTCGTTCCGACGGGTCGAGCCGGTGGTTCCGGCGTGTCCGGCAGGTGGTTCCGGTCTGTCCGGCAGGTGGTTCTGTGGTGTCCGGCACGAGGTTCAGTCTGAGAGGCTGTGCCGGCATGCCCCTCACGTGATTCCGGCTTGTCCCCGAAGTGGTGCTGGTGTAGCGGGCAGGTGATTTTGGCGTGTCCGGCAGGTGGTTCAGGCGAGTTGAGCAGGTGGTTGCGACGTGCTCGGCAGGTGCTTCCGGCGTCTCCGGCACGTGTTTCTGGCACATCTGACTGGTGGTTCCGGCATGCCCAAAAGTTGATTCCGGTCTGTCCGGGAGGTGGTTCCGGCGTGCACGGCACGTGGTTCTGGTACGTGTCAGAGGTGGTTGCGTATGCCCAACAGGTGATTCCGGACTGTCCGCCACGTGCTTCTGGCACGTCGGAGAGGTGGTTCCAACATGCCCGGCAGGTCATTTCGGAGAGTCGTCCAAGTGGTTCTGGCGTAGCCCGCAGGTGATTTTGGCGTGTCCGGCAGGTGGTTCCGCCGTGCTCGGCAGGTGGTTCAGGCATGGCCGTCACGTGGTTCCAGTCTGTCCAGGACGTGTTTCCAGCTTCTCCGGCAGGTGGTTCTGGTACGTCTGAGAGGTGGTTCCGCCATGGCTGGCAGGTGATCCCGGACTGTCCCCCAGGTGGTTCTGGCATAGCCAGCAGTTGATATTGGCCTGTCCGGCAGGTGGTTCCAGCGAGTCGAACAGGTGGCTCCGGCGTTCTTGGCAGGTGGTTCCGGTCTGTCCGGTAGGTGATTCCGGCGTGTCTGGCACGTGCTTCCGGCATGTCTGAGAGGTGGTTCCGTCATGCGCGACAGGTGATTCCGTAGTGTCCGCCAGGTGGTTCTGGCGTACCCGGCAGGTGATTTTGGCGTGTCCGGCAGGTGTTTCTGGCGAGTCGAGCAGGTGGCTCCGGCATGCTCGGCAGGTGCTTCCGGCGTCTCCGGCACTTGGTTCTGGTGTGTCTGAGAGCTGGTTCTGGCATGTCCGGCAGATGATTCCGGAGTGTCCGCCAAGTGGTTCTGGCATACCCGGCTGGTGATTTGGGCATGTCAGGTAGGTGGCTCCGGCGTGCTCGGCAGGTGGTTCAGACGGGTCTGGCAGGTGGTATCCGTCTGTTCGGGGTGTGGTTCCAGCATCTCATGCACATGGTTGTGGCACGTCTGAGATGTGGTTCCGGCCGGCCCGACAGGTGTTTCCACAGTGTCCGCCAAGTGGTACTGGCGTAGTTGGCAGGTGATTTTGGCATGACCGGCAGGTGGTTCCAGCAAGCCCGGCAGGTGATTCCGAAGTGTTCCCCAACTGGTTGTGGCGTAGCCGGCAGGTGATTTTTGCGTGTCCGGCAGGTGGTTCTGGCGAGTCGAGCAGGTGGTTCCAGCGTGCTCGGCACGTGCTTCCGGGGTCATTGGCACGTGGTTCTGGCATATCTGAGAGGTGGTTCCGGCATGCCCGGCAGGTGATTCCGGAGTGTTCGCCAAGTGTTTCCGGCGTGGCCGGCAGGTGATTTTGCATGTCCAGCGGTCGTTCCGGCGGGTCGAGCCTGTGGTTCCGGCGTGTTCGGCAGGTGGTTCTGTGGTGTCCGGCACGAGGTTCAGTCTGAGAGGCTGTGCCGGCATGCCCGTCACGTGATTCCGGCTTGTCCCCGAAGTGGTGCTGGTGTAAGGGCAGGTGATTTTGGCGTGTCCGTCAGGTGGTTCAGGCGAGTTGAGCAGGTGGTTGCGACGTGCTCGGCAGGTGCTTCCGGCGTCTCCGGCACGTGTTTGTGGCACATCTGACTGGTGGTTCTGGCATGCCCAAAAGTTGATTCCGGTCTTTCCGGTAGGTGGTTCCGGCGTGCACGGCACGTGGTTCTGGTACGTGTCAGAGGTGGTTGCGTATGCCCAACAGGTGATTCTGGACTGTCCGCCACGTGCTTCTGGCACGTCTGAGAGGTGGTTCCAACATGCCCGGCAGGTCATTTCGGAGAGTCGTCCAAGTGGTTCTGGCGTAGCCCGCAGGTGATTTTGGCGTGTCCGGCAGGTGGTTCCAGCGAGTCGAACAGGTGGCTCCGGCGTTCTTGGCAGGTGGTTCCGGTCTGCCCGGTAGGTGTTTCCGGCGTGTCCGGCACGTGCTTCCGGCACGTCTGAGAGGTGGTTCCGGCATGCGCGGCAGGTGATTCCGTAGTGTCCGCCAGGTGGTTCTGGCATACCCGGCAGGTGATTTTGGCGTGTCCGGCAGGTGTTTCTGGCGAGTCGAGCAGGTGGCTCCGGCATGCTCGGCAGGTGCTTCCGGCGTCTCCGGCACTTGGTTCTGGTGTGTCTGAGAGCTGGTTCCGGCATGTCCGGCAGATGATTCCGGAGTGTCCGCCAAGTGGTTCTGGCATACCCAGCAGGTGATTTTGGCGTGTCAGGGAGGTGGTACCGGTGAGTCGAGCAGGTGGTTCCGGCGTGCTCAGCAGGTGGTTCAGGCGGTTCTGGCAGGTGGTATCCGTCTGTTTGGGGTGTGGTTCCAGCATCTCATGAACACGTTTCTGGCACGTCTGAGATGTGGTTCCAGCTGGCCCGACAGGTGTTTCCGCAGTGTCCGCCAAGCGGTTCTGGCGTAGTTGGCAGGTGATTTTGGCATGACTGGCAGGTGGTTCCAGCAAGCCTGGCAGGTGATTCCAAAGTGTTCACCAACTGGTTGTGGCGTAGCCGGCAGGTGATTTTTGCGTGATCGGCAGGTGGTTCTGGCGAGTCGAGCAGGTGGTTCCGGCGTGCTCGGCTGGTGCTTCCGGGGTCATTGGCACGGGGTTCTGGCATGTCTGTGAGGTGGTTCCTGCATGCCCGGCAAGTGATTCCGGAGTGTTCGCCAAGTGGTTCTGGCATAGTCGGCAGGTGATTTTGGCATGTCCGGCAGGTGGTTCAGGCGAGTTGAGCAGGTGGTTCCAACGTGCTTGGCAGGTGCTTCCGGCGTCTCCGGCACGTGTTTCTGGCACATCTGACAGGTGGTTCCGGCATGCCCGAAAGGTGATTCCGGTCTGTCCGGTAGGTGGTTCCAGCCTGCACGGCATGTGGTTCTGGTACGTCTCAGAGGTGGTTGCGCATGCCCAACAGGTGATTCCGGACTGTCCACCACATGGTTCTGGAACGTCTGAGAGGTGGATCCGGCATGCCTGGCAGGTCATCCGAGAGAGTCCACCAAGTGGTTCTGGCATAACACGCAGGTGATTTTGGCGTGTCTGGCAGGTTGTTCCGTTGTGCTTGGCAGGTGGTTCAGGCTTGGCCGGCAGGTGGTTCCAGACTGTCCAGGACGTGTTTCCAGCTTCTCCGGCAGGTGGTTCTGGTACGTCAGAGAGGTGGTCCCGCCATGGCTGGCAGGCGATTCCGGACCGTCCCCCAGGTGGTTCTGGCATAGCCAGCATTTGATATTGGCCTGTCCGGCAGGTGGTTCCAGCGAGTCGAACAGGTGGCTCCGGCGTGCTCGGCAGGTGGTTCCGGTCTGTCCGGTAGGTGATTCCGGCGTGTCCGGCACGTGCTTCCGGCACGTCTGAGATGTGGTTCCGGCATGCGCGACACGTGATTTCGGCGTTTCCGCCAGGTGGTTCTGGCGTACCCGGCAGGTGATTTTGGCGTGTCCGGCAGGTGTTTCTGGCGAGTCGAGCAGGTGGCTCCGGCATGCTCGGCAGGTGCTTCCGGCGTCTCCGGCACGTGGTTCTGGTGTGTCTGAGAGCTGGTTCCGGCATGTCCGGCAGATGATTCCGGAGTGTCCGCCAAGTGGTTCTGGCATACCCGGCTGGTGATTTGGGCATGTCAGGTAGGTGGCTCCGGCGTGCTCGGCAGGTTGTTCAGACGGGTCTGGCAGGTGTTTTCCGTCTGTTCGGGGTGTGGTTCCAGCATCTCAAGCACATGGTTCTGGCACGTCTGAGATGTGGTTCCGGCCGGCCCGACAGGTGTTTCCACAGTGTCCGCCAAGTGGTACTGGCGTAGTTGGCAGGTGATTTTGGCATGACCGGCAGGTGGTTCCAGCAAGCCCGGCAGGTGATTCTGAAGTGTTCCCCAACTGGTTGTGGCGTAGCCGGCAGGTGATTTTTGCGTGTCCGGCAGGTGGTTCTGGCGAGTCGAGCAGGTGGTTCCGGCGTGCTCGGCAGGTGCTTCCGGGGTCATTGGCACGTGGTTCTGGCATATCTGAGAGGTGGTTCCGGCATGCCCGGCAGGTGATTCCGGAGTGTTCGCCAAGTGTTTCCGGCGTAGCCGGCAGGTGATTTTGCATGTCCAGCGGTCGTTCCGGCGGGTCGAGCCGGTGGTTCCGGCGTGTCCGGCAGGTGGTTCCGGTCTGTCCGGCAGGTGGTTCTGTGGTGTCCGGCACGAGGTTCAGTCTGAGAGGCTGTGCCGGCATGCCCCTCACGTGATTCCGGCTTGTCCCCGAAGTGGTGCTGGTGTAGCGGGCAGGTGATTTTGGCGTGTCCGGCAGGTGGTTCAGGCGAGTTGAGCAGGTGGTTGCGACGTGCTCGGCAGGTGCTTCCGGCGTCTCCGGCACGTGTTTCTGGCACATCTGACTGGTGGTTCAGGCATGCCCAAAAGTTGATTCCGGTCTGTCCGGGAGGTGGTTCCGGCGTCCACGGCACGTGGTTCTGGTACGTGTCAGAGGTGGTTGCGTATGCCCAACAGGTGATTCCGGACTGTCCGCCACGTGCTTCTGGCACGTCGGAGAGGTGGTTCCAACATGCCCGGCAGGTCATTTCGGAGAGTCGTCCAAGTGGTTCTGGCGTAGCCCGCAGGTGATTTTGGCGTGTCCGGCAGGTGGTTCCGCCGTGCTCGGCAGGTGGTTCAGGCATGGCCGTCACGTGGTTCCAGTCTGTCCAGGACGTGTTTCCAGCTTCTCCGGCAGGTGGTTCTGGTACGTCTGAGAGGTGGTTCCGCCATGGCTGGCAGGTGATCCCGGACTGTCCCCCAGGTGGTTCTGGCATAGCCAGCAGTTGATATTGGCCTGTCCGGCAGGTGGTTCCAGCGAGTCGAACAGTTGGCTCCGGCGTTCTTGGCAGGTGGTTCCGGTCTGTCCGGTAGGTGATTCAGGCGTGTCTGGCACGTGCTTCCCGCATGTCTGAGAGGTGGTTCCGTCATGCGCGACAGGTGATTCCGGAGTGTCCGCCAGGTGGTTCTGGCGTACCCGGCAGGTGATTTTGGCGTGTCCGGCAGGTGTTTCTGGCGAGTCGAGCAGGTGGCTCCGGCATGCTCGGCAGGTGCTTCCGGCGTCTCCGGCACTTGGTTCTGGTGAGTCTGAGAGCTGGTTCTGGCATGTCCGGCAGATGATTCCGGAGTGTCCGCCAAGTGGTTCTGGCATACCCGGCTGGTGATTTGGGCATGTCAGGTAGGTGGCTCCGGCGTGCTCGGCAGGTGGTTCAGACGGGTCTGGCAGGTGTTTTCCGTCTGTTCGGGGTGTGGTTCCAGCATCTCATGCACATGGTTCTGGCACGTCTGAGATGTGGTTCCGGCCGGCCCGACAGGTGTTTCCACAGTGTCCGCCAAGTGGTACTGGCGTAGTTGGCAGGTGATTTTGGCATGACCGGCAGGTGGTTCCAGCAAGCCCGGCAGGTGATTCCGAAGTGTTCCCCAACTGGTTGTGGCGTAGCCGGCAGGTGATTTTTGCGTGTCCGGCAGGTGGTTCTGGCGAGTCGAGCAGGTGGTTCCAGCGTGCTCGGCACGTGCTTCCGGGGTCATTGGCACGTGGTTCTGGCATATCTGAGAGGTGGTTCCGGCATGCCCAGCAGGTGATTCCGGAGTGTTCGCCAAGTGTTTCCGGCGTGGCCGGCAGGTGATTTTGCATGTCCAGCGGTCGTTCCGGCGGGTCGAGCCGGTGGTTCCGGCGTGTCCGGCAGGTGGTTCTGTGGTGTCCGGCACGAGGTTCAGTCTGAGAGGCTGTGCCGGCATGCCCCTCACGTGATTCCGGCTTGTCCCCGAAGTGGTGCTGGTGTAAGGGCAGGTGATTTTGGCGTGTCCGTCAGGTGGTTCAGGCGAGTTGAGCAGGTGGTTGCGACGTGCTCGGCAGGTGCTTCCGGCGTCTCCGGCACGTGTTTGTGGCACATCTGACTGGTGGTTCTGGCATGCCCAAAAGTTGATTCCGGTCTGTCCGGTAGGTGGTTCCGGCGTGCACGGCACGTGGTTCTGGTACGTGTCTGAGGTGGTTGCGTATGCCCAACAGGTGATTCCGGACTGTCCGCCACGTGCTTCTGGCACGTCTGAGAGGTGGTTCCAACATGCCCGGCAGGTCATTTCGGAGAGTCGTCCAAGTGGTTCTGGCGTAGCCCGCAGGTGATTTTGGCGTGTCCGGCAGGTGGTTCCGCCGTGCTCGGCAGGTGGTTCAGGCATGGCCGTCACGTAGTTCCAGTCTGTCCAGGACGTGTTTCCAGCTTCTCGGGCAGGTGGTTCTGGTACGTCTGAGAGGTGGTTCCGCCATGGCTGGCAGGTGATCCCGGACTGTCCCCCAGGTGGTTCTGGCATAGCCAGCAGTTGATATTGGCCTGTCCGGCAGGTGGTTCCAGCGAGTCGAAGAGGTGGCTCTGGCGTTCTTGGCATGTGGTTCCGGTCTGTCCGGTAGGTGTTTCCGGCGTGTCCGGCACGTGCTTCCGGCACGTCTGAGAGGTGGTTCCGGCATGCGCGGCAGATGATTCCGTAGTGTCCGCCAGGTGGTTCTGGCATACCCGGCAGCTGATTTTGGCGTGTCCGGCAGGTGTTTCTGGCGAGTCGAGCAGGTGGCTCCGGCATGCTCGGCAGGTGCTTCCGGCGTCTCCGGCACTTGGTTCTGGTGTGTCTGAGAGCTGGTTCCGGCATGTCCGGCAGATGATTCCGGAGTGTCCGCCAAGTGGTTCTGGCATACCCAGCAGGTGATTTTGGCGTGTCAGGGAGGTGGTACCGGTGAGTCGAGCAGGTGGTTCCGGCGTGCTCAGCAGGTGGTTCAGGCGGTTCTGGCAGGTGGTATCCGTCTGTTCGGGGTGTGGTTCCAGCATCTCATGAACACGTTTCTGGCACGTCTGAGATGTGGTTCCAGCCGGCCCGACAGGTGTTTCCGCAGTGTCCGCCAAGCGGTTCTGGCGTAGTTGGCAGGTGATTTTGGCATGACTGGCAGGTGGTTCCAGCAAGCCTGGCAGGTGATTCCAAAGTGTTCACCAACTGGTTGTGGCGTAGCCGGCAGGTGATTTTTGCGTGATCGGCAGGTGGTTCTGGCGAGTCGAGCAGGTGGTTCCGGCGTGCTCGGCTGGTGCTTCCTGGGTCATTGGCACGGGGTTCTGGCATGTCTGAGAGGTGGTTCCTGCATGCCCGGCAAGTGATTCCGGAGTGTTCGCCAAGTGGTTCTGGCATAGTCGGCAGGTGATTTTGGCATGTCCGGCAGGTGGTTCAGGCGAGTTGAGCAGGTGGTTCCAACGTGCTTGGCAGGTGCTTCCGGCGTCTCCGGCACGTGTTTCTGGCACATCTGACAGGTGGTTCCGGCATGCCCGAAAGGTGATTCCGGTCTGTCCGGTAGGTGGTTCCAGCCGGCACGGCATGTGGTTCTGGTATGTCTCAGAGGTGGTTGCGCATGCCCAACAGCTGATTCCGGACTGTCCGCCACATGGTTCTGGCACGTGTGAGAGGTGGTTCCGGCATGCCCGGCAGGTCAAGCCAGAGAGTCCTCCAAGTGGTTCTGGCATAACACGCAGGTGATTTTGGCGTGTCTGGCAGGTTGTTCCGTTGTGCTTGGCAGGTGGTTCAGGCTTGGCCGGCAGGTGGTTCCAGACTGTCCAGGACGTGTTTCCAGCTTCTCCGGCAGGTGGTTCTGGAACGTCTGAGAGGTGGTTCCGCCATGGCTGGCAGGCGATTCCGGACCGTCCCCCAGGTGGTTCTGGCATAGCCAGCAGTTGATATTGGCCTGTCCGGCAGGTGGTTCCAGCGAGTCGAAAGGGTGGCTCCGGCGTGCTCGGCAGGTGGTTCCGGTCTGTCCGGTAGGTGATTCCGGCGTGTCCGGCACGTGCTTCCGGCACGTCTGAGAGCTGGTTCCGGCATGTCCGGCTGATGATTCCGGAGTGTCCGACAAGTGGTTCTGGCATACCCGGCTGGTGATTTGGGCATGTCAGGTAGGTGGCTCCGGCGTGCTCGGCAGGTTGTTCAGACGGGTCTGGCAGGTGTTTTCCGTCTGTTCGGGGTGTGGTTCCAGCATCTCATGCACGTGGTTCTGGCACGTCTGAGATGTGGTTCCGGCCGGCCCGACAGGTGTTTCCACAGTGTCCGCCAAGTGGTACGGGCGTAGTTGGCAGGTGATTTTGGCATGACCGGCAGGTGGTTCCAGCAAGCCCGGCAGGTGATTCCGAAGTGTTCCCCAACTGGTTGTGGCGTAGCCGGCAGGTGATTTTTGCGTGTCCGGCAGGTGGTTCTGGCGAGTCGAGCAGGTGGTTCCGGCGTGCTCGGCAGGTGCTTCCGGGGTCATTGGCACGTGGTTCTGGCATATCTGAGAGGTGGTTCTGGCATGCCCGGCAGGTGATTCCGGAGTGTTCGCCAAGTGTTTCCGGCGTAGCCGGCAGGTGATTTTGCATGTCCAGCGGTCGTTCCGGCAGGTCGAGCCGGTGGTTCCGGCGTGTCCGGCAGGTGGTTCCGGTCTGTCCGGCAGGTGGTTCTGTGGTGTCCGGCACGAGGTTCAGTCTGAGAGGCTGTGCCGGCATGCCCCTCACGTGATTCCGGCTTGTCCCCGAAGTGGTGCTGGTGTAGCGGGCAGGTGATTTTGGCGTGTCCGGCAGGTGGTTCAGGCGAGTTGAGCAGGTGGTTGCGACGTGCTCGGCAGGTGCTTCCGGCGTCTCCGGCACGTGTTTCTGGCACATCTGACTGGTGGTTCCGGCATGCCCAAAAGTTGATTCCGGTCTGTCCGGTAGGTGGTTCCGGCGTGCACGGCACGTGGTTCTGGTACGTGTCAGAGGTGGTTGCGTATGCCCAACAGGTGATTCCGGACTGTCCGCCACGTGCTTCTGG
This sequence comes from Equus caballus, assembly GCF_041296265.1. Classification (NCBI taxonomy): domain Eukaryota; kingdom Metazoa; phylum Chordata; class Mammalia; order Perissodactyla; family Equidae; genus Equus; species Equus caballus. The sequence goes on along the minus strand of NC_091706.1, from coordinate 986,265 downwards.
CACGTCTGAGAGGTGGTTCCAACATGCCCGGCAGGTCATTTCGGAGAGTCGTCCAAGTGGTTCTGGCGTAGCCCGCAGGTGATTTTGGCGTGTCCGGCAGGTGGTTCCGCCGTGCTCTGCAGGTGGTTCAGGCATGGCCGTCACGTGGTTCCAGTCTGTCCAGGACGTGTTTCCAGCTTCTCCGGCAGGTGGTTCTGGTACGTCTGAGAGGTGGTTCCGCCATGGCTGGCAGGTGATCCCGGACTGTCCCCCAGGTGGTTCTGGCATAGCCAGCAGTTGATATTGGCCTGTCCGGCAGGTGGTTCCAGCGAGTCGAACAGGTGGCTCCGGCGTTCTTGGCAGGTGGTTCCGGTCTGTCCGGTAGGTGTTTCCGGCGTGTCTGGCACGTGCTTCCGGCACGTCTGAGAGGTGGTTCCGGCATGCGCGGCAGGTGATTCCGTAGTGTCCGCCAGGTGTTTCTGGCATACCCGGCAGCTGATTTTGGCGTGTCCGGCAGGTGTTTCTGGCGAGTCAAGCAGGTGGCTCCGGCATGCTCAGCAGGTGCTTCCCTCGTGTCCGGCACTTGGTTCTGGTGTGTCTGAGAGCTGGTTCCGGCATGTCCGGCAGATGATTCCGGAGTGTCCGCCTAGTGGTTCTGGCATACCCAGCAGGTGATTTTGGCGTGTCAGGGAGGTGGTACCGGTGAGTCGAGCAGGTGGTTCCGGCGTGCTCAGCAGGTGGTTCAGGCGGTTCTGGCAGGTGGTATCCGTCTGTTCGGGGTGTGGTTCCAGCATCTCATGAACACGTTTCTGGCACGTCTGAGATGTGGTTCCAGCCGGCCCGACAGGTGTTTCCGCAGTGTCCGCCAAGCGGTTCTGGCGTAGTTGGCAGGTGATTTTGGCATGACTGGCAGGTGGTTCCAGCAAGCCTGGCAGGTGATTCCAAAGGGTTCACCAACTGGTTGTGGCGTAGCCGGCAGGTGATTTTTGCGTGATCGGCAGGTGGTTCTGGCGAGTCGAGCAGGTGGTTCCGGCATGCTCGGCTGGTGCTTCCGGGGTCATTGGCACGGGGTTCTGGCATGTCTGAGAGGTGGTTCCTGCATGCCCGGCAAGTGATTCCGGAGTGTTCGCCAAGTGGTTCTGGCATAGTCGGCAGGTGATTTTGGCATGTCCGGCAGGTGGTTCAGGCGAGTTGAGCAGGTGGTTCCAACGTGCTTGGCAGGTGCTTCCGGCGTCTCCGGCACGTGTTTCTGGCACATCTGACAGGTGGTTCCGGCATGCCCGAAAGGTGATTCCGGTCTGTCCGGTAGGTGGTTCCAGCCTGCACGGCATGTGGTTCTGGTACGTCTCAGAGGTGGTTGCGCATGCCCAACAGGTGATTCCGGACTGTCCGCCACATGGTTCTGGCACGTCTGAGAGGTGTTTCCGGCATGCCCGGCAGGTCATCCCAGAGAGTCCTCCAAGTGGTTCTGGCATAACACGCAGGTGATTTTTGCGTGTCTGGCATGTTGCTCCGTTGTGCTTGGGAGGTGGTTCAGGCTTGGCCGGCAGGTGGTTCCAGACTGTCCAGGACGTGTTTCCAGCTTCTCTGGCAGGTGGTTCTGGTACGTCTGATAGGTGGTTCCGCCATGCCTGGCAGGTGATTCCGGACCGTCCCCCAGGTGGTTCTGGCATAGCCAGCAGTTGATATTGGCCTGTCCGGCAGGTGGTTCCAGCGAGTCGAACAGGTGGCTCCAGCGTGCTCGGCAGGTGGTTCAGGTCTGTCCGGTAGGTGATTCCGGCGTGTCCGGCACGTGCTTCCGGAACGTCTGAGAGGTGGTTCCGGCATGCGCGACAGGTGATTTCGGAGTGTCCGCCAGGTGGTTCTGGCGTACCCGGCAGGTGATTTTGGCGTGTCCGGCATGTGCTTCTGGCGAGTCGAGCAGGTGGCTCCGGCATGCTCGGCAGGTGCTTCCGGCGTCTCCGGCACGTGGTTCTGGTGTGTTTGCGAGCTGGTTCCGGCATGTCCGGCAGATGATTCCGGAGTGTCCGCCAAGTGGTTCTGGCATACCCGGCTGGTGATTTGGGCATGTCAGGTAGGTGGCTCCGGCGTGCTCGGCAGGTTGTTCAGACGGGTCTGGCAGGTGTTTTCCGTCTGTTCGGGGTGTGGTTCCAGCATCTCATGCACATGGTTCTGGCACGTCTGAGATGTGGTTCCGGCCGGCCCGACAGGTGTTTCCACAGTGTCCGCCAAGTGGTACTGGCGTAGTTGGCAGGTGATTTTGGCATGACCGGCAGGTGTTTCCAGCAAGCCCGGCAGGTGATTCCGAAGTGTTCCCCAACTGGTTGTGGCGTAGCCGGCAGGTGATTTTTGCGTGTCCGGCAGGTGGTTCTGGCGAGTCGAGCAGGTGGTTCCGGCGTGCTCGGCAGGTGCTTCCGGGGTCATTGGCACGTGGTTCTGGCATATCTGAGAGGTGGTTCCGGCATGCCCGGCAGGTGATTCCGGAGTGTTCGCCAAGTGTTTCCGGCGTAGCCGGCAGGTGATTTTGCATGTCCAGCGGTCGTTCCGGCGGGTCGAGCCTGTGGTTCCTGTGTGTCCGGCAGGTGGTTCCGGTCTGTCCGGCAGGTGGTTCTGCGGTGTCCGGCACGAGGTTCAGTCTGAGAGGCTGTGCCGGCATGCCCCTCACGTGATTCCGGCTTGTCCCCGAAGTGGTGCTGGTGTAGCGGGCAGGTGATTTTTGCGTGTCCGGCAGGTGGTTCTGGCGAGTCGAGCAGGTGGTTCCAGCGTGCTCGGCACGTGCTTCCGGGGTCATTGGCACGTGGTTCTGGCATATCTGAGAGGTGGTTCCGGCATGCCCGGCAGGTGATTCCGGAGTGTTCGCCAAGTGTTTCCGGCGTGGCCGGCAGGTGATTTTGCATGTCCAGCGGTCGTTCCGGCGGGTCGAGCCGGTGGTTCCGGCGTGTCCGGCAGGTGGTTCTGTGGTGTCCGGCACGAGGTTCAGTCTGAGAGGCTGTGCCGGCATGCCCCTCACGTGATTCCGGCTTGTCCCCAAAGTGGTGCTGGTGTAAGGGCAGGTGATTTTGGCGTGTCCGTCAGGTGGTTCAGGCGAGTTGAGCAGGTGGGTGCGACGTGCTCAGCAGGTGCTTCCGGCGTCTCCGGCACGTGTTTGTGGCACATCTGACTGGTGGTTCTGGCATGCCCAAAAGTTGATTCCGGTCTGTCCGGTAGGTGGTTCCGGCGTGCACGGCACGTGGTTCTGGTACGTGTCAGAGGTGGTTGCGTATGCCCAACAGGTGATTCCGGACTGTCCGCCACGTGCTTCTGGCACGTCTGAGAGGTGGTTCCAACATGCCCGGCAGGTCATTTCGGAGAGTCGTCCAAGTGGTTCTGGCGTAGCCCGCAGGTGATTTTGGCGTGTCCGGCAGGTGGTTCCGCCGTGCTCGGCAGGTGGTTCAGGCATGGCCGTCACGTAGTTCCAGTCTGTCCAGGACGTGCTTCCAGCTTCTCGGGCAGGTGGTTCTGGTACGTCTGAGAGGTGGTTCCGCCATGGCTGGCAGGTGATCCCGGACTGTCCCCCAGGTGGTTCTGGCATAGCCAGCAGTTGATATTGGCCTGTCCGGCAGGTGGTTCCAGCGAGTCGAACAGGTGGCTCCGGCGTTCTTGGCAGGTGGTTCCGGTCTGCCCGGTAGGTGTTTCCGGCGTGTCCGGCACGTGCTTCCGGCACGTCTGTGAGGTGGTTCCGGCATGTGCGGCAGGTGATTCCGTAGTGTCCGCCAGGTGGTTCTGGCATACCCGGCAGGTGATTTTGGCGTGTCCGGCAGGTGTTTCTGGCGAGTCGAGCAGGTGGCTCCGGCATGCTCGGCAGGTGCTTCCGGCGTCTCCGGCACTTGGTTCTGGTGTGTCTGAGAGCTGGTTCCGGCATGTCCGGCAGATGATTCCGGAGTGTCCGCCAAGTGGTTCTGGCATACCCAGCAGGTGATTTTGGCGTGTCAGGGAGGTGGTACCGGTGAGTCGAGCAGGTGGTTCCGGCGTGCTCAGCAGGTGGTTCAGGCGGTTCTGGCAGGTGGTATCCGTCTGTTTGGGGTGTGGTTCCAGCATCTCATGAACACGTTTCTGGCACGTCTGAGATGTGGTTCCAGCTGGCCCGACAGGTGTTTCCGCAGTGTCCGCCAAGCGGTTCTGGCGTAGTTGGCAGGTGATTTTGGCATGACTGGCAGGTGGTTCCAGCAAGCCTGGCAGGTGATTCCAAAGTGTTCACCAACTGGTTGTGGCGTAGCCGGCAGGTGATTTTTGCGTGATCGGCAGGTGGTTCTGGCGAGTCGAGCAGGTGGTTCCGGCGTGCTCGGCTGGTGCTTCCGGGGTCATTGGCACGGGGTTCTGGCATGTCTGTGAGGTGGTTCCTGCATGCCCGGCAAGTGATTCCGGAGTGTTCGCCAAGTGGTTCTGGCATAGTCGGCAGGTGATTTTGGCATGTCCGGCAGGTGGTTCAGGCGAGTTGAGCAGGTGGTTCCAACGTGCTTGGCAGGTGCTTCCGGCGTCTCCGGCACGTGTTTCTGGCACATCTGACAGGTGGTTCCGGCATGCCCGAAAGGTGATTCCGGTCTGTCCGGTAGGTGGTTCCAGCCTGCACGGCATGTGGTTCTGGTACGTCTCAGAGGTGGTTGCGCATGCCCAACAGGTGATTCCGGACTGTCCGCCACATGGTTCTGGAACGTCTGAGAGGTGGTTCCGCCATGGCTGGCAGGTGATTCCGGACCGTCCCCCAGGTGGTTCTGGCATAGCCAGCAGTTGATATTGGCCTGTCCGGCAGGTGGTTCCAGCGAGTCGAACAGGTGGCTCCGGCGTGCTCGGCAAGTGGTTCCGGTCTGTCCGGTAGGTGATTCCGGCGTGTGCGGCACGTGCTTCCGGCACGTCTGAGAGGTGGTTCCGGCATGCGCGACAGGTGGTTTCGGAGTGTCCGCCAGGTGGTTCTGGCGTACCCGGCAGGTGACTTTGGCGTGTCCGGCAGGTGTTTCTGGCGAGTCGAGCAGGTGGCTCCGGCGTGCTCGGCAGGTGCTTCCGGCGTCTCCGGCACGTGGTTCTGGTGTGTCTGAGAGCTGGTTCCGGCATGTCCGGCAGATGATTCCGGAGTGTCCGCCAAGTGGTTCTGGCATACCCGGCTGGTGATTTGGGCATGTCAGGTAGGTGGTTCCGGCGAGTCGAGCAGGTGGCTCCGGCGTGTTTGGCAGGTTGTTCAGACGGGTCTGGCAGGTGTTTTCCCTCTGTTCGGGGTGTGGTTCCAGCATCTCATGCACATGGTTCTGGCACGTCTGAGATGTGGTTCCGGCCGGCCCGACAGGTGTTTCCACAGTGTCCGCCAAGTGCTACTGGCGTAGTTGGCAGGTGATTTTGGCATGACCGGCAGGTGGTTCCAGCAAGCCCGGCAGGTGATTCCGAAGTGTTCCCCAACTGGTTGTGGCGTAGCCGGCAGGTGATTTTTGCGTGTCCGGCAGGTGGTTCTGGCGAGTCGAGCAGGTGGTTCCAGCGTGCTCGGCAGGTGCTTCCGGGGTCATTGGCACGTGGTTCTGGCATATCTGAGAGGTGGTTCCGGCATGCCCGGCAGGTGATTCCGGAGTGTTCGCCAAGTGTTTCCGGCGTAGCCGGCAGGTGATTTTGCATGTCCAGCGGTCGTTCCGACGGGTCGAGCCGGTGGTTCCGGCGTGTCCGGCAGGTGGTTCCGGTCTGTCCGGCAGGTGGTTCTGTGGTGTCCGGCACGAGGTTCAGTCTGAGAGGCTGTGCCGGCATGCCCCTCACGTGATTCCGGCTTGTCCCCGAAGTGGTGCTGGTGTAGCGGGCAGGTGATTTTGGCGTGTCCGGCAGGTGGTTCAGGCGAGTTGAGCTGGTGGTTGCGACGTGCTCGGCAGGTGCTTCCGGCGTCTCCGGCACGTGTTTCTGGCACATCTGACTGGTGGTTCCGGCATGCCCAAAAGTTGATTCCGGTCTGTCCGGGAGGTGGTTCCGGCGTGCACGGCACGTGGTTCTGGTACGTGTCAGAGGTGGTTGCGTATGCCCAACAGGTGATTCCGGACTGTCCGCCACGTGCTTCTGTCACGTCGGAGAGGTGGTTCCAACATGCCCGGCAGGTCATTTCGGAGAGTCGTCCAAGTGGTTCTGGCGTAGCCCGCAGGTGATTTTGGCGTGTCCGGCAGGTGGTTCCGCCGTGCTCGGCAGGTGGTTCAGGCATGGCCGTCACGTGGTTCCAGTCTGTCCAGGACGTGTTTCCAGCTTCTCCGGCAGGTGGTTCTGGTACGTCTGAGAGGTGGTTCCGCCATGGCTGGCAGGTGATCCCGGACTGTCCCCCAGGTGGTTCTGGCATAGCCAGCAGTTGATATTGGCCTGTCCGGCAGGTGGTTCCAGCGAGTCGAACAGGTGGCTCCGGCGTTCTTGGCAGGTGGTTCCGGTCTGTCCGGTAGGTGATTCCGGCGTGTCTGGCACGTGCTTCCGGCATGTCTGAGAGGTGGTTCCGTCATGCGCGACAGGTGATTCCGTAGTGTCCGCCAGGTGGTTCTGGCGTACCCGGCAGGTGATTTTGGCGTGTCCGGCAGGTGTTTCTGGCGAGTCGAGCAGGTGGCTCCGGCATGCTCGGCAGGTGCTTCCGGCGTCTCCGGCACTTGGTTCTGGTGTGTCTGAGAGCTGGTTCTGGCATGTCCGGCAGATGATTCCGGAGTGTCCGCCAAGTGGTTCTGGCATACCCGGCTGGTGATTTGGGCATGTCAGGTAGGTGGCTCCGGCGTGCTCGGCAGGTGGTTCAGACGGGTCTGGCAGGTGTTTTCCGTCTGTTCGGGGTGTGGTTCCAGCATCTCATGCACATGGTTGTGGCACGTCTGAGATGTGGTTCCGGCCGGCCCGACAGGTGTTTCCACAGTGTCCGCCAAGTGGTACTGGCGTAGTTGGCAGGTGATTTTGGCATGACCGGCAGGTGGTTCCAGCAAGCCCGGCAGGTGATTCCGAAGTGTTCCCCAACTGGTTGTGGCGTAGCCGGCAGGTGATTTTTGCGTGTCCGGCAGGTGGTTCTGGCGAGTCGAGCAGGTGGTTCCAGCGTGCTCGGCACGTGCTTCCGGGGTCATTGGCACGTGGTTCTGGCATATCTGAGAGGTGGTTCCGGCATGCCCGGCAGGTGATTCCGGAGTGTTCGCCAAGTGTTTCCGGCGTGGCCGGCAGGTGATTTTGCATGTCCAGCGGTCGTTCCGGCGGGTCGAGCCTGTGGTTCCGGCGTGTTCGGCAGGTGGTTCTGTGGTGTCCGGCACGAGGTTCAGTCTGAGAGGCTGTGCCGGCATGCCCGTCACGTGATTCCGGCTTGTCCCCGAAGTGGTGCTGGTGTAAGGGCAGGTGATTTTGGCGTGTCCGTCAGGTGGTTCAGGCGAGTTGAGCAGGTGGTTGCGACGTGCTCGGCAGGTGCTTCCGGCGTCTCCGGCACGTGTTTGTGGCACATCTGACTGGTGGTTCTGGCATGCCCAAAAGTTGATTCCGGTCTTTCCGGTAGGTGGTTCCGGCGTGCACGGCACGTGGTTCTGGTACGTGTCAGAGGTGGTTGCGTATGCCCAACAGGTGATTCTGGACTGTCCGCCACGTGCTTCTGGCACGTCTGAGAGGTGGTTCCAACATGCCCGGCAGGTCATTTCGGAGAGTCGTCCAAGTGGTTCTGGCGTAGCCCGCAGGTGATTTTGGCGTGTCCGGCAGGTGGTTCCAGCGAGTCGAACAGGTGGCTCCGGCGTTCTTGGCAGGTGGTTCCGGTCTGCCCGGTAGGTGTTTCCGGCGTGTCCGGCACGTGCTTCCGGCACGTCTGAGAGGTGGTTCCGGCATGCGCGGCAGGTGATTCCGTAGTGTCCGCCAGGTGGTTCTGGCATACCCGGCAGGTGATTTTGGCGTGTCCGGCAGGTGTTTCTGGCGAGTCGAGCAGGTGGCTCCGGCATGCTCGGCAGGTGCTTCCGGCGTCTCCGGCACTTGGTTCTGGTGTGTCTGAGAGCTGGTTCCGGCATGTCCGGCAGATGATTCCGGAGTGTCCGCCAAGTGGTTCTGGCATACCCAGCAGGTGATTTTGGCGTGTCAGGGAGGTGGTACCGGTGAGTCGAGCAGGTGGTTCCGGCGTGCTCAGCAGGTGGTTCAGGCGGTTCTGGCAGGTGGTATCCGTCTGTTTGGGGTGTGGTTCCAGCATCTCATGAACACGTTTCTGGCACGTCTGAGATGTGGTTCCAGCCGGCCCGACAGGTGTTTCCGCAGTGTCCGCCAAGCGGTTCTGGCGTAGTTGGCAGGTGATTTTGGCATGACTGGCAGGTGGTTCCAGCAAGCCTGGCAGGTGATTCCAAAGTGTTCACCAACTGGTTGTGGCGTAGCCGGCAGGTGATTTTTGCGTGATCGGCAGGTGGTTCTGGCGAGTCGAGCAGGTGGTTCCGGCGTGCTCGGCTGGTGCTTCCGGGGTCATTGGCACGGGGTTCTGGCATGTCTGTGAGGTGGTTCCTGCATGCCCGGCAAGTGATTCCGGAGTGTTCGCCAAGTGGTTCTGGCATAGTCGGCAGGTGATTTTGGCATGTCCGGCAGGTGGTTCAGGCGAGTTGAGCAGGTGGTTCCAACGTGCTTGGCAGGTGCTTCCGGCGTCTCCGGCACGTGTTTCTGGCACATCTGACAGGTGGTTCCGGCATGCCCGAAAGGTGATTCCGGTCTGTCCGGTAGGTGGTTCCAGCCTGCACGGCATGTGGTTCTGGTACGTCTCAGAGGTGGTTGCGCATGCCCAACAGGTGATTCCGGACTGTCCACCACATGGTTCTGGAACGTCTGAGAGGTGGATCCGGCATGCCTGGCAGGTCATCCGAGAGAGTCCACCAAGTGGTTCTGGCATAACACGCAGGTGATTTTGGCGTGTCTGGCAGGTTGTTCCGTTGTGCTTGGCAGGTGGTTCAGGCTTGGCCGGCAGGTGGTTCCAGACTGTCCAGGACGTGTTTCCAGCTTCTCCGGCAGGTGGTTCTGGTACGTCAGAGAGGTGGTCCCGCCATGGCTGGCAGGCGATTCCGGACCGTCCCCCAGGTGGTTCTGGCATAGCCAGCATTTGATATTGGCCTGTCCGGCAGGTGGTTCCAGCGAGTCGAACAGGTGGCTCCGGCGTGCTCGGCAGGTGGTTCCGGTCTGTCCGGTAGGTGATTCCGGCGTGTCCGGCACGTGCTTCCGGCACGTCTGAGATGTGGTTCCGGCATGCGCGACACGTGATTTCGGCGTTTCCGCCAGGTGGTTCTGGCGTACCCGGCAGGTGATTTTGGCGTGTCCGGCAGGTGTTTCTGGCGAGTCGAGCAGGTGGCTCCGGCATGCTCGGCAGGTGCTTCCGGCGTCTCCGGCACGTGGTTCTGGTGTGTCTGAGAGCTGGTTCCGGCATGTCCGGCAGATGATTCCGGAGTGTCCGCCAAGTGGTTCTGGCATACCCGGCTGGTGATTTGGGCATGTCAGGTAGGTGGCTCCGGCGTGCTCGGCAGGTTGTTCAGACGGGTCTGGCAGGTGTTTTCCGTCTGTTCGGGGTGTGGTTCCAGCATCTCATGCACATGGTTCTGGCACGTCTGAGATGTGGTTCCGGCCGGCCCGACAGGTGTTTCCACAGTGTCCGCCAAGTGGTACTGGCGTAGTTGGCAGGTGATTTTGGCATGACCGGCAGGTGGTTCCAGCAAGCCCGGCAGGTGATTCCGAAGTGTTCCCCAACTGGTTGTGGCGTAGCCGGCAGGTGATTTTTGCGTGTCCGGCAGGTGGTTCTGGCGAGTCGAGCAGGTGGTTCCGGCGTGCTCGGCAGGTGCTTCCGGGGTCATTGGCACGTGGTTCTGGCATATCTGAGAGGTGGTTCCGGCATGCCCGGCAGGTGATTCCGGAGTGTTCGCCAAGTGTTTCCGGCGTAGCCGGAAGGTGATTTTGCATGTCCAGCGGTCGTTCCGGCGGGTCGAGCCGGTGGTTCCGGCGTGTCCGGCAGGTGGTTCCGGTCTGTCCGGCAGGTGGTTCTGTGGTGTCCGGCACGAGGTTCAGTCTGAGAGGCTGTGCCGGCATGCCCCTCACGTGATTCCGGCTTGTCCCCGAAGTGGTGCTGGTGTAGCGGGCAGGTGATTTTGGCGTGTCCGGCAGGTGGTTCAGGCGAGTTGAGCTGGTGGTTGCGACGTGCTCGGCAGGTGCTTCCGGCGTCTCCGGCACGTGTTTCTGGCACATCTGACTGGTGGTTCAGGCATGCCCAAAAGTTGATTCCGGTCTGTCCGGGAGGTGGTTCCGGCGTCCACGGCACGTGGTTCTGGTACGTGTCAGAGGTGGTTGCGTATGCCCAACAGGTGATTCCGGACTGTCCGCCACGTGCTTCTGGCACGTCGGAGAGGTGGTTCCAACATGCCCGGCAGGTCATTTCGGAGAGTCGTCCAAGTGGTTCTGGCGTAGCCCGCAGGTGATTTTGGCGTGTCCGGCAGGTGGTTCCGCCGTGCTCGGCAGGTGGTTCAGGCATGGCCGTCACGTGGTTCCAGTCTGTCCAGGACGTGTTTCCAGCTTCTCCGGCAGGTGGTTCTGGTACGTCTGAGAGGTGGTTCCGCCATGGCTGGCAGGTGATCCCGGACTGTCCCCCAGGTGGTTCTGGCATAGCCAGCAGTTGATATTGGCCTGTCCGGCAGGTGGTTCCAGCGAGTCGAACAGTTGGCTCCGGCGTTCTTGGCAGGTGGTTCCGGTCTGTCCGGTAGGTGATTCCGGCGTGTCTGGCACGTGCTTCCCGCATGTCTGAGAGGTGGTTCCGTCATGCGCGACAGGTGATTCCGGAGTGTCCGCCAGGTGGTTCTGGCGTACCCGGCAGGTGATTTTGGCGTGTCCGGCAGGTGTTTCTGGCGAGTCGAGCAGGTGGCTCCGGCATGCTCGGCAGGTGCTTCCGGCGTCTCCGGCACTTGGTTCTGGTGAGTCTGAGAGCTGGTTCTGGCATGTCCGGCAGATGATTCCGGAGTGTCCGCCAAGTGGTTCTGGCATACCCGGCTGGTGATTTGGGCATGTCAGGTAGGTGGCTCCGGCGTGCTCGGCAGGTGGTTCAGACGGGTCTGGCAGGTGTTTTCCGTCTGTTCGGGGTGTGGTTCCAGCATCTCATGCACATGGTTGTGGCACGTCTGAGATGTGGTTCCGGCCGGCCCGACAGGTGTTTCCACAGTGTCCGCCAAGTGGTACTGGCGTAGTTGGCAGGTGATTTTGGCATGACCGGCAGGTGGTTCCAGCAAGCCCGGCAGGTGATTCCGAAGTGTTCCCCAACTGGTTGTGGCGTAGCCGGCAGGTGATTTTTGCGTGTCCGGCAGGTGGTTCTGGCGAGTCGAGCAGGTGGTTCCAGCGTGCTCGGCACGTGCTTCCGGGGTCATTGGCACGTGGTTCTGGCATATCTGAGAGGTGGTTCCGGCATGCCCGGCAGGTGATTCCGGAGTGTTCGCCAAGTGTTTCCGGCGTGGCCGGCAGGTGATTTTGCATGTCCAGCGGTCGTTCCGGCGGGTCGAGCCGGTGGTTCCGGCGTGTCCGGCAGGTGGTTCTGTGGTGTCCGGCACGAGGTTCAGTCTGAGAGGCTGTGCCGGCATGCCCCTCACGTGATTCCGGCTTGTCCCCGAAGTGGTGCTGGTGTAAGGGCAGGTGATTTTGGCGTGTCCGTCAGGTGGTTCAGGCGAGTTGAGCAGGTGGTTGCGACGTGCTCGGCAGGTGCTTCCGGCGTCTCCGGCACGTGTTTGTGGCACATCTGACTGGTGGTTCTGGCATGCCCAAAAGTTGATTCCGGTCTGTCCGGTAGGTGGTTCCGGCGTGCACGGCACGTGGTTCTGGTACGTGTCAGAGGTGGTTGCGTATGCCCAACAGGTGATTCCGGACTGTCCGCCACGTGCTTCTGGCACGTCTGAGAGGTGGTTCCAACATGCCCGGCAGGTCATTTCGGAGAGTCGTCCAAGTGGTTCTGGCGTAGCCCGCAGGTGATTTTGGCGTGTCCGGCAGGTGGTTCCGCCGTGCTCGGCAGGTGGTTCAGGCATGGCCGTCACGTAGTTCCAGTCTGTCCAGGACGTGTTTCCAGCTTCTCGGGCAGGTGGTTCTGGTACGTCTGAGAGGTGGTTCCGCCATGGCTGGCAGGTGATCCCGGACTGTCCCCCAGGTGGTTCTGGCATAGCCAGCAGTTGATATTGGCCTGTCCGGCAGGTGGTTCCAGCGAGTCGAACAGGTGGCTCCGGCGTTCTTGGCAGGTGGTTCCGGTCTGCCCGGTAGGTGTTTCCGGCGTGTCCGGCACGTGCTTCCGGCACGTCTGTGAGGTGGTTCCGGCATGTGCGGCAGGTGATTCCGTAGTGTCCGCCAGGTGGTTCTGGCATACCCGGCAGGTGATTTTGGCGTGTCCGGCAGGTGTTTCTGGCGAGTCGAGCAGGTGGCTCCGGCATGCTCGGCAGGTGCTTCCGGCGTCTCCGGCACTTGGTTCTGGTGTGTCTGAGAGCTGGTTCCGGCATGTCCGGCAGATGATTCCGGAGTGTCCGCCAAGTGGTTCTGGCATACCCAGCAGGTGATTTTGGCGTGTCAGGGAGGTGGTACCGGTGAGTCGAGCAGGTGGTTCCGGCGTGCTCAGCAGGTGGTTCAGGCGGTTCTGGCAGGTGGTATCCGTCTGTTTGGGGTGTGGTTCCAGCATCTCATGAACACGTTTCTGGCACGTCTGAGATGTGGTTCCAGCCGGCCCGACAGGTGTTTCCGCAGTGTCCGCCAAGCGGTTCTGGCGTAGTTGGCAGGTGATTTTGGCATGACTGGCAGGTGGTTCCAGCAAGCCTGGCAGGTGATTCCAAAGTGTTCACCAACTGGTTGTGGCGTAGCCGGCAGGTGATTTTTGCGTGATCGGCAGGTGGTTCTGGCGAGTCGAGCAGGTGGTTCCGGCGTGCTCGGCTGGTGCTTCCGGGGTCATTGGCACGGGGTTCTGGCATGTCTGTGAGGTGGTTCCTGCATGCCCGGCAAGTGATTCCGGAGTGTTCGCCAAGTGGTTCTGGCATAGTCGGCAGGTGATTTTGGCATGTCCGGCAGGTGGTTCAGGCGAGTTGAGCAGGTGGTTCCAACGTGCTTGGCAGGTGCTTCCGGCGTCTCCGGCACGTGTTTCTGGCACATCTGACAGGTGGTTCCGGCATGCCCGAAAGGTGATTCCGGTCTGTCCGGTAGGTGGTTCCAGCCTGCACGGCATGTGGTTCTGGTACGTCTCAGAGGTGGTTGCGCATGCCCAACAGGTGATTCCGGACTGTCCGCCACATGGTTCTGGAACGTCTGAGAGGTGGATCCGGCATGCCTGGCAGGTCATCCGAGAGAGTCCACCAAGTGGTTCTGGCATAACACGCAGGTGATTTTGGCGTGTCTGGCAGGTTGTTCCGTTGTGCTTGGCAGGTGGTTCAGGCTTGGCCGGCAGGTGGTTCCAGACTGTCCAGGACGTGTTTCCAGCTTCTCCGGCAGGTGGTTCTGGTACGTCAGAGAGGTGGTCCCGCCATGGCTGGCAGGCGATTCCGGACCGTCCCCCAGGTGGTTCTGGCATAGCCAGCAGTTGATATTGGCCTGTCCGGCAGGTGGTTCCAGCGAGTCGAACAGGTGGCTCCGGCGTGCTCGGCAGGTGGTTCCGGTCTGTCCGGTAGGTGATTCCGGCGTGTCCGGCACGTGCTTCCGGCACGTCTGAGAGGTGGTTCCGGCATGCGCGACAGGTGGTTTCGGAGTGTCCGCCAGGTGGTTCTGGCGTACCCGGCAGGTGATTTTGGCGTGTCCGGCAGGTGTTTCTGGCGAGTCGAGCAGGTGGCTCCGGCATGCTCGGCAGGTGCTTCCGGCGTCTCCGGCACGTGGTTCTGGTGTGTCTGAGAGCTGGTTCCGGCATGTCCGGCAGATGATTCCGGAGTGTCCGCCAAGTGGTTCTGGCATACCCGGCTGGTGATTTGGGCATGTCAGGTAGGTGGCTCCGGCGTGCTCGGCAGGTTGTTCAGACGGGTCTGGCAGGTGTTTTCCGTCTGTTCGGGGTGTGGTTCCAGCATCTCATGCACATGGTTCTGGCACGTCTGAGATGTGGTTCCGGCCGGCCCGACAGGTGTTTCCACAGTGTCCGCCAAGTGGTACTGGCGTAGTTGGCAGGTGATTTTGGCATGACCGGCAGGTGGTTCCAGCAAGCCCGGCAGGTGATTCCGAAGTGTTCCCCAACTGGTTGTGGCGTAGCCGGCAGGTGATTTTTGCGTGTCCGGCAGGTGGTTCTGGCGAGTCGAGCAGGTGGTTCCGGCGTGCTCGGCAGGTGCTTCCGGGGTCATTGGCACGTGGTTCTGGCATATCTGAGAGGTGGTTCCGGCATGCCCGGCAGGTGATTCCGGAGTGTTCGCCAAGTGTTTCCAGCGTAGCCGGCAGGTGATTTTACATGTCCAGCGGTCGTTCCGGCGGGTCGAGCCGGTGGTTCCGGCATGTCCGGCAGGTGGTTCCGGTCTGTCCGGCAGGTGGTTCTGTGGTGTCCGGCACGAGGTTCAGTCTGAGAGGCTGTGCCGGAATGCCCCTCACGTGATTCCGGCTTGTCCCCGAAGTGGTGCTGGTGTAGCGGGCAGGTGATTTTGGCGTGTCCGGCAGGTGGTTCAGGCGAGTTGAGCAGGTGGTTGCGACGTGCTCGGCAGGTGCTTCCGGCGTCTCCGGCACGTGTTTCTGGCACATCTGACTGGTGGTTCCGGCATGCCCAAAAGTTGATTCCGGTCTGTCCGGTAGGTGGTTCTGGCGTGCACGGCACGTGGTTCTGGTACGTGTCAGAGGTGGTTGCGTATGCCCACAGGTGATTCCGGACTGTCTGCCACGTGCTTCTGGCACGTCTGAGAGGTGGTTCCAACATGCCCGGCAGGTCATTTTGGAGAGTCGTCCAAGTGGTTCTGGCGTAGCCCGCAGGTGATTTTGGCGTGTCCGGCCGGTGGTTCCGCCGTACTCGGCAGGCGGTTCAGGCATGGACGGCACGTGGTTCCAGTCTGTCCAGGACGTGTTTCCAGCTTCTCCGGCAGGTGGTTCTGGTACGTCTGAGAGGTGGTTCCGCCATGGCTGGCAGGTGATCCCGGACTGTCCCCCAGGTGGTTCAGGCAAGGCCAGCAGTTGATATTGGCCTGTCAGGCAGGTGGTTCCAGCGAGTCGAAGAGGTGGCTCCGGCGTTCTTGGCATGTGGTTCCGGTCTGTCCGGTAGGTGTTTCCGGCGTGTCCGGCACGTGCTTCCGGCACGTCTGAGAGGTGGTTCCGGCATGCGCGGCAGATGATTCCGTAGTGTCCGCCAGGTGGTTCTGGCATACCCGGCAGCTGATTTTGGCGTGTCCGGCAGGTGTTTCTGGCGAGTCGAGCAGGTGGCTCCGGCATGCTCGGCAGGTGCTTCCGGCGTCTCCGGCACTTGGTTCTGGTGTGTCTGAGAGCTGGTTCCGGCATGTCCGGCAGATGATTCCGGAGTGTCCGCCAAGTGGTTCTGGCATACCCAGCAGGTGATTTTGGCGTGTCAGGGAGGTGGTACCGGTGAGTCGAGCAGGTGGTTCCGGCGTGCTCAGCAGGTGGTTCAGGCGGTTCTGGCAGGTGGTATCCGTCTGTTCGGGGTGTGGTTCCAGCATCTCATGAACACGTTTCTGGCACGTCTGAGATGTGGTTCCAGCCGGCCCGACAGGTGTTTCCGCAGTGTCCGCCAAGCGGTTCTGGCGTAGTTGGCAGGTGATTTTGGCATGACTGGCAGGTGGTTCCAGCAAGCCTGGCAGGTGATTCCAAAGTGTTCACCAACTGGTTGTGGCGTAGCCGGCAGGTGATTTTTGCGTGATCGGCAGGTGGTTCTGGCGAGTCGAGCAGGTGGTTCCGGCGTGCTCGGCTGGTGCTTCCTGGGTCATTGGCACGGGGTTCTGGCATGTCTGAGAGGTGGTTCCTGCATGCCCGGCAAGTGATTCCGGAGTGTTCGCCAAGTGGTTCTGGCATAGTCGGCAGGTGATTTTGGCATGTCCGGCAGGTGGTTCAGGCGAGTTGAGCAGGTGGTTCCAACGTGCTTGGCAGGTGCTTCCGGCGTCTCCGGCACGTGTTTCTGGCACATCTGACAGGTGGTTCCGGCATGCCCGAAAGGTGATTCCGGTCTGTCCGGTAGGTGGTTCCAGCCGGCACGGCATGTGGTTCTGGTATGTCTCAGAGGTGGTTGCGCATGCCCAACAGCTGATTCCGGACTGTCCGCCACATGGTTCTGGCACGTCTGAGAGGTGGTTCCGGCATGCCCGGCAGGTCAAGCCAGAGAGTCCTCCAAGTGGTTCTGGCATAACACGCAGGTGATTTTGGCGTGTCTGGCAGGTTGTTCCGTTGTGCTTGGCAGGTGGTTCAGGCTTGGCCGGCAGGTGGTTCCAGACTGTCCAGGACGTGTTTCCAGCTTCTCCGGCAGGTGGTTCTGGAACGTCTGAGAGGTGGTTCCGCCATGGCTGGCAGGCGATTCCGGACCGTCCCCCAGGTGGTTCTGGCATAGCCAGCAGTTGATATTGGCCTGTCCGGCAGGTGGTTCCAGCGAGTCGAAAGGGTGGCTCCGGCGTGCTCGGCAGGTGGTTCCGGTCTGTCCGGTAGGTGATTCCGGCGTGTCCGGCACGTGCTTCCGGCACGTCTGAGAGCTGGTTCCGGCATGTCCGGCTGATGATTCCGGAGTGTCCGACAAGTGGTTCTGGCATACCCGGCTGGTGATTTGGGCATGTCAGGTAGGTGGCTCCGGCGTGCTCGGCAGGTTGTTCAGACGGGTCTGGCAGGTGTTTTCCGTCTGTTCGGGGTGTGGTTCCAGCATCTCATGCACGTGGTTCTGGCACGTCTGAGATGTGGTTCCGGCCGGCCCGACAGGTGTTTCCACAGTGTCCGCCAAGTGGTACGGGCGTAGTTGGCAGGTGATTTTGGCATGACCGGCAGGTGGTTCCAGCAAGCCCGGCAGGTGATTCCGAAGTGTTCCCCAACTGGTTGTGGCGTAGCCGGCAGGTGATTTTTGCGTGTCCGGCAGGTGGTTCTGGCGAGTCGAGCAGGTGGTTCCGGCGTGCTCGGCAGGTGCTTCCGGGGTCATTGGCACGTGGTTCTGGCATATCTGAGAGGTGGTTCTGGCATGCCCGGCAGGTGATTCCGGAGTGTTCGCCAAGTGTTTCCGGCGTAGCCGGCAGGTGATTTTGCATGTCCAGCGGTCGTTCCGGCAGGTCGAGCCGGTGGTTCCGGCGTGTCCGGCAGGTGGTTCCGGTCTGTCCGGCAGGTGGTTCTGTGGTGTCCGGCACGAGGTTCAGTCTGAGAGGCTGTGCCGGCATGCCCCTCACGTGATTCCGGCTTGTCCCCGAAGTGGTGCTGGTGTAGCGGGCAGGTGATTTTGGCGTGTCCGGCAGGTGGTTCAGGCGAGTTGAGCAGGTGGTTGCGACGTGCTCGGCAGGTGCTTCCGGCGTCTCCGGCACGTGTTTCTGGCACATCTGACTGGTGGTTCCGGCATGCCCAAAAGTTGATTCCGGTCTGTCCGGTAGGTGGTTCCGGCGTGCACGGCACGTGGTTCTGGTACGTGTCAGAGGTGGTTGGGTATGCCCAACAGGTGATTCCGGACTGTCCGCCACGTGCTTCTGGCACGTCTGAGAGGTGGTTCCAACATGCCCGGCAGGTCATTTCGGAGAGTCGTCCAAGTGGTTCTGGCGTAGCCCGCAGGTGATTTTGGCGTGTCCGGCCGGTGGTTCCGCCGTGCTCGGCAGGTGGTTCAGGCATGGCCGTCACGTGGTTCCAGTCTGTCCAGGACGTGTTTCCAGCTTCTCCGGCAGGTGGTTCTGGTACGTCTGAGAGGTGGTTCCGCCATGGCTGGCAGGTGATCCCGGACTGTCCCCCAGGTGGTTCTGGCATAGCCAGCAGTTGATATTGGCCTGTCCGGCAGGTGGTTCCAGCGAGTCGAACAGGTGGCTCCGGCGTTCTTGGCAGTTGGTTCCGGTCTGCCCGGTAGGTGTTTCCGGCGTGTCTGGCACGTGCTTCCGGCACGTCTGAGAGGTGGTTCCGGCATGCGCGGCAGGTGATTCCGTAGTGTCCGCCAGGTGTTTCTGGCATACCCGGCAGCTGATTTTGGCGTGTCCGGCAGGTGTTTCTGGCGAGTCAAGCAGGTGGCTCCGGCATGCTCAGCAGGTGCTTCCCTCGTGTCCGGCACTTGGTTCTGGTGTGTCTGAGAGCTGGTTCCGGCATGTCCGGCAGATGATTCCGGAGTGTCCGCCTAGTGGTTCTGGCATACCCAGCAGGTGATTTTGGCGTGTCAGGGAGGTGGTACCGGTGAGTCGAGCAGGTGGTTCCGGCGTGCTCAGCAGGTGGTTCAGGCGGTTCTGGCAGGTGGTATCCGTCTGTTCGGGGTGTGGTTCCAGCATCTCATGAACACGTTTCTGGCACGTCTGAGATGTGGTTCCAGCCGGCCCGACAGGTGTTTCCGCAGTGTCCGCCAAGCGGTTCTGGCGTAGTTGGCAGGTGATTTTGGCATGACTGGCAGGTGGTTCCAGCAAGCCTGGCAGGTGATTCCAAAGGGTTCACCAACTGGTTGTGGCGTAGCCGGCAGGTGATTTTTGCGTGATCGGCAGGTGGTTCTGGCGAGTCGAGCAGGTGGTTCCGGCATGCTCGGCTGGTGCTTCCGGGGTCATTGGCACGGGGTTCTGGCATGTCTGAGAGGTGGTTCCTGCATGCCCGGCAAGTGATTCCGGAGTCTTCGCCAAGTGGTTCTGGCATAGTCGGCAGGTGATTTTGGCATGTCCGGCAGGTGGTTCAGGCGAGTTGAGCAGGTGGTTCCAACGTGCTTGGCAGGTGCTTCCGGCGTCTCCGGCACGTGTTTCTGGCACATCTGACAGGTGGTTCCGGCATGCCCGAAAGGTGATTCCGGTCTGTCCGGTAGGTGGTTCCAGCCTGCACGGCATGTGGTTCTGGTACGTCTCAGAGGTGGTTGCGCATGCCCAACAGGTGATTCCGGACTGTCCGCCACATGGTTCTGGCACGTCTGAGAGGTGTTTCCGGCATGCCTGGCAGGTCATCCCAGAGAGTCCTCCAAGTGGTTCTGGCATAACACGCAGGTGATTTTTGCGTGTCTGGCATGTTGCTCCGTTGTTCTTGGGAGGTGGTTCAGGCTTGGCCGGCAGGTGGTTCCAGACTGTCCAGGACGTGTTTCCAGCTTCTCTGGCAGGTGGTTCTGGTACGTCTGATAGGTGGTTCCGCCATGCCTGGCAGGTGATTCCGGACCGTCCCCCAGGTGGTTCTGGCATAGCCAGCAGTTGATATTGGCCTGTCCGGCAGGTGGTTCCAGCGAGTCGAACAGGTGGCTCCGGCGTGCTCGGCAGGTGGTTCAGGTCTGTCCGGTAGGTGATTCCGGCGTGTCCGGCACGTGCTTCCGGAACGTCTGAGAGGTGGTTCCGGCATGCGCGACAGGTGATTTCGGAGTGTCCGCCAGGTGGTTCTGGCGTACCCGGCAGGTGATTTTGGCGTGTCCGGCATGTGCTTCTGGCGAGTCGAGCAGGTGGCTCCGGCATGCTCGGCAGGTGCTTCCGGCGTCTCCGGCACGTGGTTCTGGTGTGTTTGAGAGCTGGTTCCGGCATGTCCGGCAGATGATTCCGGAGTGTCCGCCAAGTGGTTCTGGCATACCCGGCTGGTGATTTGGGCATGTCAGGTAGGTGGCTCCGGCGTGCTCGGCAGGTTGTTCAGACGGGTCTGGCAGGTGTTTTCCGTCTGTTCGGGGTGTGGTTCCAGCATCTCATGCACATGGTTCTGGCACGTCTGAGATGTGGTTCCGGCCGGCCCGACAGGTGTTTCCACAGTGTCCGCCAAGTGGTACTGGCGTAGTTGGCAGGTGATTTTGGCATGACCGGCAGGTGGTTCCAGCAAGCCCGGCAGGTGATTCCGAAGTGTTCCCCAACTGGTTGTGGCGTAGCCGGCAGGTGATTTTTGCGTGTCCGGCAGGTGGTTCTGGCGAGTCGAGCAGGTGGTTCCGGCGTGCTCGGCAGGTGCTTCCGGGGTCATTGGCACGTGGTTCTGGCATATCTGAGAGGTGGTTCCGGCATGCCCGGCAGGTGATTCCGGAGTGTTCGCCAAGTGTTTCCGGCGTAGCCGGCAGGTGATTTTGCATGTCCAGCGGTCGTTCCGGCAGGTCGAGCCGGTGGTTCCGGCGTGTCCGGCAGGTGGTTCCGGTCTGTCCGGCAGGTGGTTCTGCGGTGTCCGGCACGAGGCTCAGTCTGAGAGGCTGTGCCGGCATGCCCCTCACGTGATTCCGGCTTGTCCCCGAAGTGGTTCTGGTGTAGCGGGCAGGTGATTTTGGCGTGTCCGGCAGGTGGTTCAGGCGAGTTGAGCAGGTGGTTGCGACGTGCTCGGCAGGTGCTTCCGGCGTCTCCGGCACGTGTTTCTGGCACATCTGACTGGTGGTTCCGGCATGCCCAAAAGTTGATTCCGGTCTGTCCGGTAGGTGGTTCCGGCGTGCACGGCACGTGGTTCTGGTACGTGTCAGAGGTGGTTGCGTATGCCCAACAGGTGATTCCGGACTGTCCGCCACGTGCTTCTGGCACGTCTGAGAGGTGGTTCCAACATGCCCGGCAGGTCATTTCGGAGAGTCGTCCAAGTGGTTCTGGCGTAGCCCGCAGGTGATTTTGGCGTGTCCGGCAGGTGGTTCCGCCGTGCTCTGCAGGTGGTTCAGGCATGGCCGTCACGTGGTTCCAGTCTGTCCAGGACGTGTTTCCAGCTTCTCCGGCAGGTGGTTCTGGTACGTCTGAGAGGTGGTTCCGCCATGGCTGGCAGGTGATCCCGGACTGTCCCCCAGGTGGTTCTGGCATAGCCAGCAGTTGATATTGGCCTGTCCGGCAGGTGGTTCCAGCGAGTCGAACAGGTGGCTCCGGCGTTCTTGGCAGGTGGTTCCGGTCTGTCCGGTAGGTGTTTCCGGCGTGTCTGGCACGTGCTTCCGGCACGTCTGAGAGGTGGTTCCGGCATGCGCGGCAGGTGATTCCGTAGTGTCCGCCAGGTGTTTCTGGCATACCCGGCAGCTGATTTTGGCGTGTCCGGCAGGTGTTTCTGGCGAGTCAAGCAGGTGGCTCCGGCATGCTCAGCAGGTGCTTCCCTCGTGTCCGGCACTTGGTTCTGGTGTGTCTGAGAGCTGGTTCCGGCATGTCCGGCAGATGATTCCGGAGTGTCCGCCTAGTGGTTCTGGCATACCCAGCAGGTGATTTTGGCGTGTCAGGGAGGTGGTACCGGTGAGTCGAGCAGGTGGTTCCGGCGTGCTCAGCAGGTGGTTCAGGCGGTTCTGGCAGGTGGTATCCGTCTGTTCGGGGTGTGGTTCCAGCATCTCATGAACACGTTTCTGGCACGTCTGAGATGTGGTTCCAGCCGGCCCGACAGGTGTTTCCGCAGTGTCCGCCAAGCGGTTCTGGCGTAGTTGGCAGGTGATTTTGGCATGACTGGCAGGTGGTTCCAGCAAGCCTGGCAGGTGATTCCAAAGGGTTCACCAACTGGTTGTGGCGTAGCCGGCAGGTGATTTTTGCGTGATCGGCAGGTGGTTCTGGCGAGTCGAGCAGGTGGTTCCGGCATGCTCGGCTGGTGCTTCCGGGGTCATTGGCACGGGGTTCTGGCATGTCTGAGAGGTGGTTCCTGCATGCCCGGCAAGTGATTCCGGAGTGTTCGCCAAGTGGTTCTGGCATAGTCGGCAGGTGATTTTGGCATGTCCGGCAGGTGGTTCAGGCGAGTTGAGCAGGTGGTTCCAACGTGCTTGGCAGGTGCTTCCGGCGTCTCCGGCACGTGTTTCTGGCACATCTGACAGGTGGTTCCGGCATGCCCGAAAGGTGATTCCGGTCTGTCCGGTAGGTGGTTCCAGCCTGCACGGCATGTGGTTCTGGTACGTCTCAGAGGTGGTTGCGCATGCCCAACAGGTGATTCCGGACTGTCCGCCACATGGTTCTGGCACGTCTGAGAGGTGTTTCCGGCATGCCCGGCAGGTCATCCCAGAGAGTCCTCCAAGTGGTTCTGGCATAACACGCAGGTGATTTTTGCGTGTCTGGCATGTTGCTCCGTTGTGCTTGGGAGGTGGTTCAGGCTTGGCCGGCAGGTGGTTCCAGACTGTCCAGGACGTGTTTCCAGCTTCTCTGGCAGGTGGTTCTGGTACGTCTGATAGGTGGTTCCGCCATGCCTGGCAGGTGATTCCGGACCGTCCCCCAGGTGGTTCTGGCATAGCCAGCAGTTGATATTGGCCTGTCCGGCAGGTGGTTCCAGCGAGTCGAACAGGTGGCTCCGGCGTGCTCGGCAGGTGGTTCAGGTCTGTCCGGTAGGTGATTCCGGCGTGTCCGGCACGTGCTTCCGGAACGTCTGAGAGGTGGTTCCGGCATGCGCGACAGGTGATTTCGGAGTGTCCGCCAGGTGGTTCTGGCGTACCCGGCAGGTGATTTTGGCGTGTCCGGCATGTGCTTCTGGCGAGTCGAGCAGGTGGCTCCGGCATGCTCGGCAGGTGCTTCCGGCGTCTCCGGCACGTGGTTCTGGTGTGTTTGAGAGCTGGTTCCGGCATGTCCGGCAGATGATTCCGGAGTGTCCGCCAAGTGGTTCTGGCATACCCGGCTGGTGATTTGGGCATGTCAGGTAGGTGGCTCCGGCGTGCTCGGCAGGTTGTTCAGACGGGTCTGGCAGGTGTTTTCCGTCTGTTCGGGGTGTGGTTCCAGCATCTCATGCACATGGTTCTGGCACGTCTGAGATGTGGTTCCGGCCGGCCCGACAGGTGTTTCCACAGTGTCCGCCAAGTGGTACTGGCGTAGTTGGCAGGTGATTTTGGCATGACCGGCAGGTGTTTCCAGCAAGCCCGGCAGGTGATTCCGAAGTGTTCCCCAACTGGTTGTGGCGTAGCCGGCAGGTGATTTTTGCGTGTCCGGCAGGTGGTTCTGGCGAGTCGAGCAGGTGGTTCCGGCGTGCTCGGCAGGTGCTTCCGGGGTCATTGGCACGTGGTTCTGGCATATCTGAGAGGTGGTTCCGGCATGCCCGGCAGGTGATTCCGGAGTGTTCGCCAAGTGTTTCCGGCGTAGCCGGCAGGTGATTTTGCATGTCCAGCGGTCGTTCCGGCAGGTCGAGCCGGTGGTTCCGGCGTGTCCGGCAGGTGGTTCCGGTCTGTCCGGCAGGTGGTTCTGCGGTGTCCGGCACGAGGCTCAGTCTGAGAGGCTGTGCCGGCATGCCCCTCACGTGATTCCGGCTTGTCCCCGAAGTGGTGCTGGTGTAGCGGGCAGGTGATTTTGGCGTGTCCGGCAGGTGGTTCAGGCGAGTTGAGCAGGTGGTTGCGATGTGCTCGGCAGGTGCTTCCGGCGTCTCCGGCACATGTTTCTGGCACATCTGACTGGTGGTTCAGTCATGACCAAAAGTTGATTCCGGTCTGTCCGGTAGGTGGTTCCGGCGTGCACGGCACGTGGTTCTGGTACGTGTCAGAGGTGGTTGCGTATGCCCTACAGGTGATTCCGGACTGTCCGCCACGTGCTTCTGGCACGTCTGAGAGGTGGTTCCAACGTGCCTGGCAGGTCATTTCGGAGAGTCGTCCAAGTGGTTATGGCGTAGCCCGCAGGTGACTTTGGCGTGTCCGGCAGGTGGTTCCGCCGTGCTCGGCAGATGGTTCAGGCATGGCCGTCACGTGGTTCCAGTCTGTCCAGGACGTGTTTCCAGCTTCTCCGGCAGGTGGTTCTGGTACGTCTGAGAGGTGGTTCCGCCATGGCTGGCAGGTGATCCCGGACTGTCCCCCAGGTGGTTCTGGCATAGCCAGCAGTTGATATTGGCCTGTCCGGCAGGTGGTTCCAGCGAGTCGAACAGGTGGCTCCGGCGTTCTTGGCAGGTGGTTCCGGTCTGTCCGGTAGGTGTTTCCGGCGTGTCCGGCACGTGATTCCGGCACGTCTGAGAGGTGGTTCCGGCATGCGCGAAAGGTGATTCCGTAGTGTCCGCCAGGTGGTTCTGGCATACCCGGCATGTGATTTTGGCGTGTCCGGCAGGTGTTTCTGGCGAGTCGAGCAGGTGGCTCCGGCATGCTCGGCAGGTGCTTCCGGCGTCTCCGGCACTTGGTTCTGGTGTGTCTGAGAGCTGGTTCCGGCATGTCCGGCAGATGATTCCGGAGTGTCCGCCAAGTGGTTTTGGCATACCCAGCAGGTGATTTTGGCGTGTCAGGGAGGTGGTACCGGTGAGTCGAGCAGGTGGTTCCGGCGTGCTCAGCAGGTGGTTCAGGCGGTTCTGGCAGGTGGTATCCGTCTGTTCAGGGTGTGGTTCCAGCATCTCATGAACACGTTTCTGGCAGGTCTGAATTGTGGTTCCAGCCGGCCCGTCAGGTGTTTCCGCAGTGTCCGCCAAGCGGTTCTGGCATAGTTGGCAGGTGATTTTGGCATGACTGGCAGGTGGTTCCAGCAAGCCTGGCCGGTGATTCCAAAGTGTTCCCCAACTGGTTGTGGCGTAGCCGGCAGGTGATTTTTGCGTGATCAGCAGGTGGTTCTGGCGAGTCGAGCAGGTGGTTCCGGCGTGCTCGGCTGCTGCTTCCGGGGTCATTGGCACGGGGTTCTGGCATGTCTGAGAGGTGGTTCCTGCATGCCCGGCAAGTGATTCCGGAGTGTTCGCCAAGTGGTTCTGGCATAGTCGGCAGGTGATTTTGGCATGTCCGGCAGGTGGTTCAGGCGAGTTGAGCAGGTGGTTCCAACGTGCTTGGCAGGTGCTTCCGGCGTCTCCGGCACGTGTTTCTGGCACATCTGACAGGTGGTTCCGGCATGCCCGAAAGGTGATTCCGGTCTGTCCGGTAGGTGGTTCCAGCCTGCATGGCATGTGGTTCTGGTACGTCTCAGAGGTGGTTGCGCATGCCCAACAGGTGATTCCGGACTGTCCGCCACATGGTTCTGGCACTTCTGAGATGTGGTTCCGGCATGCCCGGCAGGTCATCCCAGAGAGTCCTTCAAGTGGTTCTGGCATAACACGCAGGTGATTTTGGCGTGTCTGGCAGGTTGTTCCGTTGTGCTTGGCAGGCGGTTCAGGCTTGGCCGGCAGGTGGTTCCAGTCTGTCCAGGACGTGTTTCCAGCTTCTCCGGCAGGTGGTTCTGGTACGTCTGAGAGGTGGTTCCGCCACGGCTGGCAGGTGATTCCGGACCATCCCCCAGGTGGTTCTGGCATATCCAGCAGTTGCTATTGGCCTGTCCTGCAAGTGGTTTCAGCGAGTCGAACAGGTGGCTCCGGCGTGCTCGGCAGGTGGTTCCAGTGTGTCCGGTAGGTGATTCCGGCATGTTCGGCACGTGCTTCCGTCAGGTCTGAGAGGTGGTTCCGGCATGCGCGGCAGGTGATTCCGTAGTGTCCGCCAGGTGGTTCTGGCGTACCCGGCAGTTGATTTTGGCGTGTCCGTCAGGTGTTTCTGGCGAGTCGAGCAGGTGGCTCCGGCATGCTCGGCAGGTGCTTCCGGCGTCTCCGGCACTTGGTTCTGGTGTGTCTGAGAGCTGGTTCCGGCATGTCCGGCAGATGATTCCGGAGTGTCCGCCAAGTGGTTCTGGCATACCCAGCAGGTGATTTTGGCGTGTCAGGGAGGTGGTACCGGTGAGTCGAGCAGGTGG
Source organism: Equus caballus (assembly GCF_041296265.1). Taxonomy (NCBI): domain Eukaryota; kingdom Metazoa; phylum Chordata; class Mammalia; order Perissodactyla; family Equidae; genus Equus; species Equus caballus. The sequence goes on along the minus strand of NC_091706.1, from coordinate 960,754 downwards.
TTCCGGCGTGCTCAGCAGGTGGTTCAGGCGGTTCTGGCAGGTGGTATCCGTCTGTTCGGGGTGTGGTTCCAGCATCTCATGAACACGTTTCTGGCACGTCTGAGATGTGGTTCCAGCCGGCCCGACAGGTGTTTCCCCAGTGTCCGCCAAGCGGTTCTGGCGTAGTTGGCAGGTGATTTTGGCATGACCGGCAGGTGGTTCCAGCAAGCCTGGCAGGTGATTCCGAAGTGTTCACCAACTGGTTGTGGCGTAGCCGGCAGGTGATTTTTGCGTGATCGGCAGGTGGTTCTGGCGAGTCGAGCAGGTGGTTCAGGCGTGCTCGGCTGGTGCTTCCGGCGTCTCCGGCACGTGGTTCTGGTGTGTCTGAGAGCTGGTTCCGGCATGTCTGGCAGATGATTCCGGAGTGTCCTCCAAGCGGTTCTGGCATACCCGGCTGGTGATTTTGCCATGTCAGGTAGGTGGTTCCGGTGAGTCGAGCAGGTGGCTCCGGCGTGCTCGGCAGGTGGTTCAGACGGGTCTGGCAAGTGTTTTCCGTCTGTTCGGGGTGTGGTTCCAGCATCTCATGCACATGGTTCTGGCACGTCTGAGATGTGGTTCCGGCCGGCCCGACAGGTGTTTCCACAGTGTCCGCCAAGTGGTACTGGCGTAGTTGGCAGGTGATTTTGGCATGACCGGCAGGTGGTTCCAGCAAGCCCGGCAGGTGATTCCGAAGTGTTCCCCAACTGGTTGTGGCGTAGCCGGCAGGTGATTTCTGCGTGTCCGGCAGGTGGTTCTGGCGAGTCGAGCAGGTGGTTCCGGCGTGCTCGGCAGGTGCTTCCGGGGTCATTGGCACGTGGTTCTGGCATATCTGAGAGGTGGTTCCGGCATGCCCGGCAGGTGATTCCGGAGTGTTCGCCAAGTGTTTCCGGTGTAGCCGGCAGGTGATTTTGCATGTCCAGTGGTCGTTCCGACGGGTCGAGCCGGTGGTTCCGGCGTGTCCGGCAGGTGGTTCCGGTCTGTCCGGCAGGTGGTTCTGTGGTGTCTGGCATGAGGTTCAGTCTGAGAGGCTGTGCCGGCATGCCCCTCACGTGATTCCGGCTTGTCCCCGAAGTGGTGCTGGTGTAGCGGGCAGGTGATTTTGGCGTGTCCGGCAGGTGGTTCAGGCGAGTTGAGCAGGTGGTTGCGACGTGCTCGGCAGGTGCTTCCGGCGTCTCCGGCACGGGTTTCTGGCACATCTGACTGGTGGTTCCGGCATGCCCAAAAGTTGATTCCGGTCTGTCCGGTAGGTGGTTCCGGCGTGCACGGCATGTGGTTCTGGTACGTCTCAGAGGGGGTTGCGTATGCCCAACAGGTGATTCCGGACTGTCCGCCACATGGTTCCGGCACGTCTGAGAGGTGGTTCCAACATGCCCGGCAGGTCATTTCGGAGAGTCGTGCAAGTGGTTCTGGCGTAGCCCGCAGGTGATTTTGGCGTGTCCGGCAGGTGGTTCCGCCGTGCTCGGCAGGTGGTTCAGGCATGGCCGTCACGTAGTTCCAGTCTGTCCAGGACGTGTTTCCAGCTTCTCCGGCAGGTGGTTCTGGTACGTCTGAGAGGTGGTTCCGCCATGGCTGGCAGGTGATCCCGGACTGTCCCCCAGGTGGTTCTGCCATAGCCAGCAGTTGATATTGGCCTGTCCGGCAGGTGGTTCCAGCGAGTCGAACAGGTGGCTCCGGCGTTCTTGGCAGGTGGTTCCAGTCTGTCCGGTAGGTGTTTCCGGCGTGTCTGGCACGTGCTTCCGGCACGTCTGAGAGGTGGTTCCGGCATGCGCGGCAGGTGATTCCGTAGTGTCCGCCAGGTGGTTCTGGCATACCCGGCAGGTGATTTTGGCGTGTCCGGCAGGTGTTTCTGGCGAGTCGAGCAGGTGGCTCCGGCCTGCTCGGCAGGTGCTTCCGGCGTCTCCGGCACTTGGTTCTGGTGTGTCTGAGAGCTGGTTCCGGCATGTCCGGCAGATGATTCCGGAGTGTCCGCCAAGTGGTTCTGGCATACCCAGCAGGTGATTTTGGCGTGTCAGGGAGGTGGTACCAGTGAGTCGAGCAGGTGGTTCCGGCGTGCTCAGCAGGTGGTTCAGGCGGTTCTGGCAGGTGGTATCCGTCTGTTCGGGGTGTGGTTCCAGCATCTCATGAACACGTTTCTGGCACGTCTGAGATGTGGTTCCAGCCGGCCCGACAGGTGTTTCCGCAGTGTCCGCCAAGCGGTTCTGGCGTAGTTGGCAGGTGATTTTGGCATGACTGGCAGGTGGTTCCAGCAAGCCTGGCAGGTGATTCCAAAGTGTTCACCAACTGGTTGTGGCGTAGCCGGCAGGTGATTTTTGCGTGATCGGCAGGTGGTTCTGGCGAGTCGAGCAGGTGGTTCCGGCGTGCTCGGCTGGTGCTTCCGGGGTCATTGGCACGGGGTTCTGGCATGTCTGAGAGCTGGTTCCTGCATGCCCGGCAAGTGATTCCGGAGTGTTCGTCAAGTGGTTCTGGCATAGTCGGCAGGTGATTTTGGCATGTCCGGCAGGTGGTTCAGGCGAGTTGAGCAGGTGGTTCCAACGTGCTTGGCAGGTGCTTCCGGCGTCTCCGGCACGTGTTTCTGGCACATCTGACAGGTGGTTCCGGCATGCCCGAAAGGTGATTCCGGTCTGTCCGGTAGGTGGTTCCAGCCTGCACGGCATGTGGTTCTGGTACGTCTCAGAGGTGGTTGCGCATGCCCAACAGGTGATTCCGGACTGTCCGCCACATGGTTCTGGCACGTCTGAGAGGTGGTTCCGGCATGCCCGGCAGGTCATCCCAGAGAGTCCTCCAAGTGGTTCTGGCATAACACGCAGGTGATTTTGGCGTGTCTGGCAGGTTGTTCCGTTGTGCTTGGCAGGTGGTTCAGGCTTGGCCGGCAGGTGGTTCCAGACTGTCCAGGACGTGTTTCCAGCTTCTCCGGCAGGTGGTTCTTGTACTTCTGAGAGGTGGTTCCGCCATGGCTGGCAGGCGATTCCGGACCGTCCCCCAGGTGGTTCTGGCATAGCCAGCAGTTGATATTGGCCTGTCCGGCAGGTGGTTCCAGCGAGTCGAACAGGTGGCTCCGGCGTGCTCGGCAGGTGGTTCCGGTCTGTCCGGTAGGTGATTCCGGCGTGTCCGGCACGTGCTTCCGGCACGTCTGAGAGGTGGTTCCAGCATGCGCGACAGGTGATTTCGGAGTGTCCGCCAGGTGGTTCTGGCGTACCCGGCAGGTGATTTTGGCGTGTCCGGCAGGTGTTTCTGGCGAGTCGAGCAGGTGGCTCCGGCATGCTCGGCAGGTGCTTCCGGCGTCTCCGGCACGTGGTTCTGGTGTGTCTGAGAGCTGGTTCTGGCATGTCTGGCAGATGATTCCGGAGTGTCCGCCAAGTGGTTCTGGCATACCCGGCTGGTGATTTGGGCATGTCAGGTAGGTGGTTCCGGCGAGTCGAGCAGGTGGCTCCGGCGTGCTCGGCAGGTTGTTCAGACGGGTCTGGCAGGTGTTTTCCGTCTGTTCGGGGTGTGGTTCCAGCATCTCATGCACATGGTTCTGGCACGTCTGAGATGTGGTTCCGGCCGGCCCTACAGGTGTTTCCACACTGTCCGCCAAGTGGTACTGGCGTAGTTGGCAGGTGATTTTGGCATGACCTGCAGGTGGTTCCAGCAAGCCCGGCAGGTGATTCCGAAGTGTTCCCCAACTGGTTGTGGCGTAGCCGGCAGGTGATTTTTGCGTGTCCGGCAGGTGGTTCTGGCGTGTCCGGCACGAGGTTCTGACACGTCTGAGAGGTGGTTCCGGAATGCCCGACAGGTGATTCCGGAGTGTCCGCCACGTGGTTCTGGCGTACCCGGCAGGTGATTTTGGCGTGTCTGGCAGGTGTGTTTTGCAAGTCGAGCATGTGGCTCAGGCATGCTCAGCAGGTGATTCCGGCGTGTCCGGCACGTGGTTCTGGCACGTCTGAGAGGTGGTTCTGGCATGTCCGGCAGATGATTCCGGAGTGTCCACCACGTGGTTCTGGCGTAGCCGGCAGGTGAATTTGGCGTGTCGAGCAGGTGGTTCCGGTGAGCTCGGCAGGTGGTACCGGCGTGTCCGGAACATGGTTCTGGCACGTCTGAGAGATGGTTCCGGCATGCCCGGCAGGTGATTCCGGAGTGTCCGGCATGTGGTTCTGGCACCTCTGAGAGTTGGTTCCGGAATGCCTGACATGTGATTCCGGAGTGTCTGCCGAGTGGTTCTGGCGTAGCCGGCAGGTGATTTTGGCGTGTCCAGCAGGTGGTTCCGGCGAGCTCGGCAGGTGGTACCGGCGTGTCCGGAACATGGTTCTGGCACGTCTGAGAGATGGTTCCGGCATGCCCGGCAGGTGATTCGGGAGTCTCCGGCATGTGGTTCTGGCACCTCTGAGATGTGGTTCCGGCATGCCCGGCAGGTGGTTCCGGAGTGTCTGCCGAGTGGTTCTGGCGTAGCTGGCAGTTGATTTTGGCGTATCCAGCAGGTGGTTCTGGGGAGTGGATAAGGTGGTTCCGGAATACGCGGCAGGTGGTACCGGTGTGTCCGGAACATGGTTCTGGCAAGTCTGAGAGGTGGTTCCGCCTTGCACGGCAGGTGATTCCGGAGTGTTCGCCAAGTGGTTCTGGCTCAGCCGGCAGGTGATTTTGCACGTCCGGCGGTGGTTCCGGCGAGTCGAGCCGGTGGTTCCGGCGTGTCCGGCAGGTGGTTCCGGTCTGTCCGGCAGGTGGTTCTGGCGTGTCCGGCACGAGGCTCTGGCACGTCTGAGAGGTGTTTCTGGCATGCCCGACAGGTGATTCCAGAGTGTCCGCCATGTGGTTCTGGCGTACCCGACAGGTGATTTTGGCGTGTCCGGCAGGTGTTTCTGGCGAGTCGAGCAGGTGGCTCTGGCATGCTCGGCAGGTGCTTCCGGCGTCTCCGGCACGTGGTTCTGGTGTGTCTGAGAGCTGGTTCCGGCATGTCCGGCAGATGATTCCGGAGTGTCCGCCAAGTGGTTCTGGCATACCCGGCTGGTGATTTGGGCATGTCAGTTAGGTGGTTCCGGCGAGTCGAGCAGGTGGCTCCGGCGTGCTCGGCAGGTTGTTCAGGCGGGTCTGGCAGGTGGTTTCGGTCTGTTCGGGGTGTGGTTCCGGCATCTCAGGCACATGGTTCTGGCACGTCTGAGAGGTGGTTCCGGCCGGCCCGACAGGTGTTTCCATGGTGTTCGCCAAGTGGTTCAGGCATAGCTGGCAGGTGATGTTGGCGTGACCGGCAGGTGGTTCAAGCCAGCCCGGCAGGTGATTCCCGAGTGTTCGCCACGTGGTTCTGCCGTAGCCGGCAGGTGATTTTGCATGTCCGGCAATGGTTCCGGCGAGTCCAGCCGGTGGTTCCGGCATGTCAGGCAGGTGGTTCCGGTCTGTCCAGCATGTGGGTCTGGGGTGTCCGGCACGAGGTTCTGGCACGTCTGAGAGGTTGTGTCGGCATGCACTTCACGTGATTCCGGCTTGTCCACCAAGCGGTTCTGGTGTAGCGGGCAGGTGATTTTTGCGTGTCCGGCAGGTGGGACCGGTGAGTAACAGGTGGTTCTGGCGAGTGTTTCCTGTGTTTCCGGTCTGTCCGGGAGATGGTTCCGGCCTGTCCGGCACGTGCTTCTGGCACTTTGGAGAGGTTGTGCTGGCATGCCCGGCAGGTGATCCTGGAGTGTCCGCCAAGTGTTTCTGGCGTAGCCGGCAGCTGATTTTGGCGTGTCCGGCAGGTGGTTCTGGGGAGTGGATCAGGTGGTTCCGGTATACTCGGCAGGTGGTTGAGGCGTGTCCGGCTCATGGTTCTGGCACGTCTGAGAGGTGGTTCCGGCATGCCTCTCAGGTGATCGCGGAGAGTCCTCCAAGTGGTTCTGGCGTACCCCGCAGGTGTTTCTGATGTGTCCGGCTGGTGGCTCTGGTGAGTCGAGCACGTGGTTCCGGCGTGCTCGGCAGGTGGTTCCGGCATGTCCGGCAGGTGTTTGCCGTCTGTCCATGACGTGGTTCCGGCATGCCCGCAAGTTGATTCTGGAGTGTCCACCAAGTGGTTTTGGCGTAGCCGGCATATGATTTTGGCCTGTGAGGCAGGTGGTTCCAGCATCTCTAGCAGGTGGTTCCGGCGAGCTCGGCAGGTGCTTCTGGTCTCTTCGACACATGGTTGTGGCACGTCTGAGAGATGGTTCCGGCAAGCCCGGGAGGTGATTCCGGAGTGTCCGGCATGTGGTTCTGGCACCTCTGAGAGGAGGTTCCGGCATGCCGGGCAGGTGGTTCCGGAGTGTCTGCCGAGTGGTTCTGGCATAGCCGGCAGGTGATTTGGGCGTGTCCAGCAGGTGGTTCTGGCGAGTCAAGCAGGTGGTCCCGGCGTGTCCGGCAGGTGGTTCCGGTCTGTCCTGGAGGTTGTTCCGGAGTGTCTGCCGAGTGGTTCTGGCGTAGCCGGCAGGTGATTTTGGCGTGTCCAGCAGGTGGTTCTGGGGAGTGGAGCAGGTGGTTCCGGCATACTCGGCAGGTGGTTGCGGAGTGTCCGGCACATGGTTCTGGCACGTCTGAGAGGTGGTTCCGGCATGCCCGGCAGGTGATCCCGGAGAGTCCTCCAAGTGGTTCTGGTGTACCCCGCAGGTGTTTATGATGTGTCCAACAGGTGGCTCTGGTGAGTCGAGCAGGTGGTTCCGGCGAGCTCGGCAGGTGCTTCTGGTCTCTTCGGCACGTGGTTGTGGCACGTCTGAGAGATGGTTCCGGCACGCCTGGCAGGTGATTCCGGAGTCTCCGGCATGTGGTTCTGGCACCTCTGAGAGGTGGTTCCTGCATGCCCGGCAGGTGATTCCGGAGTCTCCGGCATGTGGTTCTGGCACCTCTGAGAGGTGGCTCCGGAATGCCTGACATGTGATTCCGGAGTGTCTGCCGAGTGGCTCTTGCATAGACGGCAGCTGATTCTGGCGTGTCCAGCAGGTGGTTCTGGGGAGTTCATCAGGTGGTTCCGGCATACTCGGCAGGTGGTACCGGCGTGTCCGGAACATGGTTCTGGCAAGTCTGAGAGGTGGTTCCGGCATGCCCGGCAGGTGATTCCGGAGTGTTCGCCAAGTGGTTCTGGCGTAGCCGGCAGGTGATTTTGCATGTCCTGCGGTGGTTCCGGCGAGTCGAGCCGGTGGTTCCGGCGTGTCCGTCAGGTGGTTCCGGTCTGTCCGGCAGGTGGTTCTGGCATGTCCGGCACGTGCTTCTGGCACTTCGGAGAGGTTGTGCTGGCATGCCCGGCAGGTGATTCTGGAGTGTCCGCCTAGTGTTTCTGGCGTAGCCGGCAGGTCATTTTTGCATGTCCGACAAGTGGTTGTGGCGTAGCCGGCTGGTGATTCTGGCGTGTCCAGCAGGTGGTTCTGGCGAGTCAAGCAGGTGGTCCAGGCGTATCCGGCAGGTGGTTCCGGTCTGTCCTGGAGGTGGTTCCGGAGTGTCTGCCGAGTGGTTCTGGCGTAGCCGGCAGGTGATTTTGGCGTGTCCAGCAGGTGGTTCTGGGGAGTGGAGCAGGTGGTTCCGGCATACTCGGCAGGTGGTTGCGGCGTTTCCGGCACATGGTTCTGGCACATCTGAGAGTTGGTTCCGGCATGCCCGGCAGGTGATCCCGGAGTGTCCGACATGTGGTTCTGGCACCTCTGAGAGGTGGTTCCGGAATGCCTGACATGTGATTCCGGAGTGTCTGCCGAGTGGTTCTGGCGTACCCAGCAGGTGATTTTGGCGTGTCCGGCAGGTGGTTCCGGCGAGCTCGGCAGGTGGTACCGGCGTGTCCGGAACATGGTTCTGGCCAGTCTGAGACGTGGTTCCGGCATGCCCGGCAGGTGATTCCGGAGTGTTCGCCACGTGGTTCTGGCGTAGCCGGCAGGTGATTTTGCATGTCCGGCGGTGGTTCTGGCGAGTCGAGCCGGTGGTTCCGGCGTGTCCGGCAGGTGGTTCCGGTCTGTCCGGCAGGTGGTTCTGGCGTGTCCGGCACGAGGTTCTGGCACGTCTGAGAGGTGGTTCCGGCATGCCCGACAGGTGATTCCGGAGTGTCCGCCACGTGTTTCTGGCGTACCCGGCAGGTGATTTTGGCGTGTCTGGCAGGTGTTTCTTGCAAGTCGAGCATGTGGCTCAGGCATGCTCAGCAGGTGCTTCCGGCGTGTCCGGCACGTGGTTCTGGTGTGTCTGAGAGCTGGTTCTGGCATGTCCGGCAGATGATTCTGGAGTGTCCACCAAATGGCTCTGGCATACCCGGCAGGTGATTTTGGCGTGTCAGGTAGGTGGTTCCGGCGAGTCGAGTAGGTGGTTCCGGCGTGCTCGGCAGGTGGTTCAGGCGGGTCTGGCAGGTGGTTTCGGTCTGTTCGGGGTGTGGTTCCGGCATCTCAGGCCCATGGTTCTGGCACGTCTGAGAGGTGGTTCCGGCCGGCCCGACAGGTGTTTCCATGGTGTTCGCCAAGTGGTTCTGGCATAGCTGGCAGGTGATGTTGGCATGACCGCCAGGTGGTTCCAGCCAGCCCGGCAGGTGATTCCAAAGTGTTCAACAAATGGTTGTGGCGTGGCCGGCAGGTGATTTTGGCGTGTCCAGCAGGTGGTTTTGGCGAGCCGAGCTGGTGGTTCTGGCGTGCTCGGCATGTGCTTTCGGTGTCATTGGCATGTGGTTCCGGCATGTCTGAGAGGTGGTTCTGCCATGCCCGGCAGGTGATTCCCGAGTGTTCGCCAAGTGGTTCTGCCGTTGCTGGCAGGTGATTTTGCATGTCCGGCAATGGTTCCGGCGAGTCGAGCCGGTGGTTCAGGCGTGTCTGGCAGGTGGTTTCGGTCTGTTCGGGGTGTGGTTCCGGCATCTCAGGCACATGGTTCTGGCTTGTCTGAGAGGTGTTTCCGGCCGGGCAGACAGGTGTTTCCGGAGTGTCCAGCAAGTGGTTCTTGCGTAGCTGGCAGGTGATGGTGGCATGAGAGGCTGGTGGTTCCAGCCAGCCTGGCAGGTGATTCCGAAGTGTTCACCAACTGGTTGTGGCGTAGCCGGCAAGTGATTTTCGCGTGTCCGGCAGGTGGTTCTGGCGAGTCGAGCAGGTGGTTCCGCCTTCCTCGGCAGGTGCTTCCGGTGTCATTGGCATGTGGTTCTGGCATGTCTGAGAGGTGGTTCCGGCATGCCCGGCAGGTGATTCCAGAGTCTTCGCTAAGTGGTTCTGGCGTAGCCGGCAGGTGATTTTGCATGTCCGGCGGTGGTTCCGGCTAGTCGAGCCGGTGGTTCCGGCGTGTCCGTCATGTGGTTCTGGGGTTTCCGACACGAGGTTCTGGCACGTCTAAGAGGTGGTGTCAGTATGCCCTTCACGTGATTCCGGCTTGTTCGCCAAGTGGTTCTTGTGTAGCGAGCAGGTGATTTTGGCATGTCCGGCAGCTGCGACCGGTGAGTCACGCAGGTGGTTCCGGCGAGTGTTTGCTGTGCTTCAGGTCTGTCCGGGAGATGGTTCCGGCCTGTCCGGCACGTGCTTCGGGCACGTCTGAGAAGTTGTGCTGGCATGACCGGCTGGTGATTCTGGAGTGTCCGCCAAGTGGTTCTGGCGTAGCCGGCAGCTGATTTTGGCGTGTCCGTCAAGTGGTTCTGGCGAGTCGAGCAGGTGGTTCCAGCGTGCTTGGCAGGTGCTTCTGGGGTCATTGGCACATGGTTCTGGCATGTGTGAGAGGTGGTTCCGGCATGCGCGGCAGGTGATTCCGGCGTGTCTGGCAGGTGCTTCTGGTCTGTCCGGGAGCTGGTTCCAGCATGGCCAGCATGTGGTTCTGGCACGTCTGTGACGTGCTTCAGGCGTGCCCGGCAGGTGATTCCTTGGTGTCCGCCAAGTGGTTCTGGTGTCACCGGCATGTTATTTTGGTGTGTCCGGCAGGTCTTTCCTGCTTTTTGGGCTCGTGCCTCTGGCTTGTAATACAGATGCTTGTGGCATTTCTGGCCCCCGTTCTTTCATACTCCTCAGCTGGTTTCAGTGTTTCTGGCTCCTGTTTGTGGCATATCCGACAGGTGTTTACAATGTGTCTGGCATGTCGTTGTGCTATGTTTGGAATCTGGTTCTGTCATGTCATTGTGTGTGGCTGGCATGTTGAAGAGATGGTTCTGCAGTGTCAGAATCGCTGTTCCAATGTGTCCGGCAGGTGGTTACAGGTGGTTCTGGCATGCAACGTGCGTGCTTCTGGTATGCCTGTTGGGTCATACTGGCATGAAGGCGTGGCCCTTTGAGAGTGTGTGGAGGGTGTTTTTGGCATGTCTCCTGGGGTTTTCTGGCACATAAGGGGCATGATTCCTTTTTATACGTCAGGTGAGTTTGTTCTCAGCTTCCTCAAGAGATGGAAGGAAGATGGTCTGTGGCTTGTGGCCCCTTGAGGGGTGGAGCCAATGCATTGTGCATTCCAATCTAGAGCAATGGAGGGCATGGCTGAGAGCAAAAGGGTCTTTCTGACATAGCTGCATTCTGACACTCTCTCCACCAGTGCACAATGGTGTTTGGAAAAAGGCTTACAGTCTCTCTCCTCCTGAGCAGGTGGATGCTAAATCATTTGGGACTCAGCCCAGTTGCTTCAGGGGAAGATGTAGGCATTTCGTCTGAGCAAGGTTGGCAAGGTAGAACTGCGGCAGAAGCACAAGTCCTAAAGCGGCGAGTTAAGCGCTGGGAAGAAATGGCGTTTGAGCTGCCTTTGTATGAGAGTTTCCTCATATGCTGTACAGCACTGTGGAAAGCGAGTTCTTTCTCAGCTTCCTAAAGAGCTGGAGGCAAGACAGTTTATGGCTTGTCTCCCATTGAAGGATGGAGGCAGTGCTTTGTGCCTTCCACCTGCAGAGCAATGGATGGCATGGCTGAGAGCAAAGGGGGCTTTCTGCCATTGGTGCTTTCTGATACCCTTCAGGGGTGGTGCCAGTGCCTTGTGCCTCCTACCTCTAGAGGAATGGAGGGCAAGACCAAGAGTAAAGGGACTTTCTGAAATTAGTGTTTTCTGACACTGCCCCAACCATTGCTCAAGGGCGGTTGGTTAAACGCCTATTGTCTGTCTCCTCCTCAGCATGTGGAACCACAATCATCCGGGCCTCGTCCCCATTGCTCAAGGGGCAGATGTAGGCATTTCGTCTGAGCCGGGTTGGCAAGGTGGAAATGCGGCAGAAGCGGATGTTGCAGATTGGCGAGTTAAGGGCTGAAAAGACACAGCGTTCAGGTGCCTTTGCATGAGATGTTCCCAGGATGCTGCAAGAGCACTGTGGAATGCGAGTGCTTTCCCAGCTTCCTAAAGAGCTGGAAGCAGGACAGTTTATGGCTTGTCTCCAATTGAAGGATGGAGGCAGTGCTTTGTTCCTTGCACCTCTAGAGCAATGGGGGGCACGGCTGCCTGCAAAGGGGTCTTGCTGACACAGCTGCTTTCGGACACTCTGTCCACCAGTGCACAATGGTGGTTGGAAAAAGGCATACAGTCTATCGCCTCCTAAGCACGTGGACGCTCAATCATTTGGGACTCAGCCCAGTTGCTTCAGGGGAAGATGTAGTCATTTCATCTGAGCCGGGTTGGCAAGGTGGAATTGCAGCAGAAGTCCTAAAGCGGCAAGTTAAGCGCTGGGAAGAAATGGCATTTGAGCTGCCTTTGTATGAGAGTTTCCTCGTATGCTGTAACAGCACTGTGGAAAGCGAGTTCTTTCTCAGCTTCCTAGAGAGCTGGAAGCAAGACATTTTCTGGCTTGTCTCCCATTGAAGGATGGAGGCAGTGCTTTGTGCCTTCCACCTCTAGAGCAATGGAGGGCACAGCTGAGAATAAAGTAAAGGGGTCTTTCTGCCATTGGTGCTTTCTGACACTCTCCCAACCATTGCACTTGGTGGTTAGTTAAAAGCCTGTTGTCTCTCTCCTCCTCAGCATGTGGAACCACAATCATCCGGGCCTCGTCCCAATTGCTCAAGGGGAAGATGTAGGCATTTCGTCTGAGCCGGGTTGGCAAGGTGGAAATGTGCAGCATGCAGATGTTCCAGACCGCCGGATGAAGTGCTGGAAAGAAACAGCGTTCAGCCTCCTTTGTATGAGATGTTCCCAGGACGCTGTAAGAGCACTGTGGAAAGGGAGTTTTTTCTCAGCTTCCTAAAGAGCTGGAAGCAGGACAAGATGTGGTTTGTCTCCCATTGAGGGGTGGATCCAGAGCCAGTGCCTTGTGCCTTCCACCTCCAGAGCAATGGAGAGCACGGCTGAGTGCAAAAGGGCCTTTCTGACATAGCTGCTTTCCGACACTCTCTCCAGCAGTGCAAAATGGTGGTTGGAGAAAGACGTGCATTCTATCGCCTCCTAAGCACGTGGACGCTCAATCATATGGGACTCAGCCCAGTTGCTTCAGCGGAAGATGTAGGCATTTCGTCTGAGCCGGGTTGGCAAGGTGGTGCTGGGTTGCTGCAGAAGCAGAAGTCCTAAAGCAGCGAGTTAAGGGCTGGGAATAAATGGCGTTTGAGCTGCCTTTGTATGAGAGGTTCCTGGTATGCTTTCACAGGACTGTGGAAAGCGAGTTGTTTGTCAGCTTCCTAAAGAGCTGGAGGCAAGACAGTTGATGGCTTGTCTCCCATTGAAGGACGGAGGCAGTGCTTTGAGCCTTCCACCTGCAGAGCAAGGGAGGACACGGCAGAGAGAAAAGGGGACTTTCTGTCATAGGTGCTTTCTGATACCCTTCAGGGGTGGTGCCAGTGCCTTGTGCCTCCTGCCTCTAGAGGAAATGAGGGCACAGCCCAGAGTAAAGGGCCTTTCTGACATTGGTGCTTTCTGACACTCCCCCAATCATTGCTCAAGGGCGGTTGGTTAAAAGCTTATTGTCTGTCTCCTCCTCAGCATGTGGAACCACAATCATCCGGGCCTCGTCCCCATTGCTCAAGGGGAAGATGTAGGGATTTCGTCTGAGCCGGGTTGGCAAGGTGGAAATGCGGCAGAAGCGGATGTTGCAGATTGGCGAGTTAAGGGCTGAAAAGACACGGCGTTCAGGTGCCTTTGTATGAGATGTTCCCAGGATGCTGTAAGAGCACTGTGGAATGCGAGTGCTTTCCCAGCTTCCTAAAGAGCTGGAAGCAGGACAGTTTATGGCTTGTCTCCAATTGAAGGATGGAGGCAGTGCTTTGTGCCTTCCACCTCTGGAGCAACGGAGGGCACGGCTGAGAGCAAAGGGCCCTTTCTGACATAGGTGCATTCTGACACTCTCTGCACCAGTGCACAATTGCGGTTTGTAAAAAGCCTATTGTCTGCTCCTGCTAAGCATGTGGAAGCACAATCATCTGGGCCTCGTGCCCGTTGCTGAAGGGGAAGATGTAGGCATTTCGTCTGAGCTGGGTTGCCAAGGTGGATATGTGCAGGATGCAGATGTCCCAGACTGGCGAGTGAATTGCTGAAGGAAACGACGTTCAGCCTCCTTTGTATGAGATGTTCCCAGGACGCTGTAAGGGCACTGTGGAAAGGGAGTTTTTCTCAGCTTCCTAAAGTGCTGGAAGCAGGACAAGATGTGGTTTGTCTCCCATTGAGGGGTGGATCCAGAGCCAGTGCCTTGTGCCTTCCACGTCTAGAGCAATGAAGGGCACGGCTGTGAGCAAAGGGGCCTTTCTGACATAGCTTCTTTATGAAAATCTCTCCAGCAGTGCACATTGGTGGTTGGAAAAAGGCGTGCAGTCTATCGCCTCCTAAGCATGTGGATGCTCAATCATTTGGGACTCAGCCCAGTTGCTTCAGGGGAAGGTGTAGGCATTTCATCTGCGCCGGGTTGGCAAGGTGGAATTGCGGCAGAAGCAGAAGTCCTAAAGCTTCGAGTTAAGCACTGGGAAGAAATGGCGTTTGACCTGCCTTTGCATGAGAGGTTCCTGGTATGCTGTAACAGGACTGTGGAAAGCGAGTTGTTCGTCAGCTTCCTAAAGAGCTGGAGGCAAGACAATTTATGGCTTGTCTCCCATTGAAGGATGGAGGCAGTGCTTTGTGCCTTCCACCTGCAGAGCAATGGAGGGCATGGCTGAGAGCCAAGGGGGCTTTCTGCCATAGGTGCTTTCTGATACCCTTCAGGGGTGGTGCCAGTGCCTTGTGCCTCCTACCATGGGAGGAATGGAGGGCACGGCCGAGACTAAAGGGCCTTTCTGACATTGGTGCTTTCTGACACTACCCCAACCACTGCTCATGGGCGGTTGGTTAAAAGCCTATTGTCTGTCTCCTCCTCAGCATGTGGAACCACAATCATCCGGGCCTTGTCCCCATTGCTCAAGGGGAAGATGTAGGGATTTCGTCTGAGCCGGGTTGGCAAGGTGGAACTGCGGCAAAAGCAGAAGTCCTAAAGTGGCAAGTTAAGCGATGGGAAGAAATGGTGTTTGAGCTGCCTTTGTATGAGAGTTTCCTCGTATGCTGTACAGCACTGTGGAAAGCGAGTTCTTTCTCAGCTTCCTAAAGAGCTGGAAGCAAGACAGTTTATGGCTTGTCTCCCATTGAAGGATGGAGGCCGTGCTTTGCGCTTGCCAGCTCTAGAGCAATGGTGGGCACGGCTGAGAGTAAAGGGGTCTTTCTGCCATTGGTGCATTCTGACACTCTCTGCACCAGTGCACAATGGCAGTTTGTAAAAAGCCTATTGTCTGCTCTTGCTAAACATGTGGAGGCACAATCATATGGGCCTCGTCCCCGTTGCTGAAGGGGAAGATGTAGGCATTTCGTCTGAGCGGGGTTGGCAAGGTGGAAATCTGGCAGAAGCAGAAGTTCTAAATAGGCGAGTTAAGTGCTGAAAAGAAACGGCATATCAGCTGCCTTTGTATGAGATGTTGCCAGGACACAGAAAGAGCACTGTTGAAAGCGAGTTCTTTCTCAGCTTCCTAAAGAGATGGAAGGAAGACGGTCTGTGGCTTGTCACCCCTTGAGGGGTGGAGCCAGTGCATTGTGCATTCCACGTCTAGAGCAATGGAGGGCAGAGCTGAGAGCAAAGGGGTCTTTCTGACATAGCTGCTTTCCAACACTCTCTCCACCAGTGCACAATGGTGGTTGGAAAAAGGCGTGCAGTCTATCACCTCCTAAGCATGTGGACGCTCAATCATTTGGGACACAGCCCAGTTGCTTCAGGGGAAGATGTAGGCATTTCGTCTCGCCGGGTTGGCAAGGTGGAATTGCGGCAGAAGCAGAATTCCTAAAGCAGCGAGTTAAGCACTGGGAAGAAATGGCGTTTGAGCTGCCTTTGTACGAGTGTTTCCTCGTATGCTTTAACAGCACTGTGGAAAGCGAGTTCTTTCTCAGCTTCCTAAAGAACTGGAAGCAAGACATTTTATGGCTTGTTTCCCATTGAAGGATTGAGGCTGTCCTTTGTGCCTTCCTGCTCTAGAGCAATGGAGGGCACTGCTGAGAGTAAAGGGGTCTTTCTGCCATTGGTGCTTTCTGACACTCTCTCAACCATTGCACTTGGTGGTTAGTTAAAAGAATATTGTCTCTCTCCTCCTCAGCATGTGGAACCACAATCATTCGGGCCTCGTCCCCATTGCTCAAGGGGAAGATGTAGGCCTTTCGTCTGAGCCGGGTTGGCAAGGTGGAATTGTGGCAGAAGCAGAAGTTCTAAAGTGGTGAGGTAAGGTCTGGCAAGAAAGGCCGTTTGACCTTCATTTCTATGACAGTTTCCCCGTAGGATTTTCCCAGGAGCCGAGGAGGTGTTTCTGGCATTCTCGGCAGGAGGTTCGGGCATGTACAGCAGGTGGTTCCAGTCTGTCCAGGATGTGGTTCCGGCGTGTCTGGCACGTGGTTCTGCTATGTCTCAGAGGTGGTTCCGGCATGCCCGGCCGGTGATCCAGGAGAGTCCACAGAGTGATTCTGGCGTAACCGGCAGGTGATTTTTAAATGTCTGGCAGGTGGTTCAGGCGAGTTGAGCAGGTGGTTCCAACGTGCTTGGCAGGTGTTTCCGGCGTCTCCGGCACGTGTTTCTGGCACATTTGACAGGTGGTTCTGGCATGCCCGAAAGGTGACTCCGGTCTGTCCGGTAGGTGGTTCCGGCGTGTATGGCACGTGGTTCTGGTACGTCTCAGAGGTGGTTGCGCATGCCCAACAGGTGATTCTGGACTGTCCGCCATATGGTTCTGGCACGTCTGAGAGGTGGTTCCAGCATGCCCGGTAGGTCATACCTGAGAGTCCTCCAAGTGGTTCTGGAGTAGCCCGCAGGTGATTTTGGCATGTCCGGCAGGTGGTTCTGGTGTGCTCGGCAGGTGGTTCAGGCGGGTCTGGCAGGTGGTTACGGTCTGTTCGGGGTATGGTTCCGGCATCTCAGGCTCATGGTTCTGGCACATGTGAGAGGTGGTTCCGGCCGGCCAGACAGGTGTTTCCGGAGCGTCCGCAAAGTGGTTCTGGCGTAGCTGGCAGGTGATGTTGGCGTGACCGGCAGGTGGTTCCAGCAAGCCCGGCAGGTGATTCCGGAGTGTCTGCCGAGTGGTTCTGGCGTAGTCGGCAGGTGATTTTGGCGTGTCCATCAGGTGGTTCCGGCGAGCTCGGCAGGTGGTACCGGCGTGTCCGGAACATGGTTCTGGCACGTCTGAGAGATGGTTCCGGCATGCCCGGCAGGTGATTCCGGAGTGTCCGGCATGTGGTTCTGGCACCTCTGAGAGGTGGTTCCGGCATGCCCGGCAGGTGGTTCCGGAGTGTCTGCCGAGTGGTTCTGGCGTAGCTGGCAGGTGATTTTGGGGTGTCCAGCAGGTGGTTCTGGGGAGTGGAGCAGGTGGTTTCGGCATACTTGGCAGGTGGTTCCGGTGTGTCCGGCACATGGTTCTGGCACGTCTGAGAGGTGGTTCCGGCATGCCCGGCAGGTGATCCCGGAGAGTCCTCCAAGTGGTTCTGGCGTAACCCGCAGGTGTTTCTGATTTGTCCGGCAGGTGGCTCTGGTGAGTCGAGCAGGTGGTTCCGGCGTGCTCAGCAGGTGGTTCCGGCAGGTCCGGCAGGTGTTTGCTGTCTGTCCATGAAGTGGTTCCGGCATGCACGCAAGGTGATTCTGGCGTGCCCACCAAGTGGTTTTGGCGTAGCCGGCATATGATTTTGGCCTGTGAGGCAGGTGGTTCCGGCATGTCCAGCAGGTGATTCCGGAGTTTCCGGCATGTGATTCTGGCAGCTCTGAGAAGTGGTTCCGGCATGCCAGGCAGGTGATTCCTGAGTCTCCGGCATGTGGTTTTGGCACCTCTGAGAGGTGGTTCCGGAATGCCTGACATGTGATTCCGGAGTGTCTGCCGAGTGGTTCTTGCATAGTCAGCAGCTGATTTTGGCGTGTCCAGTAGGTGGTTCTGGGGAGTGGATCAGGAACTTCCGGCATTCTCGGCAGGTGCTACCGCCGTCTCCTGCATGTGGCTGTGGCACCTCTGAGATGTGGTTCCAGCATGCCCGGCAGGTGATTCCGGAGTGTCCGACAAGTGGTTGCGGCGTAGCCGGCTGGTGATTCTGGCATGTCTGGCAGGTGGTTCTGGCGAGTCAAGCAGGTGGTCCCGGCGTGTCGGGCAGGTGGTTCCGGTCTGTCCTGGAGGTGGTTCCGGAGTGTCTGTGGAGTGGTTCTGGCGTAGACGGCAGGTGATTTTGCATGTCCAGCGGTGGCAAGTTGCCGGTAGGCTGTAAGAGCACTGTGCAGAGCGAGTTGTTTCTTAGCTTCCCAAAGAGCTGGAAGCAAGATGCTGTGGGGCCCAACTCGCCCTTTGGAAAGAAGCCTGCACGTTGTGCCTTTCAGCTCTAGGGCAAAGTAGCACACCCAGAGCAGAAGTCCTACTTCAGCCAGATCAGGCCTGCAAAGAAACTGCGTTTCACAGGCCTTTGGAAGAGATGTTCCCGGTAGGCTGTAAGAGCACTGTGCAGAGCGAGTTGTTTCTTAGCTTCCCAAAGAGCTGGAAGCAAGATGCTGTGGGGCCCAACTCGCCCTTTGGAAAGAAGCCTGCACGTTGTGCCTTTCAGCTCTAGGGCAAAGTAGCACACCCAGAGCAGAAGTCCTACTTCAGCCAGATCAGGCCTGCAAAGAAACTGCGTTTCACAGGCCTTTGGAAGAGATGTTCCCGGTAGGCTGTAAGAGCACTGTGCAGAGCGAGTTGTTTCTTAGCTTCCCAAAGAGCTGGAAGCAAGATGCTGTGGGGCCCAACTCGCCCTTTGGAAAGAAGCCTGCACGTTGTGCCTTTCAGCTCTAGGGCAAAGTAGCACACCCAGAGCAGAAGTCCTACTTCAGCCAGATCAGGCCTGCAAAGAAACTGCGTTTCACAGGCCTTTGGAAGAGATGTTCCCACTAGGCTGTAAGAGCACTGTGCCGAGCGAGTTGTTTCTTAGCTTCCCAAAGAGCTGGAAGCAAGATGCTGTGGGGCCCAACTCGCCCTTTGGAAAGAAGCCTGCACGTTGTGCCTTTCAGCTCTAGGGCAAAGTAGCACACCCAGAGCAGAAGTCCTACTTCAGCCAGATCAGGCCTGCAAAGAAACTGCGTTTCACAGGCCTTTGGAAGAGATGTTCCCGGTAGGCTGTAAGAGCACTGTGCAGAGCGAGTTGTTTCATAGCTTCCCAAGGAGCTGGAAGCAAGATGCTGTGGGGCCCAACTCGCCCTTTGGAAAGAAGCCTGCACGTTGTGCCTTTCAGCTCTAGGGCAAAGTAGCACACCCAGAGCAGAAGTCCTACTTCAGCCAGATCAGGCCTGCAAAGAAACTGCGTTTCACAGGCCTTTGGAAGACATGTTCCCGGTAGGCTGTAAGACCACTGTGCAGAGCGAGTTGTTTCTTAGCTTCCCAAAGAGCTGGAAGCAAGATGCTGTGGGGCCCAACTCGCCCTTTGGAAAGAAGCCTGCACGTTGTGCCTTTCAGCTCTAGGGCAAAGTAGCACACCCAGAGCAGAAGTGCTACTTCAGCCAGATCAGGCCTGCAAAGAAACTGCATTTCACAGGCCTTTGGAAGAGATGTTCCCGGTAGGCTGTAAGAGCACTGTGCAGAGCGAGTTGTTTCTTAGCTTCCCAAAGAGCTGGAAGCAAGATGCTGTGGGGCCCAACTCGCCCTTTGGAAAGAAGCCTGCACGTTGTGCCTTTCAGCTCTAGGGCAAAGTAGCACACCCAGAGCAGAAGTCCTACTTCAGCCAGATCAGGCCTGCAAAGAAACTGTGTTTCACAGGCCTTGGGAAGAGATGTTCCCGGTAGGCTGTAAGAGCACTGTGCAGAGCGAGTTGTTTCTTAGCTTCCCAAAGAGCTGGAAGCAAGATGCTGTGGGGCCCAACTCGCCCTTTGGAAAGAAGCCTGCACGTTGAGCCTTTCAGCTCTAGGGCAAAGTAGCACACCCAGAGCAGAAGTGCTACTTCAGCCAGATCAGGCCTGCAAACAAACTGCGTTTCACAGGCCTTTGGAAGAGATGTTCCCCGTAGGCTGTAAGAGCACTGTGCAGAGCGAGTTGTTTCTTAGCTTCCCAAAGAGCTGGAAGCAAGATGCTGTGGGGCCCAACTCGCCCTTTGGAAAGAAGCCTGCACGTTGTGCCTTTCAGCTCTAGGGCAAAGTAGCACACCCAGAGCAGAAGTCCTACTTCAGCCAGATCAGGCCTGCAAAGAAACTGCGTTTCACAGGCCTTTGGAAGAGATGTTCCCGGTAGGCTGTATGAGCACTGTGCAGAGCGAGTTGTTTCTTAGCTTCCCAAAGAGCTGGAAGCAAGATGCTGTGGGGCCCAACTCGCCCTTTGGAAAGAAGCCTGCACGTTGTGCCTTTCAGCTCTAGGGCAAAGTAGCACACCCAGAGCAGAAGTCCTACTTCAGCCAGATCAGGCCTGCAAAGAAACTGCGTTTCACAGGCCTTTGGAAGAGATGTTCCCGGTAGGCTGTAAGAGCACTGTGCAGAGCGAGTTGTTTCTTAGCTTCCCAAAGAGCTGGAAGCAAGATGCTGTGGGGCCCAACTCGCCCTTTGGAAAGAAGCCTGCACGTTGTGCCTTTCAGCTCTAGAGCAAAGTAGCACACCCAGAGCAGAAGTCCTACTTCAGCCAGATCAGGCCTGCAAAGAAACTGCGTTTCACAGGCCTTTGGAAGAGATGTTCCCGGTAGGCTGTAAGAGCACTGTGCAGAGCGAGTTGTTTCTTAGCTTCCCAAAGAGCTGGAAGCAAGATGCTGTGGGGCCCAACTCGCCCTTTGGAAAGAAGCCTGCACGTTGTGCCTTTCAGCTCTAGGGCAAAGTAGCACACCCAGAGCAGAAGTCCTACTTCAGCCAGATCAGGCCTGCAAAGAAACTGCGTTTCACAGGCCTTTGGAAGAGATGTTCCCGGTAGGCTGTAAGAGCACTGTGCAGAGCGAGTTGTTTCTTAGCTTCCCAAAGAGCTGGAAGCAAGATGCTGTGGGGCCCAACTCGCCCTTTGGAAAGAAGCCTGCACCTTGTGCCTTTCAGCTCTAGGGCAAAGTAGCACACCCAGAGCAGAAGTCCTACTTCAGCCAGATCAGGCCTGCAAAGAAACTGCGTTTCACAGGCCTTTGGAAGAGATGTTCCCGGTAGGCTGTAAGAGCACTGTGCAGAGCGAGTTGTTTCTTAGCTTCCCAAAGAGCTGGAAGCAAGATGCTGTGGGGCCCAACTCGCCCTTTGGAAAGAAGCCTGCACGTTGTGCCTTTCAGCTCTAGGGCAAAGTAGCACACCCAGAGCAGTAGTGCTACTTCAGCCAGATCAGGCCTGCAAAGAAACTGCGTTTCACAGGCCTTTGGAAGAGATGTTCCCGGTAGGCTGTAAGAGCACTGTGCAGAGCGAGTTGTTTCTTAGCTTCCCAAAGAGCTGGAAGCAAGATGCTGTGGGGCCCAACTCGCCCTTTGGAAAGAAGCCTGCACGTCGTGCCTTTCAGCTCTAGGGCAAAGTAGCACACCCAGAGCAGAAGTCCTACTTCAGCCAGATCAGGCCTGCAAAGAAACTGCGTTTCACAGGCCTTTGGAAGAGATGTTCCCGGTAGGCTGTATGAGCACTGTGCAGAGCGAGTTGTTTCTTAGCTTCCCAAAGAGCTGGAAGCAAGATGCTGTGGGGCCCAACTCGCCCTTTGGAAAGAAGCCTGCACGTTGTGCCTTTCAGCTCTAGGGCAAAGTAGCACACCCAGAGCAGAAGTGCTACTTCAGCCAGATCAGGCCTGCAAAGAAACTGCGTTTCACAGGCCTTTGGAAGAGATGTTCCCACTAGGCTGTAAGAGCACTGTGCAGAGCGAGTTGTTTCTTAGCTTCCCAAAGAGCTGGAAGCAAGATGCTGTGGGGCCCAACTCGCCCTTTGGAAAGAAGCCTGCACGTTGTGCCTTTCAGCTCTAGGGCAAAGTAGCACACCCAGAGCAGAAGTCCTACTTCAGCCAGATCAGGCCTGCAAAGAAACTGCGTTCCACAGGCCTTTGGAAGACATGTTCCCGGTAGGCTGTAAGAGCACTGTGCAGAGCGAGTTGTTTCTTAGCTTCCCAAAGAGCTGGAAGCAAGATGCTGTGGGGCCCAACTCGCCCTTTGGAAAGAAGCCTGCACGTTGTGCCTTTCAGCTCTAGGGCAAAGTAGCACACCCAGAGCAGAAGTCCTACTTCAGCCAGATCAGGCCTGCAAAGAAACTGCGTTTCACAGGCCTTTGGAAGAGATGTTCCCGGTAGGCTGTAAGAGCACTGTGCAGAGCGAGTTGTTTCTTAGCTTCCCAAAGAGCTGGAAGCAAGATGCTGTGGGGCCCAACTCGCCCTTTGGAAAGAAGCCTGCACGTTGTGCCTTTCAGCTCTAGGGCAAAGTAGCACACCCAGAGCAGAAGTCCTACTTCAGCCAGATCAGGCCTGCAAAGAAACTGCGTTTCACGGGCCTTTGGAAGAGATGTTCCCACTAGGCTGTAAAAGTACCGTGCAGAGCGAGTTGTTTCTTAGCTTCCCAAAGAGCTGGAAGCAAGATGCTGTGGGGCCCAACTCGCCCTTTGGAAAGAAGCCTGCACGTTGTGCCTCTCAGCTCTAGGGCAAAGTAGCACACCCAGAGCAGAAGTCCTACTTCAGCCAGATCAGGCCTGCAAAGAAACTGCGTTTCACAGGCCTTTGGAAGAGATGTTCCCGGTAGGCTGTAAGAGCACTGTGCAGAGCGAGTTGTTTCTTAGCTTCCCAAAGAGCTGGAAGCAAGATGCTGTGGGGCCCAACTCGCCCTTTGGAAAGAAGCCTGCACGTTGTGCCTTTCAGCTCTAGGGCAAAGTAGCACACCCAGAGCAGAAGTCCTACTTCAGCCAGATCAGGCCTGCAAAGAAACTGCGTTTCACAGGCCTTTGGAAGAGATGTTCCCGGTAGGCTGTAAGAGCACTGTGCAGAGCGAGTTGTTTCTTAGCTTCCCAAAGAGCTGGAAGCAAGATGCTGTGGGGCCCAACTCGCCCTTTGGAAAGAAGCCTGCACGTTGTGCCTTTCAGCTCTAGGGCAAAGTAGCACACCCAGAGCAGAAGTCCTACTTCAGCCAGATCAGGCCTGCAAAGAAACTGCGTTTCACAGGCCTTTGGAAGAGATGTTCCCGGTAGGCTGTAAGAGCACTGTGCAGAGCGAGTTGTTTCTTAGCTTCCCAAAGAGCTGGAAGCAAGATGCTGTGGGGCCCAACTCGCCCTTTGGAAAGAAGCCTGCACGTTGTGCCTTTCAGCTCTAGGGCAAAGTAGCACACCCAGAGCAGAAGTCCTACTTCAGCCAGATCAGGCCTGCAAAGAAACTGCGTTTCACAGGCCTTTGGAAGAGATGTTCCCGGTAGGCTGTAAGAGCACTGTGCAGAGCGAGTTGTTTCTTAGCTTCCCAAAGAGCTGGAAGCAAGATGCTGTGGGGCCCAACTCGCCCTTTGGAAAGAAGCCTGCACGTTGTGCCTTTCAGCTCTAGGGCAAAGTAGCACACCCAGAGCAGAAGTCCTACTTCAGCCAGATCAGGCCTGCAAAGAAACTGCGTTTCACAGGCCTTTGGAAGAGATGTTCCCGGTAGGCTGTAAGAGCACTGTGCAGAGCGAGTTGTTTCTTAGCTTCCCAAAGAGCTGGAAGCAAGATGCTGTGGGGCCCAACTCGCCCTTTGGAAAGAAGCCTGCACGTTGTGCCTTTCAGCTCTAGGGCAAAGTAGCACACCCAGAGCAGAAGTCCTACTTCAGCCAGATCAGGCCTGCAAAGAAACTGCGTTTCACAGGCCTTTGGAGGACATGTTCCCGGTAGGCTGTAAGAGCACTGTGCAGAGCGAGTTGTTTCTTAGCTTCCCAAAGAGCTGGAAGCAAGATGCTGTGGGGCCCAACTCGCCCTTTGGAAAGAAGCCTGCACGTTGTGCCTTTCAGCTCTAGGGCAAAGTAGCACACCCAGAGCAGAAGTCCTACTTCAGCCAGATCAGGCCTGCAAAGAAACTGCGTTTCACAGGCCTTTGGAAGAGATGTTCCCGGTAGGCTGTAAGAGCACTGTGCAGAGCGAGTTGTTTCTTAGCTTCCCAAAGAGCTGGAAGCAAGATGCTGTGGGGCCCAACTCGCCCTTTGGAAAGAAGCCTGCACGTTGTGCCTTTCAGCTCTAGGGCAAAGTAGCACACCCAGAGCAGAAGTGCTACTTCAGCCAGATCAGGCCTGCAAAGAAACTGCGTTTCACAGTCCTTTGGAAGAGATGTTCCCACTAGGCCGTGAGAGCACTGTGCAGAGCGAGTTGTTTCTTAGCTTCCCAAAGAGCTGGAAGCAAGATGCTGTGGGGCCCAACTCGCCCTTTGGAAAGAAGCCTGCACGTTGTGCCTTTCAGCTCTAGGGCAAAGTAGCACACCCAGAGCAGAAGTCCTACTTCAGCCAGATCAGGCCTGCAAAGAAACTGCGTTTCACAGGCCTTTGGAAGACATGTTCCCGGTAGGCTGTAAGACCACTGTGCAGAGCGAGTTGTTTCTTAGCTTCCCAAAGAGCTGGAAGCAAGATGCTGTGGGGCCCAACTCGCCCTTTGGAAAGAAGCCTGCACGTTGTGCCTTTCAGCTCTAGGGCAAAGTAGCACACCCAGAGCAGAAGTCCTACTTCAGCCAGATCAGGCCTGCAAAGAAACTGCGTTTCACAGGCCTTTGGAAGAGATGTTCCCGGTAGGCTGTAAGAGCACTGTGCAGAGCGAGTTGTTTCTTAGCTTCCCAAAGAGCTGGAAGCAAGATGCTGTGGGGCCCAACTCGCCCTTTGGAAAGAAGCCTGCACGTTGTGCCTTTCAGCTCTAGGGCAAAGTAGCACACCCAGAGCAGAAGTCCTACTTCAGCCAGATCAGGCCTGCAAAGAAACTGCGTTTCACGGGCCTTTGGAAGAGATGTTCCCACTAGGCTGTAAAAGTACCGTGCAGAGCGAGTTGTTTCTTAGCTTCCCAAAGAGCTGGAAGCAAGATGCTGTGGGGCCCAACTCGCCCCTTGGAAAGAAGCCTGCACGTTGTGCCTCTCAGCTCTAGGGCAAAGTAGCACACCCAGAGCAGAAGTCCTACTTCAGCCAGATCAGGCCTGCAAAGAAACTGCGTTTCACAGGCCTTTGGAAGAGATGTTCCCGGTAGGCTGTAAGAGCACTGTGCAGAGCGAGTTGTTTCTTAGCTTCCCAAAGAGCTGGAAGCAAGATGCTGTGGGGCCCAACTCGCCCTTTGGAAAGAAGCCTGCACGTTGTGCCTTTCAGCTCTAGGGCAAAGTAGCACACCCAGAGCAGAAGTGCTACTTCAGCCAGATCAGGCCTGCAAAGAAACTGCGTTTCACAGGCCTTTGGAAGAGATGTTCCCACTAGGCTGTAAGAGCACTGTGCAGAGCGAGTTGTTTCTTAGCTTCCCAAAGAGCTGGAAGCAAGATGCTGTGGGGCCCAACTCGCCCTTTGGAAAGAAGCCTGCACGTTGTGCCTTTCAGCTCTAGGGCAAAGTAGCACACCCAGAGCAGAAGTCCTACTTCAGCCAGATCAGGCCTGCAAAGAAACTGCGTTTCACAGGCCTTTGGAAGACATGTTCCCGGTAGGCTGTAAGAGCACTGTGCAGAGCGAGTTGTTTCTTAGCTTCCCAAAGAGCTGGAAGCAAGATGCTGTGGGGCCCAACTCGCCCTTTGGAAAGAAGCCTGCACGTTGTGCCTTTCAGCTCTAGGGCAAAGTAGCACACCCAGAGCAGAAGTCCTACTTCAGCCAGATCAGGCCTGCAAAGAAACTGCGTTTCACAGGCCTTTGGAAGAGATGTTCCCGGTAGGCTGTAAGAGCACTGTGCAGAGCGAGTTGTTTCTTAGCTTCCCAAAGAGCTGGAAGCAAGATGCTGTGGGGCCCAACTCGCCCTTTGGAAAGAAGCCTGCACGTTGTGCCTTTCAGCTCTAGGGCAAAGTAGCACACCCAGAGCAGAAGTCCTACTTCAGCCAGATCAGGCCTGCAAAGAAACTGCGTTTCACGGGCCTTTGGAAGAGATGTTCCCACTAGGCTGTAAAAGTACCGTGCAGAGCGAGTTGTTTCTTAGCTTCCCAAAGAGCTGGAAGCAAGATGCTGTGGGGCCCAACTCGCCCTTTGGAAAGAAGCCTGCACGTTGTGCCTCTCAGCTCTAGGGCAAAGTAGCACACCCAGAGCAGAAGTCCTACTTCAGCCAGATCAGGCCTGCAAAGAAACTGCGTTTCACAGGCCTTTGGAAGAGATGTTCCCGGTAGGCTGTAAGAGCACTGTGCAGAGCGAGTTGTTTCTTAGCTTCCCAAAGAGCTGGAAGCAAGATGCTGTGGGGCCCAACTCGCCCTTTGGAAAGAAGCCTGCACGTTGTGCCTTTCAGCTCTAGGGCAAAGTAGCACACCCAGAGCAGAAGTCCTACTTCAGCCAGATCAGGCCTGCAAAGAAACTGCGTTTCACAGGCCTTTGGAAGAGATGTTCCCGGTAGGCTGTAAGAGCACTGTGCAGAGCGAGTTGTTTCTTAGCTTCCCAAAGAGCTGGAAGCAAGATGCTGTGGGGCCCAACTCGCCCTTTGGAAAGAAGCCTGCACGTTGTGCCTTTCAGCTCTAGGGCAAAGTAGCACACCCAGAGCAGAAGTCCTACTTCAGCCGGATCAGGCCTGCAAAGAAACTGCGTTTCACAGGCCTTTGGAAGAGATGTTCCCGGTAGGCTGTAAGAGCACTGTGCAGAGCGAGTTGTTTCTTAGCTTCCCAAAGAGCTGGAAGCAAGATGCTGTGGGGCCCAACTCGCCCTTTGGAAAGAAGCCTGCACGTTGTGCCTTTCAGCTCTAGGGCAAAGTAGCACACCCAGAGCAGAAGTCCTACTTCAGCCAGATCAGGCCTGCAAAGAAACTGCGTTTCACAGGCCTTTGGAAGAGATGTTCCCGGTAGGCTGTAAGAGCACTGTGCAGAGCGAGTTGTTTCTTAGCTTCCCAAAGAGCTGGAAGCAAGATGCTGTGGGGCCCAACTCGCCCTTTGGAAAGAAGCCTGCACGTTGTGCCTTTCAGCTCTAGGGCAAAGTAGCACACCCAGAGCAGAAGTCCTACTTCAGCCAGATCAGGCCTGCAAAGAAACTGCGTTTCACAGGCCTTTGGAAGAGATGTTCCCGGTAGGCTGTAAGAGCACTGTGCAGAGCGAGTTGTTTCTTAGCTTCCCAAAGAGCTGGAAGCAAGATGCTGTGGGGCCCAACTCGCCCTTTGGAAAGAAGCCTGCACGTTGTGCCTTTCAGCTCTAGGGCAAAGTAGCACACCCAGAGCAGAAGTCCTACTTCAGCCAGATCAGGCCTGCAAAGAAACTGCGTTTCACAGGCCTTTGGAGGACATGTTCCCGGTAGGCTGTAAGAGCACTGTGCAGAGCGAGTTGTTTCTTAGCTTCCCAAAGAGCTGGAAGCAAGATGCTGTGGGGCCCAACTCGCCCTTTGGAAAGAAGCCTGCACGTTGTGCCTTTCAGCTCTAGGGCAAAGTAGCACACCCAGAGCAGAAGTCCTACTTCAGCCAGATCAGGCCTGCAAAGAAACTGCGTTTCACAGGCCTTTGGAAGAGATGTTCCCGGTAGGCTGTAAGAGCACTGTGCAGAGCGAGTTGTTTCTTAGCTTCCCAAAGAGCTGGAAGCAAGATGCTGTGGGGCCCAACTCGCCCTTTGGAAAGAAGCCTGCACGTTGTGCCTTTCAGCTCTAGGGCAAAGTAGCACACCCAGAGCAGAAGTGCTACTTCAGCCAGATCAGGCCTGCAAAGAAACTGCGTTTCACAGTCCTTTGGAAGAGATGTTCCCACTAGGCCGTGAGAGCACTGTGCAGAGCGAGTTGTTTCTTAGCTTCCCAAAGAGCTGGAAGCAAGATGCTGTGGGGCCCAACTCGCCCTTTGGAAAGAAGCCTGCACGTTGTGCCTTTCAGCTCTAGGGCAAAGTAGCACACCCAGAGCAGAAGTCCTACTTCAGCCAGATCAGGCCTGCAAAGAAACTGCGTTTCACAGGCCTTTGGAAGACATGTTCCCGGTAGGCTGTAAGACCACTGTGCAGAGCGAGTTGTTTCTTAGCTTCCCAAAGAGCTGGAAGCAAGATGCTGTGGGGCCCAACTCGCCCTTTGGAAAGAAGCCTGCACGTTGTGCCTTTCAGCTCTAGGGCAAAGTAGCACACCCAGAGCAGAAGTCCTACTTCAGCCAGATCAGGCCTGCAAAGAAACTGCGTTTCACAGGCCTTTGGAAGAGATGTTCCCGGTAGGCTGTAAGAGCACTGTGCAGAGCGAGTTGTTTCTTAGCTTCCCAAAGAGCTGGAAGCAAGATGCTGTGGGGCCCAACTCGCCCTTTGGAAAGAAGCCTGCACGTTGTGCCTTTCAGCTCTAGGGCAAAGTAGCACACCCAGAGCAGAAGTCCTACTTCAGCCAGATCAGGCCTGCAAAGAAACTGCGTTTCACGGGCCTTTGGAAGAGATGTTCCCACTAGGCTGTAAAAGTACCGTGCAGAGCGAGTTGTTTCTTAGCTTCCCAAAGAGCTGGAAGCAAGATGCTGTGGGGCCCAACTCGCCCTTTGGAAAGAAGCCTGCACGTTGTGCCTCTCAGCTCTAGGGCAAAGTAGCACACCCAGAGCAGAAGTCCTACTTCAGCCAGATCAGGCCTGCAAAGAAACTGCGTTTCACAGGCCTTTGGAAGAGATGTTCCCGGTAGGCTGTAAGAGCACTGTGCAGAGCGAGTTGTTTCTTAGCTTCCCAAAGAGCTGGAAGCAAGATGCTGTGGGGCCCAACTCGCCCTTTGGAAAGAAGCCTGCACGTTGTGCCTTTCAGCTCTAGGGCAAAGTAGCACACCCAGAGCAGAAGTCCTACTTCAGCCAGATCAGGCCTGCAAAGAAACTGCGTTTCACAGGCCTTTGGAAGAGATGTTCCCGGTAGGCTGTAAGAGCACTGTGCAGAGCGAGTTGTTTCTTAGCTTCCCAAAGAGCTGGAAGCAAGATGCTGTGGGGCCCAACTAGCCCTTTGGAAAGAAGCCTGCACGTTGTGCCTTTCAGCTCTAGGGCAAAGTAGCACACCCAGAGCAGAAGTCCTACTTCAGCCAGATCAGGCCTGCAAAGAAACTGCGTTTCACAGGCCTTTGGAAGAGATGTTCCCGGTAGGCTGTAAGAGCACTGTGCAGAGCGAGTTGTTTCTTAGCTTCCCAAAGAGCTGGAAGCAAGATGCTGTGGGGCCCAACTCGCCCTTTGGAAAGAAGCCTGCACGTTGTGCCTTTCAGCTCTAGGGCAAAGTAGCACACCCAGAGCAGAAGTCCTACTTCAGCCAGATCAGGCCTGCAAAGAAACTGCGTTTCACAGGCCTTTGGAAGAGATGTTCCCGGTAGGCTGTAAGAGCACTGTGCAGAGCGAGTTGTTTCTTAGCTTCCCAAAGAGCTGGAAGCAAGATGCTGTGGGGCCCAACTCGCCCTTTGGAAAGAAGCCTGCACGTTGTGCCTTTCAGCTCTAGGGCAAAGTAGCACACCCAGAGCAGAAGTCCTACTTCAGCCAGATCAGGCCTGCAAAGAAACTGCGTTTCACAGGCCTTTGGAAGAGATGTTCCCGGTAGGCTGTAAGAGCACTGTGCAGAGCGAGTTGTTTCTTAGCTTCCCAAAGAGCTGGAAGCAAGATGCTGTGGGGCCCAACTCGCCCTTTGGAAAGAAGCCTGCACGTTGTGCCTTTCAGCTCTAGGGCAAAGTAGCACACCCAGAGCAGAAGTCCTACTTCAGCCAGATCAGGCCTGCAAAGAAACTGCGTTTCACAGGCCTTTGGAGGACATGTTCCCGGTAGGCTGTAAGAGCACTGTGCAGAGCGAGTTGTTTCTTAGCTTCCCAAAGAGCTGGAAGCAAGATGCTGTGGGGCCCAACTCGCCCTTTGGAAAGAAGCCTGCACGTTGTGCCTTTCAGCTCTAGGGCAAAGTAGCACACCCAGAGCAGAAGTCCTACTTCAGCCAGATCAGGCCTGCAAAGAAACTGCGTTTCACAGGCCTTTGGAAGAGATGTTCCCGGTAGGCTGTAAGAGCACTGTGCAGAGCGAGTTGTTTCTTAGCTTCCCAAAGAGCTGGAAGCAAGATGCTGTGGGGCCCAACTCGCCCTTTGGAAAGAAGCCTGCACGTTGTGCCTTTCAGCTCTAGGGCAAAGTGGCACACCCAGAGCAGAAGTGCTACTTCAGCCAGATCAGGCCTGCAAAGAAACTGCGTTTCACAGTCCTTTGGAAGAGATGTTCCCACTAGGCCGTAAGAGCACTGTGCAGAGCGAGTTGTTTCTTAGCTTCCCAAAGAGCTGGAAGCAAGATGCTGTGGGGCCCAACTCGCCCTTTGGAAAGAAGCCTGCACGTTGTGCCTTTCAGCTCTAGGGCAAAGTAGCACACCCAGAGCAGAAGTCCTACTTCAGCCAGATCAGGCCTGCAAAGAAACTGCGTTTCACAGGCCTTTGGAAGAGATGTTCCCGGTAGGCTGTAAGAGCACTGTGCAGAGCGAGTTGTTTCTTAGCTTCCCAAAGAGCTGGAAGCAAGATGCTGTGGGGCCCAACTCGCCCTTTGGAAAGAAGCCTGCACGTTGTGCCTTTCAGCTCTAGGGCAAAGTAGCACACCCAGAGCAGAAGTCCTACTTCAGCCAGATCAGGCCTGCAAAGAAACTGCGTTTCACAGGCCTTTGGAAGAGATGTTCCCACTAGGCTGTAAGAGCACTGTGCAGAGCGAGTTGTTTCTTAGCTTCCCAAAGAGCTGGAAGCAAGATGCTGTGGGGCCCAACTCGCCCTTTGGAAAGAAGCCTGCACGTTGTGCCTTTCAGCTCTAGGGCAAAGTAGCACACCCAGAGCAGAAGTCCTACTTCAGCCAGATCAGGCCTGCAAAGAAACTGCGTTTCACAGGCCTTTGGAAGAGATGTTCCCGGTAGGCTGTAAGAGCACTGTGCAGAGCGAGTTGTTTCTTAGCTTCCCAAAGAGCTGGAAGCAAGATGCTGTGGGGCCCAACTCGCCCTTTGGAAAGAAGCCTGCACGTTGTGCCTTTCAGCTCTAGGGCAAAGTAGCACACCCAGAGCAGAAGTCCTACTTCAGCCAGATCAGGCCTGCAAAGAAACTGCGTTTCGCAGGCCTTTGGAAGAGATGTTCCCGGTAGGCTGTAAGAGCACTGTGCAGAGCGAGTTGTTTCTTAGCTTCCCAAAGAGCTGGAAGCAAGATGCTGTGGGGCCCAACTCGCCCTTTGGAAAGAAGCCTGCACGTTGTGCCTTTCAGCTCTAGGGCAAAGTAGCACACCCAGAGCAGAAGTCCTACTTCAGCCAGATCAGGCCTGCAAAGAAACTGCGTTTCACAGGCCTTTGGAAGAGATGTTCCCGGTAGGCTGTAAGAGCACTGTGCAGAGCGAGTTGTTTCTTAGCTTCCCAAAGAGCTGGAAGCAAGATGCTGTGGGGCCCAACTCGCCCTTTGGAAAGAAGCCTGCACGTTGTGCCTTTCAGCTCTAGGGCAAAGTAGCACACCCAGAGCAGAAGTCCTACTTCAGCCAGATCGGGCCTGCAAAGAAACTGCGTTTCGCAGGCCTTTGGAAGAGATGTTCCCGGTAGACTGTAAGAGCACTGTGCAGAGCGAGTTGTTTCTTAGCTTCCCAAAGAGCTGGAAGCAAGATGCTGTGGGGCCCAACTCGCCCTTTGGAAAGAAGCCTGCACGTTGTGCCTTTCAGCTCTAGGGCAAAGTAGCACACCCAGAGCAGAAGTCCTACTTCAGCCAGATCAGGCCTGCAAAGAAACTGCGTTTCACAGGCCTTTGGAAGAGATGTTCCAGGTAGGCTGTAAGAGCACTGTGCAGAGCGAGTTGTTTCTTAGCTTCCCAAAGAGCTGGAAGCAAGATGCTGTGGGGCCCAACTCACCCTTTGGAAAGAAGCCTGCACGTTGTGCCTTTCAGCTCTAGGGCAAAGTAGCACACCCAGAGCAGAAGTCCTACTTCAGCCAGATCAGGCCTGCAAAGAAACTGCGTTTCACAGGCCTTTGGAAGAGATGTTCCCGGTAGGCTGTAAGAGCACTGTGCAGAGCGAGTTGTTTCTTAGCTTCCCAAAGAGCTGGAAGCAAGATGCTGTGGGGCCCAACTCGCCCTTTGGAAAGAAGCCTGCACGTTGTGCCTTTCAGCTCTAGGGCAAAGTAGCACACCCAGAGCAGAAGTCCTACTTCAGCCAGATCAGGCCTGCAAAGAAACTGCGTTTCACAGGCCTTTGGAAGAGATGTTCCCGGTAGGCTGTAAGAGCACTGTGCAGAGCGAGTTGTTTCTTAGCTTCCCAAAGAGCTGGAAGCAAGATGCTGTGGGGCCCAACTCGCCCTTTGGAAAGAAGCCTGCACGTTGTGCCTTTCAGCTCTAGGGCAAAGTAGCACACCCAGAGCAGAAGTCCTACTTCAGCCAGATCAGGCCTGCAAAGAAACTGCGTTTCACAGGCCTTTGGAAGAGATGTTCCCGGTAGGCTGTAAGAGCACTGTGCAGAGCGAGTTGTTTCTTAGCTTCCCAAAGAGCTGGAAGCAAGATGCTGTGGGGCCCAACTCGCCCTTTGGAAAGAAGCCTGCACGTTGTGCCTTTCAGCTCTAGGGCAAAGTAGCACACCCAGAGCAGAAGTCCTACTTCAGCCAGATCAGGCCTGCAAAGAAACTGCGTTTCACAGGCCTTTGGAAGAGATGTTCCCCCTAGGCTGTAAGAGCACTGTGCAGAGCGAGTTGTTTCTTAGCTTCCCAAAGAGCTGGAAGCAAGATGCTGTGGGGCCCAACTCGCCCTTTGGAAAGAAGCCTGCACGTTGTGCCTTTCAGCTCTAGGGCAAAGTAGCACACCCAGAGCAGAAGTCCTACTTCAGCCAGATCAGGCCTGCAAAGAAACTGCGTTTCACAGGCCTTTGGAAGAGATGTTCCCGGTAGGCTGTAAGAGCACTGTGCAGAGCGAGTTGTTTCTTAGCTTCCCAAAGAGCTGGAAGCAAGATGCTGTGGGGCCCAACTCGCCCTTTGGAAAGAAGCCTGCACGTTGTGCCTTTCAGCTCTAGGGCAAAGTAGCACACCCAGAGCAGAAGTCCTACTTCAGCCAGATCAGGCCTGCAAAGAAACTGCGTTTCACAGGCCTTTGGAAGAGATGTTCCCGGTAGGCTGTAAGAGCACTGTGCAGAGCGAGTTGTTTCTTAGCTTCCCAAAGAGCTGGAAGCAAGATGCTGTGGGGCCCAACTCGCCCTTTGGAAAGAAGCCTGCACGTTGTGCCTTTCAGCTCTAGGGCAAAGTAGCACACCCAGAGCAGAAGTCCTACTTCAGCCAGATCAGGCCTGCAAAGAAACTGCGTTTCGCAGGCCTTTGGAAGAGATGTTCCCGGTAGGCTGTAAGAGCACTGTGCAGAGCGAGTTGTTTCTTAGCTTCCCAAAGAGCTGGAAGCAAGATGCTGTGGGGCCCAACTCGCCCTTTGGAAAGAAGCCTGCACGTTGTGCCTTTCAGCTCTAGGGCAAAGTAGCACACCCAGAGCAGAAGTCCTACTTCAGCCAGATCAGGCCTGCAAAGAAACTGCGTTTCACAGGCCTTTGGAAGAGATGTTCCCGGTAGGCTGTAAGAGCACTGTGTAGAGCGAGTTGTTTCTTAGCTTCCCAAAGAGCTGGAAGCAAGATGCTGTGGGGCCCAACTCGCCCTTTGGAAAGAAGCCTGCACGTTGTGCCTTTCAGCTCTAGGGCAAAGTAGCACACCCAGAGCAGAAGTCCTACTTCAGCCAGATCGGGCCTGCAAAGAAACTGCGTTTCGCAGGCCTTTAGAAGAGATGTTCCCGGTAGACTGTAAGAGCACTGTGCAGAGCGAGTTGTTTCTTAGCTTCCCAAAGAGCTGGAAGCAAGATGCTGTGGGGCCCAACTCGCCCTTTGGAAAGAAGCCTGCACGTTGTGCCTTTCAGCTCTAGGGCAAAGTAGCACACCCAGAGCAGAAGTCCTACTTCAGCCAGATCAGGCCTGCAAAGAAACTGCGTTTCACAGGCCTTTGGAAGAGATGTTCCAGGTAGGCTGTAAGAGCACTGTGCAGAGCGAGTTGTTTCTTAGCTTCCCAAAGAGCTGGAAGCAAGATGCTGTGGGGCCCAACTCACCCTTTGGAAAGAAGCCTGCACGTTGTGCCTTTCAGCTCTAGGGCAAAGTAGCACACCCAGAGCAGAAGTCCTACTTCAGCCAGATCAGGCCTGCAAAGAAACTGCGTTTCACAGGCCTTTGGAAGAGATGTTCCCGGTAGGCTGTAAGAGCACTGTGCAGAGCGAGTTGTTTCTTAGCTTCCCAAAGAGCTGGAAGCAAGATGCTGTGGGGCCCAACTCGCCCTTTGGAAAGAAGCCTGCACGTTGTGCCTTTCAGCTCTAGGGCAAAGTAGCACACCCAGAGCAGAAGTCCTACTTCAGCCAGATCAGGCCTGCAAAGAAACTGCGTTTCACAGGCCTTAGGAAGAGATGTTCCCGGTAGGCTGTAAGAGCACTGTGCAGAGCGAGTTGTTTCTTAGCTTCCCAAAGAGCTGGAAGCAAGATGCTGTGGGGCCCAACTCGCCCTTTGGAAAGAAGAATGCACGTTGTGCCTTTCAGCTCTAGGGCAAAGTAGCACACCCAGAGCAGAAGTCCTACTTCAGCCAGATCAGGCCTGCAAAGAAACTGCGTTTCACAGGCCTTTGGAAGAGATGTTCCCGGTAGGCTGTAAGAGCACTGTGCAGAGCGAGTTGTTTCTTAGCTTCCCAAAGAGCTGGAAGCAAGATGCTGTGGGGCCCAACTCGCCCTTTGGAAAGAAGCCTGCACGTTGTGCCTTTCAGCTCTAGGGCAAAGTAGCACACCCAGAGCAGAAGTCCTACTTCAGCCAGATCAGGCCTGCAAAGAAACTGCGTTTCACAGGCCTTTGGAAGAGATGTTCCCGGTAGGCTGTAAGAGCACTGTGCAGAGCGAGTTGTTTCTTAGCTTCCCAAAGAGCTGGAAGCAAGATGCTGTGGGGCCCAACTCGCCCTTTGGAAAGAAGCCTGCACGTTGTGCCTTTCAGCTCTAGGGCAAAGTAGCACACCCAGAGCAGAAGTCCTACTTCAGCCAGATCAGGCCTGCAAAGAAACTGCGTTTCACAGGCCTTTGGAAGAGATGTTCCCGGTAGGCTGTAAGAGCACTGTGCAGAGCGAGTTGTTTCTTAGCTTCCCAAAGAGCTGGAAGCAAGATGCTGTGGGGCCCAACTCGCCCTTTGGAAAGAAGCCTGCACGTTGTGCCTTTCAGCTCTAGGGCAAAGTAGCACACCCAGAGCAGAAGTCCTACTTCAGCCAGATCAGGCCTGCAAAGAAACTGCGTTTCGCAGGCCTTTGGAAGAGATGTTCCCACTAGGCTGTAAGAGCACTGTGCAGAGCGAGTTGTTTCTTAGCTTCCCAAAGAGCTGGAAGCAAGATGCTGTGGGGCCCAACTCGCCCTTTGGAAAGAAGCCTGCACGTTGTGCCTTTCAGCTCTAGGGCAAAGTAGCACACCCAGAGCAGAAGTCCTACTTCAGCCAGATCAGGCCTGCAAAGAAACTGCGTTTCACAGGCCTTTGGAAGAGATGTTCCCGGTAGGCTGTAAGAGCACTGTGCAGAGCGAGTTGTTTCTTAGCTTCCCAAAGAGCTGGAAGCAAGATGCTGTGGGGCCCAACTCGCCCTTTGGAAAGAAGCCTGCACGTTGTGCCTTTCAGCTCTAGGGCAAAGTAGCACACCCAGAGCAGAAGTCCTACTTCAGCCAGATCAGGCCTGCAAAGAAACTGCGTTTCGCAGGCCTTTGGAAGAGATGTTCCCACTAGGCTGTAAGAGCACTGTGCAGAGCGAGTTGTTTCTTAGCTTCCCAAAGAGCTGGAAGCAAGATGCTGTGGGGCCCAACTCGCCCTTTGGAAAGAAGCCTGCACGTTGTGCCTTTCAGCTCTAGGGCAAAGTAGCACACCCAGAGCAGAAGTCCTACTTCAGCCAGATCAGGCCTGCAAAGAAACTGCGTTTCACAGGCCTTTGGAAGAGATGTTCCCGGTAGGCTGTAAGAGCACTGTGCAGAGCGAGTTGTTTCTTAGCTTCCCAAAGAGCTGGAAGCAAGATGCTGTGGGGCCCAACTCGCCCTTTGGAAAGAAGCCTGCACGTTGTGCCTTTCAGCTCTAGGGCAAAGTAGCACACCCAGAGCAGAAGTCCTACTTCAGCCAGATCGGGACTGCAAAGAAACTGCGTTTCGCAGGCCTTTGGAAGAGATGTTCCCGGTAGGCTGTAAGAGCACTGTGCAGAGCGAGTTGTTTCTTAGCTTCCCAAAGAGCTGGAAGCAAGATGCTGTGGGGCCCAACTCGCCCTTTGGAAAGAAGCCTGCACGTTGTGCCTTTCAGCTCTAGGGCAAAGTAGCACACCCAGAGCAGAAGTCCTACTTCAGCCAGATCAGGCCTGCAAAGAAACTGCGTTTCACAGGCCTTTGGAAGAGATGTTCCCGGTAGGCTGTAAGAGCACTGTGCAGAGCGAGTTGTTTCTTAGCTTCCCAAAGAGCTGGAAGCAAGATGCTGTGGGGCCCAACTCGCCCTTTGGAAAGAAGCCTGCACGTTGTGCCTTTCAGCTCTAGGGCAAAGTAGCACACCCAGAGCAGAAGTCCTACTTCAGCCAGATCGGGCCTGCAAAGAAACTGCGTTTCACAGGCATTTGGAAGAGATGTTCCCGGTAGGCTGTAAGAGCACTGTGCAGAGCGAGTTGTTTCTTAGCTTCCCAAAGAGCTGGAAGCAAGATGCTGTGGGGCCCAACTCGCCCTTTGGAAAGAAGCCTGCACGTTGTGCCTTTCAGCTCTAGGGCAAAGTAGCACACCCAGAGCAGAAGTCCTACTTCAGCCAGATCAGGCCTGCAAAGAAACTGCGTTTCACAGGCCTTTGGAAGAGATGTTCCCGGTAGGCTGTAAGAGCACTGTGCAGAGCGAGTTGTTTCTTAGCTTCCCAAAGAGCTGGAAGCAAGATGCTGTGGGGCCCAACTCGCCCTTTGGAAAGAAGCCTGCACGTTGTGCCTTTCAGCTCTAGGGCAAAGTAGCACACCCAGAGCAGAAGTCCTACTTCAGCCAGATCAGGCCTGCAAAGAAACTGCGTTTCGCAGGCCTTTGGAAGAGATGTTCCCACTAGGCTGTAAGAGCACTGTGCAGAGCGAGTTGTTTCTTAGCTTCCCAAAGAGCTGGAAGCAAGATGCTGTGGGGCCCAACTCGCCCTTTGGAAAGAAGCCTGCACGTTGTGCCTTTCAGCTCTAGGGCAAAGTAGCACACCCAGAGCAGAAGTCCTACTTCAGCCAGATCAGGCCTGCAAAGAAACTGCGTTTCACAGGCCTTTGGAAGAGATGTTCCCGGTAGGCTGTAAGAGCACTGTGCAGAGCGAGTTGTTTCTTAGCTTCCCAAAGAGCTGGAAGCAAGATGCTGTGGGGCCCAACTCGCCCTTTGGAAAGAAGCCTGCACGTTGTGCCTTTCAGCTCTAGGGCAAAGTAGCACACCCAGAGCAGAAGTCCTACTTCAGCCAGATCGGGACTGCAAAGAAACTGCGTTTCGCAGGCCTTTGGAAGAGATGTTCCCGGTAGGCTGTAAGAGCACTGTGCAGAGCGAGTTGTTTCTTAGCTTCCCAAAGAGCTGGAAGCAAGATGCTGTGGGGCCCAACTCGCCCTTTGGAAAGAAGCCTGCACGTTGTGCCTTTCAGCTCTAGGGCAAAGTAGCACACCCAGAGCAGAAGTCCTACTTCAGCCAGATCAGGCCTGCAAAGAAACTGCGTTTCACAGGCCTTTGGAAGAGATGTTCCCGGTAGGCTGTAAGAGCACTGTGCAGAGCGAGTTGTTTCTTAGCTTCCCAAAGAGCTGGAAGCAAGATGCTGTGGGGCCCAACTCGCCCTTTGGAAAGAAGCCTGCACGTTGTGCCTTTCAGCTCTAGGGCAAAGTAGCACACCCAGAGCAGAAGTCCTACTTCAGCCAGATCGGGCCTGCAAAGAAACTGCGTTTCACAGGCATTTGGAAGAGATGTTCCCGGTAGGCTGTAAGAGCACTGTGCAGAGCGAGTTGTTTCTTAGCTTCCCAAAGAGCTGGAAGCAAGATGCTGTGGGGCCCAACTCGCCCTTTGGAAAGAAGCCTGCACGTTGTGCCTTTCAGCTCTAGGGCAAAGTAGCACACCCAGAGCAGAAGTCCTACTTCAGCCAGATCAGGCCTGCAAAGAAACTGCGTTTCACAGGCCTTTGGAAGAGATGTTCCCCGTAGGCTGTAAGAGCACTGTGCAGAGCGAGTTGTTTCTTAGCTTCCCAAAGAGCTGGAAGCAAGATGCTGTGGGGCCCAACTCGCCCTTTGGAAAGAAGCCTGCACGTTGTGCCTTTCAGCTCTAGGGCAAAGTAGCACACCCAGAGCAGAAGTCCTACTTCAGCCAGATCAGGCCTGCAAAGAAACTGCGTTTCACAGGCCTTTGGAAGAGATGTTCCCGGTAGGCTGTAAGAGCACTGTGCAGAGCGAGTTGTTTCTTAGCTTCCCAAAGAGCTGGAAGCAAGATGCTGTGGGGCCCAACTCGCCCTTTGGAAAGAAGCCTGCACGTTGTGCCTTTCAGCTCTAGGGCAAAGTAGCACACCCAGAGCAGAAGTCCTACTTCAGCCAGATCAGGCCTGCAAAGAAACTGCGTTTCACAGGCCTTTGGAAGAGATGTTCCCGGTAGGCTGTAAGAGCACTGTGCAGAGCGAGTTGTTTCTTAGCTTCCCAAAGAGCTGGAAGCAAGATGCTGTGGGGCCCAACTCGCCCTTTGGAAAGAAGCCTGCACGTTGTGCCTTTCAGCTCTAGGGCAAAGTAGCACACCCAGAGCAGAAGTCCTACTTCAGCCAGATCAGGCCTGCAAAGAAACTGCGTTTCACAGGCCTTTGGAAGACATGTTCCCGGTAGGCTGTAAGAGCACTGTGCAGAGCGAGTTGTTTCTTAGCTTCCCAAAGAGCTGGAAGCAAGATGCTGTGGGGCCCAACTCGCCCTTTGGAAAGAAGCCTGCACGTTGTGCCTTTCAGCTCTAGGGCAAAGTAGCACACCCAGAGCAGAAGTCCTACTTCAGCCAGATCAGGCCTGCAAAGAAACTGCGTTTCACAGGCCTTTGGAAGAGATGTTCCCGGTAGGCTGTAAGAGCACTGTGCAGAGCGAGTTGTTTCTTAGCTTCCCAAAGAGCTGGAAGCAAGATGCTGTGGGGCCCAACTCGCCCTTTGGAAAGAAGCCTGCACGTTGTGCCTTTCAGCTCTAGGGCAAAGTAGCACACCCAGAGCAGAAGTCCTACTTCAGCCAGATCAGGCCTGCAAAGAAACTGCGTTTCACAGGCCTTTGGAAGAGATGTTCCCGGTAGGCTGTAAGAGCACTGTGCAGAGCGAGTTGTTTCTTAGCTTCCCAAAGAGCTGGAAGCAAGATGCTGTGGGGCCCAACTCGCCCTTTGGAAAGAAGCCTGCACGTTGTGCCTTTCAGCTCTAGGGCAAAGTAGCACACCCAGAGCAGAAGTCCTACTTCAGCCAGATCAGGCCTGCAAAGAAACTGTGTTTCACAGGCCTTAGGAAGAGATGTTCCCGGTAGGCTGTAAGAGCACTGTGCAGAGCGAGTTGTTTCTTAGCTTCCCAAAGAGCTGGAAGCAAGATGCTGTGGGGCCCAACTCGCCCTTTGGAAAGAAGCCTGCACGTTGTGCCTTTCAGCTCTAGGGCAAAGTAGCACACCCAGAGCAGAAGTCCTACTTCAGCCAGATCAGGCCTGCAAAGAAACTGCGTTTCACAGGCCTTTGGAAGAGATGTTCCAGGTAGGCTGTAAGAGCACTGTGCAGAGCGAGTTGTTTCTTAGCTTCCCAAAGAGCTGGAAGCAAGATGCTGTGGGGCCCAACTCACCCTTTGGAAAGAAGCCTGCACGTTGTGCCTTTCAGCTCTAGGGCAAAGTAGCACACCCAGAGCAGAAGTCCTACTTCAGCCAGATCAGGCCTGCAAAGAAACTGCGTTTCACAGGCCTTTGGAAGAGATGTTCCCGGTAGGCTGTAAGAGCACTGTGCAGAGCGAGTTGTTTCTTAGCTTCCCAAAGAGCTGGAAGCAAGATGCTGTGGGGCCCAACTCGCCCTTTGTAAAGAAGCCTGCACGTTGTGCCTTTCAGCTCTAGGGCAAAGTAGCACACCCAGAGCAGAAGTCCTACTTCAGCCAGATCAGGCCTGCAAAGAAACTGCGTTTCACAGGCCTTAGGAAGAGATGTTCCCGGTAGGCTGTAAGAGCACTGTGCAGAGCGAGTTGTTTCTTAGCTTCCCAAAGAGCTGGAAGCAAGATGCTGTGGGGCCCAACTCGCCCTTTGGAAAGAAGAATGCACGTTGTGCCTTTCAGCTCTAGGGCAAAGTAGCACACCCAGAGCAGAAGTCCTACTTCAGCCAGATCAGGCCTGCAAAGAAACTGCGTTTCACAGGCCTTTGGAAGAGATGTTCCCGGTAGGCTGTAAGAGCACTGTGCAGAGCGAGTTGTTTCTTAGCTTCCCAAAGAGCTGGAAGCAAGATGCTGTGGGGCCCAACTCGCCCTTTGGAAAGAAGCCTGCACGTTGTGCCTTTCAGCTCTAGGGCAAAGTAGCACACCCAGAGCAGAAGTCCTACTTCAGCCAGATCAGGCCTGCAAAGAAACTGCGTTTCACAGGCCTTTGGAAGAGATGTTCCCGGTAGGCTGTAAGAGCACTGTGCAGAGCGAGTTGTTTCTTAGCTTCCCAAAGAGCTGGAAGCAAGATGCTGTGGGGCCCAACTCGCCCTTTGGAAAGAAGCCTGCACGTTGTGCCTTTCAGCTCTAGGGCAAAGTAGCACACCCAGAGCAGAAGTCCTACTTCAGCCAGATCAGGCCTGCAAAGAAACTGCGTTTCACAGGCCTTTGGAAGAGATGTTCCCGGTAGGCTGTAAGAGCACTGTGCAGAGCGAGTTGTTTCTTAGCTTCCCAAAGAGCTGGAAGCAAGATGCTGTGGGGCCCAACTCGCCCTTTGGAAAGAAGCCTGCACGTTGTGCCTTTCAGCTCTAGGGCAAAGTAGCACACCCAGAGCAGAAGTCCTACTTCAGCCAGATCAGGCCTGCAAAGAAACTGCGTTTCGCAGGCCTTTGGAAGAGATGTTCCCACTAGGCTGTAAGAGCACTGTGCAGAGCGAGTTGTTTCTTAGCTTCCCAAAGAGCTGGAAGCAAGATGCTGTGGGGCCCAACTCGCCCTTTGGAAAGAAGCCTGCACGTTGTGCCTTTCAGCTCTAGGGCAAAGTAGCACACCCAGAGCAGAAGTCCTACTTCAGCCAGATCAGGCCTGCAAAGAAACTGCGTTTCACAGGCCTTTGGAAGAGATGTTCCCGGTAGGCTGTAAGAGCACTGTGCAGAGCGAGTTGTTTCTTAGCTTCCCAAAGAGCTGGAAGCAAGATGCTGTGGGGCCCAACTCGCCCTTTGGAAAGAAGCCTGCACGTTGTGCCTTTCAGCTCTAGGGCAAAGTAGCACACCCAGAGCAGAAGTCCTACTTCAGCCAGATCAGGCCTGCAAAGAAACTGCGTTTCACAGGCCTTTGGAAGAGATGTTCCCGGTAGGCTGTAAGAGCACTGTGCAGAGCGAGTTGTTTCTTAGCTTCCCAAAGAGCTGGAAGCAAGATGCTGTGGGGCCCAACTCGCCCTTTGGAAAGAAGCCTGCACGTTGTGCCTTTCAGCTCTAGGGCAAAGTAGCACACCCAGAGCAGAAGTCCTACTTCAGCCAGATCAGGCCTGCAAAGAAACTGCGTTTCACAGGCCTTTGGAAGAGATGTTCCCGGTAGGCTGTAAGAGCACTGTGCAGAGCGAGTTGTTTCTTAGCTTCCCAAAGAGCTGGAAGCAAGATGCTGTGGGGCCCAACTCGCCCTTTGGAAAGAAGCCTGCACGTTGTGCCTTTCAGCTCTAGGGCAAAGTAGCACACCCAGAGCAGAAGTCCTACTTCAGCCAGATCAGGCCTGCAAAGAAACTGCGTTTCACAGGCCTTTGGAAGAGATGTTCCCGGTAGGCTGTAAGAGCACTGTGCAGAGCGAGTTGTTTCTTAGCTTCCCAAAGAGCTGGAAGCAAGATGCTGTGGGGCCCAACTCGCCCTTTGGAAAGAAGCCTGCACATTGTGCCTTTCAGCTCTAGGGCAAAGTAGCACACCCAGAGCAGAAGTCCTACTTCAGCCAGATCAGGCCTGCAAAGAAACTGCGTTTCACAGGCCTTTGGAAGAGATGTTCCCCGTAGGCTGTAAGAGCACTGTGCAGAGCGAGTTGTTTCTTAGCTTCCCAAAGAGCTGGAAGCAAGATGCTGTGGGGCCCAACTCGCCCTTTGGAAAGAAGCCTGCACGTTGTGCCTTTCAGCTCTAGGGCAAAGTAGCACACCCAGAGCAGAAGTCCTACTTCAGCCAGATCAGGCCTGCAAAGAAACTGCGTTTCACAGGCCTTTGGAAGAGATGTTCCCGGTAGGCTGTAAGAGCACTGTGCAGAGCGAGTTGTTTCTTAGCTTCCCAAAGAGCTGGAAGCAAGATGCTGTGGGGCCCAACTCGCCCTTTGGAAAGAAGCCTGCACGTTGTGCCTTTCAGCTCTAGGGCAAAGTAGCACACCCAGAGCAGAAGTCCTACTTCAGCCAGATCAGGCCTGCAAAGAAACTGCGTTTCACAGGCCTTTGGAAGAGATGTTCCCGGTACGCTGTAAGAGCACTGTGCAGAGCGAGTTGTTTCTTAGCTTCCCAAAGAGCTGGAAGCAAGATGCTGTGGGGCCCAACTCGCCCTTTGGAAAGAAGCCTGCACGTTGTGCCTTTCAGCTCTAGGGCAAAGTAGCACACCCAGAGCAGAAGTCCTACTTCAGCCAGATCAGGCCTGCAAAGAAACTGCGTTTCACAGGCCTTTGGAAGAGATGTTCCCGGTAGGCTGTAAGAGCACTGTGCAGAGCGAGTTGTTTCTTAGCTTCCCAAAGAGCTGGAAGCAAGATGCTGTGGGGCCCAACTCGCCCTTTGGAAAGAAGCCTGCACGTTGTGCCTTTCAGCTCTAGGGCAAAGTAGCACACCCAGAGCAGAAGTCCTACTTCAGCCAGATCAGGCCTGCAAAGAAACTGCGTTTCACAGGCCTTTGGAAGAGATGTTCCCGGTAGGCTGTAAGAGCACTGTGCAGAGCGAGTTGTTTCTTAGCTTCCCAAAGAGCTGGAAGCAAGATGCTGTGGGGCCCAACTCGCCCTTTGGAAAGAAGCCTGCACGTTGTGCCTTTCAGCTCTAGGGCAAAGTAGCACACCCAGAGCAGAAGTCCTACTTCAGCCAGATCAGGCCTGCAAAGAAACTGCGTTTCACAGGCCTTTGGAAGAGATGTTCCCGGTAGGCTGTAAGAGCACTGTGCAGAGCGAGTTGTTTCTTAGCTTCCCAAAGAGCTGGAAGCAAGATGCTGTGGGGCCCAACTCGCCCTTTGGAAAGAAGCCTGCACGTTGCGCCTTTCAGCTCTAGGGCAAAGTAGCACACCCAGAGCAGAAGTCCTACTTCAGCCAGATCAGGCCTGCAAAGAAACTGTGTTTCACAGGCCTTAGGAAGATATGTTCCCACTAGGCTGTAAGAGCACTGTGCAGAGCGAGTTGTTTCTTAGCTTCCCAAAGAGCTGGAAGCAAGATGCTGTGGGGCCCAACTCGCCCTTTGGAAAGAAGCCTGCACGTTGTGCCTTTCAGCTCTAGGGCAAAGTAGCACACCCAGAGCAGAAGTCCTACTTCAGCCAGATCAGGCCTGCAAAGAAACTGCGTTTCACGGGCCTTTGGAAGAGATGTTCCCACTAGGCTGTAAAAGTACTGTGCAGAGCGAGTTGTTTCTTAGCTTCCCAAAGAGCTGGAAGCAAGATGCTGTGGGGCCCAACTCGCCCTTTGGAAAGAAGCCTGCACGTTGTGCCTTTCAGCTCTAGGGCAAAGTAGCACACCCAGAGCAGAAGTCGTACTTCAGCCAGATCAGGCCTGCAAAGAAACTGCGTTTCACAGGCCTTTGGAAGAGATGTTCCCGGTAGGCTGTAAGAGCACTGTGCAGAGCGAGTTGTTTCTTAGCTTCCCAAAGAGCTGGAAGCAAGATGCTGTGGGGCCCAACTCGCCCTTTGGAAAGAAGCCTGCACGTTGTGCCTTTCAGCTCTAGGGCAAAGTAGCACACCCAGAGCAGAAGTCCTACTTCAGCCAGATCAGGCCTGCAAAGAAACTGCGTTTCACGGGCCTTTGGAAGAGATGTTCGCACTAGGCTGTAAAAGTACTGTGCAGAGCGAGTTGTTTCTTAGCTTCCCAAAGAGCTGGAAGCAAGATGCTGTGGGGCCCAACTCGCCCTTTGGAAAGAAGCCTGCACGTTGTGCCTTTCAGCTCTAGGGCAAAGTAGCACACCCAGAGCAGAAGTCCTACTTCAGCCAGATCAGGCCTGCAAAGAAACTGCGTTTCACAGGCCTTTGGAAGACATGTTCCCGGTAGGCTGTAAGAGCACTGTGCAGAGCGAGTTGTTTCTTAGCTTCCCAAAGAGCTGGAAGCAAGATGCTGTGGGGCCCAACTCGCCCTTTGGAAAGAAGCCTGCACGTTGTGCCTTTCAGCTCTAGGGCAAAGTAGCACACCCAGAGCAGAAGTCCTACTTCAGCCAGATCAGGCCTGCAAAGAAACTGCGTTTCACAGGCCTTAGGAAGAGATGTTCCCGGTAGGCTGTAAGAGCACTGTGCAGAGCGAGTTGTTTCTTAGCTTCCCAAAGAGCTGGAAGCAAGATGCTGTGGGGCCCAACTCGCCCTTTGGAAAGAAGAATGCACGTTGTGCCTTTCAGCTCTAGGCCAAAGTAGCACACCCAGAGCAGAAGTCCTACTTCAGCCAGATCAGGCCTGCAAAGAAACTGCGTTTCACAGGCCTTTGGAAGAGATGTTCCCGGTAGGCTGTAAGAGCACTGTGCAGAGCGAGTTGTTTCTTAGCTTCCCAAAGAGCTGGAAGCAAGATGCTGTGGGGCCCAACTCGCCCTTTGGAAAGAAGCCTGCACGTTGTGCCTTTCAGCTCTAGGGCAAAGTAGCACACCCAGAGCAGAAGTCCTACTTCAGCCAGATCAGGCCTGCAAAGAAACTGCGTTTCGCAGGCCTTTGGAAGAGATGTTCCCGGTAGGCTGTAAGAGCACTGTGCAGAGCGAGTTGTTTCTTAGCTTCCCAAAGAGCTGGAAGCAAGATGCTGTGGGGCCCAACTCGCCCTTTGGAAAGAAGCCTGCACGTTGTGCCTTTCAGCTCTAGGGCAAAGTAGCACACCCAGAGCAGAAGTCCTACTTCAGCCAGATCAGGCCTGCAAAGAAACTGCGTTTCACAGGCCTTTGGAAGAGATGTTCCCGGTAGGCTGTAAGAGCACTGTGCAGAGCGAGTTGTTTCTTAGCTTCCCAAAGAGCTGGAAGCAAGATGCTGTGGGGCCCAACTCGCCCTTTGGAAAGAAGCCTGCACGTTGTGCCTTTCAGCTCTAGGGCAAAGTAGCACACCCAGAGCAGAAGTCCTACTTCAGCCAGATCAGGCCTGCAAAGAAACTGCGTTTCACAGGCCTTTGGAAGAGATGTTCCCGGTAGG
Source organism: Equus caballus (assembly GCF_041296265.1). Taxonomy (NCBI): domain Eukaryota; kingdom Metazoa; phylum Chordata; class Mammalia; order Perissodactyla; family Equidae; genus Equus; species Equus caballus. Next base: position 916,018 of record NC_091706.1, on the reverse strand, counting down.
CTGTAAGAGCACTGTGCAGAGCGAGTTGTTTCTTAGCTTCCCAAAGAGCTGGAAGCAAGATGCTGTGGGGCCCAACTCGCCCTTTGGAAAGAAGCCTGCACGTTGTGCCTTTCAGCTCTAGGGCAAAGTAGCACACCCAGAGCAGAAGTCCTACTTCAGCCAGATCAGGCCTGCAAAGAAACTGCGTTTCACAGGCCTTTGGAAGAGATGTTCCCGGTAGGCTGTAAGAGCACTGTGCAGAGCGAGTTGTTTCTTAGCTTCCCAAAGAGCTGGAAGCAAGATGCTGTGGGGCCCAACTCGCCCTTTGGAAAGAAGCCTGCACGTTGTGCCTTTCAGCTCTAGGGCAAAGTAGCACACCCAGAGCAGAAGTCCTACTTCAGCCAGATCAGGCCTGCAAAGAAACTGCATTTCACAGGCCTTTGGAAGAGATGTTCCCGGTAGGCTGTAAGAGCACTGTGCAGAGCGAGTTGTTTCTTAGCTTCCCAAAGAGCTGGAAGCAAGATGCTGTGGGGCCCAACTCGCCCTTTGGAAAGAAGCCTGCACGTTGTGCCTTTCAGCTCTAGGGCAAAGTAGCACACCCAGAGCAGAAGTCCTACTTCAGCCAGATCAGGCCTGCAAAGAAACTGCGTTTCACAGGCCTTTGGAAGAGATGTTCCCGGTAGGCTGTAAGAGCACTGTGCAGAGCGAGTTGTTTCTTAGCTTCCCAAAGAGCTGGAAGCAAGATGCTGTGGGGCCCAACTCGCCCTTTGGAAAGAAGCCTGCACGTTGCGCCTTTCAGCTCTAGGGCAAAGTAGCACACCCAGAGCAGAAGTCCTACTTCAGCCAGATCAGGCCTGCAAAGAAACTGTGTTTCACAGGCCTTAGGAAGAGATGTTCCCACTAGGCTGTAAGAGCACTGTGCAGAGCGAGTTGTTTCTTAGCTTCCCAAAGAGCTGGAAGCAAGATGCTGTGGGGCCCAACTCGCCCTTTGGAAAGAAGCCTGCACGTTGTGCCTTTCAGCTCTAGGGCAAAGTAGCACACCCAGAGCAGAAGTCCTACTTCAGCCAGATCAGGCCTGCAAAGAAACTGCGTTTCACGGGCCTTTGGAAGAGATGTTCCCACTAGGCTGTAAAAGTACTGTGCAGAGCGAGTTGTTTCTTAGCTTCCCAAAGAGCTGGAAGCAAGATGCTGTGGGGCCCAACTCGCCCTTTGGAAAGAAGCCTGCACGTTGTGCCTTTCAGCTCTAGGGCAAAGTAGCACACCCAGAGCAGAAGCCGTACTTCAGCCAGATCAGGCCTGCAAAGAAACTGCGTTTCACAGGCCTTTGGAAGAGATGTTCCCGGTAGGCTGTAAGAGCACTGTGCAGAGCGAGTTGTTTCTTAGCTTCCCAAAGAGCTGGAAGCAAGATACTGTGGGGCCCAACTCGCCCTTTGGAAAGAAGCCTGCACGTTGTGCCTTTCAGCTCTAGGGCAAAGTAGCACACCCAGAGCAGAAGTCCTACTTCAGCCAGATCAGGCCTGCAAAGAAACTGCGTTTCACGGGCCTTTGGAAGAGATGTTCGCACTAGGCTGTAAAAGTACTGTGCAGAGCGAGTTGTTTCTTAGCTTCCCAAAGAGCTGGAAGCAAGATGCTGTGGGGCCCAACTCGCCCTTTGGAAAGAAGCCTGCACGTTGTGCCTTTCAGCTCTAGGGCAAAGTAGCACACCCAGAGCAGAAGTCCTACTTCAGCCAGATCAGGCCTGCAAAGAAACTGCGTTTCACAGGCCTTTGGAAGACATGTTCCCGGTAGGCTGTAAGAGCACTGTGCAGAGCGAGTTGTTTCTTAGCTTCCCAAAGAGCTGGAAGCAAGATGCTGTGGGGCCCAACTCGCCCTTTGGAAAGAAGCCTGCACGTTGTGCCTTTCAGCTCTAGGGCAAAGTAGCACACCCAGAGCAGAAGTCCTACTTCAGCCAGATCAGGCCTGCAAAGAAACTGCGTTTCACAGGCCTTTGGAAGAGATGTTCCCGGTAGGCTGTAAGAGCACTGTGCAGAGCGAGTTGTTTCTTAGCTTCCCAAAGAGCTGGAAGCAAGATGCTGTGGGGCCCAACTCGCCCTTTGGAAAGAAGCCTGCACGTTGTGCCTTTCAGCTCTAGGGCAAAGTAGCACACCCAGAGCAGAAGTCCTACTACAGCCAGATCAGGCCTGCAAAGAAACTGCGTTTCACAGGCCTTTGGAAGACATGTTCCCACTAGGCTGTAAGAGCACTGTGCAGAGCGAGTTGTTTCTTAGCTTCCCAAAGAGCTGGAAGCAAGATGCTGTGGGGCCCAACTCGCCCTTTGGAAAGAAGCCTGCACGTTGTGCCTTTCAGCTCTAGGGCAAAGTAGCACACCCAGAGCAGAAGTCCTACTTCAGCCAGATCAGGCCTGCAAAGAAACTGCGTTTCACAGGCCTTTGGAAGAGATGTTCCCACTAGGCTGTAAGAACACTGTGCAGAGCGAGTTGTTTCTTAGCTTCCGAAAGAGCTGGAAGCAAGATGCTGTGGGGCCCAACTCGCCCTTTGGAAAGAAGCCTGCACGTTGTGCCTTTCAGCTCTAGGGCAAAGTAGCACACCCAGAGCAGAAGTCCTACTTCAGCCAGATCAGGCCTGCAAAGAAACTGCGTTTCACAGGCCTTTGGAAGAGATGTTCCCGGTAGGCTGTAAGAGCACTGTGCAGAGCGAGTTGTTTCTTAGCTTCCCAAAGAGCTGGAAGCAAGATGCTGTGGGGCCCAACTCGCCCTTTGGAAAGAAGCCTGCACGTTGTGCCTTTCAGCTCTAGGGCAAAGTAGCACACCCAGAGCAGAAGTCCTACTTCAGCCAGATCAGGCCTGCAAAGAAACTGCGTTTCACAGGCCTTTGGAAGAGATGTTCCCACTAGGCTGTAAGAACACTGTGCAGAGCGAGTTGTTTCTTAGCTTCCCAAAGAGCTGGAAGCAAGATGCTGTGGGGCCCAACTCGCCCTTTGGAAAGAAGCCTGCACGTTGTGCCTTTCAGCTCTAGGGCAAAGTAGCACACCCAGAGCAGAAGTCCTACTTCAGCCAGATCAGGCCTGCAAAGAAACTGCGTTTCACAGGCCTTTGGAAGAGATGTTCCCGGTAGGCTGTAAGAGCACTGTGCAGAGCGAGTTGTTTCTTAGCTTCCCAAAGAGCTGGAAGCAAGATGCTGTGGGGCCCAACTCGCCCTTTGGAAAGAAGCCAGCACGTTGTGCCTTTCAGATCTAGGGCAAAGTAGCACACCCAGAGCAGAAGTCCTACTTCAGCCAGATCAGGCCTGCAAAGAAACTGCGTTTCACAGGCCTTTGGAAGACATGTTCCCGGTAGGCTGTAAGAGCACTGTGCAGAGCGAGTTGTTTCTTAGCTTCCCAAAGAGCTGGAAGCAAGATGCTGTGGGGCCCAACTCGCCCTTTGGAAAGAAGCCTGCACGTTGTGCCTTTCAGCTCTAGGGCAAAGTAGCACACCCAGAGCAGAAGTCCTACTTCAGCCAGATCAGGCCTGCAAAGAAACTGCGTTTCACAGGCCTTTGGAAGAGATGTTCCCACTAGGCTGTAAGAACACTGTGCAGAGCGAGTTGTTTCTTAGCTTCCCAAAGAGCTGGAAGCAAGATGCTGTGGGGCCCAACTCGCCCTTTGGAAAGAAGCCTGCACGTTGTGCCTTTCAGCTCTAGGGCAAAGTAGCACACCCAGAGCAGAAGTCCTACTTCAGCCAGATCAGGCCTGCAAAGAAACTGCGTTTCACAGGCCTTTGGAAGAGATGTTCCCGGTAGGCTGTAAGAGCACTGTGCAGAGCGAGTTGTTTCTTAGCTTCCCAAAGAGCTGGAAGCAAGATGCTGTGGGGCCCAACTCGCCCTTTGGAAAGAAGCCAGCACGTTGTGCCTTTCAGATCTAGGGCAAAGTAGCACACCCAGAGCAGAAGTCCTACTTCAGCCAGATCAGGCCTGCAAAGAAACTGCGTTTCACAGGCCTTTGGAAGACATGTTCCCGGTAGGCTGTAAGAGCACTGTGCAGAGCGAGTTGTTTCTTAGCTTCCCAAAGAGCTGGAAGCAAGATGCTGTGGGGCCCAACTCGCCCTTTGGAAAGAAGCCTGCACGTTGTGCCTTTCAGCTCTAGGGCAAAGTAGCACACCCAGAGCAGAAGTCCTACTTCAGCCAGATCAGGCCTGCAAAGAAACTGCGTTTCACAGGCCTTTGGAAGAGATGTTCCCGGTAGGCTGTAAGAGCACTGTGCAGAGCGAGTTGTTTCTTAGCTTCCCAAAGAGCTGGAAGCAAGATGCTGTGGGGCCCAACTCGCCCTTTGGAAAGAAGCCTGCACGTTGTGCCTTTCAGCTCTAGGGCAAAGTAGCACACCCAGAGCAGAAGTCCTACTTCAGCCAGATCAGGCCTGCAAAGAAACTGCGTTTCACAGGCCTTTGGAAGAGATGTTCCCACTAGGCTGTAAGAGCACTGTGCAGAGCGAGTTGTTTCTTAGCTTCCCAAAGAGCTGGAAGCAAGATGCTGTGGGGCCCAACTCGCCCTTTGGAAAGAAGCCTGCACGTTGTGCCTTTCAGCTCTAGGGCAAAGTAGCACACCCAGAGCAGAAGTCCTACTTCAGCCAGATCAGGCCTGCAAAGAAACTGCGTTTCACAGGCCTTTGGAAGAGATGTTCCCGGTAGGCTGTAAGAGCACTGTGCAGAGCGAGTTGTTTCTTAGCTTCCCAAAGAGCTGGAAGCAAGATGCTGTGGGGCCCAACTCGCCCTTTGGAAAGAAGCCTGCACGTTGTGCCTTTCAGCTCTAGGGCAAAGTAGCACACCCAGAGCAGAAGTCCTACTTCAGCCAGATCAGGCCTGCAAAGAAACTGCGTTTCACAGGCCTTTGGAAGAGATGTTCCCGGTAGGCTGTAAGAGCACTGTGCAGAGCGAGTTGTTTCTTAGCTTCCCAAAGAGCTGGAAGCAAGATGCTGTGGGGCCCAACTCGCCCTTTGGAAAGAAGCCTGCACGTTGTGCCTTTCAGCTCTAGGGCAAAGTAGCACACCCAGAGCAGAAGTCCTACTTCAGCCAGATCAGGCCTGCAAAGAAACTGTGTTTCACAGGCCTTAGGAAGAGATGTTCCCACTAGGCTGTAAGAGCACTGTGCAGAGCGAGTTGTTTCTTAGCTTCCCAAAGAGCTGGAAGCAAGATGCTGTGGGGCCCAACTCGCCCTTTGGAAAGAAGCCTGCACGTTGTGCCTTTCAGCTCTAGGGCAAAGTAGCACACCCAGAGCAGAAGTCCTACTTCAGCCAGATCAGGCCTGCAAAGAAACTGCGTTTCACGGGCCTTTGGAAGAGATGTTCCCACTAGGCTGTAAAAGTACTGTGCAGAGCGAGTTGTTTCTTAGCTTCCCAAAGAGCTGGAAGCAAGATGCTGTGGGGCCCAACTCGCCCTTTGGAAAGAAGCCTGCACGTTGTGCCTTTCAGCTCTAGGGCAAAGTAGCACACCCAGAGCAGAAGTCGTACTTCAGCCAGATCAGGCCTGCAAAGAAACTGCGTTTCACAGGCCTTTGGAAGAGATGTTCCCGGTAGGCTGTAAGAGCACTGTGCAGAGCGAGTTGTTTCTTAGCTTCCCAAAGAGCTGGAAGCAAGATACTGTGGGGCCCAACTCGCCCTTTGGAAAGAAGCCTGCACGTTGTGCCTTTCAGCTCTAGGGCAAAGTAGCACACCCAGAGCAGAAGTCCTACTTCAGCCAGATCAGGCCTGCAAAGAAACTGCGTTTCACGGGCCTTTGGAAGAGATGTTCGCACTAGGCTGTAAAAGTACTGTGCAGAGCGAGTTGTTTCTTAGCTTCCCAAAGAGCTGGAAGCAAGATGCTGTGGGGCCCAACTCGCCCTTTGGAAAGAAGCCTGCACGTTGTGCCTTTCAGCTCTAGGGCAAAGTAGCACACCCAGAGCAGAAGTCCTACTTCAGCCAGATCAGGCCTGCAAAGAAACTGCGTTTCACAGGCCTTTGGAAGACATGTTCCCGGTAGGCTGTAAGAGCACTGTGCAGAGCGAGTTGTTTCTTAGCTTCCCAAAGAGCTGGAAGCAAGATGCTGTGGGGCCCAACTCGCCCTTTGGAAAGAAGCCTGCACGTTGTGCCTTTCAGCTCTAGGGCAAAGTAGCACACCCAGAGCAGAAGTCCTACTTCAGCCAGATCAGGCCTGCAAAGAAACTGCGTTTCACAGGCCTTTGGAAGAGATGTTCCCGGTAGGCTGTAAGAGCACTGTGCAGAGCGAGTTGTTTCTTAGCTTCCCAAAGAGCTGGAAGCAAGATGCTGTGGGGCCCAACTCGCCCTTTGGAAAGAAGCCTGCACGTTGTGCCTTTCAGCTCTAGGGCAAAGTAGCACACCCAGAGCAGAAGTCCTACTTCAGCCAGATCAGGCCTGCAAAGAAACTGCGTTTCACAGGCCTTTGGAAGAGATGTTCCCGGTAGGCTGTAAGAGCACTGTGCAGAGCGAGTTGTTTCTTAGCTTCCCAAAGAGCTGGAAGCAAGATGCTGTGGGGCCCAACTCGCCCTTTGGAAAGAAGCCTGCACGTTGTGCCTTTCAGCTCTAGGGCAAAGTAGCACACCCAGAGCAGAAGTCCTACTTCAGCCAGATCAGGCCTGCAAAGAAACTGCGTTTCACAGGCCTTTGGAAGAGATGTTCCCGGTAGGCTGTAAGAGCACTGTGCAGAGCGAGTTGTTTCTTAGCTTCCCAAAGAGCTGGAAGCAAGATGCTGTGGGGCCCAACTCGCCCTTTGGAAAGAAGCCTGCACGTTGTGCCTTTCAGCTCTAGGGCAAAGTAGCACACCCAGAGCAGAAGTCCTACTTCAGCCAGATCAGGCCTGCAAAGAAACTGCGTTTCACAGGCCTTTGGAAGAGATGTTCCCGGTAGGCTGTAAGAGCACTGTGCAGAGCGAGTTGTTTCTTAGCTTCCCAAAGAGCTGGAAGCAAGATGCTGTGGGGCCCAACTCGCCCTTTGGAAAGAAGCCTGCACGTTGTGCCTTTCAGCTCTAGGGCAAAGTAGCACACCCAGAGCAGAAGTCCTACTTCAGCCAGATCAGGCCTGCAAAGAAACTGCGTTTCACAGGCCTTTGGAAGAGATGTTCCCCGTAGGCTGTAAGAGCACTGTGCAGAGCGAGTTGTTTCTTAGCTTCCCAAAGAGCTGGAAGCAAGATGCTGTGGGGCCCAACTCGCCCTTTGGAAAGAAGCCTGCACGTTGTGCCTTTCAGCTCTAGGGCAAAGTAGCACACCCAGAGCAGAAGTCCTACTTCAGCCAGATCAGGCCTGCAAAGAAACTGCGTTTCACAGGCCTTTGGAAGAGATGTTCCCGGTAGGCTGTAAGAGCACTGTGCAGAGCGAGTTGTTTCTTAGCTTCCCAAAGAGCTGGAAGCAAGATGCTGTGGGGCCCAACTCGCCCTTTGGAAAGAAGCCTGCACGTTGTGCCTTTCAGCTCTAGGGCAAAGTAGCACACCCAGAGCAGAAGTCCTACTTCAGCCAGATCAGGCCTGCAAAGAAACTGCGTTTCACAGGCCTTTGGAAGACATGTTCCCGGTAGGCTGTAAGAGCACTGTGCAGAGCGAGTTGTTTCTTAGCTTCCCAAAGAGCTGGAAGCAAGATGCTGTGGGGCCCAACTCGCCCTTTGGAAAGAAGCCTGCACGTTGTGCCTTTCAGCTCTAGGGCAAAGTAGCACACCCAGAGCAGAAGTCCTACTTCAGCCAGATCAGGCCTGCAAAGAAACTGCGTTTCACAGGCCTTTGGAAGAGATGTTCCCGGTAGGCTGTAAGAGCACTGTGCAGAGCGAGTTGTTTCTTAGCTTCCCAAAGAGCTGGAAGCAAGATGCTGTGGGGCCCAACTCGCCCTTTGGAAAGAAGCCTGCACGTTGTGCCTTTCAGCTCTAGGGCAAAGTAGCACACCCAGAGCAGAAGTCCTACTTCAGCCAGATCAGGCCTGCAAAGAAACTGCATTTCACAGGCCTTTGGAAGAGATGTTCCCGGTAGGCTGTAAGAGCACTGTGCAGAGCGAGTTGTTTCTTAGCTTCCCAAAGAGCTGGAAGCAAGATGCTGTGGGGCCCAACTCGCCCTTTGGAAAGAAGCCTGCACGTTGTGCCTTTCAGCTCTAGGGCAAAGTAGCACACCCAGAGCAGAAGTCCTACTTCAGCCAGATCAGGCCTGCAAAGAAACTGCGTTTCACAGGCCTTTGGAAGAGATGTTCCCGGTAGGCTGTAAGAGCACTGTGCAGAGCGAGTTGTTTCTTAGCTTCCCAAAGAGCTGGAAGCAAGATGCTGTGGGGCCCAACTCGCCCTTTGGAAAGAAGCCTGCACGTTGTGCCTTTCAGCTCTAGGGCAAAGTAGCACACCCAGAGCAGAAGTCCTACTTCAGCCAGATCAGGCCTGCAAAGAAACTGTGTTTCACAGGCCTTAGGAAGAGATGTTCCCACTAGGCTGTAAGAGCACTGTGCAGAGCGAGTTGTTTCTTAGCTTCCCAAAGAGCTGGAAGCAAGATGCTGTGGGGCCCAACTCGCCCTTTGGAAAGAAGCCTGCACGTTGTGCCTTTCAGCTCTAGGGCAAAGTAGCACACCCAGAGCAGAAGTCCTACTTCAGCCAGATCAGGCCTGCAAAGAAGCTGCGTTTCACGGGCCTTTGGAAGAGATGTTCCCACTAGGCTGTAAAAGTACTGTGCAGAGCGAGTTGTTTCTTAGCTTCCCAAAGAGCTGGAAGCAAGATGCTGTGGGGCCCAACTCGCCCTTTGGAAAGAAGCCTGCACGTTGTGCCTTTCAGCTCTAGGGCAAAGTAGCACACCCAGAGCAGAAGCCGTACTTCAGCCAGATCAGGCCTGCAAAGAAACTGCGTTTCACAGGCCTTTGGAAGAGATGTTCCCGGTAGGCTGTAAGAGCACTGTGCAGAGCGAGTTGTTTCTTAGCTTCCCAAAGAGCTGGAAGCAAGATACTGTGGGGCCCAACTCGCCCTTTGGAAAGAAGCCTGCACGTTGTGCCTTTCAGCTCTAGGGCAAAGTAGCACACCCAGAGCAGAAGTCCTACTTCAGCCAGATCAGGCCTGCAAAGAAACTGCGTTTCACGGGCCTTTGGAAGAGATGTTCGCACTAGGCTGTAAAAGTACTGTGCAGAGCGAGTTGTTTCTTAGCTTCCCAAAGAGCTGGAAGCAAGATGCTGTGGGGCCCAACTCGCCCTTTGGAAAGAAGCCTGCACGTTGTGCCTTTCAGCTCTAGGGCAAAGTAGCACACCCAGAGCAGAAGTCCTACTTCAGCCAGATCAGGCCTGCAAAGAAACTGCGTTTCACAGGCCTTTGGAAGACATGTTCCCGGTAGGCTGTAAGAGCACTGTGCAGAGCGAGTTGTTTCTTAGCTTCCCAAAGAGCTGGAAGCAAGATGCTGTGGGGCCCAACTCGCCCTTTGGAAAGAAGCCTGCACGTTGTGCCTTTCAGCTCTAGGGCAAAGTAGCACACCCAGAGCAGAAGTCCTACTTCAGCCAGATCAGGCCTGCAAAGAAACTGCGTTTCACAGGCCTTTGGAAGAGATGTTCCCGGTAGGCTGTAAGAGCACTGTGCAGAGCGAGTTGTTTCTTAGCTTCCCAAAGAGCTGGAAGCAAGATGCTGTGGGGCCCAACTCGCCCTTTGGAAAGAAGCCTGCACGTTGTGCCTTTCAGCTCTAGGGCAAAGTAGCACACCCAGAGCAGAAGTCCTACTTCAGCCAGATCAGGCCTGCAAAGAAACTGCGTTTCACAGGCCTTTGGAAGAGATGTTCCCACTAGGCTGTAAGAACACTGTGCAGAGCGAGTTGTTTCTTAGCTTCCCAAAGAGCTGGAAGCAAGATGCTGTGGGGCCCAACTCGCCCTTTGGAAAGAAGCCTGCACGTTGTGCCTTTCAGCTCTAGGGCAAAGTAGCACACCCAGAGCAGAAGTCCTACTTCAGCCAGATCAGGCCTGCAAAGAAACTGCGTTTCACAGGCCTTTGGAAGAGATGTTCCCGGTAGGCTGTAAGAGCACTGTGCAGAGCGAGTTGTTTCTTAGCTTCCCAAAGAGCTGGAAGCAAGATGCTGTGGGGCCCAACTCGCCCTTTGGAAAGAAGCCAGCACGTTGTGCCTTTCAGATCTAGGGCAAAGTAGCACACCCAGAGCAGAAGTCCTACTTCAGCCAGATCAGGCCTGCAAAGAAACTGCGTTTCACAGGCCTTTGGAAGACATGTTCCCGGTAGGCTGTAAGAGCACTGTGCAGAGCGAGTTGTTTCTTAGCTTCCCAAAGAGCTGGAAGCAAGATGCTGTGGGGCCCAACTCGCCCTTTGGAAAGAAGCCTGCACGTTGTGCCTTTCAGCTCTAGGGCAAAGTAGCACACCCAGAGCAGAAGTCCTACTTCAGCCAGATCAGGCCTGCAAAGAAACTGCGTTTCACAGGCCTTTGGAAGAGATGTTCCCACTAGGCTGTAAGAACACTGTGCAGAGCGAGTTGTTTCTTAGCTTCCCAAAGAGCTGGAAGCAAGATGCTGTGGGGCCCAACTCGCCCTTTGGAAAGAAGCCTGCACGTTGTGCCTTTCAGCTCTAGGGCAAAGTAGCACACCCAGAGCAGAAGTCCTACTTCAGCCAGATCAGGCCTGCAAAGAAACTGCGTTTCACAGGCCTTTGGAAGAGATGTTCCCGGTAGGCTGTAAGAGCACTGTGCAGAGCGAGTTGTTTCTTAGCTTCCCAAAGAGCTGGAAGCAAGATGCTGTGGGGCCCAACTCGCCCTTTGGAAAGAAGCCTGCACGTTGTGCCTTTCAGCTCTAGGGCAAAGTAGCACACCCAGAGCAGAAGTCCTACTTCAGCCAGATCAGGCCTGCAAAGAAACTGCGTTTCACAGGCCTTTGGAAGACATGTTCCCGGTAGGCTGTAAGAGCACTGTGCAGAGCGAGTTGTTTCTTAGCTTCCCAAAGAGCTGGAAGCAAGATGCTGTGGGGCCCAACTCGCCCTTTGGAAAGAAGCCTGCACGTTGTGCCTTTCAGCTCTAGGGCAAAGTAGCACACCCAGAGCAGAAGTCCTACTTCAGCCAGATCAGGCCTGCAAAGAAACTGCGTTTCACAGGCCTTTGGAAGAGATGTTCCCACTAGGCTGTAAGAACACTGTGCAGAGCGAGTTGTTTCTTAGCTTCCCAAAGAGCTGGAAGCAAGATGCTGTGGGGCCCAACTCGCCCTTTGGAAAGAAGCCTGCACGTTGTGCCTTTCAGCTCTAGGGCAAAGTAGCACACCCAGAGCAGAAGTCCTACTTCAGCCAGATCAGGCCTGCAAAGAAACTGCGTTTCACAGGCCTTTGGAAGAGATGTTCCCGGTAGGCTGTAAGAGCACTGTGCAGAGCGAGTTGTTTCTTAGCTTCCCAAAGAGCTGGAAGCAAGATGCTGTGGGGCCCAACTCGCCCTTTGGAAAGAAGCCTGCACGTTGTGCCTTTCAGCTCTAGGGCAAAGTAGCACACCCAGAGCAGTACTGCTACTTCAGCCAGATCAGGCCTGCAAAGAAACTGCGTTTCACAGGCCTTTGGAAGAGATGTTCCCGGTAGGCTGTAAGAGCACTGTGCAGAGCGAGTTGTTTCTTAGCTTCCCAAAGAGCTGGAAGCAAGATGCTGTGGGGCCCAACTCGCCCTTTGGAAAGAAGCCTGCACGTTGTGCCTTTCAGCTCTAGGGCAAAGTAGCACACCCAGAGCAGAAGTCCTACTTCAGCCAGATCAGGCCTGCAAAGAAACTGTGTTTCACAGGCCTTAGGAAGAGATGTTCCCACTAGGCTGTAAGAGCACTGTGCAGAGCGAGTTGTTTCTTAGCTTCCCAAAGAGCTGGAAGCAAGATGCTGTGGGGCCCAACTCGCCCTTTGGAAAGAAGCCTGCACGTTGTGCCTTTCAGCTCTAGGGCAAAGTAGCACACCCAGAGCAGAAGTCCTACTTCAGCCAGATCAGGCCTGCAAAGAAACTGCGTTTCACGGGCCTTTGGAAGAGATGTTCCCACTAGGCTGTAAAAGTACTGTGCAGAGCGAGTTGTTTCTTAGCTTCCCAAAGAGCTGGAAGCAAGATGCTGTGGGGCCCAACTCGCCCTTTGGAAAGAAGCCTGCACGTTGTGCCTTTCAGCTCTAGGGCAAAGTAGCACACCCAGAGCAGAAGTCGTACTTCAGCCAGATCAGGCCTGCAAAGAAACTGCGTTTCACAGGCCTTTGGAAGAGATGTTCCCGGTAGGCTGTAAGAGCACTGTGCAGAGCGAGTTGTTTCTTAGCTTCCCAAAGAGCTGGAAGCAAGATACTGTGGGGCCCAACTCGCCCTTTGGAAAGAAGCCTGCACGTTGTGCCTTTCAGCTCTAGGGCAAAGTAGCACACCCAGAGCAGAAGTCCTACTTCAGCCAGATCAGGCCTGCAAAGAAACTGCGTTTCACGGGCCTTTGGAAGAGATGTTCGCACTAGGCTGTAAAAGTACTGTGCAGAGCGAGTTGTTTCTTAGCTTCCCAAAGAGCTGGAAGCAAGATGCTGTGGGGCCCAACTCGCCCTTTGGAAAGAAGCCTGCACGTTGTGCCTTTCAGCTCTAGGGCAAAGTAGCACACCCAGAGCAGAAGTCCTACTTCAGCCAGATCAGGCCTGCAAAGAAACTGCGTTTCACAGGCCTTAGGAAGACATGTTCCCGGTAGGCTGTAAGAGCACTGTGCAGAGCGAGTTGTTTCTTAGCTTCCCAAAGAGCTGGAAGCAAGATGCTGTGGGGCCCAACTCGCCCTTTGGAAAGAAGCCTGCACGTTGTGCCTTTCAGCTCTAGGGCAAAGTAGCACACCCAGAGCAGAAGTCCTACTTCAGCCAGATCAGGCCTGCAAAGAAACTGCGTTTCACAGGCCTTTGGAAGAGATGTTCCCAGTAGGCTGTAAGAGCACTGTGCAGAGCGAGTTGTTTCTTAGCTTCCCAAAGAGCTGGAAGCAAGATGCTGTGGGGCCCAACTCGCCCTTTGGAAAGAAGCCTGCACGTTGTGCCTTTCAGCTCTAGGGCAAAGTAGCACACCCAGAGCAGAAGTCCTACTTCAGCCAGATCAGGCCTGCAAAGAAACTGCGTTTCACAGGCCTTTGGAAGAGATGTTCCCGGTAGGCTGTAAGAGCACTGTGCAGAGCGAGTTGTTTCTTAGCTTCCCAAAGAGCTGGAAGCAAGATGCTGTGGGGCCCAACTCGCCCTTTGGAAAGAAGCCTGCACGTTGTGACTTTCAGCTCTAGGGCAAAGTAGCACACCCAGAGCAGAAGTCCTACTTCAGCCAGATCAGGCCTGCAAAGAAACTGCGTTTCACAGGCCTTTGGAAGAGATGTTCCCGGTAGGCTGTAAGAGCACTGTGCAGAGCGAGTTGTTTCTTAGCTTCCCAAAGAGCTGGAAGCAAGATGCTGTGGGGCCCAACTCGCCCTTTGGAAAGAAGCCTGCACGTTGTGCCTTTCAGCTCTAGGGCAAAGTAGCACACCCAGAGCAGAAGTCCTACTTCAGCCAGATCAGGCCTGCAAAGAAACTGCGTTTCACAGGCCTTTGGAAGAGATGTTCCCGGTAGGCTGTAAGAGCACTGTGCAGAGCGAGTTGTTTCTTAGCTTCCCAAAGAGCTGGAAGCAAGATGCTGTGGGGCCCAACTCGCCCTTTGGAAAGAAGCCTGCACGTTGTGCCTTTCAGCTCTAGGGCAAAGTAGCACACCCAGAGCAGAAGTCCTACTACAGCCAGATCAGGCCTGCAAAGAAACTGCGTTTCACAGGCCTTTGGAAGACATGTTCCCACTAGGCTGTAAGAGCACTGTGCAGAGCGAGTTGTTTCTTAGCTTCCCAAAGAGCTGGAAGCAAGATGCTGTGGGGCCCAACTCGCCCTTTGGAAAGAAGCCTGCACGTTGTGCCTTTCAGCTCTAGGGCAAAGTAGCACACCCAGAGCAGAAGTCCTACTTCAGCCAGATCAGGCCTGCAAAGAAACTGCGTTTCACAGGCCTTTGGAAGAGATGTTCCCGGTAGGCTGTAAGAGCACTGTGCAGAGCGAGTTGTTTCTTAGCTTCCCAAAGAGCTGGAAGCAAGATGCTGTGGGGCCCAACTCGCCCTTTGGAAAGAAGCCTGCACGTTGTGCCTTTCAGCTCTAGGGCAAAGTAGCACACCCAGAGCAGAAGTCCTACTACAGCCAGATCAGGCCTGCAAAGAAACTGCGTTTCACAGGCCTTTGGAAGACATGTTCCCACTAGGCTGTAAGAGCACTGTGCAGAGCGAGTTGTTTCTTAGCTTCCCAAAGAGCTGGAAGCAAGATGCTGTGGGGCCCAACTCGCCCTTTGGAAAGAAGCCTGCACGTTGTGCCTTTCAGCTCTAGGGCAAAGTAGCACACCCAGAGCAGAAGTCCTACTTCAGCCAGATCAGGCCTGCAAAGAAACTGCGTTTCACAGGCCTTTGGAAGAGATGTTCCCACTAGGCTGTAAGAACACTGTGCAGAGCGAGTTGTTTCTTAGCTTCCCAAAGAGCTGGAAGCAAGATGCTGTGGGGCCCAACTCGCCCTTTGGAAAGAAGCCTGCACGTTGTGCCTTTCAGCTCTAGGGCAAAGTAGCACACCCAGAGCAGAAGTCCTACTTCAGCCAGATCAGGCCTGCAAAGAAACTGCGTTTCACAGGCCTTTGGAAGAGATGTTCCCGGTAGGCTGTAAGAGCACTGTGCAGAGCGAGTTGTTTCTTAGCTTCCCAAAGAGCTGGAAGCAAGATGCTGTGGGGCCCAACTCGCCCTTTGGAAAGAAGCCTGCACGTTGTGCCTTTCAGCTCTAGGGCAAAGTAGCACACCCAGAGCAGAAGTCCTACTTCAGCCAGATCAGGCCTGCAAAGAAACTGCGTTTCACAGGCCTTAGGAAGAGATGTTCCCACTAGGCTGTAAGAGCACTGTACAGAGCGAGTTGTTTCTTAGCTTCCCAAAGAGCTGGAAGCAAGATGCTGTGGGGCCCAACTCGCCCTTTGGAAAGAAGCCTGCACGTTGTGCCTTTCAGCTCTAGGGCAAAGTAGCACACCCAGAGCAGAAGTCCTACTTCAGCCAGATCAGGCCTGCAAAGAAACTGCGTTTCACAGGCCTTTGGAAGAGATGTTCCCGGTAGGCTGTAAGAGCACTGTGCAGAGCGAGTTGTTTCTTAGCTTCCCAAAGAGCTGGAAGCAAGATGCTGTGGGGCCCAACTCGCCCTTTGGAAAGAAGCCAGCACGTTGTGCCTTTCAGATCTAGGGCAAAGTAGCACACCCAGAGCAGAAGTCCTACTTCAGCCAGATCAGGCCTGCAAAGAAACTGCGTTTCACAGGCCTTTGGAAGAGATGTTCCCGGTAGGCTGTAAGAGCACTGTGCAGAGCGAGTTGTTTCTTAGCTTCCCAAAGAGCTGGAAGCAAGATGCTGTGGGGCCCAACTCGCCCTTTGGAAAGAAGCCTGCACGTTGTGCCTTTCAGCTCTAGGGCAAAGTAGCACACCCAGAGCAGAAGTCCTACTTCAGCCAGATCAGGCCTGCAAAGAAACTGCGTTTCACAGGCCTTTGGAAGAGATGTTCCCACTAGGCTGTAAGAACACTGTGCAGAGCGAGTTGTTTCTTAGCTTCCCAAAGAGCTGGAAGCAAGATGCTGTGGGGCCCAACTCGCCCTTTGGAAAGAAGCCTGCACGTTGTGCCTTTCAGCTCTAGGGCAAAGTAGCACACCCAGAGCAGAAGTCCTACTTCAGCCAGATCAGGCCTGCAAAGAAACTGCGTTTCACAGGCCTTTGGAAGAGATGTTCCCGGTAGGCTGTAAGAGCACTGTGCAGAGCGAGTTGTTTCTTAGCTTCCCAAAGAGCTGGAAGCAAGATGCTGTGGGGCCCAACTCGCCCTTTGGAAAGAAGCCAGCACGTTGTGCCTTTCAGATCTAGGGCAAAGTAGCACACCCAGAGCAGAAGTCCTACTTCAGCCAGATCAGGCCTGCAAAGAAACTGCGTTTCACAGGCCTTTGGAAGACATGTTCCCGGTAGGCTGTAAGAGCACTGTGCAGAGCGAGTTGTTTCTTAGCTTCCCAAAGAGCTGGAAGCAAGATGCTGTGGGGCCCAACTCGCCCTTTGGAAAGAAGCCTGCACGTTGTGCCTTTCAGCTCTAGGGCAAAGTAGCACACCCAGAGCAGAAGTCCTACTTCAGCCAGATCAGGCCTGCAAAGAAACTGCGTTTCACAGGCCTTTGGAAGAGATGTTCCCGGTAGGCTGTAAGAGCACTGTGCAGAGCGAGTTGTTTCTTAGCTTCCCAAAGAGCTGGAAGCAAGATGCTGTGGGGCCCAACTCGCCCTTTGGAAAGAAGCCTGCACGTTGTGCCTTTCAGCTCCAGGGCAAAGTAGCACACCCAGAGCAGAAGTCCTACTTCAGCCAGATCAGGCCTGCAAAGAAACTGCGTTTCACAGGCCTTTGGAAGAGATGTTCCCGGTAGGCTGTAAGAGCACTGTGCAGAGCGAGTTGTTTCTTAGCTTCCCAAAGAGCTGGAAGCAAGATGCTGTGGGGCCCAACTCGCCCTTTGGAAAGAAGCCTGCACGTTGTGCCTTTCAGCTCTAGGGCAAAGTAGCACACCCAGAGCAGAAGTCCTACTTCAGCCAGATCAGGCCTGCAAAGAAACTGCGTTTCACAGGCCTTTGGAAGAGATGTTCCCGGTAGGCAGTAAGAGCACTGTGCAGAGCGAGTTGTTTCTTAGCTTCCCAAAGAGCTGGAAGCAAGATGCTGTGGGGCCCAACTCGCCCTTTGGAAAGAAGCCTGCACGTTGTGCCTTTCAGCTCTAGGGCAAAGTAGCACACCCAGAGCACAAGTCCTACTTCAGCCAGATCAGGCCTGCAAAGAAACTGCGTTTCACAGGCCTTAGGAAGAGATGTTCCCACTAGGCTGTAAGAGCACTGTACAGAGCGAGTTGTTTCTTAGCTTCCCAAAGAGCTGGAAGCAAGATGCTGTGGGGCCCAACTCGCCCTTTGGAAAGAAGCCTGCACGTTGTGCCTTTCAGCTCTAGGGCAAAGTAGCACACCCAGAGCAGAAGTCCTACTTCAGCCAGATCAGGCCTGCAAAGAAACTGCGTTTCACAGGCCTTTGGAAGACATGTTCCCGGTAGGCTGTAAGAGCACTGTGCAGAGCGAGTTGTTTCTTAGCTTCCCAAAGAGCTGGAAGCAAGATGCTGTGGGGCCCAACTCGCCCTTTGGAAAGAAGCCTGCACGTTGTGCCTTTCAGCTCTAGGGCAAAGTAGCACACCCAGAGCAGAAGTCCTACTTCAGCCAGATCAGGCCTGCAAAGAAACTGCGTTTCACAGGCCTTTGGAAGACATGTTCCCGGTAGGCTGTAAGAGCACTGTGCAGAGCGAGTTGTTTCTTAGCTTCCCAAAGAGCTGGAAGCAAGATGCTGTGGGGCCCAACTCGCCCTTTGGAAAGAAGCCTGCACGTTGTGCCTTTCAGCTCTAGGGCAAAGTAGCACACCCAGAGCAGAAGTCCTACTTCAGCCAGATCAGGCCTGCAAAGAAACTGCGTTTCACAGGCCTTTGGAAGAGATGTTCCCGGTAGGCTGTAAGAGCACTGTGCAGAGCGAGTTGTTTCTTAGCTTCCCAAAGAGCTGGAAGCAAGATGCTGTGGGGCCCAACTCGCCCTTTGGAAAGAAGCCTGCACGTTGTGCCTTTCAGCTCTAGGGCAAAGTAGCACACCCAGAGCAGAAGTCCTACTTCAGCCAGATCAGGCCTGCAAAGAAACTGCGTTTCACAGGCCTTTGGAAGAGATGTTCCCGGTAGGCTGTAAGAGCACTGTGCAGAGCGAGTTGTTTCTTAGCTTCCCAAAGAGCTGGAAGCAAGATGCTGTGGGGCCCAACTCGCCCTTTGGAAAGAAGCCTGCACGTTGTGCCTTTCAGCTCTAGGGCAAAGTAGCACACCCAGAGCAGAAGTCCTACTTCAGCCAGATCAGGCCTGCAAAGAAACTGCGTTTCACAGGCCTTTGGAAGAGATGTTCCCGGTAGGCTGTAAGAGCACTGTGCAGAGCGAGTTGTTTCTTAGCTTCCCAAAGAGCTGGAAGCAAGATGCTGTGGGGCCCAACTCGCCCTTTGGAAAGAAGCCTGCACGTTGTGCCTTTCAGCTCTAGGGCAAAGTAGCACACCCAGAGCAGAAGTCCTACTTCAGCCAGATCAGGCCTGCAAAGAAACTGCGTTTCACAGGCCTTTGGAAGAGATGTTCCCGGTAGGCTGTAAGAGCACTGTGCAGAGCGAGTTGTTTCTTAGCTTCCCAAAGAGCTGGAAGCAAGATGCTGTGGGGCCCAACTCGCCCTTTGGAAAGAAGCCTGCACGTTGTGCCTTTCAGCTCTAGGGCAAAGTAGCACACCCAGAGCAGAAGTCCTACTTCAGCCAGATCAGGCCTGCAAAGAAACTGCGTTTCACAGGCCTTTGGAAGAGATGTTCCCACTAGGCTGTAAGAACACTGTGCAGAGCGAGTTGTTTCTTAGCTTCCCAAAGAGCTGGAAGCAAGATGCTGTGGGGCCCAACTCGCCCTTTGGAAAGAAGCCTGCACGTTGTGCCTTTCAGCTCTAGGGCAAAGTAGCACACCCAGAGCAGAAGTCCTACTTCAGCCAGATCAGGCCTGCAAAGAAACTGCGTTTCACAGGCCTTTGGAAGAGATGTTCCCGGTAGGCTGTAAGAGCACTGTGCAGAGCGAGTTGTTTCTTAGCTTCCCAAAGAGCTGGAAGCAAGATGCTGTGGGGCCCAACTCGCCCTTTGGAAAGAAGCCTGCACGTTGTGCCTTTCAGCTCTAGGGCAAAGTAGCACACCCAGAGCAGAAGTCCTACTTCAGCCAGATCAGGCAGGCAAAGAAACTGCGTTTCACAGGCCTTTGGAAGAGATGTTCCCGGTAGGCTGTAAGAGCACTGTGCAGAGCGAGTTGTTTCTTAGCTTCCCAAAGAGCTGGAAGCAAGATGCTGTGGGGCCCAACTCGCCCTTTGGAAAGAAGCCTGCACGTTGTGCCTTTCAGCTCTAGGGCAAAGTAGCACACCCAGAGCAGAAGTCCTACTTCAGCCAGATCAGGCCTGCAAAGAAACTGCGTTTCACAGGCCTTTGGAAGAGATGTTCCCGGTAGGCTGTAAGAGCACTGTGCAGAGCGAGTTGTTTCTTAGCTTCCCAAAGAGCTGGAAGCAAGATGCTGTGGGGCCCAACTCGCCCTTTGGAAAGAAGCCTGCACGTTGTGCCTTTCAGCTCTAGGGCAAAGTAGCACACCCAGAGCAGAAGTCCTACTTCAGCCAGATCAGGCCTGCAAAGAAACTGCGTTTCACAGGCCTTTGGAAGAGATGTTCCCGGTAGGCTGTAAGAGCACTGTGCAGAGCGAGTTGTTTCTTAGCTTCCCAAAGAGCTGGAAGCAAGATGCTGTGGGGCCCAACTCGCCCTTTGGAAAGA
This sequence comes from Equus caballus, assembly GCF_041296265.1. NCBI lineage: Eukaryota > Metazoa > Chordata > Mammalia > Perissodactyla > Equidae > Equus > Equus caballus. The sequence continues at coordinate 896,699 of NC_091706.1, read as the reverse complement.
AGCCTGCACGTTGTGCCTTTCAGCTCTAGGGCAAAGTAGCACACCCAGAGCAGAAGTCCTACTTCAGCCAGATCAGGCCTGCAAAGAAACTGCGTTTCACAGGCCTTTGGAAGAGATGTTCCCGGTAGGCTGTAAGAGCACTGTGCAGAGCGAGTTGTTTCTTAGCTTCCCAAAGAGCTGGAAGCAAGATGCTGTGGGGCCCAACTCGCCCTTTGGAAAGAAGCCTGCACGTTGTGCCTTTCAGCTCTAGGGCAAAGTAGCACACCCAGAGCAGAAGTCCTACTTCAGCCAGATCAGGCCTGCAAAGAAACTGCGTTTCACAGGCCTTTGGAAGAGATGTTCCCACTAGGCTGTAAGAGCACTGTGCAGAGCGAGTTGTTTCTTAGCTTCCCAAAGAGCTGGAAGCAAGATGCTGTGGGGCCCAACTCGCCCTTTGGAAAGAAGCCTGCACGTTGTGCCTTTCAGCTCTAGGGCAAAGTAGCACACCCAGAGCAGAAGTCCTACTTCAGCCAGATCAGGCCTGCAAAGAAACTGCGTTTCACAGGCCTTTGGAAGAGATGTTCCCGGTAGGCTGTAAGAGCACTGTGCAGAGCGAGTTGTTTCTTAGCTTCCCAAAGAGCTGGAAGCAAGATGCTGTGGGGCCCAACTCGCCCTTTGGAAAGAAGCCTGCACGTTGTGCCTTTCAGATCTAGGGCAAAGTAGCACACCCAGAGCAGAAGTCCTACTTCAGCCAGATCAGGCCTGCAAAGAAACTGCGTTTCACAGGCCTTTGGAAGAGATGCTCCCACTAGGCTGTAAGAACACTGTGCAGAGCGAGTTGTTTCTTAGCTTCCCAAAGAGCTGGAAGCAAGATGCTGTGGGGCCCAACTCGCCCTTTGGAAAGAAGCCTGCACGTTGTGCCTTTCAGCTCTAGGGCAAAGTAGCACACCCAGAGCAGAAGTCCTACTTCAGCCAGATCAGGCCTGCAAAGAAACTGCGTTTCACAGGCCTTTGGAAGAGATGTTCCCGGTAGGCTGTAAGAGCACTGTGCAGAGCGAGTTGTTTCTTAGCTTCCCAAAGAGCTGGAAGCAAGATGCTGTGGGGCCCAACTCGCCCTTTGGAAAGAAGCCTGCACGTTGTGCCTTTCAGCTCTAGGGCAAAGTAGCACACCCAGAGCAGAAGTCCTACTTCAGCCAGATCAGGCCTGCAAAGAAACTGCGTTTCACAGGCCTTTGGAAGAGATGTTCCCGGTAGGCTGTAAGAGCACTGTGCAGAGCGAGTTGTTTCTTAGCTTCCCAAAGAGCTGGAAGCAAGATGCTGTGGGGCCCAACTCGCCCTTTGGAAAGAAGCCTGCACGTTGTGCCTTTCAGCTCTAGGGCAAAGTAGCACACCCAGAGCAGAAGTCCTACTTCAGCCAGATCAGGCCTGCAAAGAAACTGCGTTTCACAGGCCTTTGGAAGAGATGTTCCCGGTAGGCTGTAAGAGCACTGTGCAGAGCGAGTTGTTTCTTAGCTTCCCAAAGAGCTGGAAGCAAGATGCTGTGGGGCCCAACTCGCCCTTTGGAAAGAAGCCTGCACGTTGTGCCTTTCAGCTCTAGGGCAAAGTAGCACACCCAGAGCAGAAGTCCTACTTCAGCCAGATCAGGCCTGCAAAGAAACTGCGTTTCACAGGCCTTTGGAAGAGATGTTCCCGGTAGGCTGTAAGAGCACTGTGCAGAGCGAGTTGTTTCTTAGCTTCCCAAAGAGCTGGAAGCAAGATGCTGTGGGGCCCAACTCGCCCTTTGGAAAGAAGCCTGCACGTTGTGCCTTTCAGCTCTAGGGCAAAGTAGCACACCCAGAGCAGAAGTCCTACTTCAGCCAGATCAGGCCTGCAAAGAAACTGCGTTTCACAGGCCTTTGGAAGAGATGTTCCCGGTAGGCTGTAAGAGCACTGTGCAGAGCGAGTTGTTTCTTAGCTTCCCAAAGAGCTGGAAGCAAGATGCTGTGGGGCCCAACTCGCCCTTTGGAAAGAAGCCTGCACGTTGTGCCTTTCAGCTCTAGGGCAAAGTAGCACACCCAGAGCAGTACTGCTACTTCAGCCAGATCAGGCCTGCAAAGAAACTGCGTTTCACAGGCCTTTGGAAGAGATGTTCCCGGTAGGCTGTAAGAGCACTGTGCAGAGCGAGTTGTTTCTTAGCTTCCCAAAGAGCTGGAAGCAAGATGCTGTGGGGCCCAACTCGCCCTTTGGAAAGAAGCCTGCACGTTGTGCCTTTCAGCTCTAGGGCAAAGTAGCACACCCAGAGCAGAAGTCCTACTTCAGCCAGATCAGGCCTGCAAAGAAACTGCGTTTCACAGGCCTTTGGAAGAGATGTTCCCGGTAGGCTGTAAGAGCACTGTGCAGAGCGAGTTGTTTCTTAGCTTCCCAAAGAGCTGGAAGCAAGATGCTGTGGGGCCCAACTCGCCCTTTGGAAAGAAGCCTGCACGTTGTGCCTTTCAGCTCTAGGGCAAAGTAGCACACCCAGAGCAGAAGTCCTACTTCAGCCAGATCAGGCCTGCAAAGAAACTGCGTTTCACAGGCCTTTGGAAGAGATGTTCCCGGTAGGCTGTAAGAGCACTGTGCAGAGCGAGTTGTTTCTTAGCTTCCCAAAGAGCTGGAAGCAAGATGCTGTGGGGCCCAACTCGCCCTTTGGAAAGAAGCCTGCACGTTGTGCCTTTCAGCTCTAGGGCAAAGTAGCACACCCAGAGCAGAAGTCCTACTTCAGCCAGATCAGGCCTGCAAAGAAACTGCGTTTCACAGGCCTTTGGAAGAGATGTTCCCGGTAGGCTGTAAGAGCACTGTGCAGAGCGAGTTGTTTCTTAGCTTCCCAAAGAGCTGGAAGCAAGATGCTGTGGGGCCCAACTCGCCCTTTGGAAACTAGCCTGCACGTTGTGCCTTTCAGCTCTAGGGCAAAGTAGCACACCCAGAGCAGAAGTCCTACTTCAGCCAGATCAGGCCTGCAAAGAAACTGCGTTTCACAGGCCTTTGGAAGACATGTTCCCGGTAGGCTGTAAGAGCACTGTGCAGAGCGAGTTGTTTCTTAGCTTCCCAAAGAGCTGGAAGCAAGATGCTGTGGGGCCCAACTCGCCCTTTGGAAAGAAGCCTGCACGTTGTGCCTTTCAGCTCTAGGGCAAAGTAGCACACCCAGAGCAGTACTGCTACTTCAGCCAGATCAGGCCTGCAAAGAAACTGCGTTTCACAGGCCTTTGGAAGAGATGTTCCCGGTAGGCTGTAAGAGCACTGTGCAGAGCGAGTTGTTTCTTAGCTTCCCAAAGAGCTGGAAGCAAGATGCTGTGGGGCCCAACTCGCCCTTTGGAAAGAAGCCTGCACGTTGTGCCTTTCAGCTCTAGGGCAAAGTAGCACACCCAGAGCAGAAGTCCTACTTCAGCCAGATCAGGCCTGCAAAGAAACTGCGTTTCACAGGCCTTTGGAAGAGATGTTCCCGGTAGGCTGTAAGAGCACTGTGCAGAGCGAGTTGTTTCTTAGCTTCCCAAAGAGCTGGAAGCAAGATGCTGTGGGGCCCAACTCGCCCTTTGGAAAGAAGCCTGCACGTTGTGCCTTTCAGCTCTAGGGCAAAGTAGCACACCCAGAGCAGAAGTCCTACTTCAGCCAGATCAGGCCTGCAAAGAAACTGCGTTTCACAGGCCTTTGGAAGAGATGTTCCCGGTAGGCTGTAAGAGCACTGTGCAGAGCGAGTTGTTTCTTAGCTTCCCAAAGAGCTGGAAGCAAGATGCTGTGGGGCCCAACTCGCCCTTTGGAAAGAAGCCTGCACGTTGTGCCTTTCAGCTCTAGGGCAAAGTAGCACACCCAGAGCAGAAGTCCTACTTCAGCCAGATCAGGCCTGCAAAGAAACTGCGTTTCACAGGCCTTTGGAAGAGATGTTCCCGGTAGGCTGTAAGAGCACTGTGCAGAGCGAGTTGTTTCTTAGCTTCCAAAAGAGCTGGAAGCAAGATGCTGTGGGGCCCAACTCGCCCTTTGGAAAGAAGCCTGCACGTTGTGCCTTTCAGCTCTAGGGCAAAGTAGCACACCCAGAGCAGTACTGCTACTTCAGCCAGATCAGGCCTGCAAAGAAACTGCGTTTCACAGGCCTTTGGAAGAGATGTTCCCGGTAGGCAGTAAGAGCACTGTGCAGAGCGAGTTGTTTCTTAGCTTCCCAAAGAGCTGGAAGCAAGATGCTGTGGGGCCCAACTCGCCCTTTGGAAAGAAGCCTGCACGTTGTGCCTTTCAGCTCTAGGGCAAAGTAGCACACCCAGAGCACAAGTCCTACTTCAGCCAGATCAGGCCTGCAAAGAAACTGCGTTTCACAGGCCTTAGGAAGAGATGTTCCCGGTAGGCTGTAAGAGCACTGTGCAGAGCGAGTTGTTTCTTAGCTTCCCAAAGAGCTGGAAGCAAGATGCTGTGGGGCCCAACTCGCCCTTTGGAAAGAAGCCTGCACGTTGTGCCTTTCAGCTCTAGGGCAAAGTAGCACACCCAGAGCAGAAGTCCTACTTCAGCCAGATCAGGCCTGCAAAGAAACTGCGTTTCACAGGCCTTTGGAAGAGATGTTCCCGGTAGGCTGTAAGAGCACTGTGCAGAGCGAGTTGTTTCTTAGCTTCCCAAAGAGCTGGAAGCAAGATGCTGTGGGGCCCAACTCGCCCTTTGGAAAGAAGCCTGCACGTTGTGCCTTTCAGCTCTAGGGCAAAGTAGCACACCCAGAGCAGAAGTCCTACTTCAGCCAGATCAGGCCTGCAAAGAAACTGCGTTTCACAGGCCTTTGGAAGAGATGTTCCCACTAGGCTGTAAGAACACTGTGCAGAGCGAGTTGTTTCTTAGCTTCCCAAAGAGCTGGAAGCAAGATGCTGTGGGGCCCAACTCGCCCTTTGGAAAGAAGCCTGCACGTTGTGCCTTTCAGCTCTAGGGCAAAGTAGCACACCCAGAGCAGAAGTCCTACTTCAGCCAGATCAGGCCTGCAAAGAAACTGCGTTTCACAGGCCTTTGGAAGAGATGTTCCCGGTAGGCTGTAAGAGCACTGTGCAGAGCGAGTTGTTTCTTAGCTTCCCAAAGAGCTGGAAGCAAGATGCTGTGGGGCCCAACTCGCCCTTTGGAAAGAAGCCTGCACGTTGTGCCTTTCAGCTCTAGGGCAAAGTAGCACACCCAGAGCAGAAGTCCTACTTCAGCCAGATCAGGCAGGCAAAGAAACTGCGTTTCACAGGCCTTTGGAAGAGATGTTCCCGGTAGGCTGTAAGAGCACTGTGCAGAGCGAGTTGTTTCTTAGCTTCCCAAAGAGCTGGAAGCAAGATGCTGTGGGGCCCAACTCGCCCTTTGGAAAGAAGCCTGCACGTTGTGCCTTTCAGCTCTAGGGCAAAGTAGCACACCCAGAGCAGAAGTCCTACTTCAGCCAGATCAGGCCTGCAAAGAAACTGCGTTTCACAGGCCTTTGGAAGACATGTTCCCGGTAGGCTGTAAGAGCACTGTGCAGAGCGAGTTGTTTCTTAGCTTCCCAAAGAGCTGGAAGCAAGATGCTGTGGGGCCCAACTCGCCCTTTGGAAAGAAGCCTGCACGTTGTGCCTTTCAGCTCTAGGGCAAAGTAGCACACCCAGAGCAGAAGTCCTACTTCAGCCAGATCAGGCCTGCAAAGAAACTGCGTTTCACAGGCCTTTGGAAGAGATGTTCCCGGTAGGCTGTAAGAGCACTGTGCAGAGCGAGTTGTTTCTTAGCTTCCCAAAGAGCTGGAAGCAAGATGCTGTGGGGCCCAACTCGCCCTTTGGAAAGAAGCCTGCACGTTGTGCCTTTCAGCTCTAGGGCAAAGTAGCACACCCAGAGCAGAAGTCCTACTTCAGCCAGATCAGGCCTGCAAAGAAACTGCGTTTCACAGGCCTTTGGAAGAGATGTTCCCGGTAGGCTGTAAGAGCACTGTGCAGAGCGAGTTGTTTCTTAGCTTCCCAAAGAGCTGGAAGCAAGATGCTGTGGGGCCCAACTCGCCCTTTGGAAAGAAGCCTGCACGTTGTGCCTTTCAGCTCTAGGGCAAAGTAGCACACCCAGAGCAGAAGTCCTACTTCAGCCAGATCAGGCCTGCAAAGAAACTGCGTTTCACAGGCCTTTGGAAGAGATGTTCCCGGTAGGCTGTAAGAGCACTGTGCAGAGCGAGTTGTTTCTTAGCTTCCCAAAGAGCTGGAAGCAAGATGCTGTGGGGCCCAACTCGCCCTTTGGAAAGAAGCCTGCACGTTGTGCCTTTCAGCTCTAGGGCAAAGTAGCACACCCAGAGCAGAAGTCCTACTTCAGCCAGATCAGGCCTGCAAAGAAACTGCGTTTCACAGGCCTTTGGAAGAGATGTTCCCGGTAGGCTGTAAGAGCACTGTGCAGAGCGAGTTGTTTCTTAGCTTCCCAAAGAGCTGGAAGCAAGATGCTGTGGGGCCCAACTCGCCCTTTGGAAAGAAGCCTGCACGTTGTGCCTTTCAGCTCTAGGGCAAAGTAGCACACCCAGAGCAGAAGTCCTACTTCAGCCAGATCAGGCCTGCAAAGAAACTGCGTTTCACAGGCCTTTGGAAGAGATGTTCCCGGTAGGCTGTAAGAGCACTGTGCAGAGCGAGTTGTTTCTTAGCTTCCCAAAGAGCTGGAAGCAAGATGCTGTGGGGCCCAACTCGCCCTTTGGAAAGAAGCCTGCACGTTGTGCCTTTCAGCTCTAGGGCAAAGTAGCACACCCAGAGCAGAAGTCCTACTTCAGCCAGATCAGGCCTGCAAAGAAACTGCGTTTCACAGGCCTTTGGAAGAGATGCTCCCACTAGGCTGTAAGAACACTGTGCAGAGCGAGTTGTTTCTTAGCTTCCCAAAGAGCTGGAAGCAAGATGCTGTGGGGCCCAACTCGCCCTTTGGAAAGAAGCCTGCACGTTGTGCCTTTCAGCTCTAGGGCAAAGTAGCACACCCAGAGCAGAAGTCCTACTTCAGCCAGATCAGGCCTGCAAAGAAACTGCGTTTCACAGGCCTTTGGAAGAGATGTTCCCGGTAGGCTGTAAGAGCACTGTGCAGAGCGAGTTGTTTCTTAGCTTCCCAAAGAGCTGGAAGCAAGATGCTGTGGGGCCCAACTCGCCCTTTGGAAAGAAGCCTGCACGTTGTGCCTTTCAGCTCTAGGGCAAAGTAGCACACCCAGAGCAGAAGTCCTACTTCAGCCAGATCAGGCCTGCAAAGAAACTGCGTTTCACAGGCCTTTGGAAGAGATGTTCCCGGTAGGCTGTAAGAGCACTGTGCAGAGCGAGTTGTTTCTTAGCTTCCCAAAGAGCTGGAAGCAAGATGCTGTGGGGCCCAACTCGCCCTTTGGAAAGAAGCCTGCACGTTGTGCCTTTCAGCTCTAGGGCAAAGTAGCACACCCAGAGCAGAAGTCCTACTTCAGCCAGATCAGGCCTGCAAAGAAACTGCGTTTCACAGGCCTTTGGAAGAGATGTTCCCGGTAGGCTGTAAGAGCACTGTGCAGAGCGAGTTGTTTCTTAGCTTCCCAAAGAGCTGGAAGCAAGATGCTGTGGGGCCCAACTCGCCCTTTGGAAAGAAGCCTGCACGTTGTGCCTTTCAGCTCTAGGGCAAAGTAGCACACCCAGAGCAGAAGTCCTACTTCAGCCAGATCAGGCCTGCAAAGAAACTGCGTTTCACAGGCCTTTGGAAGAGATGTTCCCGGTAGGCTGTAAGAGCACTGTGCAGAGCGAGTTGTTTCTTAGCTTCCCAAAGAGCTGGAAGCAAGATGCTGTGGGGCCCAACTCGCCCTTTGGAAAGAAGCCTGCACGTTGTGCCTTTCAGCTCTAGGGCAAAGTAGCACACCCAGAGCAGTACTGCTACTTCAGCCAGATCAGGCCTGCAAAGAAACTGCGTTTCACAGGCCTTTGGAAGAGATGTTCCCGGTAGGCAGTAAGAGCACTGTGCAGAGCGAGTTGTTTCTTAGCTTCCCAAAGAGCTGGAAGCAAGATGCTGTGGGGCCCAACTCGCCCTTTGGAAAGAAGCCTGCACGTTGTGCCTTTCAGCTCTAGGGCAAAGTAGCACACCCAGAGCACAAGTCCTACTTCAGCCAGATCAGGCCTGCAAAGAAACTGCGTTTCACAGGCCTTAGGAAGAGATGTTCCCACTAGGCTGTAAGAGCACTGTACAGAGCGAGTTGTTTCTTAGCTTCCCAAAGAGCTGGAAGCAAGATGCTGTGGGGCCCAACTCGCCCTTTGGAAAGAAGCCTGCACGTTGTGCCTTTCAGCTCTAGGGCAAAGTAGCACACCCAGAGCAGAAGTCCTACTTCAGCCAGATCAGGCCTGCAAAGAAACTGCGTTTCACAGGCCTTTGGAAGAGATGTTCCCGGTAGGCTGTAAGAGCACTGTGCAGAGCGAGTTGTTTCTTAGCTTCCCAAAGAGCTGGAAGCAAGATGCTGTGGGGCCCAACTCGCCCTTTGGAAAGAAGCCTGCACGTTGTGCCTTTCAGCTCTAGGGCAAAGTAGCACACCCAGAGCAGAAGTCCTACTTCAGCCAGATCAGGCCTGCAAAGAAACTGCGTTTCACAGGCCTTTGGAAGAGATGTTCCCGGTAGGCTGTAAGAGCACTGTGCAGAGCGAGTTGTTTCTTAGCTTCCCAAAGAGCTGGAAGCAAGATGCTGTGGGGCCCAACTCGCCCTTTGGAAAGAAGCCTGCACGTTGTGCCTTTCAGCTCTAGGGCAAAGTAGCACACCCAGAGCAGAAGTCCTACTTCAGCCAGATCAGGCCTGCAAAGAAACTGCGTTTCACAGGCCTTTGGAAGAGATGTTTCCGGTAGGCTGTAAGAGCACTGTGCAGAGCGAGTTGTTTCTTAGCTTCCCAAAGAGCTGGAAGCAAGATGCTGTGGGGCCCAACTCGCCCTTTGGAAAGAAGCCTGCACGTTGTGCCTTTCAGCTCTAGGGCAAAGTAGCACACCCAGAGCAGAAGTCCTACTTCAGCCAGATCAGGCCTGCAAAGAAACTGCGTTTCACAGGCCTTTGGAAGAGATGTTCCCGGTAGGCTGTAAGAGCACTGTGCAGAGCGAGTTGTTTCTTAGCTTCCCAAAGAGCTGGAAGCAAGATGCTGTGGGGCCCAACTCGCCCTTTGGAAAGAAGCCTGCACGTTGTGCCTTTCAGCTCTAGGGCAAAGTAGCACACCCAGAGCAGTACTGCTACTTCAGCCAGATCAGGCCTGCAAAGAAACTGCGTTTCACAGGCCTTTGGAAGAGATGTTCCCGGTAGGCAGTAAGAGCACTGTGCAGAGCGAGTTGTTTCTTAGCTTCCCAAAGAGCTGGAAGCAAGATGCTGTGGGGCCCAACTCGCCCTTTGGAAAGAAGCCTGCACGTTGTGCCTTTCAGCTCTAGGGCAAAGTAGCACACCCAGAGCACAAGTCCTACTTCAGCCAGATCAGGCCTGCAAAGAAACTGCATTTCACAGGCCTTAGGAAGAGATGTTCCCACTAGGCTGTAAGAGCACTGTACAGAGCGAGTTGTTTCTTAGCTTCCCAAAGAGCTGGAAGCAAGATGCTGTGGGGCCCAACTCGCCCTTTGGAAAGAAGCCTGCACGTTGTGCCTTTCAGCTCTAGGGCAAAGTAGCACACCCAGAGCAGAAGTCCTACTTCAGCCAGATCAGGCCTGCAAAGAAACTGCGTTTCACAGGCCTTTGGAAGAGATGTTCCCACTAGGCTGTAAGAACACTGTGCAGAGCGAGTTGTTTCTTAGCTTCCCAAAGAGCTGGAAGCAAGATGCTGTGGGGCCCAACTCGCCCTTTGGAAAGAAGCCTGCACGTTGTGCCTTTCAGCTCTAGGGCAAAGTAGCACACCCAGAGCAGAAGTCCTACTTCAGCCAGATCAGGCCTGCAAAGAAACTGCGTTTCACAGGCCTTTGGAAGACATGTTCCCGGTAGGCTGTAAGAGCACTGTGCAGAGCGAGTTGTTTCTTAGCTTCCCAAAGAGCTGGAAGCAAGATGCTGTGGGGCCCAACTCGCCCTTTGGAAACTAGCCTGCACGTTGTGCCTTTCAGCTCTAGGGCAAAGTAGCACACCCAGAGCAGAAGTCCTACTTCAGCCAGATCAGGCCTGCAAAGAAACTGCGTTTCACAGGCCTTTGGAAGACATGTTCCCGGTAGGCTGTAAGAGCACTGTGCAGAGCGAGTTGTTTCTTAGCTTCCCAAAGAGCTGGAAGCAAGATGCTGTGGGGCCCAACTCGCCCTTTGGAAAGAAGCCTGCACGTTGTGCCTTTCAGCTCTAGGGCAAAGTAGCACACCCAGAGCAGAAGTCCTACTTCAGCCAGATCAGGCCTGCAAAGAAACTGCGTTTCACAGGCCTTTGGAAGAGATGTTCCCACTAGGCTGTAAGAACACTGTGCAGAGCGAGTTGTTTCTTAGCTTCCCAAAGAGCTGGAAGCAAGATGCTGTGGGGCCCAACTCGCCCTTTGGAAAGAAGCCTGCACGTTGTGCCTTTCAGCTCTAGGGCAAAGTAGCACACCCAGAGCAGAAGTCCTACTTCAGCCAGATCAGGCCTGCAAAGAAACTGCGTTTCACAGGCCTTTGGAAGAGATGTTCCCGGTAGGCTGTAAGAGCACTGTGCAGAGCGAGTTGTTTCTTAGCTTCCCAAAGAGCTGGAAGCAAGATGCTGTGGGGCCCAACTCGCCCTTTGGAAAGAAGCCAGCACGTTGTGCCTTTCAGATCTAGGGCAAAGTAGCACACCCAGAGCAGAAGTCCTACTTCAGCCAGATCAGGCCTGCAAAGAAACTGCGTTTCACAGGCCTTTGGAAGAGATGTTCCCGGTAGGCTGTAAGAGCACTGTGCAGAGCGAGTTGTTTCTTAGCTTCCCAAAGAGCTGGAAGCAAGATGCTGTGGGGCCCAACTCGCCCTTTGGAAAGAAGCCTGCACGTTGTGCCTTTCAGCTCTAGGGCAAAGTAGCACACCCAGAGCAGAAGTCCTACTTCAGCCAGATCAGGCCTGCAAAGAAACTGCGTTTCACAGGCCTTTGGAAGAGATGTTCCCGGTAGGCTGTAAGAGCACTGTGCAGAGCGAGTTGTTTCTTAGCTTCCCAAAGAGCTGGAAGCAAGATGCTGTGGGGCCCAACTCGCCCTTTGGAAAGAAGCCTGCACGTTGTGCCTTTCAGCTCTAGGGCAAAGTAGCACACCCAGAGCAGAAGTCCTACTTCAGCCAGATCAGGCCTGCAAAGAAACTGCATTTCACAGGCCTTTGGAAGAGATGTTCCCGGTAGGCTGTAAGAGCACTGTGCAGAGCGAGTTGTTTCTTAGCTTCCCAAAGAGCTGGAAGCAAGATGCTGTGGGGCCCAACTCGCCCTTTGGAAAGAAGCCTGCACGTTGTGCCTTTCAGCTCTAGGGCAAAGTAGCACACCCAGAGCAGTACTGCTACTTCAGCCAGATCAGGCCTGCAAAGAAACTGCGTTTCACAGGCCTTTGGAAGAGATGTTCCCGGTAGGCAGTAAGAGCACTGTGCAGAGCGAGTTGTTTCTTAGCTTCCCAAAGAGCTGGAAGCAAGATGCTGTGGGGCCCAACTCGCCCTTTGGAAAGAAGCCTGCACGTTGTGCCTTTCAGCTCTAGGGCAAAGTAGCACACCCAGAGCACAAGTCCTACTTCAGCCAGATCAGGCCTGCAAAGAAACTGCGTTTCACAGGCCTTAGGAAGAGATGTTCCCGGTAGGCTGTAAGAGCACTGTGCAGAGCGAGTTGTTTCTTAGCTTCCCAAAGAGCTGGAAGCAAGATGCTGTGGGGCCCAACTCGCCCTTTGGAAAGAAGCCTGCACGTTGTGCCTTTCAGCTCTAGGGCAAAGTAGCACACCCAGAGCAGAAGTCCTACTTCAGCCAGATCAGGCAGGCAAAGAAACTGCGTTTCACAGGCCTTTGGAAGAGATGTTCCCGGTAGGCTGTAAGAGCACTGTGCAGAGCGAGTTGTTTCTTAGCTTCCCAAAGAGCTGGAAGCAAGATGCTGTGGGGCCCAACTCGCCCTTTGGAAAGAAGCCTGCACGTTGTGCCTTTCAGCTCTAGGGCAAAGTAGCACACCCAGAGCAGAAGTCCTACTTCAGCCAGATCAGGCCTGCAAAGAAACTGCGTTTCACAGGCCTTTGGAAGAGATGTTCCCGGTAGGCTGTAAGAGCACTGTGCAGAGCGAGTTGTTTCTTAGCTTCCCAAAGAGCTGGAAGCAAGATGCTGTGGGGCCCAACTCGCCCTTTGGAAAGAAGCCTGCACGTTGTGCCTTTCAGCTCTAGGGCAAAGTAGCACACCCAGAGCAGAAGTCCTACTTCAGCCAGATCAGGCCTGCAAAGAAACTGCGTTTCGCAGGCCTTTGGAAGAGATGTTCCCGGTAGGCTGTAAGAGCACTGTGCAGAGCGAGTTGTTTCTTAGCTTCCCAAAGAGCTGGAAGCAAGATGCTGTGGGGCCCAACTCGCCCTTTGGAAAGAAGCCTGCACGTTGTGCCTTTCAGCTCTAGGGCAAAGTAGCACACCCAGAGCAGAAGTCCTACTTCAGCCAGATCAGGCCTGCAAAGAAACTGCGTTTCACAGGCCTTTGGAAGACATGTTCCCGGTAGGCTGTAAGAGCACTGTGCAGAGCGAGTTGTTTCTTAGCTTCCCAAAGAGCTGGAAGCAAGATGCTGTGGGGCCCAACTCGCCCTTTGGAAACTAGCCTGCACGTTGTGCCTTTCAGCTCTAGGGCAAAGTAGCACACCCAGAGCAGAAGTCCTACTTCAGCCAGATCAGGCCTGCAAAGAAACTGCGTTTCACAGGCCTTTGGAAGACATGTTCCCGGTAGGCTGTAAGAGCACTGTGCAGAGCGAGTTGTTTCTTAGCTTCCCAAAGAGCTGGAAGCAAGATGCTGTGGGGCCCAACTCGCCCTTTGGAAAGAAGCCTGCACGTTGTGCCTTTCAGCTCTAGGGCAAAGTAGCACACCCAGAGCAGAAGTCCTACTTCAGCCAGATCAGGCCTGCAAAGAAACTGCGTTTCACAGGCCTTTGGAAGAGATGTTCCCACTAGGCTGTAAGAACACTGTGCAGAGCGAGTTGTTTCTTAGCTTCCCAAAGAGCTGGAAGCAAGATGCTGTGGGGCCCAACTCGCCCTTTGGAAAGAAGCCTGCACGTTGTGCCTTTCAGCTCTAGGGCAAAGTAGCACACCCAGAGCAGAAGTCCTACTTCAGCCAGATCAGGCAGGCAAAGAAACTGCGTTTCACAGGCCTTTGGAAGAGATGTTCCCGGTAGGCTGTAAGAGCACTGTGCAGAGCGAGTTGTTTCTTAGCTTCCCAAAGAGCTGGAAGCAAGATGCTGTGGGGCCCAACTCGCCCTTTGGAAAGAAGCCTGCACGTTGTGCCTTTCAGCTCTAGGGCAAAGTAGCACACCCAGAGCAGAAGTCCTACTTCAGCCAGATCAGGCCTGCAAAGAAACTGCGTTTCACAGGCCTTTGGAAGAGATGTTCCCGGTAGGCTGTAAGAGCACTGTGCAGAGCGAGTTGTTTCTTAGCTTCCCAAAGAGCTGGAAGCAAGATGCTGTGGGGCCCAACTCGCCCTTTGGAAAGAAGCCTGCACGTTGTGCCTTTCAGCTCTAGGGCAAAGTAGCACACCCAGAGCAGAAGTCCTACTTCAGCCAGATCAGGCCTGCAAAGAAACTGCGTTTCGCAGGCCTTTGGAAGAGATGTTCCCGGTAGGCTGTAAGAGCACTGTGCAGAGCGAGTTGTTTCTTAGCTTCCCAAAGAGCTGGAAGCAAGATGCTGTGGGGCCCAACTCGCCCTTTGGAAAGAAGCCTGCACGTTGTGCCTTTCAGCTCTAGGGCAAAGTAGCACACCCAGAGCAGAAGTCCTACTTCAGCCAGATCAGGCCTGCAAAGAAACTGCGTTTCACAGGCCTTTGGAAGACATGTTCCCGGTAGGCTGTAAGAGCACTGTGCAGAGCGAGTTGTTTCTTAGCTTCCCAAAGAGCTGGAAGCAAGATGCTGTGGGGCCCAACTCGCCCTTTGGAAACTAGCCTGCACGTTGTGCCTTTCAGCTCTAGGGCAAAGTAGCACACCCAGAGCAGAAGTCCTACTTCAGCCAGATCAGGCCTGCAAAGAAACTGCGTTTCACAGGCCTTTGGAAGACATGTTCCCGGTAGGCTGTAAGAGCACTGTGCAGAGCGAGTTGTTTCTTAGCTTCCCAAAGAGCTGGAAGCAAGATGCTGTGGGGCCCAACTCGCCCTTTGGAAAGAAGCCTGCACGTTGTGCCTTTCAGCTCTAGGGCAAAGTAGCACACCCAGAGCAGAAGTCCTACTTCAGCCAGATCAGGCCTGCAAAGAAACTGCGTTTCACAGGCCTTTGGAAGAGATGTTCCCGGTAGGCTGTAAGAGCACTGTGCAGAGCGAGTTGTTTCTTAGCTTCCCAAAGAGCTGGAAGCAAGATGCTGTGGGGCCCAACTCGCCCTTTGGAAAGAAGCCTGCACGTTGTGCCTTTCAGCTCTAGGGCAAAGTAGCACACCCAGAGCAGAAGTCCTACTTCAGCCAGATCAGGCCTGCAAAGAAACTGCGTTTCACAGGCCTTTGGAAGAGATGTTCCCGGTAGGCTGTAAGAGCACTGTGCAGAGCGAGTTGTTTCTTAGCTTCCCAAAGAGCTGGAAGCAAGATGCTGTGGGGCCCAACTCGCCCTTTGGAAAGAAGCCTGCACGTTGTGCCTTTCAGCTCTAGGGCAAAGTAGCACACCCAGAGCAGAAGTCCTACTTCAGCCAGATCAGGCCTGCAAAGAAACTGCGTTTCACAGGCCTTTGGAAGAGATGTTCCCGGTAGGCTGTAAGAGCACTGTGCAGAGCGAGTTGTTTCTTAGCTTCCCAAAGAGCTGGAAGCAAGATGCTGTGGGGCCCAACTCGCCCTTTGGAAAGAAGCCTGCACGTTGTGCCTTTCAGCTCTAGGGCAAAGTAGCACACCCAGAGCAGAAGTCCTACTTCAGCCAGATCAGGCCTGCAAAGAAACTGCGTTTCACAGGCCTTTGGAAGAGATGTTCCCGGTAGGCTGTAAGAGCACTGTGCAGAGCGAGTTGTTTCTTAGCTTCCCAAAGAGCTGGAAGCAAGATGCTGTGGGGCCCAACTCGCCCTTTGGAAAGAAGCCTGCACGTTGTGCCTTTCAGCTCTAGGGCAAAGTAGCACACCCAGAGCAGAAGTCCTACTTCAGCCAGATCAGGCCTGCAAACAAACTGCGTTTCACAGGCCTTTGGAAGAGATGTTCCCACTAGGCTGTAAGAGCACTGTGCAGAGCGAGTTGTTTCTTAGCTTCCCAAAGAGCTGGAAGCAAGATGCTGTGGGGCCCAACACGCCCTTTGGAAAGAAGCCTGCACGTTGTGCCTTTCAGCTCTAGGGCAAAGTAGCACACCCAGAGCAGAAGTCCTACTTCAGCCAGATCAGGCCTGCAAAGAAACTGCGTTTCACAGGCCTTTGGAAGAGATGTTCCCCGTAGGCTGTAAGAGCAATGTGCAGAGCGAGTTGTTTCTTAGCTTCCCAAAGAGCTGGAAGCAAGATGCTGTGGGGCCCAACTCGCCCTTTGGAAAGAAGCCTGCACGTTGTGCCTTTCAACTCTAGGGCAAAGTAGCACACCCAGAGCAGAAGTCCTACTTCAGCCAGATCAGGCCTGCAAAGAAACTGCGTTTCACAGGCCTTTGGAAGAGATGTTCCCGGTAGGCTGTAAGAGCACTGTGCAGAGCGAGTTGTTTCTTAGCTTCCCAAAGAGCTGGAAGCAAGATGCTGTGGGGCCCAACTCGCCCTTTGGAAAGAAGCCTGGACGTTGTGCCTTTCAGCTCTAGGGCAAAGTAGCACACCAAGAGCAGAAGTCCTACTTCAGCCATATCAGGCCTGCAAAGAAACTGCGTTTCACAGGCCTTTGGAAGAGATGTTCCCGGTAGGCTGTATGAGCACTGTGCAGAGCGAGTTGTTTCTTAGCTTCCCAAAGAGCTGGAAGCAAGATGCTGTGGGGCCCAACTCGCCCTTTGGAAAGAAGCCTGCACGTTGTGCCTTTCAGCTCTAGGGCAAAGTAGCACACCCAGAGCAGAAGTCCTACTTCAGCCAGATCAGGCCTGCAAAGAAACTGCGTTTCACAGGCCTTTGGAAGAGATGTTCCCGGTAGGCTGTAAGAGCACTGTGCAGAGCGAGTTGTTTCTTAGCTTCCCAAAGAGCTGGAAGCAAGATGCTGTGGGGCCCAACTCGCCCTTTGGAAAGAAGCCAGCACGTTGTGCCTTTCAGCTCTAGGGCAAAGTAGCACACCCAGAGCAGAAGTCCTACTTCAGCCAGATCAGGCCTGCAAAGAAACTGCGTTTCACAGGCCTTTGGAAGTGATGTTCCCGGTAGGCTGTAAGAGCACTGTGCAGAGCGAGTTGTTTCTTAGCTTCCCAAAGAGCTGGAAGCAAGATGCTGTGGGGCCCAACTCGCCCTTTGAAAAGAAGCCTGCACGTTGTGCCTTTCAGCTCTAGGGCAAAGTAGCACACCCAGAGCAGAAGTCCTACTTCAGCCAGATCAGGCCTGCAAAGAAACTGCGTTTCACAGGCCTTTGGAAGAGATGTTCCCGGTAGGCTGTAAGAGCACTGTGCAGAGCGAGTTGTTTCTTAGCTTCCCAAAGAGCTGGAAGCAAGATGCTGTGGGGCCCAACTCGCCCTTTGGAAAGAAGCCTGCACGTTGTGCCTTTCAGCTCTAGGGCAAAGTAGCACACCCAGAGCAGAAGTCCTACTTCAGCCAGATCAGGCCTGCAAAGAAACTGCGTTTCACAGGCCTTTGGAAGAGATGTTCCCGGTAGGCTGTAAGAGCACTGTGCAGAGCGAGTTGTTTCTTAGCTTCCCAAAGAGCTGGAAGCAAGATGCTGTGGGGCCCAACTCGCCCTTTGGAAAGAAGCCTGCACGTTGTGCCTTTCAGCTCTAGGGCAAAGTAGCACACCCAGAGCAGAAGTCCTACTTCAGCCAGATCAGGCCTGCAAAGAAACTGCGTTTCACAGGCCTTTGGAAGAGATGTTCCCGGTAGGCTGTAAGAGCACTGTGCAGAGCGAGTTGTTTCTTAGCTTCCCAAAGAGCTGGAAGCAAGATGCTGTGGGGCCCAACTCGCCCTTTGGAAAGAAGCCTGCACGTTGTGCCTTTCAGCTCTAGGGCAAAGTAGCACACCCAGAGCAGAAGTCCTACTTCAGCCAGATCAGGCCTGCAAAGAAACTGCGTTTCACAGGCCTTTGGAAGAGATGTTCCCGGTAGGCTGTAAGAGCACTGTGCAGAGCGAGTTGTTTCTTAGCTTCCCAAAGAGCTGGAAGCAAGATGCTGTGGGGCCCAACTCGCCCTTTGGAAAGAAGCCTGCACGTTGTGCCTTTCAGCTCTAGGGCAAAGTAGCACACCCAGAGCAGAAGTCCTACTTCAGCCAGATCAGGCCTGCAAAGAAACTGCGTTTCACAGGCCTTTGGAAGAGATGTTCCCGGTAGGCTGTAAGAGCACTGTGCAGAGCGAGTTGTTTCTTAGCTTCCCAAAGAGCTGGAAGCAAGATGCTGTGGGGCCCAACTCGCCCTTTGGAAAGAAGCCTGCACGTTGTGCCTTTCAGCTCTAGGGCAAAGTAGCACACCCAGAGCAGAAGTCCTACTTCAGCCAGATCGGGCCTGCAAAGAAACTGCGTTTCACAGGCCTTTGGAAGAGATGTTCCCGGTAGGCTGTAAGAGCACTGTGCAGAGCGAGTTGTTTCTTAGCTTCCCAAAGAGCTGGAAGCAAGATGCTGTGGGGCCCAACTCGCCCTTTGGAAAGAAGCCTGCACGTTGTGCCTTTCAGCTCTAGGGCAAAGTAGCACACCCAGAGCAGAAGTCCTACTTCAGCCAGATCAGGCCTGCAAAGAAACTGCGTTTCACAGGCCTTTGGAAGAGATGTTCCCGGTAGGCTGTAAGAGCACTGTGCAGAGCGAGTTGTTTCTTAGCTTCCCAAAGAGCTGGAAGCAAGATGCTGTGGGGCCCAACTCGCCCTTTGGAAAGAAGCCTGCACGTTGTGCCTTTCAGCTCTAGGGCAAAGTAGCACACCCAGAGCAGAAGTCCTACTTCAGCCAGATCAGGCCTGCAAAGAAACTGCGTTTCACAGGCCTTTGGAAGAGATGTTCCCGGTAGGCTGTAAGAGCACTGTGCAGAGCGAGTTGTTTCTTAGCTTCCCAAAGAGCTGGAAGCAAGATGCTGTGGGGCCCAACTCGCCCTTTGGAAAGAAGCCTGCACGTTGTGCCTTTCAGCTCTAGGGCAAAGTAGCACACCCAGAGCAGAAGTCCTACTTCAGCCAGATCAGGCCTGCAAAGAAACTGCGTTTCACAGGCCTTTGGAAGAGATGTTCCCGGTAGGCTGTAAGAGCACTGTGCAGAGCGAGTTGTTTCTTAGCTTCCCAAAGAGCTGGAAGCAAGATGCTGTGGGGCCCAACTCGCCCTTTGGAAAGAAGCCTGCACGTTGTGCCTTTCAGCTCTAGGGCAAAGTAGCACACCCAGAGCAGAAGTCCTACTTCAGCCAGATCAGGCCTGCAAAGAAACTGCGTTTCACAGTCCTTTGGAAGAGATGTTCCCGGTAGGCAGTAAGAGCACTGTGCAGAGCGAGTTGTTTCTTAGCTTCCCAAAGAGCTGGAAGCAAGATGCTGTGGGGCCCAACTCGCCCTTTGGAAAGAAGCCTGCACGTTGTGCCTTTCAGCTCTAGGGCAAAGTAGCACACCCAGAGCAGAAGTCCTACTTCAGCCAGATCAGGCCTGCAAAGAAACTGCGTTTCACAGGCCTTTGGAAGAGATGTTCCCGGTAGGCTGTAAGAGCACTGTGCAGAGCGAGTTGTTTCTTAGCTTCCCAAAGAGCTGGAAGCAAGATGCTGTGGGGCCCAACTCGCCCTTTGGAAAGAAGCCAGCACGTTGTGCCTTTCAGATCTAGGGCAAAGTAGCACACCCAGAGCAGAAGTCCTACATCAGCCAGATCAGGCCTGCAAAGAAACTGCGTTTCACAGGACTTTGGAAGACATGTTCCCGGTAGGCTGTAAGAGCACTGTGCAGAGCGAGTTGTTTCTTAGCTTCCCAAAGAGCTGGAAGCAAGATGCTGTGGGGCCCAACTCGCCCTTTGGAAAGAAGCCTGCACGTTGTGCCTTTCAGCTCTAGGGCAAAGTAGCACACCCAGAGCAGAAGTCCTACTTCAGCCAGATCAGGCCTGCAAAGAAACTGCGTTTCACAGGCCTTTGGAAGAGATGTTCCCGGTAGGCTGTAAGAGCACTGTGCAGAGCGAGTTGTTTCTTAGCTTCCCAAAGAGCTGGAAGCAAGATGCTGTGGGGCCCAACTCGCCCTTTGGAAAGAAGCCTGCACGTTGTGCCTTTCAGCTCTAGGGCAAAGTAGCACACCCAGAGCAGAAGTCCTACTTCAGCCAGATCAGGCCTGCAAAGAAACTGCGTTTCACAGGCCTTTGGAAGAGATGTTCCCGGTAGGCTGTAAGAGCACTGTGCAGAGCGAGTTGTTTCTTAGCTTCCCAAAGAGCTGGAAGCAAGATGCTGTGGGGCCCAACTCGCCCTTTGGAAAGAAGCCTGCACGTTGTGCCTTTCAGCTCTAGGGCAAAGTAGCACACCCAGAGCAGTACTGCTACTTCAGCCAGATCAGGCCTGCAAAGAAACTGCGTTTCACAGGCCTTTGGAAGAGATGTTCCCGGTAGGCAGTAAGAGCACTGTGCAGAGCGAGTTGTTTCTTAGCTTCCCAAAGAGCTGGAAGCAAGATGCTGTGGGGCCCAACTCGCCCTTTGGAAAGAAGCCTGCACGTTGTGCCTTTCAGCTCTAGGGCAAACTAGCACACCCAGAGCACAAGTCCTACTTCAGCCAGATCAGGCCTGCAAAGAAACTGCGTTTCACAGGCCTTAGGAAGAGATGTTCCCACTAGGCTGTAAGAGCACTGTACAGAGCGAGTTGTTTCTTAGCTTCCCAAAGAGCTGGAAGCAAGATGCTGTGGGGCCCAACTCGCCCTTTGGAAAGAAGCCTGCACGTTGTGCCTTTCAGCTCTAGGGCAAAGTAGCACACCCAGAGCAGAAGTCCTACTTCAGCCAGATCAGGCCTGCAAAGAAACTGCGTTTCACAGGCCTTTGGAAGACATGTTCCCGGTAGGCTGTAAGAGCACTGTGCAGAGCGAGTTGTTTCTTAGCTTCCCAAAGAGCTGGAAGCAAGATGCTGTGGGGCCCAACTCGCCCTTTGGAAAGAAGCCTGCACGTTGTGCCTTTCAGCTCTAGGGCAAAGTAGCACACCCAGAGCAGAAGTCCTACTTCAGCCAGATCAGGCCTGCAAAGAAACTGCGTTTCACAGGCCTTTGGAAGAGATGTTCCCGGTAGGCTGTAAGAGCACTGTGCAGAGCGAGTTGTTTCTTAGCTTCCCAAAGAGCTGGAAGCAAGATGCTGTGGGGCCCAACTCGCCCTTTGGAAAGAAGCCTGCACGTTGTGCCTTTCAGCTCTAGGGCAAAGTAGCACACCCAGAGCAGAAGTCCTACTTCAGCCAGATCAGGCCTGCAAAGAAACTGCGTTTCACAGGCCTTTGGAAGAGATGTTCCCGGTAGGCTGTAAGAGCACTGTGCAGAGCGAGTTGTTTCTTAGCTTCCCAAAGAGCTGGAAGCAAGATGCTGTGGGGCCCAACTCGCCCTTTGGAAAGAAGCCTGCACGTTGTGCCTTTCAGCTCTAGGGCAAAGTAGCACACCCAGAGCAGAAGTCCTACTTCAGCCAGATCAGGCCTGCAAAGAAACTGCGTTTCACAGGCCTTTGGAAGAGATGTTCCCGGTAGGCTGTAAGAGCACTGTGCAGAGCGAGTTGTTTCTTAGCTTCCCAAAGAGCTGGAAGCAAGATGCTGTGGGGCCCAACTCGCCCTTTGGAAAGAAGCCTGCACGTTGTGCCTTTCAGCTCTAGGGCAAAGTAGCACACCCAGAGCAGAAGTCCTACTTCAGCCAGATCAGGCCTGCAAAGAAACTGCGTTTCACAGGCCTTTGGAAGAGATGTTCCCGGTAGGCTGTAAGAGCACTGTGCAGAGCGAGTTGTTTCTTAGCTTCCCAAAGAGCTGGAAGCAAGATGCTGTGGGGCCCAACTCGCCCTTTGGAAAGAAGCCTGCACGTTGTGCCTTTCAGCTCTAGGGCAAAGTAGCACACCCAGAGCAGAAGTCCTACTTCAGCCAGATCAGGCAGGCAAAGAAACTGCGTTTCACAGGCCTTTGGAAGAGATGTTCCCGGTAGGCTGTAAGAGCACTGTGCAGAGCGAGTTGTTTCTTAGCTTCCCAAAGAGCTGGAAGCAAGATGCTGTGGGGCCCAACTCGCCCTTTGGAAAGAAGCCTGCACGTTGTGCCTTTCAGCTCTAGGGCAAAGTAGCACACCCAGAGCAGAAGTCCTACTTCAGCCAGATCAGGCAGGCAAAGAAACTGCGTTTCACAGGCCTTTGGAAGAGATGTTCCCGGTAGGCTGTAAGAGCACTGTGCAGAGCGAGTTGTTTCTTAGCTTCCCAAAGAGCTGGAAGCAAGATGCTGTGGGGCCCAACTCGCCCTTTGGAAAGAAGCCTGCACGTTGTGCCTTTCAGCTCTAGGGCAAAGTAGCACACCCAGAGCAGAAGTCCTACTTCAGCCAGATCAGGCCTGCAAAGAAACTGCGTTTCACAGGCCTTTGGAAGAGATGTTCCCGGTAGGCTGTAAGAGCACTGTGCAGAGCGAGTTGTTTCTTAGCTTCCCAAAGAGCTGGAAGCAAGATGCTGTGGGGCCCAACTCGCCCTTTGGAAAGAAGCCTGCACGTTGTGCCTTTCAGCTCTAGGGCAAAGTAGCACACCCAGAGCAGAAGTCCTACTTCAGCCAGATCAGGCCTGCAAAGAAACTGCGTTTCACAGGCCTTTGGAAGAGATGTTCCCGGTAGGCTGTAAGAGCACTGTGCAGAGCGAGTTGTTTCTTAGCTTCCCAAAGAGCTGGAAGCAAGATGCTGTGGGGCCCAACTCGCCCTTTGGAAAGAAGCCTGCACGTTGTGCCTTTCAGCTCTAGGGCAAAGTAGCACACCCAGAGCAGAAGTCCTACTTCAGCCAGATCAGGCCTGCAAAGAAACTGCGTTTCACAGGCCTTTGGAAGAGATGTTCCCGGTAGGCTGTAAGAGCACTGTGCAGAGCGAGTTGTTTCTTAGCTTCCCAAAGAGCTGGAAGCAAGATGCTGTGGGGCCCAACTCGCCCTTTGGAAAGAAGCCTGCACGTTGTGCCTTTCAGCTCTAGGGCAAAGTAGCACACCCAGAGCAGAAGTCCTACTTCAGCCAGATCAGGCCTGCAAAGAAACTGCGTTTCACAGGCCTTTGGAAGAGATGTTCCCGGTAGGCTGTAAGAGCACTGTGCAGAGCGAGTTGTTTCTTAGCTTCCCAAAGAGCTGGAAGCAAGATGCTGTGGGGCCCAACTCGCCCTTTGGAAAGAAGCCTGCACGTTGTGCCTTTCAGCTCTAGGGCAAAGTAGCACACCCAGAGCAGAAGTCCTACTTCAGCCAGATCGGGCCTGCAAAGAAACTGCGTTTCACAGGCCTTTGGAAGAGATGTTCCCGGTAGGCTGTAAGAGCACTGTGCAGAGCGAGTTGTTTCTTAGCTTCCCAAAGAGCTGGAAGCAAGATGCTGTGGGGCCCAACTCGCCCTTTGGAAAGAAGCCTGCACGTTGTGCCTTTCAGCTCTAGGGCAAAGTAGCACACCCAGAGCAGAAGTCCTACTTCAGCCAGATCAGGCCTGCAAAGAAACTGCGTTTCACAGGCCTTTGGAAGAGATGTTCCCGGTAGGCTGTAAGAGCACTGTGCAGAGCGAGTTGTTTCTTAGCTTCCCAAAGAGCTGGAAGCAAGATGCTGTGGGGCCCAACTCGCCCTTTGGAAAGAAGCCTGCACGTTGTGCCTTTCAGCTCTAGGGCAAAGTAGCACACCCAGAGCAGAAGTCCTACTTCAGCCAGATCAGGCCTGCAAAGAAACTGCGTTTCACAGGCCTTTGGAAGAGATGTTCCCGGTAGGCTGTAAGAGCACTGTGCAGAGCGAGTTGTTTCTTAGCTTCCCAAAGAGCTGGAAGCAAGATGCTGTGGGGCCCAACTCGCCCTTTGGAAAGAAGCCTGCACGTTGTGCCTTTCAGCTCTAGGGCAAAGTAGCACACCCAGAGCAGAAGTCCTACTTCAGCCAGATCAGGCCTGCAAAGAAACTGCGTTTCACAGGCCTTTGGAAGAGATGTTCCCGGTAGGCTGTAAGAGCACTGTGCAGAGCGAGTTGTTTCTTAGCTTCCCAAAGAGCTGGAAGCAAGATGCTGTGGGGCCCAACTCGCCCTTTGGAAAGAAGCCTGCACGTTGTGCCTTTCAGCTCTAGGGCAAAGTAGCACACCCAGAGCAGAAGTCCTACTTCAGCCAGATCGGGCCTGCAAAGAAACTGCGTTTCACAGGCCTTTGGAAGAGATGTTCCCGGTAGGCTGTAAGAGCACTGTGCAGAGCGAGTTGTTTCTTAGCTTCCCAAAGAGCTGGAAGCAAGATGCTGTGGGGCCCAACTCGCCCTTTGGAAAGAAGCCTGCACGTTGTGCCTTTCAGCTCTAGGGCAAAGTAGCACACCCAGAGCAGAAGTCCTACTTCAGCCAGATCAGGCCTGCAAAGAAACTGCGTTTCACAGGCCTTTGGAAGAGATGTTCCCGGTAGGCTGTAAGAGCACTGTGCAGAGCGAGTTGTTTCTTAGCTTCCCAAAGAGCTGGAAGCAAGATGCTGTGGGGCCCAACTCGCCCTTTGGAAAGAAGCCTGCACGTTGTGCCTTTCAGCTCTAGGGCAAAGTAGCACACCCAGAGCAGAAGTCCTACTTCAGCCAGATCAGGCCTGCAAAGAAACTGCGTTTCACAGGCCTTTGGAAGAGATGTTCCCGGTAGGCTGTAAGAGCACTGTGCAGAGCGAGTTGTTTCTTAGCTTCCCAAAGAGCTGGAAGCAAGATGCTGTGGGGCCCAACTCGCCCTTTGGAAAGAAGCCTGCACGTTGTGCCTTTCAGCTCTAGGGCAAAGTAGCACACCCAGAGCAGAAGTCCTACTTCAGCCAGATCGGGCCTGCAAAGAAACTGCGTTTCACAGGCCTTTGGAAGAGATGTTCCCGGTAGGCTGTAAGAGCACTGTGCAGAGCGAGTTGTTTCTTAGCTTCCCAAAGAGCTGGAAGCAAGATGCTGTGGGGCCCAACTCGCCCTTTGGAAAGAAGCCTGCACGTTGTGCCTTTCAGCTCTAGGGCAAAGTAGCACACCCAGAGCAGAAGTCCTACTTCAGCCAGATCAGGCCTGCAAAGAAACTGCGTTTCACAGGCCTTTGGAAGAGATGTTCCCGGTAGGCTGTAAGAGCACTGTGCAGAGCGAGTTGTTTCTTAGCTTCCCAAAGAGCTGGAAGCAAGATGCTGTGGGGCCCAACTCGCCCTTTGGAAAGAAGCCTGCACGTTGTGCCTTTCAGCTCTAGGGCAAAGTAGCACACCCAGAGCAGAAGTCCTACTTCAGCCAGATCAGGCCTGCAAAGAAACTGCGTTTCACAGGCCTTTGGAAGAGATGTTCCCGGTAGGCTGTAAGAGCACTGTGCAGAGCGAGTTGTTTCTTAGCTTCCCAAAGAGCTGGAAGCAAGATGCTGTGGGGCCCAACTCGCCCTTTGGAAAGAAGCCTGCACGTTGTGCCTTTCAGCTCTAGGGCAAAGTAGCACACCCAGAGCAGAAGTCCTACTTCAGCCAGATCAGGCCTGCAAAGAAACTGCGTTTCACAGGCCTTTGGAAGAGATGTTCCCGGTAGGCAGTAAGAGCACTGTGCAGAGCGAGTTGTTTCTTAGCTTCCCAAAGAGCTGGAAGCAAGATGCTGTGGGGCCCAACTCGCCCTTTGGAAAGAAGCCTGCACGTTGTGCCTTTCAGCTCTAGGGCAAAGTAGCACACCCAGAGCAGAAGTCCTACTTCAGCCAGATCAGGCCTGCAAAGAAACTGCGTTTCACAGTCCTTTGGAAGAGATGTTCCCGGTAGGCAGTAAGAGCACTGTGCAGAGCGAGTTGTTTCTTAGCTTCCCAAAGAGCTGGAAGCAAGATGCTGTGGGGCCCAACTCGCCCTTTGGAAAGAAGCCTGCACGTTGTGCCTTTCAGCTCTAGGGCAAAGTAGCACACCCAGAGCAGAAGTCCTACTTCAGCCAGATCAGGCCTGCAAAGAAACTGCGTTTCACAGGCCTTTGGAAGAGATGTTCCCACTAGGCTGTAAGAGCACTGTGCAGAGCGAGTTGTTTCTTAGCTTCCCAAAGAGCTGGAAGCAAGATGCTGTGGGGCCCAACTCGCCCTTTGGAAAGAAGCCTGCACGTTGTGCCTTTCAGCTCTAGGGCAAAGTAGCACACCCAGAGCAGAAGTCCTACTTCAGCCAGATCAGGCCTGCAAAGAAACTGCGTTTCACAGGCCTTTGGAAGAGATGTTCCCGGTAGGCTGTAAGAGCACTGTGCAGAGCGAGTTGTTTCTTAGCTTCCCAAAGAGCTGGAAGCAAGATGCTGTGGGGCCCAACTCGCCCTTTGGAAAGAAGCCTGCACGTTGTGCCTTTCAGCTCTAGGGCAAAGTAGCACACCCAGAGCAGAAGTCCTACTTCAGCCAGATCAGGCCTGCAAAGAAACTGCGTTTCACAGGCCTTTGGAAGAGATGTTCCCGGTAGGCTGTAAGAGCACTGTGCAGAGCGAGTTGTTTCTTAGCTTCCCAAAGAGCTGGAAGCAAGATGCTGTGGGGCCCAACTCGCCCTTTGGAAAGAAGCCTGCAAGTTGTGCCTTTCAGCTCTAGGGCAAAGTAGCACACCCAGAGCAGAAGTCCTACTTCAGCCAGATCAGGCCTGCAAAGAAACTGCGTTTCACAGGCCTTTGGAAGAGATGTTCCCGGTAGGCTGTAAGAGCACTGTGCAGAGCGAGTTGTTTCTTAGCTTCCCAAAGAGCTGGAAGCAAGATGCTGTGGGGCCCAACTCGCCCTTTGGAAAGAAGCCTGCACGTTGTGCCTTTCAGCGCTAGGGCAAAGTAGCACACCCAGAGCAGTAGTGCTACTTCAGCCAGATCAGGCCTGCAAAGAAACTGTGTTTCACAGGCCTTTGGAAGAGATGTTCCCACTAGGCTGTAAGAGCACTGTGCAGAGCGAGTTGTTTCTTAGCTTCCCAAAGAGCTGGAAGCAAGATGCTGTGGGGCCCAACTCGCCCTTTGGAAAGAAGCCTGCACGTTGTGCCTTTCAGCTCTAGGGCAAAGTAGCACACCCAGAGCAGAAGTCCTACTTCATCCACATCAGGCCTGCAAAGAAACTGCGTTTCACAGGCCTTTGGAAGAGATGTTCCCGGTAGGCTGTAAGAGCACTGTGCAGAGCGAGTTGTTTCTTAGCTTCCCAAAGAGCTGGAAGCAAGATGCTGTGGGGCCCAACTCGCCCTTTGGAAAGAAGCCTGCATGTTGTGCCTTTCAGCTCTAGGGCAAAGTAGCACACCCAGAGCAGAAGTCCTACTTCAGCCAGATCAGGCCTGCAAAGAAACTGCGTTTCACAGGCCTTTGGAAGAGATGTTCCCGGTAGGCTGTAAGAGCACTGTGCAGAGCGAGTTGTTTCTTAGCTTCCCAAAGAGCTGGAAGCAAGATGCTGTGGGGCCCAACTCGCCCTTTGGAAAGAAGCCAGCACGTTGTGCCTTTAAGCTCTAGGGCAAAGTAGCACACCCAGAGCAGAAGTCCTACTTCAGCCAGATCAGGCCTGCAAAGAAACTGCGTTTCACAGGCCTTTGGAAGACATGTTCCCGGTAGGCTGTAAGAGCACTGTGCAGAGCGAGTTGTTTCTTAGCTTCCCAAAGAGCTGGAAGCAAGATGCTGTGGGGCCCAACTCGCCCTTTGGAAAGAAGCCTGCACGTTGTGCCTTTCAGCTCTAGGGCAAAGTAGCACACCCAGAGCAGAAGTCCTACTTCAGCCAGATCGGGCCTGCAAAGAAACTGCGTTTCACAGGCCTTTGGAAGAGATGTTCCCGGTAGGCTGTAAGAGCACTGTGCAGAGCGAGTTGTTTCTTAGCTTCCCAAAGAGCTGGAAGCAAGATGCTGTGGGGCCCAACTCGCCCTTTGGAAAGAAGCCTGCACGTTGTGCCTTTCAGCTCTAGGGCAAAGTAGCACACCCAGAGCAGAAGTCCTACTTCAGCCAGATCAGGCCTGCAAAGAAACTGCGTTTCACAGGCCTTTGGAAGAGATGTTCCCGGTAGGCTGTAAGAGCACTGTGCAGAGCGAGTTGTTTCTTAGCTTCCCAAAGAGCTGGAAGCAAGATGCTGTGGGGCCCAACTCGCCCTTTGGAAAGAAGCCTGCACGTTGTGCCTTTCAGCTCTAGGGCAAAGTAGCACACCCAGAGCAGAAGTCCTACTTCAGCCAGATCGGGCCTGCAAAGAAACTGCGTTTCACAGGCCTTTGGAAGAGATGTTCCCGGTAGGCTGTAAGAGCACTGTGCAGAGCGAGTTGTTTCTTAGCTTCCCAAAGAGCTGGAAGCAAGATGCTGTGGGGCCCAACTCGCCCTTTGGAAAGAAGCCTGCACGTTGTGCCTTTCAGCTCTAGGGCAAAGTAGCACACCCAGAGCAGAAGTCCTACTTCAGCCAGATCAGGCCTGCAAAGAAACTGCGTTTCACAGGCCTTTGGAAGAGATGTTCCCGGTAGGCTGTAAGAGCACTGTGCAGAGCGAGTTGTTTCTTAGCTTCCCAAAGAGCTGGAAGCAAGATGCTGTGGGGCCCAACTCGCCCTTTGGAAAGAAGCCTGCACGTTGTGCCTTTCAGCTCTAGGGCAAAGTAGCACACCCAGAGCAGAAGTCCTACTTCAGCCAGATCAGGCCTGCAAAGAAACTGCGTTTCACAGGCCTTTGGAAGAGATGTTCCCGGTAGGCTGTAAGAGCACTGTGCAGAGCGAGTTGTTTCTTAGCTTCCCAAAGAGCTGGAAGCAAGATGCTGTGGGGCCCAACTCGCCCTTTGGAAAGAAGCCTGCACGTTGTGCCTTTCAGCTCTAGGGCAAAGTAGCACACCCAGAGCAGAAGTCCTACTTCAGCCAGATCAGGCCTGCAAAGAAACTGCGTTTCACAGGCCTTTGGAAGAGATGTTCCCGGTAGGCTGTAAGAGCACTGTGCAGAGCGAGTTGTTTCTTAGCTTCCCAAAGAGCTGGAAGCAAGATGCTGTGGGGCCCAACTCGCCCTTTGGAAAGAAGCCTGCACGTTGTGCCTTTCAGCTCTAGGGCAAAGTAGCACACCCAGAGCAGAAGTCCTACTTCAGCCAGATCAGGCCTGCAAAGAAACTGCGTTTCACAGGCCTTTGGAAGAGATGTTCCCACTAGGCTGTAAGAGCACTGTGCAGAGCGAGTTGTTTCTTAGCTTCCCAAAGAGCTGGAAGCAAGATGCTGTGGGGCCCAACTCGCCCTTTGGAAAGAAGCCTGCACGTTGTGCCTTTCAGCTCTAGGGCAAAGTAGCACACCCAGAGCAGAAGTCCTACTTCAGCCAGATCAGGCCTGCAAAGAAACTGCGTTTCACAGGCCTTTGGAAGAGATGTTCCCGGTAGGCTGTAAGAGCACTGTGCAGAGCGAGTTGTTTCTTAGCTTCCCAAAGAGCTGGAAGCAAGATGCTGTGGGGCCCAACTCGCCCTTTGGAAAGAAGCCTGCACGTTGTGCCTTTCAGCTCTAGGGCAAAGTAGCACACCCAGAGCAGAAGTCCTACTTCAGCCAGATCAGGCCTGCAAAGAAACTGCGTTTCACAGGCCTTTGGAAGAGATGTTCCCGGTAGGCTGTAAGAGCACTGTGCAGAGCGAGTTGTTTCTTAGCTTCCCAAAGAGCTGGAAGCAAGATGCTGTGGGGCCCAACTCGCCCTTTGGAAAGAAGCCTGCACGTTGTGCCTTTCAGCTCTAGGGCAAAGTAGCACACCCAGAGCAGAAGTCCTACTTCAGCCAGATCAGGCCTGCAAAGAAACTGCGTTTCACAGGCCTTTGGAAGAGATGTTCCCGGTAGGCTGTAAGAGCACTGTGCACAGCGAGTTGTTTCTTAGCTTCCCAAAGAGCTGGAAGCAAGATGCTGTGGGGCCCAACTCGCCCTTTGGAAAGAAGCCTGCACGTTGTGCCTTTCAGCTCTAGGGCAAAGTAGCACACCCAGAGCAGAAGTCCTACTTCAGCCAGATCAGGCCTGCAAAGAAACTGCGTTTCACAGGCCTTTGGAAGAGATGTTCCCGGTAGGCTGTAAGAGCACTCTGCAGAGCGAGTTGTTTCTTAGCTTCCCAAAGAGCTGGAAGCAAGATGCTGTGGGGCCCAACTCGCCCTTTGGAAAGAAGCCTGCACGTTGTGCCTTTCAGCTCTAGGGCAAAGTAGCACACCCAGAGCAGAAGTCCTACTTCAGCCAGATCAGGCCTGCAAAGAAACTGCGTTTCACAGGCCTTTGGAAGAGATGTTCCCGGTAGGCTGTAAGAGCACTGTGCAGAGCGAGTTGTTTCTTAGCTTCCCAAAGAGCTGGAAGCAAGATGCTGTGGGGCCCAACTCGCCCTTTGGAAAGAAGCCTGCACGTTGTGCCTTTCAGCTCTAGGGCAAAGTAGCACACCCAGAGCAGAAGTCCTACTTCAGCCAGATCAGGCCTGCAAAGAAACTGCGTTTCACAGGCCTTTGGAAGAGATGTTCCCGGTAGGCTGTAAGAGCACTGTGCAGAGCGAGTTGTTTCTTAGCTTCCCAAAGAGCTGGAAGCAAGATGCTGTGGGGCCCAACTCGCCCTTTGGAAAGAAGCCTGCACGTTGTGCCTTTCAGCTCTAGGGCAAAGTAGCACACCCAGAGCAGAAGTCCTACTTCAGCCAGATCAGGCCTGCAAAGAAACTGCGTTTCACAGGCCTTTGGAAGAGATGTTCCCGGTAGGCTGTAAGAGCACTGTGCAGAGCGAGTTGTTTCTTAGCTTCCCAAAGAGCTGGAAGCAAGATGCTGTGGGGCCCAACTCGCCCTTTGGAAAGAAGCCTGCACGTTGTGCCTTTCAGCTCTAGGGCAAAGTAGCACACCCAGAGCAGAAGTCCTACTTCAGCCAGATCAGGCCTGCAAAGAAACTGCGTTTCACAGGCCTTTGGAAGAGATGTTCCCGGTAGGCTGTAAGAGCACTGTGCAGAGCGAGTTGTTTCTTAGCTTCCCAAAGAGCTGGAAGCAAGATGCTGTGGGGCCCAACTCGCCCTTTGGAAAGAAGCCTGCACGTTGTGCCTTTCAGCTCTAGGGCAAAGTAGCACACCCAGAGCAGAAGTCCTACTTCAGCCAGATCAGGCCTGCAAAGAAACTGCGTTTCACAGGCCTTTGGAAGAGATGTTCCCACTAGGCTGTAAGAGCACTGTGCAGAGCGAGTTGTTTCTTAGCTTCCCAAAGAGCTGGAAGCAAGATGCTGTGGGGCCCAACTCGCCCTTTGGAAAGAAGCCTGCACGTTGTGCCTTTCAGCTCTAGGGCAAAGTAGCACACCCAGAGCAGAAGTCCTACTTCAGCCAGATCAGGCCTGCAAAGAAACTGCGTTTCACAGGCCTTTGGAAGAGATGTTCCCGGTAGGCTGTAAGAGCACTGTGCAGAGCGAGTTGTTTCTTAGCTTCCCAAAGAGCTGGAAGCAAGATGCTGTGGGGCCCAACTCGCCCTTTGGAAAGAAGCCTGCACGTTGTGCCTTTCAGCTCTAGGGCAAAGTAGCACACCCAGAGCAGAAGTCCTACTTCAGCCAGATCAGGCCTGCAAAGAAACTGCGTTTCACAGGCCTTTGGAAGAGATGTTCCCGGTAGGCTGTAAGAGCACTGTGCAGAGCGAGTTGTTTCTTAGCTTCCCAAAGAGCTGGAAGCAAGATGCTGTGGGGCCCAACTCGCCCTTTGGAAAGAAGCCTGCACGTTGTGCCTTTCAGCTCTAGGGCAAAGTAGCACACCCAGAGCAGAAGTCCTACTTCAGCCAGATCAGGCCTGCAAAGAAACTGCGTTTCACAGGCCTTTGGAAGAGATGTTCCCGGTAGGCTGTAAGAGCACTGTGCACAGCGAGTTGTTTCTTAGCTTCCCAAAGAGCTGGAAGCAAGATGCTGTGGGGCCCAACTCGCCCTTTGGAAAGAAGCCTGCACGTTGTGCCTTTCAGCTCTAGGGCAAAGTAGCACACCCAGAGCAGAAGTCCTACTTCAGCCAGATCAGGCCTGCAAAGAAACTGCGTTTCACAGGCCTTTGGAAGAGATGTTCCCGGTAGGCTGTAAGAGCACTGTGCAGAGCGAGTTGTTTCTTAGCTTCCCAAAGAGCTGGAAGCAAGATGCTGTGGGGCCCAACTCGCCCTTTGGAAAGAAGCCTGCACGTTGTGCCTTTCAGCTCTAGGGCAAAGTAGCACACCCAGAGCAGAAGTCCTACTTCAGCCAGATCAGGCCTGCAAAGAAACTGCGTTTCACAGGCCTTTGGAAGAGATGTTCCCGGTAGGCTGTAAGAGCACTGTGCAGAGCGAGTTGTTTCTTAGCTTCCCAAAGAGCTGGAAGCAAGATGCTGTGGGGCCCAACTCGCCCTTTGGAAAGAAGCCTGCACGTTGTGCCTTTCAGCTCTAGGGCAAAGTAGCACACCCAGAGCAGAAGTCCTACTTCAGCCAGATCAGGCCTGCAAAGAAACTGCGTTTCACAGGCCTTTGGAAGAGATGTTCCCACTAGGCTGTAAGAGCACTGTGCAGAGCGAGTTGTTTCTTAGCTTCCCAAAGAGCTGGAAGCAAGATGCTGTGGGGCCCAACTCGCCCTTTGGAAAGAAGCCTGCACGTTGTGCCTTTCAGCTCTAGGGCAAAGTAGCACACCCAGAGCAGAAGTCCTACTTCAGCCAGATCAGGCCTGCAAAGAAACTGCGTTTCACAGGCCTTTGGAAGAGATGTTCCCGGTAGGCTGTAAGAGCACTGTGCAGAGCGAGTTGTTTCTTAGCTTCCCAAAGAGCTGGAAGCAAGATGCTGTGGGGCCCAACTCGCCCTTTGGAAAGAAGCCTGCACGTTGTGCCTTTCAGCTCTAGGGCAAAGTAGCACACCCAGAGCAGAAGTCCTACTTCAGCCAGATCAGGCCTGCAAAGAAACTGCGTTTCACAGGCCTTTGGAAGAGATGTTCCCGGTAGGCTGTAAGAGCACTGTGCAGAGCGAGTTGTTTCTTAGCTTCCCAAAGAGCTGGAAGCAACATGCTGTGGGGCCCAACTCGCCCTTTGGAAAGAAGCCTGCACGTTGTGCCTTTCAGCTCTAGGGCAAAGTAGCACACCCAGAGCAGAAGTCCTACTTCAGCCAGATCAGGCCTGCAAAGAAACTGCGTTTCACAGGCCTTTGGAAGAGATGTTCCCGGTAGGCTGTAAGAGCACTGTGCAGAGCGAGTTGTTTCTTAGCTTCCCAAAGAGCTGGAAGCAAGATGCTGTGGGGCCCAACTCGCCCTTTGGAAAGAAGCCTGCACGTTGTGCCTTTCAGCTCTAGGGCAAAGTAGCACACCCAGAGAAGAAGTCCTACTTCAGCCAGATCAGGCCTGCAAAGAAACTGCGTTTCACAGGCCTTTGGAAGAGATGTTCCCGGTAGGCTGTAAGAGCACTGTGCAGAGCGAGTTGTTTCTTAGCTTCCCAAAGAGCTGGAAGCAAGATGCTGTGGGGCCCAACTCGCCCTTTGGAAAGAAGCCTGCACGTTGTGCCTTTCAGCTCTAGGGCAAAGTAGCACACCCAGAGCAGAAGTCCTACTTCAGCCAGATCAGGCCTGCAAAGAAACTGCGTTTCACAGGCCTTTGGAAGAGATGTTCCCGGTAGGCTGTAAGAGCACTGTGCAGAGCGAGTTGTTTCTTAGCTTCCCAAAGAGCTGGAAGCAAGATGCTGTGGGGCCCAACTCGCCCTTTGGAAAGAAGCCTGCACGTTGTGCCTTTCAGCTCTAGGGCAAAGTAGCACACCCAGAGCAGAAGTCCTACTTCAGCCAGATCGGGCCTGCAAAGAAACTGCGTTTCACAGGCCTTTGGAAGAGATGTTCCCGGTAGGCTGTAAGAGCACTGTGCAGAGCGAGTTGTTTCTTAGCTTCCCAAAGAGCTGGAAGCAAGATGCTGTGGGGCCCAACTCGCCCTTTGGAAAGAAGCCTGCACGTTGTGCCTTTCAGCTCTAGGGCAAAGTAGCACACCCAGAGCAGAAGTCCTACTTCAGCCAGATCAGGCCTGCAAAGAAACTGCGTTTCACAGGCCTTTGGAAGAGATGTTCCCGGTAGGCAGTAAGAGCACTGTGCAGAGCGAGTTGTTTCTTAGCTTCCCAAAGAGCTGTAAGCAAGATGCTGTGGGGCCCAACTCGCCCTTTGGAAAGAAGCCTGCACGTTGTGCCTTTCAGCTCTAGGGCAAAGTAGCACACCCAGAGCAGAAGTCCTACTTCAGCCAGATCAGGCCTGCAAAGAAACTGCGTTTCACAGGCCTTTGGAAGAGATGTTCCCGGTAGGCTGTAAGAGCACTGTGCAGAGCGAGTTGTTTCTTAGCTTCCCAAAGAGCTGGAAGCAAGATGCTGTGGGGCCCAACTCGCCCTTTGGAAAGAAGCCTGCACGTTGTGCCTTTCAGCTCTAGGGCAAAGTAGCACACCCAGAGCAGAAGTCCTACTTCAGCCAGATCGGGCCTGCAAAGAAACTGCGTTTCACAGGCCTTTGGAAGAGATGTTCCCACTAGGCTGTAAGAGCACTGTGCAGAGCGAGTTGTTTCTTAGCTTCCCAAAGAGCTGGAAGCAAGATGCTGTGGGGCCCAACTCACCCTTCGGAAAGAAGCCTGCACGTTGTGCCTTTCAGCTCTAGGGCAAAGTAGCACACCCAGAGCAGAAGTCCTACTTCAGCCAGATCAGGCCTGCAAAGAAACTGCGTTTCACAGGCCTTTGGAAGAGATGTTCCCGGTAGGCTGTAAGAGCACTGTGCAGAGCGAGTTGTTTCTTAGCTTCCCAAAGAGCTGGAAGCAAGATGCTGTGGGGCCCAACTCGCCCTTTGGAAAGAAGCCTGCACGTTGTGCCTTTCAGCTCTAGGGCAAAGTAGCACACCCAGAGCAGAAGTCCTACTTCAGCCAGATCAGGCCTGCAAAGAAACTGCGTTTCACAGGCCTTTGGAAGAGATGTTCCCGGTAGGCTGTAAGAGCACTGTGCAGAGCGAGTTGTTTCTTAGCTTCCCAAAGAGCTGGAAGCAAGATGCTGTGGGGCCCAACTCGCCCTTTGGAAAGAAGCCTGCACGTTGTGCCTTTCAGCTCTAGGGCAAAGTAGCACACCCAGAGCAGAAGTCCTACTTCAGCCAGATCAGGCCTGCAAAGAAACTGCTTTTCACAGGCCTTTGGAAGAGATGTTCCCGGTAGGCTGTAAGAGCACTGTGCAGAGCGAGTTGTTTCTTAGCTTCCCAAAGAGCTGGAAGCAACATGCTGTGGGGCCCAACTCGCCCTTTGGAAAGAAGCCTGCACGTTGTGCCTTTCAGCTCTAGGGCAAAGTAGCACACCCAGAGCAGAAGTCCTACTTCAGCCAGATCGGGCCTGCAAAGAAACTGCGTTTCACAGGCCTTTGGAAGAGATGTTCCCGGTAGGCTGTAAGAGCACTGTGCAGAGCGAGTTGTTTCTTAGCTTCCCAAAGAGCTGGAAGCAAGATGCTGTGGGGCCCAACTCGCCCTTTGGAAAGAAGCCTGCACGTTGTGCCTTTCAGCTCTAGGGCAAAGTAGCACACCCAGAGCAGAAGTCCTACTTCAGCCAGATCAGGCCTGCAAAGAAACTGCGTTTCACAGGCCTTTGGAAGAGATGTTCCCGGTAGGCTGTAAGAGCACTGTGCAGAGCGAGTTGTTTCTTAGCTTCCCAAAGAGCTGGAAGCAAGATGCTGTGGGGCCCAACTCGCCCTTTGGAAAGAAGCCTGCACGTTGTGCCTTTCAGCTCTAGGGCAAAGTAGCACACCCAGAGCAGAAGTCCTACTTCAGCCAGATCAGGCCTGCAAAGAAACTGCGTTTCACAGGCCTTTGGAAGAGATGTTCCCGGTAGGCTGTAAGAGCACTGTGCAGAGCGAGTTGTTTCTTAGCTTCCCAAAGAGCTGGAAGCAAGATGCTGTGGGGCCCAACTCGCCCTTTGGAAAGAAGCCTGCACGTTGTGCCTTTCAGCTCTAGGGCAAAGTAGCACACCCAGAGCAGAAGTCCTACTTCAGCCAGATCAGGCCTGCAAAGAAACTGCGTTTCACAGGCCTTTGGAAGAGATGTTCCCGGTAGGCTGTAAGAGCACTGTGCAGAGCGAGTTGTTTCTTAGCTTCCCAAAGAGCTGGAAGCAAGATGCTGTGGGGCCCAACTCGCCCTTTGGAAAGAAGCCTGCACGTTGTGCCTTTCAGCTCTAGGGCAAAGTAGCACACCCAGAGCAGAAGTCCTACTTCAGCCAGATCAGGCCTGCAAAGAAACTGCGTTTCACAGGCCTTTGGAAGAGATGTTCCCGGTAGGCTGTAAGAGCACTGTGCAGAGCGAGTTGTTTCTTAGCTTCCCAAAGAGCTGGAAGCAAGATGCTGTGGGGCCCAACTCGCCCTTTGGAAAGAAGCCTGCACGTTGTGCCTTTCAGCTCTAGGGCAAAGTAGCACACCCAGAGCAGAAGTCCTACTTCAGCCAGATCAGGCCTGCAAAGAAACTGCGTTTCACAGGCCTTTGGAAGAGATGTTCCCGGTAGGCTGTAAGAGCACTGTGCAGAGCGAGTTGTTTCTTAGCTTCCCAAAGAGCTGGAAGCAAGATGCTGTGGGGCCCAACTCGCCCTTTGGAAAGAAGCCTGCACGTTGTGCCTTTCAGCTCTAGGGCAAAGTAGCACACCCAGAGCAGAAGTCCTACTTCAGCCAGATCAGGCCTGCAAAGAAACTGCGTTTCACAGGCCTTTGGAAGAGATGTTCCCGGTAGGCTGTAAGAGCACTGTGCAGAGCGAGTTGTTTCTTAGCTTCCCAAAGAGCTGGAAGCAAGATGCTGTGGGGCCCAACTCGCCCTTTGGAAAGAAGCCTGCACGTTGTGCCTTTCAGCTCTAGGGCAAAGTAGCACACCCAGAGCAGAAGTCCTACTTCAGCCAGATCAGGCCTGCAAAGAAACTGCGTTTCACAGGCCTTTGGAAGACATGTTCCCGGTAGGCTGTAAGAGCACTGTGCAGAGCGAGTTGTTTCTTAGCTTCCCAAAGAGCTGGAAGCAAGATGCTGTGGGGCCCAACTCGCCCTTTGGAAAGAAGCCTGCACGTTGTGCCTTTCAGCTCTAGGGCAAAGTAGCACACCCAGAGCAGAAGTCCTACTTCAGCCAGATCAGGCCTGCAAAGAAACTGCGTTTCACAGGCCTTTGGAAGAGATGTTCCCGGTAGGCTGTAAGAGCACTGTGCAGAGCGAGTTGTTTCTTAGCTTCCCAAAGAGCTGGAAGCAAGATGCTGTGGGGCCCAACTCGCCCTTTGGAAAGAAGCCTGCACGTTGTGCCTTTCAGCTCTAGGGCAAAGTAGCACACCCAGAGCAGAAGTCCTACTTCAGCCAGATCAGGCCTGCAAAGAAACTGCGTTTCACAGGCCTTTGGAAGAGATGTTCCCGGTAGGCTGTAAGAGCACTGTGCAGAGCGAGTTGTTTCTTAGCTTCCCAAAGAGCTGGAAGCAAGATGCTGTGGGGCCCAACTCGCCCTTTGGAAAGAAGCCTGCACGTTGTGCCTTTCAGCTCTAGGGCAAAGTAGCACACCCAGAGCAGAAGTCCTACTTCAGCCAGATCAGGCCTGCAAAGAAACTGCGTTTCACAGGCCTTTGGAAGAGATGTTCCCGGTAGGCTGTAAGAGCACTGTGCAGAGCGAGTTGTTTCTTAGCTTCCCAAAGAGCTGGAAGCAAGATGCTGTGGGGCCCAACTCGCCCTTTGGAAAGAAGCCTGCACGTTGTGCCTTTCAGCTCTAGGGCAAAGTAGCACACCCAGAGCAGAAGTCCTACTTCAGCCAGATCAGGCCTGCAAAGAAACTGCGTTTCACAGGCCTTTGGAAGAGATGTTCCCGGTAGGCTGTAAGAGCACTGTGCAGAGCGAGTTGTTTCTTAGCTTCCAAAAGAGCTGGAAGCAAGATGCTGTGGGGCCCAACTCGCCCTTTGGAAAGAAGCCTGCACGTTGTGCCTTTCAGCTCTAGGGCAAAGTAGCACACCCAGAGCAGAAGTCCTACTTCAGCCAGATCGGGCCTGCAAAGAAACTGCGTTTCACAGGCCTTTGGAAGAGATGTTCCCGGTAGGCTGTAAGAGCACTGTGCAGAGCGAGTTGTTTCTTAGCTTCCCAAAGAGCTGGAAGCAAGATGCTGTGGGGCCCAACTCGCCCTTTGGAAAGAAGCCTGCACGTTGTGCCTTTCAGCTCTAGGGCAAAGTAGCACACCCAGAGCAGAAGTCCTACTTCAGCCAGATCAGGCCTGCAAAGAAACTGCGTTTCACAGGCCTTTGGAAGAGATGTTCCCGGTAGGCAGTAAGAGCACTGTGCAGAGCGAGTTGTTTCTTAGCTTCCCAAAGAGCTGGAAGCAAGATGCTGTGGGGCCCAACTCGCCCTTTGGAAAGAAGCCTGCACGTTGTGCCTTTCAGCTCTAGGGCAAAGTAGCACACCCAGAGCAGAAGTCCTACTTCAGCCAGATCAGGCCTGCAAAGAAACTGCGTTTCACAGGCCTTTGGAAGAGATGTTCCCGGTAGGCTGTAAGAGCACTGTGCAGAGCGAGTTGTTTCTTAGCTTCCCAAAGAGCTGGAAGCAAGATGCTGTGGGGCCCAACTCGCCCTTTGGAAAGAAGCCTGCACGTTGTGCCTTTCAGCTCTAGGGCAAAGTAGCACACCCAGAGCAGAAGTCCTACTTCAGCCAGATCGGGCCTGCAAAGAAACTGCGTTTCACAGGCCTTTGGAAGAGATGTTCCCACTAGGCTGTAAGAGCACTGTGCAGAGCGAGTTGTTTCTTAGCTTCCCAAAGAGCTGGAAGCAAGATGCTGTGGGGCCCAACTCACCCTTCGGAAAGAAGCCTGCACGTTGTGCCTTTCAGCTCTAGGGCAAAGTAGCACACCCAGAGCAGAAGTCCTACTTCAGCCAGATCAGGCCTGCAAAGAAACTGCGTTTCACAGGCCTTTGGAAGAGATGTTCCCGGTAGGCTGTAAGAGCACTGTGCAGAGCGAGTTGTTTCTTAGCTTCCCAAAGAGCTGGAAGCAAGATGCTGTGGGGCCCAACTCGCCCTTTGGAAAGAAGCCTGCACGTTGTGCCTTTCAGCTCTAGGGCAAAGTAGCACACCCAGAGCAGAAGTCCTACTTCAGCCAGATCAGGCCTGCAAAGAAACTGCGTTTCACAGGCCTTTGGAAGAGATGTTCCCGGTAGGCTGTAAGAGCACTGTGCAGAGCGAGTTGTTTCTTAGCTTCCCAAAGAGCTGGAAGCAAGATGCTGTGGGGCCCAACTCGCCCTTTGGAAAGAAGCCTGCACGTTGTGCCTTTCAGCTCTAGGGCAAAGTAGCACACCCAGAGCAGAAGTCCTACTTCAGCCAGATCAGGCCTGCAAAGAAACTGCGTTTCACAGGCCTTTGGAAGAGATGTTCCCGGTAGGCTGTAAGAGCACTGTGCAGAGCGAGTTGTTTCTTAGCTTCCCAAAGAGCTGGAAGCAAGATGCTGTGGGGCCCAACTCGCCCTTTGGAAAGAAGCCTGCACGTTGTGCCTTTCAGCTCTAGGGCAAAGTAGCACACCCAGAGCAGAAGTCCTACTTCAGCCAGATCAGGCCTGCAAAGAAACTGCGTTTCACAGGCCTTTGGAAGAGATGTTCCCGGTAGGCTGTAAGAGCACTGTGCAGAGCGAGTTGTTTCTTAGCTTCCCAAAGAGCTGGAAGCAAGATGCTGTGGGGCCCAACTCGCCCTTTGGAAAGAAGCCTGCACGTTGTGCCTTTCAGCTCTAGGGCAAAGTAGCACACCCAGAGCAGAAGTCCTACTTCAGCCAGATCAGGCCTGCAAAGAAACTGCGTTTCACAGGCCTTTGGAAGACATGTTCCCGGTAGGCTGTAAGAGCACTGTGCAGAGCGAGTTGTTTCTTAGCTTCCCAAAGAGCTGGAAGCAAGATGCTGTGGGGCCCAACTCGCCCTTTGGAAAGAAGCCTGCACGTTGTGCCTTTCAGCTCTAGGGCAAAGTAGCACACCCAGAGCAGAAGTCCTACTTCAGCCAGATCAGGCCTGCAAAGAAACTGCGTTTCACAGGCCTTTGGAAGAGATGTTCCCGGTAGGCTGTAAGAGCACTGTGCAGAGCGAGTTGTTTCTTAGCTTCCCAAAGAGCTGGAAGCAAGATGCTGTGGGGCCCAACTCGCCCTTTGGAAAGAAGCCTGCACGTTGTGCCTTTCAGCTCTAGGGCAAAGTAGCACACCCAGAGCAGAAGTCCTACTTCAGCCAGATCAGGCCTGCAAAGAAACTGCGTTTCACAGGCCTTTGGAAGAGATGTTCCCACTAGGCTGTAAGAGCACTGTGCAGAGCGAGTTGTTTCTTAGCTTCCCAAAGAGCTGGAAGCAAGATGCTGTGGGGCCCAACTCGCCCTTTGGAAAGAAGCCTGCACGTTGTGCCTTTCAGCTCTAGGGCAAAGTAGCACACCCAGAGCAGAAGTCCTACTTCAGCCAGATCGGGCCTGCAAAGAAACTGCGTTTCACAGGCCTTTGGAAGAGATGTTCCCGGTAGGCTGTAAGAGCACTGTGCAGAGCGAGTTGTTTCTTAGCTTCCCAAAGAGCTGGAAGCAAGATGCTGTGGGGCCCAACTCGCCCTTTGGAAAGAAGCCTGCACGTTGTGCCTTTCAGCTCTAGGGCAAAGTAGCACACCCAGAGCAGAAGTCCTACTTCAGCCAGATCAGGCCTGCAAAGAAACTGCGTTTCACAGGCCTTTGGAAGAGATGTTCCCGGTAGGCTGTAAGAGCACTGTGCAGAGCGAGTTGTTTCTTAGCTTCCCAAAGAGCTGGAAGCAAGATGCTGTGGGGCCCAACTCGCCCTTTGGAAAGAAGCCTGCACGTTGTGCCTTTCAGCTCTAGGGCAAAGTAGCACACCCAGAGCAGAAGTCCTACTTCAGCCAGATCAGGCCTGCAAAGAAACTGCGTTTCACAGGCCTTTGGAAGAGATGTTCCCGGTAGGCTGTAAGAGCACTGTGCAGAGCGAGTTGTTTCTTAGCTTCCCAAAGAGCTGGAAGCAAGATGCTGTGGGGCCCAACTCGCCCTTTGGAAAGAAGCCTGCACGTTGTGCCTTTCAGCTCTAGGGCAAAGTAGCACACCCAGAGCAGAAGTCCTACTTCAGCCAGATCAGGCCTGCAAAGAAACTGCGTTTCACAGGCCTTTGGAAGAGATGTTCCCGGTAGGCTGTAAGAGCACTGTGCAGAGCGAGTTGTTTCTTAGCTTCCCAAAGAGCTGGAAGCAAGATGCTGTGGGGCCCAACTCGCCCTTTGGAAAGAAGCCTGCACGTTGTGCCTTTCAGCTCTAGGGCAAAGTAGCACACCCAGAGCAGAAGTCCTACTTCAGCCAGATCAGGCCTGCAAAGAAACTGCGTTTCACAGGCCTTTGGAAGAGATGTTCCCGGTAGGCTGTAAGAGCACTGTGCAGAGCGAGTTGTTTCTTAGCTTCCCAAAGAGCTGGAAGCAAGATGCTGTGGGGCCCAACTCGCCCTTTGGAAAGAAGCCTGCACGTTGTGCCTTTCAGCTCTAGGGCAAAGTAGCACACCCAGAGCAGAAGTCCTACTTCAGCCAGATCAGGCCTGCAAAGAAACTGCGTTTCACAGGCCTTTGGAAGAGATGTTCCCGGTAGGCTGTAAGAGCACTGTGCAGAGCGAGTTGTTTCTTAGCTTCCCAAAGAGCTGGAAGCAAGATGCTGTGGGGCCCAACTCGCCCTTTGGAAAGAAGCCTGCACGTTGTGCCTTTCAGCTCTAGGGCAAAGTAGCACACCCAGAGCAGAAGTCCTACTTCAGCCAGATCAGGCCTGCAAAGAAACTGCGTTTCACAGGCCTTTGGAAGACATGTTCCCGGTAGGCTGTAAGAGCACTGTGCAGAGCGAGTTGTTTCTTAGCTTCCCAAAGAGCTGGAAGCAAGATGCTGTGGGGCCCAACTCGCCCTTTGGAAAGAAGCCTGCACGTTGTGCCTTTCAGCTCTAGGGCAAAGTAGCACACCCAGAGCAGAAGTCCTACTTCAGCCAGATCAGGCCTGCAAAGAAACTGCGTTTCACAGGCCTTTGGAAGAGATGTTCCCGGTAGGCTGTAAGAGCACTGTGCAGAGCGAGTTGTTTCTTAGCTTCCCAAAGAGCTGGAAGCAAGATGCTGTGGGGCCCAACTCGCCCTTTGGAAAGAAGCCTGCACGTTGTGCCTTTCAGCTCTAGGGCAAAGTAGCACACCCAGAGCAGAAGTCCTACTTCAGCCAGATCAGGCCTGCAAAGAAACTGCGTTTCACAGGCCTTTGGAAGAGATGTTCCCACTAGGCTGTAAGAGCACTGTGCAGAGCGAGTTGTTTCTTAGCTTCCCAAAGAGCTGGAAGCAAGATGCTGTGGGGCCCAACTCGCCCTTTGGAAAGAAGCCTGCACGTTGTGCCTTTCAGCTCTAGGGCAAAGTAGCACACCCAGAGCAGAAGTCCTACTTCAGCCAGATCGGGCCTGCAAAGAAACTGCGTTTCACAGGCCTTTGGAAGAGATGTTCCCGGTAGGCTGTAAGAGCACTGTGCAGAGCGAGTTGTTTCTTAGCTTCCCAAAGAGCTGGAAGCAAGATGCTGTGGGGCCCAACTCGCCCTTTGGAAAGAAGCCTGCACGTTGTGCCTTTCAGCTCTAGGGCAAAGTAGCACACCCAGAGCAGAAGTCCTACTTCAGCCAGATCAGGCCTGCAAAGAAACTGCGTTTCACAGGCCTTTGGAAGAGATGTTCCCGGTAGGCTGTAAGAGCACTGTGCAGAGCGAGTTGTTTCTTAGCTTCCCAAAGAGCTGGAAGCAAGATGCTGTGGGGCCCAACTCGCCCTTTGGAAAGAAGCCTGCACGTTGTGCCTTTCAGCTCTAGGGCAAAGTAGCACACCCAGAGCAGAAGTCCTACTTCAGCCAGATCAGGCCTGCAAAGAAACTGCGTTTCACAGGCCTTTGGAAGAGATGTTCCCGGTAGGCTGTAAGAGCACTGTGCAGAGCGAGTTGTTTCTTAGCTTCCCAAAGAGCTGGAAGCAAGATGCTGTGGGGCCCAACTCGCCCTTTGGAAAGAAGCCTGCACGTTGTGCCTTTCAGCTCTAGGGCAAAGTAGCACACCCAGAGCAGAAGTCCTACTTCAGCCAGATCAGGCCTGCAAAGAAACTGCGTTTCACAGGCCTTTGGAAGAGATGTTCCCGGTAGGCTGTAAGAGCACTGTGCAGAGCGAGTTGTTTCTTAGCTTCCCAAAGAGCTGGAAGCAAGATGCTGTGGGGCCCAACTCGCCCTTTGGAAAGAAGCCTGCACGTTGTGCCTTTCAGCTCTAGGGCAAAGTAGCACACCCAGAGCAGAAGTCCTACTTCAGCCAGATCGGGCCTGCAAAGAAACTGCGTTTCACAGGCCTTTGGAAGAGATGTTCCCGGTAGGCTGTAAGAGCACTGTGCAGAGCGAGTTGTTTCTTAGCTTCCCAAAGAGCTGGAAGCAAGATGCTGTGGGGCCCAACTCGCCCTTTGGAAAGAAGCCTGCACGTTGTGCCTTTCAGCTCTAGGGCAAAGTAGCACACCCAGAGCAGAAGTCCTACTTCAGCCAGATCAGGCCTGCAAAGAAACTGCGTTTCACAGGCCTTTGGAAGAGATGTTCCCGGTAGGCTGTAAGAGCACTGTGCAGAGCGAGTTGTTTCTTAGCTTCCCAAAGAGCTGGAAGCAAGATGCTGTGGGGCCCAACTCGCCCTTTGGAAAGAAGCCTGCACGTTGTGCCTTTCAGCTCTAGGGCAAAGTAGCACACCCAGAGCAGAAGTCCTACTTCAGCCAGATCGGGCCTGCAAAGAAACTGCGTTTCACAGGCCTTTGGAAGAGATGTTCCCGGTAGGCTGTAAGAGCACTGTGCAGAGCGAGTTGTTTCTTAGCTTCCCAAAGAG
This sequence comes from Equus caballus, assembly GCF_041296265.1. Taxonomy (NCBI): domain Eukaryota; kingdom Metazoa; phylum Chordata; class Mammalia; order Perissodactyla; family Equidae; genus Equus; species Equus caballus. Next base: position 853,869 of record NC_091706.1, on the reverse strand, counting down.
CTGGAAGCAAGATGCTGTGGGGCCCAACTCGCCCTTTGGAAAGAAGCCTGCACGTTGTGCCTTTCAGCTCTAGGGCAAAGTAGCACACCCAGAGCAGAAGTCCTACTTCAGCCAGATCAGGCCTGCAAAGAAACTGCGTTTCACAGGCCTTTGGAAGAGATGTTCCCGGTAGGCAGTAAGAGCACTGTGCAGAGCGAGTTGTTTCTTAGCTTCCCAAAGAGCTGGAAGCAAGATGCTGTGGGGCCCAACTCGCCCTTTGGAAAGAAGCCTGCACGTTGTGCCTTTCAGCTCTAGGGCAAAGTAGCACACCCAGAGCAGAAGTCCTACTTCAGCCAGATCAGGCCTGCAAAGAAACTGCGTTTCACAGGCCTTTGGAAGAGATGTTCCCGGTAGGCTGTAAGAGCACTGTGCAGAGCGAGTTGTTTCTTAGCTTCCCAAAGAGCTGGAAGCAAGATGCTGTGGGGCCCAACTCGCCCTTTGGAAAGAAGCCTGCACGTTGTGCCTTTCAGCTCTAGGGCAAAGTAGCACACCCAGAGCAGAAGTCCTACTTCAGCCAGATCGGGCCTGCAAAGAAACTGCGTTTCACAGGCCTTTGGAAGAGATGTTCCCACTAGGCTGTAAGAGCACTGTGCAGAGCGAGTTGTTTCTTAGCTTCCCAAAGAGCTGGAAGCAAGATGCTGTGGGGCCCAACTCACCCTTCGGAAAGAAGCCTGCACGTTGTGCCTTTCAGCTCTAGGGCAAAGTAGCACACCCAGAGCAGAAGTCCTACTTCAGCCAGATCAGGCCTGCAAAGAAACTGCGTTTCACAGGCCTTTGGAAGAGATGTTCCCGGTAGGCTGTAAGAGCACTGTGCAGAGCGAGTTGTTTCTTAGCTTCCCAAAGAGCTGGAAGCAAGATGCTGTGGGGCCCAACTCGCCCTTTGGAAAGAAGCCTGCACGTTGTGCCTTTCAGCTCTAGGGCAAAGTAGCACACCCAGAGCAGAAGTCCTACTTCAGCCAGATCAGGCCTGCAAAGAAACTGCGTTTCACAGGCCTTTGGAAGAGATGTTCCCGGTAGGCTGTAAGAGCACTGTGCAGAGCGAGTTGTTTCTTAGCTTCCCAAAGAGCTGGAAGCAAGATGCTGTGGGGCCCAACTCGCCCTTTGGAAAGAAGCCTGCACGTTGTGCCTTTCAGCTCTAGGGCAAAGTAGCACACCCAGAGCAGAAGTCCTACTTCAGCCAGATCAGGCCTGCAAAGAAACTGCGTTTCACAGGCCTTTGGAAGAGATGTTCCCGGTAGGCTGTAAGAGCACTGTGCAGAGCGAGTTGTTTCTTAGCTTCCCAAAGAGCTGGAAGCAAGATGCTGTGGGGCCCAACTCGCCCTTTGGAAAGAAGCCTGCACGTTGTGCCTTTCAGCTCTAGGGCAAACTAGCACACCCAGAGCAGAAGTCCTACTTCAGCCAGATCGGGCCTGCAAAGAAACTGCGTTTCACAGGCCTTTGGAAGAGATGTTCCCGGTAGGCTGTAAGAGCACTGTGCAGAGCGAGTTGTTTCTTAGCTTCCCAAAGAGCTGGAAGCAAGATGCTGTGGGGCCCAACTCGCCCTTTGGAAAGAAGCCTGCACGTTGTGCCTTTCAGCTCTAGGGCAAAGTAGCACACCCAGAGCAGAAGTCCTACTTCAGCCAGATCAGGCCTGCAAAGAAACTGCGTTTCACAGGCCTTTGGAAAAGATGTTCCCGGTAGGCTGTAAGAGCACTGTGCAGAGCGAGTTGTTTCTTAGCTTCCCAAAGAGCTGGAAGCAAGATGCTGTGGGGCCCAACTCGCCCTTTGGAAAGAAGCCTGCACGTTGTGCCTTTCAGCTCTAGGGCAAAGTAGCACACCCAGAGCAGAAGTCCTACTTCAGCCAGATCAGGCCTGCAAAGAAACTGCGTTTCACAGGCCTTTGGAAGACATGTTCCCGGTAGGCTGTAAGAGCACTGTGCAGAGCGAGTTGTTTCTTAGCTTCCCAAAGAGCTGGAAGCAAGATGCTGTGGGGCCCAACTCGCCCTTTGGAAAGAAGCCTGCACGTTGTGCCTTTCAGCTCTAGGGCAAAGTAGCACACCCAGAGCAGAAGTCCTACTTCAGCCAGATCAGGCCTGCAAAGAAACTGCGTTTCACAGGCCTTTGGAAGAGATGTTCCCGGTAGGCTGTAAGAGCACTGTGCAGAGCGAGTTGTTTCTTAGCTTCCCAAAGAGCTGGAAGCAAGATGCTGTGGGGCCCAACTCGCCCTTTGGAAAGAAGCCTGCACGTTGTGCCTTTCAGCTCTAGGGCAAAGTAGCACACCCAGAGCAGAAGTCCTACTTCAGCCAGATCAGGCCTGCAAAGAAACTGCGTTTCACAGGCCTTTGGAAGAGATGTTCCCACTAGGCTGTAAGAGCACTGTGCAGAGCGAGTTGTTTCTTAGCTTCCCAAAGAGCTGGAAGCAAGATGCTGTGGGGCCCAACTCGCCCTTTGGAAAGAAGCCTGCACGTTGTGCCTTTCAGCTCTAGGGCAAAGTAGCACACCCAGAGCAGAAGTCCTACTTCAGCCAGATCGGGCCTGCAAAGAAACTGCGTTTCACAGGCCTTTGGAAGAGATGTTCCCGGTAGGCTGTAAGAGCACTGTGCAGAGCGAGTTGTTTCTTAGCTTCCCAAAGAGCTGGAAGCAAGATGCTGTGGGGCCCAACTCGCCCTTTGGAAAGAAGCCTGCACGTTGTGCCTTTCAGCTCTAGGGCAAAGTAGCACACCCAGAGCAGAAGTCCTACTTCAGCCAGATCAGGCCTGCAAAGAAACTGCGTTTCACAGGCCTTTGGAAGAGATGTTCCCGGTAGGCTGTAAGAGCACTGTGCAGAGCGAGTTGTTTCTTAGCTTCCCAAAGAGCTGGAAGCAAGATGCTGTGGGGCCCAACTCGCCCTTTGGAAAGAAGCCTGCACGTTGTGCCTTTCAGCTCTAGGGCAAAGTAGCACACCCAGAGCAGAAGTCCTACTTCAGCCAGATCAGGCCTGCAAAGAAACTGCGTTTCACAGGCCTTTGGAAGAGATGTTCCCGGTAGGCTGTAAGAGCACTGTGCAGAGCGAGTTGTTTCTTAGCTTCCCAAAGAGCTGGAAGCAAGATGCTGTGGGGCCCAACTCGCCCTTTGGAAAGAAGCCTGCACGTTGTGCCTTTCAGCTCTAGGGCAAAGTAGCACACCCAGAGCAGAAGTCCTACTTCAGCCAGATCAGGCCTGCAAAGAAACTGCGTTTCACAGGCCTTTGGAAGAGATGTTCCCACTAGGCTGTAAGAGCACTGTGCAGAGCGAGTTGTTTCTTAGCTTCCCAAAGAGCTGGAAGCAAGATGCTGTGGGGCCCAACTCGCCCTTTGGAAAGAAGCCTGCACGTTGTGCCTTTCAGCTCTAGGGCAAAGTAGCACACCCAGAGCAGAAGTCCTACTTCAGCCAGATCGGGCCTGCAAAGAAACTGCGTTTCACAGGCCTTTGGAAGAGATGTTCCCGGTAGGCTGTAAGAGCACTGTGCAGAGCGAGTTGTTTCTTAGCTTCCCAAAGAGCTGGAAGCAAGATGCTGTGGGGCCCAACTCGCCCTTTGGAAAGAAGCCTGCACGTTGTGCCTTTCAGCTCTAGGGCAAAGTAGCACACCCAGAGCAGAAGTCCTACTTCAGCCAGATCAGGCCTGCAAAGAAACTGCGTTTCACAGGCCTTTGGAAGACATGTTCCCGGTAGGCTGTAAGAGCACTGTGCAGAGCGAGTTGTTTCTTAGCTTCCCAAAGAGCTGGAAGCAAGATGCTGTGGGGCCCAACTCGCCCTTTGGAAAGAAGCCTGCACGTTGTGCCTTTCAGCTCTAGGGCAAAGTAGCACACCCAGAGCAGAAGTCCTACTTCAGCCAGATCAGGCCTGCAAAGAAACTGCGTTTCACAGGCCTTTGGAAGAGATGTTCCCGGTAGGCTGTAAGAGCACTGCGCAGAGCGAGTTGTTTCTTAGCTTCCCAAAGAGCTGGAAGCAAGATGCTGTGGGGCCCAACTCGCCCTTTGGAAAGAAGCCTGCACGTTGTGCCTTTCAGCTCTAGGGCAAAGTAGCACACCCAGAGCAGAAGTCCTACTTCAGCCAGATCAGGCCTGCAAAGAAACTGCGTTTCACAGGCCTTTGGAAGAGATGTTCCCGGTAGGCTGTAAGAGCACTGTGCAGAGCGAGTTGTTTCTTAGCTTCCCAAAGAGCTGGAAGCAAGATGCTGTGGGGCCCAACTCGCCCTTTGGAAAGAAGCCTGCACGTTGTGCCTTTCAGCTCTAGGGCAAAGTAGCACACCCAGAGCAGAAGTCCTACTTCAGCCAGATCAGGCCTGCAAAGAAACTGCGTTTCACAGGCCTTTGGAAGAGATGTTCCCGGTAGGCTGTAAGAGCACTGTGCAGAGCGAGTTGTTTCTTAGCTTCCCAAAGAGCTGGAAGCAAGATGCTGTGGGGCCCAACTCGCCCTTTGGAAAGAAGCCTGCACGTTGTGCCTTTCAGCTCTAGGGCAAAGTAGCACACCCAGAGCAGAAGTCCTACTTCAGCCAGATCAGGCCTGCAAAGAAACTGCGTTTCACAGGCCTTTGGAAGAGATGTTCCCGGTAGGCTGTAAGAGCACTGTGCAGAGCGAGTTGTTTCTTAGCTTCCCAAAGAGCTGGAAGCAAGATGCTGTGGGGCCCAACTCGCCCTTTGGAAAGAAGCCTGCACGTTGTGCCTTTCAGCTCTAGGGCAAAGTAGCACACCCAGAGCAGAAGTCCTACTTCAGCCAGATCAGGCCTGCAAAGAAACTGCGTTTCACAGGCCTTTGGAAGAGATGTTCCCGGTAGGCTGTAAGAGCACTGTGCAGAGCGAGTTGTTTCTTAGCTTCCCAAAGAGCTGGAAGCAAGATGCTGTGGGGCCCAACTCGCCCTTTGGAAAGAAGCCTGCACGTTGTGCCTTTCAGCTCTAGGGCAAAGTAGCACACCCAGAGCAGAAGTCCTACTTCAGCCAGATCAGGCCTGCAAAGAAACTGCGTTTCACAGGCCTTTGGAAGAGATGTTCCCGGTAGGCTGTAAGAGCACTGTGCAGAGCGAGTTGTTTCTTAGCTTCCCAAAGAGCTGGAAGCAAGATGCTGTGGGGCCCAACTCGCCCTTTGGAAAGAAGCCTGCACGTTGTGCCTTTCAGCTCTAGGGCAAAGTAGCACACCCAGAGCAGAAGTCCTACTTCAGCCAGATCAGGCCTGCAAAGAAACTGCGTTTCACAGGCCTTTGGAAGAGATGTTCCCGGTAGGCTGTAAGAGCACTGTGCAGAGCGAGTTGTTTCTTAGCTTCCCAAAGAGCTGGAAGCAAGATGCTGTGGGGCCCAACTCGCCCTTTGGAAAGAAGCCTGCACGTTGTGCCTTTCAGCTCTAGGGCAAAGTAGCACACCCAGAGCAGAAGTCCTACTTCAGCCAGATCAGGCCTGCAAAGAAACTGCGTTTCACAGGCCTTTGGAAGAGATGTTCCCACTAGGCTGTAAGAGCACTGTGCAGAGCGAGTTGTTTCTTAGCTTCCCAAAGAGCTGGAAGCAAGATGCTGTGGGGCCCAACTCGCCCTTTGGAAAGAAGCCTGCACGTTGTGCCATTCAGCTCTAGGGCAAAGTAGCACACCCAGAGCAGAAGTCCTACTTCAGCCAGATCAGGCCTGCAAAGAAACTGCGTTTCACAGGCCTTTGGAAGAGATGTTCCCGGTAGGCTGTAAGAGCACTGTGCAGAGCGAGTTGTTTCTTAGCTTCCCAAAGAGCTGGAAGCAAGATGCTGTGGGGCCCAACTCACCCTTTGGAAAGAAGCCTGCACGTTGTGCCTTTCAGCTCTAGGGCAAAGTAGCACACCCAGAGCAGAAGTCCTACTTCAGCCAGATCAGGCCTGCAAAGAAACTGCGTTTCACAGGCCTTTGGAAGAGATGTTCCCGGTAGGCTGTAAGAGCACTGTGCAGAGCGAGTTGTTTCTTAGCTTCCCAAAGAGCTGGAAGCAAGATGCTGTGGGGCCCAACTCGCCCTTTGGAAAGAAGCCTGCACGTTGTGCCTTTCAGCTCTAGGGCAAAGTAGCACACCCAGAGCAGAAGTCCTACTTCAGCCAGATCAGGCCTGCAAAGAAACTGCGTTTCACAGGCCTTTGGAAGAGATGTTCCCGGTAGGCTGTAAGAGCACTGTGCAGAGCGAGTTGTTTCTTAGCTTCCCAAAGAGCTGGAAGCAAGATGCTGTGGGGCCCAACTCGCCCTTTGGAAAGAAGCCTGCACGTTGTGCCTTTCAGCTCTAGGGCAAAGTAGCACACCCAGAGCAGTAGTGCTACTTCAGCCAGATCAGGCCTGCAAAGAAACTGCGTTTCACAGGCCTTTGGAAGAGATGTTCCCACTAGGCTGTAAGAGCACTGTGCAGAGCGAGTTGTTTCTTAGCTTCCCAAAGAGCTGGAAGCAAGATGCTGTGGGGCCCAACTCGCCCTTTGGAAAGAAGCCTGCACGTTGTGCCTTTCAGCTCTAGGGCAAAGTAGCACACCCAGAGCAGAAGTCCTACTTCAGCCAGATCAGGCCTGCAAAGAAACTGCGTTTCACAGGCCTTTGGAAGAGATGTTCCCGGTAGGCTGTAAGAGCACTGTGCAGAGCGAGTTGTTTCTTAGCTTCCCAAAGAGCTGGAAGCAAGATGCTGTGGGGCCCAACTCGCCCTTTGGAAAGAAGCCTGCATGTTGTGCCTTTCAGCTCTAGGGCAAAGTAGCACACCCAGAGCAGAAGTCCTACTTCAGCCAGATCAGGCCTGCAAAGAAACTGCGTTTCACAGGCCTTTGGAAGAGATGTTCCCGGTAGGCAGTAAGAGCACTGTGCAGAGCGAGTTGTTTCTTAGCTTCCCAAAGAGCTGGAAGCAAGATGCTGTGGGGCCCAACTCGCCCTTTGGAAAGAAGCCAGCACGCTGTGCCTTTCAGCTCTAGGGCAAAGTAGCACACCCAGAGCAGAAGTCCTACTTCAGCCAGATCAGGCCTGCAAAGAAACTGCGTTTCACAGGCCTTTGGAAGACATGTTCCCGGTAGGCTGTAAGAGCACTGTGCAGAGCGAGTTGTTTCTTAGCTTCCCAAAGAGCTGGAAGCAAGATGCTGTGGGGCCCAACTCGCCCTTTGGAAAGAAGCCTGCACGTTGTGCCTTTCAGCTCTAGGGCAAAGTAGCACACCCAGAGCAGAAGTCCTACTTCAGCCAGATCAGGCCTGCAAAGAAACTGCGTTTCACAGGCCTTTGGAAGAGATGTTCCCGGTAGGCTGTAAGAGCACTGTGCAGAGCGAGTTGTTTCTTAGCTTCCCAAAGAGCTGGAAGCAAGATGCTGTGGGGCCCAACTCGCCCTTTGGAAAGAAGCCTGCACGTTGTGCCTTTCAGCTCTAGGGCAAAGTAGCACACCCAGAGCAGAAGTCCTACTTCAGCCAGATCAGGCCTGCAAAGAAACTGCGTTTCACAGGCCTTTGGAAGAGATGTTCCCGGTAGGCTGTAAGAGCACTGTGCAGAGCGAGTTGTTTCTTAGCTTCCCAAAGAGCTGGAAGCAAGATGCTGTGGGGCCCAACTCGCCCTTTGGAAAGAAGCCTGCACGTTGTGCCTTTCAGCTCTAGGGCAAAGTAGCACACCCAGAGCAGAAGTCCTACTTCAGCCAGATCAGGCCTGCAAAGAAACTGCGTTTCACAGGCCTTTGGAAGAGATGTTCCCGGTAGGCTGTAAGAGCACTGTGCAGAGCGAGTTGTTTCTTAGCTTCCCAAAGAGCTGGAAGCAAGATGCTGTGGGGCCCAACTCGCCCTTTGGAAAGAAGCCTGCACGTTGTGCCTTTCAGCTCTAGGGCAAAGTAGCACACCCAGAGCAGAAGTCCTACTTCAGCCAGATCAGGCCTGCAAAGAAACTGCGTTTCACAGGCCTTTGGAAGAGATGTTCCCGGTAGGCTGTAAGAGCACTGTGCAGAGCGAGTTGTTTCTTAGCTTCCCAAAGAGCTGGAAGCAAGATGCTGTGGGGCCCAACTCGCCCTTTGGAAAGAAGCCTGCACGTTGTGCCTTTCAGCTCTAGGGCAAAGTAGCACACCCAGAGCAGAAGTCCTACTTCAGCCAGATCAGGCCTGCAAAGAAACTGCGTTTCACAGGCCTTTGGAAGAGATGTTCCCGGTAGGCTGTAAGAGCACTGTGCAGAGCGAGTTGTTTCTTAGCTTCCCAAAGAGCTGGAAGCAAGATGCTGTGGGGCCCAACTCGCCCTTTGGAAAGAAGCCTGCACGTTGTGCCTTTCAGCTCTAGGGCAAAGTAGCACACCCAGAGCAGAAGTCCTACTTCAGCCAGATCAGGCCTGCAAAGAAACTGCGTTTCACAGGCCTTTGGAAGAGATGTTCCCGGTAGGCTGTAAGAGCACTGTGCAGAGCGAGTTGTTTCTTAGCTTCCCAAAGAGCTGGAAGCAAGATGCTGTGGGGCCCAACTCGCCCTTTGGAAAGAAGCCTGCACGTTGTGCCTTTCAGCTCTAGGGCAAAGTAGCACACCCAGAGCAGAAGTCCTACTTCAGCCAGATCAGGCCTGCAAAGAAACTGCGTTTCACAGGCCTTTGGAAGAGATGTTCCCGGTAGGCTGTAAGAGCACTGTGCAGAGCGAGTTGTTTCTTAGCTTCCCAAAGAGCTGGAAGCAAGATGCTGTGGGGCCCAACTCGCCCTTTGGAAAGAAGCCTGCACGTTGTGCCTTTCAGCTCTAGGGCAAAGTAGCACACCCAGAGCAGAAGTCCTACTTCAGCCAGATCAGGCCTGCAAAGAAACTGCGTTTCACAGGCCTTTGGAAGAGATGTTCCCGGTAGGCTGTAAGAGCACTGTGCAGAGCGAGTTGTTTCTTAGCTTCCCAAAGAGCTGGAAGCAAGATGCTGTGGGGCCCAACTCGCCCTTTGGAAAGAAGCCTGCACGTTGTGCCTTTCAGCTCTAGGGCAAAGTAGCACACCCAGAGCAGAAGTCCTACTTCAGCCAGATCAGGCCTGCAAAGAAACTGCGTTTCACAGGCCTTTGGAAGAGATGTTCCCACTAGGCTGTAAGAGCACTGTGCAGAGCGAGTTGTTTCTTAGCTTCCCAAAGAGCTGGAAGCAAGATGCTGTGGGGCCCAACTCGCCCTTTGGAAAGAAGCCTGCACGTTGTGCCTTTCAGCTCTAGGGCAAAGTAGCACACCCAGAGCAGAAGTCCTACTTCAGCCAGATCAGGCCTGCAAAGAAACTGCGTTTCACAGGCCTTTGGAAGACATGTTCCCGGTAGGCTGTAAGAGCACTGTGCAGAGCGAGTTGTTTCTTAGCTTCCCAAAGAGCTGGAAGCAAGATGCTGTGGGGCCCAACTCGCCCTTTGGAAAGAAGCCTGCACGTTGTGCCTTTCAGCTCTAGGGCAAAGTAGCACACCCAGAGCAGAAGTCCTACTTCAGCCAGATCAGGCCTGCAAAGAAACTGCGTTTCACAGGCCTTTGGAAGAGATGTTCCCGGTAGGCTGTAAGAGCACTGTGCAGAGCGAGTTGTTTCTTAGCTTCCCAAAGAGCTGGAAGCAAGATGCTGTGGGGCCCAACTCGCCCTTTGGAAAGAAGCCTGCACGTTGTGCCTTTCAGCTCTAGGGCAAAGTAGCACACCCAGAGCAGAAGTCCTACTTCAGCCAGATCAGGCCTGCAAAGAAACTGCGTTTCACAGGCCTTTGGAAGAGATGTTCCCGGTAGGCTGTAAGAGCACTGTGCAGAGCGAGTTGTTTCTTAGCTTCCCAAAGAGCTGGAAGCAAGATGCTGTGGGGCCCAACTCGCCCTTTGGAAAGAAGCCTGCACGTTGTGCCTTTCAGCTCTAGGGCAAAGTAGCACACCCAGAGCAGAAGTCCTACTTCAGCCAGATCAGGCCTGCAAAGAAACTGCGTTTCACAGGCCTTTGGAAGAGATGTTCCCGGTAGGCTGTAAGAGCACTGTGCAGAGCGAGTTGTTTCTTAGCTTCCCAAAGAGCTGGAAGCAAGATGCTGTGGGGCCCAACTCGCCCTTTGGAAAGAAGCCTGCACGTTGTGCCTTTCAGCTCTAGGGCAAAGTAGCACACCCAGAGCAGAAGTCCTACTTCAGCCAGATCAGGCCTGCAAAGAAACTGCGTTTCACAGGCCTTTGGAAGAGATGTTCCCACTAGGCTGTAAGAGCACTGTGCAGAGCGAGTTGTTTCTTAGCTTCCCAAAGAGCTGGAAGCAAGATGCTGTGGGGCCCAACTCGCCCTTTGGAAAGAAGCCTGCACGTTGTGCCTTTCAGCTCTAGGGCAAAGTAGCACACCCAGAGCAGAAGTCCTACTTCAGCCAGATCAGGCCTGCAAAGAAACTGCGTTTCACAGGCCTTTGGAAGACATGTTCCCACTAGGCTGTAAGAGCACTGTGCAGAGCGAGTTGTTTCTTAGCTTCCCAAAGAGCTGGAAGCAAGATGCTGTGGGGCCCAACTCGCCCTTTGGAAAGAAGCCTGCACGTTGTGCCTTTCAGCTCTAGGGCAAAGTAGCACACCCAGAGCAGAAGTCCTACTTCAGCCAGATCAGGCCTGCAAAGAAACTGCGTTTCACAGGCCTTTGGAAGAGATGTTCCCGGTAGGCTGTAAGAGCACTGTGCAGAGCGAGTTGTTTCTTAGCTTCCCAAAGAGCTGGAAGCAAGATGCTGTGGGGCCCAACTCGCCCTTTGGAAAGAAGCCTGCACGTTGTGCCTTTCAGCTCTAGGGCAAAGTAGCACACCCAGAGCAGAAGTCCTACTTCAGCCAGATCAGGCCTGCAAAGAAACTGCGTTTCACAGGCCTTTGGAAGAGATGTTCCCGGTAGGCTGTAAGAGCACTGTGCAGAGCGAGTTGTTTCTTAGCTTCCCAAAGAGCTGGAAGCAAGATGCTGTGGGGCCCAACTCGCCCTTTGGAAAGAAGCCTGCACGTTGTGCCTTTCAGCTCTAGGGCAAAGTAGCACACCCAGAGCAGAAGTCCTACTTCAGCCAGATCAGGCCTGCAAAGAAACTGCGTTTCACAGGCCTTTGGAAGAGATGTTCCCACTAGGCTGTAAGAGCACTGTGCAGAGCGAGTTGTTTCTTAGCTTCCCAAAGAGCTGGAAGCAAGATGCTGTGGGGCCCAACTCGCCCTTTGGAAAGAAGCCTGCACGTTGTGCCTTTCAGCTCTAGGGCAAAGTAGCACACCCAGAGCAGAAGTCCTACTTCAGCCAGATCAGGCCTGCAAAGAAACTGCGTTTCACAGGCCTTTGGAAGACATGTTCCCACTAGGCTGTAAGAGCACTGTGCAGAGCGAGTTGTTTCTTAGCTTCCCAAAGAGCTGGAAGCAAGATGCTGTGGGGCCCAACTCGCCCTTTGGAAAGAAGCCTGCACGTTGTGCCTTTCAGCTCTAGGGCAAAGTAGCACACCCAGAGCAGAAGTCCTACTTCAGCCAGATCAGGCCTGCAAAGAAACTGCGTTTCACAGGCCTTTGGAAGAGATGTTCCCGGTAGGCTGTAAGAGCACTGTGCAGAGCGAGTTGTTTCTTAGCTTCCCAAAGAGCTGGAAGCAAGATGCTGTGGGGCCCAACTCGCCCTTTGGAAAGAAGCCTGCACGTTGTGCCTTTCAGCTCTAGGGCAAAGTAGCACACCCAGAGCAGAAGTCCTACTTCAGCCAGATCAGGCCTGCAAAGAAACTGCGTTTCACAGGCCTTTGGAAGAGATGTTCCCGGTAGGCTGTAAGAGCACTGTGCAGAGCGAGTTGTTTCTTAGCTTCCCAAAGAGCTGGAAGCAAGATGCTGTGGGGCCCAACTCGCCCTTTGGAAAGAAGCCTGCACGTTGTGCCTTTCAGCTCTAGGGCAAAGTAGCACACCCAGAGCAGAAGTCCTACTTCAGCCAGATCAGGCCTGCAAAGAAACTGCGTTTCACAGGCCTTTGGAAGAGATGTTCCCGGTAGGCTGTAAGAGCACTGTGCAGAGCGAGTTGTTTCTTAGCTTCCCAAAGAGCTGGAAGCAAGATGCTGTGGGGCCCAACTCGCCCTTTGGAAAGAAGCCTGCACGTTGTGCCTTTCAGCTCTAGGGCAAAGTAGCACACCCAGAGCAGAAGTCCTACTTCAGCCAGATCAGGCCTGCAAAGAAACTGCGTTTCACAGGCCTTTGGAAGAGATGTTCCCGGTAGGCTGTAAGAGCACTGTGCAGAGCGAGTTGTTTCTTAGCTTCCCAAAGAGCTGGAAGCAAGATGCTGTGGGGCCCAACTCGCCCTTTGGAAAGAAGCCTGCACGTTGTGCCTTTCAGCTCTAGGGCAAAGTAGCACACCCAGAGCAGAAGTCCTACTTCAGCCAGATCAGGCCTGCAAAGAAACTGCGTTTCACAGGCCTTTGGAAGAGATGTTCCCGGTAGGCTGTAAGAGCACTGTGCAGAGCGAGTTGTTTCTTAGCTTCCCAAAGAGCTGGAAGCAAGATGCTGTGGGGCCCAACTCGCCCTTTGGAAAGAAGCCTGCACGTTGTGCCTTTCAGCTCTAGGGCAAAGTAGCACACCCAGAGCAGAAGTCCTACTTCAGCCAGATCAGGCCTGCAAAGAAACTGCGTTTCACAGGCCTTTGGAAGAGATGTTCCCGGTAGGCTGTAAGAGCACTGTGCAGAGCGAGTTGTTTCTTAGCTTCCCAAAGAGCTGGAAGCAAGATGCTGTGGGGCCCAACTCGCCCTTTGGAAAGAAGCCTGCACGTTGTGCCTTTCAGCTCTAGGGCAAAGTAGCACACCCAGAGCAGAAGTCCTACTTCAGCCAGATCAGGCCTGCAAAGAAACTGCGTTTCACAGGCCTTTGGAAGAGATGTTCCCGGTAGGCTGTAAGAGCACTGTGCAGAGCGAGTTGTTTCTTAGCTTCCCAAAGAGCTGGAAGCAAGATGCTGTGGGGCCCAACTCGCCCTTTGGAAAGAAGCCTGCACGTTGTGCCTTTCAGCTCTAGGGCAAAGTAGCACACCCAGAGCAGAAGTCCTACTTCAGCCAGATCAGGCCTGCAAAGAAACTGCGTTTCACAGGCCTTTGGAAGAGATGTTCCCGGTAGGCTGTAAGAGCACTGTGCAGAGCGAGTTGTTTCTTAGCTTCCCAAAGAGCTGGAAGCAAGATGCTGTGGGGCCCAACTCGCCCTTTGGAAAGAAGCCTGCACGTTGTGCCTTTCAGCTCTAGGGCAAAGTAGCACACCCAGAGCAGAAGTCCTACTTCAGCCAGATCAGGCCTGCAAAGAAACTGCGTTTCACAGGCCTTTGGAAGAGATGTTCCCGGTAGGCTGTAAGAGCACTGTGCAGAGCGAGTTGTTTCTTAGCTTCCCAAAGAGCTGGAAGCAAGATGCTGTGGGGCCCAACTCGCCCTTTGGAAAGAAGCCTGCACGTTGTGCCTTTCAGCTCTAGGGCAAAGTAGCACACCCAGAGCAGAAGTCCTACTTCAGCCAGATCAGGCCTGCAAAGAAACTGCGTTTCACAGGCCTTTGGAAGAGATGTTCCCGGTAGGCTGTAAGAGCACTGTGCAGAGCGAGTTGTTTCTTACCTTCCCAAAGAGCTGGAAGCAAGATGCTGTGGGGCCCAACTCGCCCTTTGGAAAGAAGCCTGCACGTTGTGCCTTTCAGCTCTAGGGCAAAGTAGCACACCCAGAGCAGAAGTCCTACTTCAGCCAGATCAGGCCTGCAAAGAAACTGCGTTTCACAGGCCTTTGGAAGAGATGTTCCCGGTAGGCTGTAAGAGCACTGTGCAGAGCGAGTTGTTTCTTAGCTTCCCAAAGAGCTGGAAGCAAGATGCTGTGGGGCCCAACTCGCCCTTTGGAAAGAAGCCTGCACGTTGTGCCTTTCAGCTCTAGGGCAAAGTAGCACACCCAGAGCAGAAGTCCTACTTCAGCCAGATCAGGCCTGCAAAGAAACTGCGTTTCACAGGCCTTTGGAAGAGATGTTCCCCGTAGGCTGTAAGAGCACTGTGCAGAGCGAGTTGTTTCTTAGCTTCCCAAAGAGCTGGAAGCAAGATGCTGTGGGGCCCAACTCGCCCTTTGGAAAGAAGCCTGCACGTTGTGCCTTTCAGCTCTAGGGCAAAGTAGCACACCCAGAGCAGAAGTCCTACTTCAGCCAGATCAGGCCTGCAAAGAAACTGCGTTTCACAGGCCTTTGGAAGAGATGTTCCCGGTAGGCTGTAAGAGCACTGTGCAGAGCGAGTTGTTTCTTAGCTTCCCAAAGAGCTGGAAGCAAGATGCTGTGGGGCCCAACACGCCCTTTGGAAAGAAGCCTGCACGTTGTGCCTTTCAGCTCTAGGGCAAAGTAGCACACCCAGAGCAGAAGTCCTAATTCAGCCAGATCAGGCCTGCAAAGAAACTGCGTTTCACAGGCCTTTGGAAGAGATGTTCCCGGTAGGCTGTAAGAGCACTGTGCAGAGCGAGTTGTTTCTTAGCTTCCCAAAGAGCTGGAAGCAAGATGCTGTGGGGCCCAACTCGCCCTTTGGAAAGAAGCCTGCACGTTGTGCCTTTCAGCTCTAGGGCAAAGTAGCACACCCAGAGCAGAAGTCCTACTTCAGCCAGATCAGGCCTGCAAAGAAACTGCGTTTCACAGGCCTTTGGAAGAGATGTTCCCACTAGGCTGTAAGAGCACTGTGCAGAGCGAGTTGTTTCTTAGCTTCCCAAAGAGCTGGAAGCAAGATGCTGTGGGGCCCAACTCGCCCTTTGGAAAGAAGCCTGCACGTTGTGCCATTCAGCTCTAGGGCAAAGTAGCACACCCAGAGCAGAAGTCCTACTTCAGCCAGATCAGGCCTGCAAAGAAACTGCGTTTCACAGGCCTTTGGAAGAGATGTTCCCGGTAGGCTGTAAGAGCACTGTGCAGAGCGAGTTGTTTCTTAGCTTCCCAAAGAGCTGGAAGCAAGATGCTGTGGGGCCCAACTCACCCTTTGGAAAGAAGCCTGCACGTTGTGCCTTTCAGCTCTAGGGCAAAGTAGCACACCCAGAGCAGAAGTCCTACTTCAGCCAGATCAGGCCTGCAAAGAAACTGCGTTTCACAGGCCTTTGGAAGAGATGTTCCCGGTAGGCTGTAAGAGCACTGTGCAGAGCGAGTTGTTTCTTAGCTTCCCAAAGAGCTGGAAGCAAGATGCTGTGGGGCCCAACTCGCCCTTTGGAAAGAAGCCTGCACGTTGTGCCATTCAGCTCTAGGGCAAAGTAGCACACCCAGAGCAGAAGTCCTACTTCAGCCAGATCAGGCCTGCAAAGAAACTGCGTTTCACAGGCCTTTGGAAGAGATGTTCCCGGTAGGCTGTAAGAGCACTGTGCAGAGCGAGTTGTTTCTTAGCTTCCCAAAGAGCTGGAAGCAAGATGCTGTGGGGCCCAACTCGCCCTTTGGAAAGAAGCCTGCACGTTGTGCCTTTCAGCTCTAGGGCAAAGTAGCACACCCAGAGCAGAAGTCCTACTTCAGCCAGATCAGGCCTGCAAAGAAACTGCGTTTCACAGGCCTTTGGAAGAGATGTTCCCGGTAGGCTGTAAGAGCACTGTGCAGAGCGAGTTGTTTCTTAGCTTCCCAAAGAGCTGGAAGCAAGATGCTGTGGGGCCCAACTCGCCCTTTGGAAAGAAGCCTGCACGTTGTGCCTTTCAGCTCTAGGGCAAAGTAGCACACCCAGAGCAGAAGTCCTACTTCAGCCAGATCAGGCCTGCAAAGAAACTGCGTTTCACAGGCCTTTGGAAGAGATGTTCCCGGTAGGCTGTAAGAGCACTGTGCAGAGCGAGTTGTTTCTTAGCTTCCCAAAGAGCTGGAAGCAAGATGCTGTGGGGCCCAACTCGCCCTTTGGAAAGAAGCCTGCACGTTGTGCCTTTCAGCTCTAGGGCAAAGTAGCACACCCAGAGCAGAAGTCCTACTTCAGCCAGATCAGGCCTGCAAAGAAACTGCGTTTCACAGGCCTTTGGAAGAGATGTTCCCACTAGGCTGTAAGAGCACTGTGCAGAGCGAGTTGTTTCTTAGCTTCCCAAAGAGCTGGAAGCAAGATGCTGTGGGGCCCAACACGCCCTTTGGAAAGAAGCCTGCACGTTGTGCCTTTCAGCTCTAGGGCAAAGTAGCACACCCAGAGCAGAAGTCCTACTTCAGCCAGATCAGGCCTGCAAAGAAACTGCGTTTCACAGGCCTTTGGAAGAGATGTTCCCGGTAGGCTGTAAGAGCACTGTGCAGAGCGAGTTGTTTCTTAGCTTCCCAAAGAGCTGGAAGCAAGATGCTGTGGGGCCCAACTCGCCCTTTGGAAAGAAGCCTGCACGTTGTGCCTTTCAGCTCTAGGGCAAAGTAGCACACCCAGAGCAGAAGTCCTACTTCAGCCAGATCAGGCCTGCAAAGAAACTGCGTTTCACAGGCCTTTGGAAGAGATGTTCCCACTAGGCTGTAAGAGCACTGTGCAGAGCGAGTTGTTTCTTAGCTTCCCAAAGAGCTGGAAGCAAGATGCTGTGGGGCCCAACTCGCCCTTTGGAAAGAAGCCTGCACGTTGTGCCTTTCAGCTCTAGGGCAAAGTAGCACACCCAGAGCAGAAGTCCTACTTCAGCCAGATCAGGCCTGCAAAGAAACTGCGTTTCACAGGCCTTTGGAAGAGATGTTCCCGGTAGGCTGTAAGAGCACTGTGCAGAGCGAGTTGTTTCTTAGCTTCCCAAAGAGCTGGAAGCAAGATGCTGTGGGGCCCAACTCGCCCTTTGGAAAGAAGCCTGCACGTTGTGCCTTTCAGCTCTAGGGCAAAGTAGCACACCCAGAGCAGAAGTCCTACTTCAGCCAGATCAGGCCTGCAAAGAAACTGCGTTTCACAGGCCTTTGGAAGAGATGTTCCCGGTAGGCTGTAAGAGCACTGTGCAGAGCGAGTTGTTTCTTAGCTTCCCAAAGAGCTGGAAGCAAGATGCTGTGGGGCCCAACTCGCCCTTTGGAAAGAAGCCTGCACGTTGTGCCTTTCAGCTCTAGGGCAAAGTAGCACACCCAGAGCAGAAGTCCTACTTCAGCCAGATCAGGCCTGCAAAGAAACTGCGTTTCACAGGCCTTTGGAAGAGATGTTCCCGGTAGGCTGTAAGAGCACTGTGCAGAGCGAGTTGTTTCTTAGCTTCCCAAAGAGCTGGAAGCAAGATGCTGTGGGGCCCAACTCGCCCTTTGGAAAGAAGCCTGCACGTTGTGCCTTTCAGCTCTAGGGCAAAGTAGCACACCCAGAGCAGAAGTCCTACTTCAGCCAGATCAGGCCTGCAAAGAAACTGCGTTTCACAGGCCTTTGGAAGAGATGTTCCCGGTAGGCTGTAAGAGCACTGTGCAGAGCGAGTTGTTTCTTAGCTTCCCAAAGAGCTGGAAGCAAGATGCTGTGGGGCCCAACTCGCCCTTTGGAAAGAAGCCTGCACGTTGTGCCTTTCAGCTCTAGGGCAAAGTAGCACACCCAGAGCAGAAGTCCTACTTCAGCCAGATCAGGCCTGCAAAGAAACTGCGTTTCACAGGCCTTTGGAAGAGATGTTCCCGGTAGGCTGTAAGAGCACTGTGCAGAGCGAGTTGTTTCTTAGCTTCCCAAAGAGCTGGAAGCAAGATGCTGTGGGGCCCAACTCGCCCTTTGGAAAGAAGCCTGCACGTTGTGCCTTTCAGCTCTAGGGCAAAGTAGCACACCCAGAGCAGAAGTCCTACTTCAGCCAGATCAGGCCTGCAAAGAAACTGCGTTTCACAGGCCTTTGGAAGAGATGTTCCCGGTAGGCTGTAAGAGCACTGTGCAGAGCGAGTTGTTTCTTAGCTTCCCAAAGAGCTGGAAGCAAGATGCTGTGGGGCCCAACTCGCCCTTTGGAAAGAAGCCTGCACGTTGTGCCTTTCAGCTCTAGGGCAAAGTAGCACACCCAGAGCAGAAGTCCTACTTCAGCCAGATCAGGCCTGCAAAGAAACTGCGTTTCACAGGCCTTTGGAAGAGATGTTCCCACTAGGCTGTAAGAGCACTGTGCAGAGCGAGTTGTTTCTTAGCTTCCCAAAGAGCTGGAAGCAAGATGCTGTGGGGCCCAACTCGCCCTTTGGAAAGAAGCCTGCACGTTGTGCCTTTCAGCTCTAGGGCAAAGTAGCACACCCAGAGCAGAAGTCCTACTTCAGCCAGATCAGGCCTGCAAAGAAACTGCGTTTCACAGGCCTTTGGAAGAGATGTTCCCGGTAGGCTGTAAGAGCACTGTGCAGAGCGAGTTGTTTCTTAGCTTCCCAAAGAGCTGGAAGCAAGATGCTGTGGGGCCCAACTCGCCCTTTGGAAAGAAGCCTGCACGTTGTGCCTTTCAGCTCTAGGGCAAAGTAGCACACCCAGAGCAGAAGTCCTACTTCAGCCAGATCAGGCCTGCAAAGAAACTGCGTTTCACAGGCCTTTGGAAGAGATGTTCCCGGTAGGCTGTAAGAGCACTGTGCAGAGCGAGTTGTTTCTTAGCTTCCCAAAGAGCTGGAAGCAAGATGCTGTGGGGCCCAACTCGCCCTTTGGAAAGAAGCCTGCACGTTGTGCCTTTCAGCTCTAGGGCAAAGTAGCACACCCAGAGCAGAAGTCCTACTTCAGCCAGATCAGGCCTGCAAAGAAACTGCGTTTCACAGGCCTTTGGAAGAGATGTTCCCGGTAGGCTGTAAGAGCACTGTGCAGAGCGAGTTGTTTCTTAGCTTCCCAAAGAGCTGGAAGCAAGATGCTGTGGGGCCCAACTCGCCCTTTGGAAAGAAGCCTGCACGTTGTGCCTTTCAGCTCTAGGGCAAAGTAGCACACCCAGAGCAGAAGTCCTACTTCAGCCAGATCAGGCCTGCAAAGAAACTGCGTTTCACAGGCCTTTGGAAGAGATGTTCCCGGTAGGCTGTAAGAGCACTGTGCAGAGCGAGTTGTTTCTTAGCTTCCCAAAGAGCTGGAAGCAAGATGCTGTGGGGCCCAACTCGCCCTTTGGAAAGAAGCCTGCACGTTGTGCCTTTCAGCTCTAGGGCAAAGTAGCACACCCAGAGCAGAAGTCCTACTTCAGCCAGATCAGGCCTGCAAAGAAACTGCGTTTCACAGGCCTTTGGAAGAGATGTTCCCGGTAGGCTGTAAGAGCACTGTGCAGAGCGAGTTGTTTCTTAGCTTCCCAAAGAGCTGGAAGCAAGATGCTGTGGGGCCCAACTCGCCCTTTGGAAAGAAGCCTGCACGTTGTGCCTTTCAGCTCTAGGGCAAAGTAGCACACCCAGAGCAGAAGTCCTACTTCAGCCAGATCAGGCCTGCAAAGAAACTGCGTTTCACAGGCCTTTGGAAGAGATGTTCCCGGTAGGCTGTAAGAGCACTGTGCAGAGCGAGTTGTTTCTTAGCTTCCCAAAGAGCTGGAAGCAAGATGCTGTGGGGCCCAACTCGCCCTTTGGAAAGAAGCCTGCACGTTGTGCCTTTCAGCTCTAGGGCAAAGTAGCACACCCAGAGCAGAAGTCCTACTTCAGCCAGATCAGGCCTGCAAAGAAACTGCGTTTCACAGGCCTTTGGAAGAGATGTTCCCACTAGGCTGTAAGAGCACTGTGCAGAGCGAGTTGTTTCTTAGCTTCCCAAAGAGCTGGAAGCAAGATGCTGTGGGGCCCAACTCGCCCTTTGGAAAGAAGCCTGCACGTTGTGCCATTCAGCTCTAGGGCAAAGTAGCACACCCAGAGCAGAAGTCCTACTTCAGCCAGATCAGGCCTGCAAAGAAACTGCGTTTCACAGGCCTTTGGAAGAGATGTTCCCGGTAGGCTGTAAGAGCACTGTGCAGAGCGAGTTGTTTCTTAGCTTCCCAAAGAGCTGGAAGCAAGATGCTGTGGGGCCCAACTCACCCTTTGGAAAGAAGCCTGCACGTTGTGCCTTTCAGCTCTAGGGCAAAGTAGCACACCCAGAGCAGAAGTCCTACTTCAGCCAGATCAGGCCTGCAAAGAAACTGCGTTTCACAGGCCTTTGGAAGACATGTTCCCGGTAGGCTGTAAGAGCACTGTGCAGAGCGAGTTGTTTCTTAGCTTCCCAAAGAGCTGGAAGCAAGATGCTGTGGGGCCCAACTCGCCCTTTGGAAAGAAGCCTGCACGTTGTGCCTTTCAGCTCTAGGGCAAAGTAGCACACCCAGAGCAGAAGTCCTACTTCAGCCAGATCAGGCCTGCAAAGAAACTGCGTTTCACAGGCCTTTGGAAGAGATGTTCCCGGTAGGCTGTAAGAGCACTGTGCAGAGCGAGTTGTTTCTTAGCTTCCCAAAGAGCTGGAAGCAAGATGCTGTGGGGCCCAACTCGCCCTTTGGAAAGAAGCCTGCACGTTGTGCCTTTCAGCTCTAGGGCAAAGTAGCACACCCAGAGCAGAAGTCCTACTTCAGCCAGATCAGGCCTGCAAAGAAACTGCGTTTCACAGGCCTTTGGAAGAGATGTTCCCACTAGGCTGTAAGAGCACTGTGCAGAGCGAGTTGTTTCTTAGCTTCCCAAAGAGCTGGAAGCAAGATGCTGTGGGGCCCAACTCGCCCTTTGGAAAGAAGCCTGCACGTTGTGCCTTTCAGCTCTAGGGCAAAGTAGCACACCCAGAGCAGTAGTGCTACTTCAGCCAGATCAGGCCTGCAAAGAAACTGCGTTTCACAGGCCTTTGGAAGAGATGTTCCCACTAGGCTGTAAGAGCACTGTGCAGAGCGAGTTGTTTCTTAGCTTCCCAAAGAGCTGGAAGCAAGATGCTGTGGGGCCCAACTCGCCCTTTGGAAAGAAGCCTGCACGTTGTGCCTTTCAGCTCTAGGGCAAAGTAGCACACCCAGAGCAGAAGTCCTACTTCAGCCAGATCAGGCCTGCAAAGAAACTGCGTTTCACAGGCCTTTGGAAGAGATGTTCCCGGTAGGCTGTAAGAGCACTGTGCAGAGCGAGTTGTTTCTTAGCTTCCCAAAGAGCTGGAAGCAAGATGCTGTGGGGCCCAACTCGCCCTTTGGAAAGAAGCCTGCATGTTGTGCCTTTCAGCTCTAGGGCAAAGTAGCACACCCAGAGCAGAAGTCCTACTTCAGCCAGATCAGGCCTGCAAAGAAACTGCGTTTCACAGGCCTTTGGAAGAGATGTTCCCGGTAGGCAGTAAGAGCACTGTGCAGAGCGAGTTGTTTCTTAGCTTCCCAAAGAGCTGGAAGCAAGATGCTGTGGGGCCCAACTCGCCCTTTGGAAAGAAGCCAGCACGCTGTGCCTTTCAGCTCTAGGGCAAAGTAGCACACCCAGAGCAGAAGTCCTACTTCAGCCAGATCAGGCCTGCAAAGAAACTGCGTTTCACAGGCCTTTGGAAGACATGTTCCCGGTAGGCTGTAAGAGCACTGTGCAGAGCGAGTTGTTTCTTAGCTTCCCAAAGAGCTGGAAGCAAGATGCTGTGGGGCCCAACTCGCCCTTTGGAAAGAAGCCTGCACGTTGTGCCTTTCAGCTCTAGGGCAAAGTAGCACACCCAGAGCAGAAGTCCTACTTCAGCCAGATCAGGCCTGCAAAGAAACTGCGTTTCACAGGCCTTTGGAAGAGATGTTCCCGGTAGGCTGTAAGAGCACTGTGCAGAGCGAGTTGTTTCTTAGCTTCCCAAAGAGCTGGAAGCAAGATGCTGTGGGGCCCAACTCGCCCTTTGGAAAGAAGCCTGCACGTTGTGCCTTTCAGCTCTAGGGCAAAGTAGCACACCCAGAGCAGTACTGCTACTTCAGCCAGATCAGGCCTGCAAAGAAACTGCGTTTCACAGGCCTTTGGAAGAGATGTTCCCGGTAGGCTGTAAGAGCACTGTGCAGAGCGAGTTGTTTCTTAGCTTCCCAAAGAGCTGGAAGCAAGATGCTGTGGGGCCCAACTCACCCTTTGGAAAGAAGCCTGCACGTTGTGCCTTTCAGCTCTAGGGCAAAGTAGCACACCCAGAGCAGAAGTCCTACTTCAGCCAGATCAGGCCTGCAAAGAAACTGCGTTTCACAGGCCTTTGGAAGAGATGTTCCCGGTAGGCTGTAAGAGCACTGTGCAGAGCGAGTTGTTTCTTAGCTTCCCAAAGAGCTGGAAGCAAGATGCTGTGGGGCCCAACTCGCCCTTTGGAAAGAAGCCTGCACGTTGTGCCTTTCAGCTCTAGGGCAAAGTAGCACACCCAGAGCAGTACTGCTACTTCAGCCAGATCAGGCCTGCAAAGAAACTGCGTTTCACAGGCCTTTGGAAGAGATGTTCCCGGTAGGCTGTAAGAGCACTGTGCAGAGCGAGTTGTTTCTTAGCTTCCCAAAGAGCTGGAAGCAAGATGCTGTGGGGCCCAACTCACCCTTTGGAAAGAAGCCTGCACGTTGTGCCTTTCAGCTCTAGGGCAAAGTAGCACACCCAGAGCAGAAGTCCTACTTCAGCCAGATCAGGCCTGCAAAGAAACTGCGTTTCACAGGCCTTTGGAAGAGATGTTCCCGGTAGGCTGTAAGAGCACTGTGCAGAGCGAGTTGTTTCTTAGCTTCCCAAAGAGCTGGAAGCAAGATGCTGTGGGGCCCAACTCGCCCTTTGGAAAGAAGCCTGCACGTTGTGCCTTTCAGCTCTAGGGCAAAGTAGCACACCCAGAGCAGAAGTCCTACTTCAGCCAGATCAGGCCTGCAAAGAAACTGCGTTTCACAGGCCTTTGGAAGAGATGTTCCCGGTAGGCTGTAAGAGCACTGTGCAGAGCGAGTTGTTTCTTAGCTTCCCAAAGAGCTGGAAGCAAGATGCTGTGGGGCCCAACTCGCCCTTTGGAAAGAAGCCTGCACGTTGTGCCTTTCAGCTCTAGGGCAAAGTAGCACACCCAGAGCAGAAGTCCTACTTCAGCCAGATCAGGCCTGCAAAGAAACTGCGTTTCACAGGCCTTTGGAAGAGATGTTCCCGGTAGGCTGTAAGAGCACTGTGCAGAGCGAGTTGTTTCTTAGCTTCCCAAAGAGCTGGAAGCAAGATGCTGTGGGGCCCAACTCGCCCTTTGGAAAGAAGCCTGCACGTTGTGCCTTTCAGCTCTAGGGCAAAGTAGCACACCCAGAGCAGAAGTCCTACTTCAGCCAGATCAGGCCTGCAAAGAAACTGCGTTTCACAGGCCTTTGGAAGAGATGTTCCCGGTAGGCTGTAAGAGCACTGTGCAGAGCGAGTTGTTTCTTAGCTTCCCAAAGAGCTGGAAGCAAGATGCTGTGGGGCCCAACTCGCCCTTTGGAAAGAAGCCTGCACGTTGTGCCTTTCAGCTCTAGGGCAAAGTAGCACACCCAGAGCAGAAGTCCTACTTCAGCCAGATCAGGCCTGCAAAGAAACTGCGTTTCACAGGCCTTTGGAAGAGATGTTCCCGGTAGGCTGTAAGAGCACTGTGCAGAGCGAGTTGTTTCTTAGCTTCCCAAAGAGCTGGAAGCAAGATGCTGTGGGGCCCAACTCGCCCTTTGGAAAGAAGCCTGCACGTTGTGCCTTTCAGCTCTAGGGCAAAGTAGCACACCCAGAGCAGAAGTCCTACTTCAGCCAGATCAGGCCTGCAAAGAAACTGCGTTTCACAGGCCTTTGGAAGAGATGTTCCCGGTAGGCTGTAAGAGCACTGTGCAGAGCGAGTTGTTTCTTAGCTTCCCAAAGAGCTGGAAGCAAGATGCTGTGGGGCCCAACTCGCCCTTTGGAAAGAAGCCTGCACGTTGTGCCTTTCAGCTCTAGGGCAAAGTAGCACACCCAGAGCAGAAGTCCTACTTCAGCCAGATCAGGCCTGCAAAGAAACTGCGTTTCACAGGCCTTTGGAAGAGATGTTCCCACTAGGCTGTAAGAGCACTGTGCAGAGCGAGTTGTTTCTTAGCTTCCCAAAGAGCTGGAAGCAAGATGCTGTGGGGCCCAACTCGCCCTTTGGAAAGAAGCCTGCACGTTGTGCCTTTCAGCTCTAGGGCAAAGTAGCACACCCAGAGCAGAAGTCCTACTTCAGCCAGATCAGGCCTGCAAAGAAACTGCGTTTCACAGGCCTTTGGAAGAGATGTTCCCACTAGGCTGTAAGAGCACTGTGCAGAGCGAGTTGTTTCTTAGCTTCCCAAAGAGCTGGAAGCAAGATGCTGTGGGGCCCAACTCGCCCTTTGGAAAGAAGCCTGCACGTTGTGCCTTTCAGCTCTAGGGCAAAGTAGCACACCCAGAGCAGAAGTCCTACTTCAGCCAGATCAGGCCTGCAAAGAAACTGCGTTTCACAGGCCTTTGGAAGAGATGTTCCCGGTAGGCTGTAAGAGCACTGTGCAGAGCGAGTTGTTTCTTAGCTTCCCAAAGAGCTGGAAGCAAGATGCTGTGGGGCCCAACTCGCCCTTTGGAAAGAAGCCTGCACGTTGTGCCTTTCAGCTCTAGGGCAAAGTAGCACACCCAGAGCAGAAGTCCTACTTCAGCCAGATCAGGCCTGCAAAGAAACTGCGTTTCACAGGCCTTTGGAAGAGATGTTCCCGGTAGGCTGTAAGAGCACTGTGCAGAGCGAGTTGTTTCTTAGCTTCCCAAAGAGCTGGAAGCAAGATGCTGTGGGGCCCAACTCGCCCTTTGGAAAGAAGCCTGCACGCTGTGCCTTTCAGCTCTAGGGCAAAGTAGCACACCCAGAGCAGAAGTCCTACTTCAGCCAGATCAGGCCTGCAAAGAAACTGCGTTTCACAGGCCTTTGGAAGAGATGTTCCCGGTAGGCTGTAAGAGCACTGTGCAGAGCGAGTTGTTTCTTAGCTTCCCAAAGAGCTGGAAGCAAGATGCTGTGGGGCCCAACTCGCCCTTTGGAAAGAAGCCTGCACGTTGTGCCTTTCAGCTCTAGGGCAAAGTAGCACACCCAGAGCAGAAGTCCTACTTCAGCCAGATCAGGCCTGCAAAGAAACTGCGTTTCACAGGCCTTTGGAAGAGATGTTCCCGGTAGGCTGTAAGAGCACTGTGCAGAGCGAGTTGTTTCTTAGCTTCCCAAAGAGCTGGAAGCAAGATGCTGTGGGGCCCAACTCGCCCTTTGGAAAGAAGCCTGCACGTTGTGCCTTTCAGCTCTAGGGCAAAGTAGCACACCCAGAGCAGAAGTCCTACTTCAGCCAGATCAGGCCTGCAAAGAAACTGCGTTTCACAGGCCTTTGGAAGAGATGTTCCCGGTAGGCTGTAAGAGCACTGTGCAGAGCGAGTTGTTTCTTAGCTTCCCAAAGAGCTGGAAGCAAGATGCTGTGGGGCCCAACTCGCCCTTTGGAAAGAAGCCTGCACGTTGTGCCTTTCAGCTCTAGGGCAAAGTAGCACACCCAGAGCAGAAGTCCTACTTCAGCCAGATCAGGCCTGCAAAGAAACTGCGTTTCACAGGCCTTTGGAAGAGATGTTCCCGGTAGGCTGTAAGAGCACTGTGCAGAGCGAGTTGTTTCTTAGCTTCCCAAAGAGCTGGAAGCAAGATGCTGTGGGGCCCAACTCGCCCTTTGGAAAGAAGCCTGCACGTTGTGCCTTTCAGCTCTAGGGCAAAGTAGCACACCCAGAGCAGAAGTCCTACTTCAGCCAGATCAGGCCTGCAAAGAAACTGCGTTTCACAGGCCTTTGGAAGAGATGTTCCCGGTAGGCTGTAAGAGCACTGTGCAGAGCGAGTTGTTTCTTAGCTTCCCAAAGAGCTGGAAGCAAGATGCTGTGGGGCCCAACTCGCCCTTTGGAAAGAAGCCTGCACGTTGTGCCTTTCAGCTCTAGGGCAAAGTAGCACACCCAGAGCAGAAGTCCTACTTCAGCCAGATCAGGCCTGCAAAGAAACTGCGTTTCACAGGCCTTTGGAAGAGATGTTCCCGGTAGGCTGTAAGAGCACTGTGCAGAGCGAGTTGTTTCTTAGCTTCCCAAAGAGCTGGAAGCAAGATGCTGTGGGGCCCAACTCGCCCTTTGGAAAGAAGCCTGCACGTTGTGCCTTTCAGCTCTAGGGCAAAGTAGCACACCCAGAGCAGAAGTCCTACTTCAGCCAGATCAGGCCTGCAAAGAAACTGCGTTTCACAGGCCTTTGGAAGAGATGTTCCCGGTAGGCTGTAAGAGCACTGTGCAGAGCGAGTTGTTTCTTAGCTTCCCAAAGAGCTGGAAGCAAGATGCTGTGGGGCCCAACACGCCCTTTGGAAAGAAGCCTGCACGTTGTGCCTTTCAGCTCTAGGGCAAAGTAGCACACCCAGAGCAGAAGTCCTAATTCAGCCAGATCAGGCCTGCAAAGAAACTGCGTTTCACAGGCCTTTGGAAGAGATGTTCCCGGTAGGCTGTAAGAGCACTGTGCAGAGCGAGTTGTTTCTTAGCTTCCCAAAGAGCTGGAAGCAAGATGCTGTGGGGCCCAACTCGCCCTTTGGAAAGAAGCCTGCACGTTGTGCCTTTCAGCTCTAGGGCAAAGTAGCACACCCAGAGCAGAAGTCCTACTTCAGCCAGATCAGGCCTGCAAAGAAACTGCGTTTCACAGGCCTTTGGAAGAGATGTTCCCACTAGGCTGTAAGAGCACTGTGCAGAGCGAGTTGTTTCTTAGCTTCCCAAAGAGCTGGAAGCAAGATGCTGTGGGGCCCAACTCGCCCTTTGGAAAGAAGCCTGCACGTTGTGCCATTCAGCTCTAGGGCAAAGTAGCACACCCAGAGCAGAAGTCCTACTTCAGCCAGATCAGGCCTGCAAAGAAACTGCGTTTCACAGGCCTTTGGAAGAGATGTTCCCGGTAGGCTGTAAGAGCACTGTGCAGAGCGAGTTGTTTCTTAGCTTCCCAAAGAGCTGGAAGCAAGATGCTGTGGGGCCCAACTCACCCTTTGGAAAGAAGCCTGCACGTTGTGCCTTTCAGCTCTAGGGCAAAGTAGCACACCCAGAGCAGAAGTCCTACTTCAGCCAGATCAGGCCTGCAAAGAAACTGCGTTTCACAGGCCTTTGGAAGACATGTTCCCGGTAGGCTGTAAGAGCACTGTGCAGAGCGAGTTGTTTCTTAGCTTCCCAAAGAGCTGGAAGCAAGATGCTGTGGGGCCCAACTCGCCCTTTGGAAAGAAGCCTGCACGTTGTGCCTTTCAGCTCTAGGGCAAAGTAGCACACCCAGAGCAGAAGTCCTACTTCAGCCAGATCAGGCCTGCAAAGAAACTGCGTTTCACAGGCCTTTGGAAGAGATGTTCCCGGTAGGCTGTAAGAGCACTGTGCAGAGCGAGTTGTTTCTTAGCTTCCCAAAGAGCTGGAAGCAAGATGCTGTGGGGCCCAACTCGCCCTTTGGAAAGAAGCCTGCACGTTGTGCCTTTCAGCTCTAGGGCAAAGTAGCACACCCAGAGCAGAAGTCCTACTTCAGCCAGATCAGGCCTGCAAAGAAACTGCGTTTCACAGGCCTTTGGAAGAGATGTTCCCGGTAGGCTGTAAGAGCACTGTGCAGAGCGAGTTGTTTCTTAGCTTCCCAAAGAGCTGGAAGCAAGATGCTGTGGGGCCCAACTCGCCCTTTGGAAAGAAGCCTGCACGTTGTGCCTTTCAGCTCTAGGGCAAAGTAGCACACCCAGAGCAGAAGTCCTACTTCAGCCAGATCAGGCCTGCAAAGAAACTGCGTTTCACAGGCCTTTGGAAGAGATGTTCCCGGTAGGCTGTAAGAGCACTGTGCAGAGCGAGTTGTTTCTTAGCTTCCCAAAGAGCTGGAAGCAAGATGCTGTGGGGCCCAACTCGCCCTTTGGAAAGAAGCCTGCACGTTGTGCCTTTCAGCTCTAGGGCAAAGTAGCACACCCAGAGCAGAAGTCCTACTTCAGCCAGATCAGGCCTGCAAAGAAACTGCGTTTCACAGGCCTTTGGAAGAGATGTTCCCACTAGGCTGTAAGAGCACTGTGCAGAGCGAGTTGTTTCTTAGCTTCCCAAAGAGCTGGAAGCAAGATGCTGTGGGGCCCAACACGCCCTTTGGAAAGAAGCCTGCACGTTGTGCCTTTCAGCTCTAGGGCAAAGTAGCACACCCAGAGCAGAAGTCCTACTTCAGCCAGATCAGGCCTGCAAAGAAACTGCGTTTCACAGGCCTTTGGAAGAGATGTTCCCGGTAGGCTGTAAGAGCACTGTGCAGAGCGAGTTGTTTCTTAGCTTCCCAAAGAGCTGGAAGCAAGATGCTGTGGGGCCCAACTCGCCCTTTGGAAAGAAGCCTGCACGTTGTGCCTTTCAGCTCTAGGGCAAAGTAGCACACCCAGAGCAGAAGTCCTACTTCAGCCAGATCAGGCCTGCAAAGAAACTGCGTTTCACAGGCCTTTGGAAGAGATGTTCCCACTAGGCTGTAAGAGCACTGTGCAGAGCGAGTTGTTTCT
Source organism: Equus caballus (assembly GCF_041296265.1). Taxonomy (NCBI): domain Eukaryota; kingdom Metazoa; phylum Chordata; class Mammalia; order Perissodactyla; family Equidae; genus Equus; species Equus caballus. The sequence continues at coordinate 825,817 of NC_091706.1, read as the reverse complement.
TAGCTTCCCAAAGAGCTGGAAGCAAGATGCTGTGGGGCCCAACTCGCCCTTTGGAAAGAAGCCTGCACGTTGTGCCTTTCAGCTCTAGGGCAAAGTAGCACACCCAGAGCAGAAGTCCTACTTCAGCCAGATCAGGCCTGCAAAGAAACTGCGTTTCACAGGCCTTTGGAAGAGATGTTCCCGGTAGGCTGTAAGAGCACTGTGCAGAGCGAGTTGTTTCTTAGCTTCCCAAAGAGCTGGAAGCAAGATGCTGTGGGGCCCAACTCGCCCTTTGGAAAGAAGCCTGCACGTTGTGCCTTTCAGCTCTAGGGCAAAGTAGCACACCCAGAGCAGAAGTCCTACTTCAGCCAGATCAGGCCTGCAAAGAAACTGCGTTTCACAGGCCTTTGGAAGAGATGTTCCCGGTAGGCTGTAAGAGCACTGTGCAGAGCGAGTTGTTTCTTAGCTTCCCAAAGAGCTGGAAGCAAGATGCTGTGGGGCCCAACTCGCCCTTTGGAAAGAAGCCTGCACGTTGTGCCTTTCAGCTCTAGGGCAAAGTAGCACACCCAGAGCAGAAGTCCTACTTCAGCCAGATCAGGCCTGCAAAGAAACTGCGTTTCACAGGCCTTTGGAAGAGATGTTCCCGGTAGGCTGTAAGAGCACTGTGCAGAGCGAGTTGTTTCTTAGCTTCCCAAAGAGCTGGAAGCAAGATGCTGTGGGGCCCAACTCGCCCTTTGGAAAGAAGCCTGCACGTTGTGCCTTTCAGCTCTAGGGCAAAGTAGCACACCCAGAGCAGAAGTCCTACTTCAGCCAGATCAGGCCTGCAAAGAAACTGCGTTTCACAGGCCTTTGGAAGAGATGTTCCCACTAGGCTGTAAGAGCACTGTGCAGAGCGAGTTGTTTCTTAGCTTCCCAAAGAGCTGGAAGCAAGATGCTGTGGGGCCCAACTCGCCCTTTGGAAAGAAGCCTGCACGTTGTGCCATTCAGCTCTAGGGCAAAGTAGCACACCCAGAGCAGAAGTCCTACTTCAGCCAGATCAGGCCTGCAAAGAAACTGCGTTTCACAGGCCTTTGGAAGAGATGTTCCCACTAGGCTGTAAGAGCACTGTGCAGAGCGAGTTGTTTCTTAGCTTCCCAAAGAGCTGGAAGCAAGATGCTGTGGGGCCCAACTCACCCTTTGGAAAGAAGCCTGCACGTTGTGCCTTTCAGCTCTAGGGCAAAGTAGCACACCCAGAGCAGAAGTCCTACTTCAGCCAGATCAGGCCTGCAAAGAAACTGCGTTTCACAGGCCTTTGGAAGACATGTTCCCGGTAGGCTGTAAGAGCACTGTGCAGAGCGAGTTGTTTCTTAGCTTCCCAAAGAGCTGGAAGCAAGATGCTGTGGGGCCCAACTCGCCCTTTGGAAAGAAGCCTGCACGTTGTGCCTTTCAGCTCTAGGGCAAAGTAGCACACCCAGAGCAGAAGTCCTACTTCAGCCAGATCAGGCCTGCAAAGAAACTGCGTTTCACAGGCCTTTGGAAGAGATGTTCCCGGTAGGCTGTAAGAGCACTGTGCAGAGCGAGTTGTTTCTTAGCTTCCCAAAGAGCTGGAAGCAAGATGCTGTGGGGCCCAACTCGCCCTTTGGAAAGAAGCCTGCACGTTGTGCCTTTCAGCTCTAGGGCAAAGTAGCACACCCAGAGCAGTAGTGCTACTTCAGCCAGATCAGGCCTGCAAAGAAACTGCGTTTCACAGGCCTTTGGAAGAGATGTTCCCACTAGGCTGTAAGAGCACTGTGCAGAGCGAGTTGTTTCTTAGCTTCCCAAAGAGCTGGAAGCAAGATGCTGTGGGGCCCAACTCGCCCTTTGGAAAGAAGCCTGCACGTTGTGCCTTTCAGCTCTAGGGCAAAGTAGCACACCCAGAGCAGAAGTCCTACTTCAGCCAGATCAGGCCTGCAAAGAAACTGCGTTTCACAGGCCTTTGGAAGAGATGTTCCCGGTAGGCTGTAAGAGCACTGTGCAGAGCGAGTTGTTTCTTAGCTTCCCAAAGAGCTGGAAGCAAGATGCTGTGGGGCCCAACTCGCCCTTTGGAAAGAAGCCTGCATGTTGTGCCTTTCAGCTCTAGGGCAAAGTAGCACACCCAGAGCAGAAGTCCTACTTCAGCCAGATCAGGCCTGCAAAGAAACTGCGTTTCACAGGCCTTTGGAAGAGATGTTCCCGGTAGGCAGTAAGAGCACTGTGCAGAGCAAGTTGTTTCTTAGCTTCCCAAAGAGCTGGAAGCAAGATGCTGTGGGGCCCAACTCGCCGTTTGGAAAGAAGCCAGCACGCTGTGCCTTTCAGCTCTAGGGCAAAGTAGCACACCCAGAGCAGAAGTCCTACTTCAGCCAGATCAGGCCTGCAAAGAAACTGCGTTTCACAGGCCTTTGGAAGACATGTTCCCGGTAGGCTGTAAGAGCACTGTGCAGAGCGAGTTGTTTCTTAGCTTCCCAAAGAGCTGGAAGCAAGATGCTGTGGGGCCCAACTCGCCCTTTGGAAAGAAGCCTGCACGTTGTGCCTTTCAGCTCTAGGGCAAAGTAGCACACCCAGAGCAGAAGTCCTACTTCAGCCAGATCAGGCCTGCAAAGAAACTGCGTTTCACAGGCCTTTGGAAGAGATGTTCCCGGTAGGCTGTAAGAGCACTGTGCAGAGCGAGTTGTTTCTTAGCTTCCCAAAGAGCTGGAAGCAAGATGCTGTGGGGCCCAACTCGCCCTTTGGAAAGAAGCCTGCACGTTGTGCCTTTCAGCTCTAGGGCAAAGTAGCACACCCAGAGCAGAAGTCCTACTTCAGCCAGATCAGGCCTGCAAAGAAACTGCGTTTCACAGGCCTTTGGAAGAGATGTTCCCGGTAGGCTGTAAGAGCACTGTGCAGAGCGAGTTGTTTCTTAGCTTCCCAAAGAGCTGGAAGCAAGATGCTGTGGGGCCCAACTCGCCCTTTGGAAAGAAGCCTGCACGTTGTGCCTTTCAGCTCTAGGGCAAAGTAGCACACCCAGAGCAGAAGTCCTACTTCAGCCAGATCAGGCCTGCAAAGAAACTGCGTTTCACAGGCCTTTGGAAGAGATGTTCCCGGTAGGCTGTAAGAGCACTGTGCAGAGCGAGTTGTTTCTTAGCTTCCCAAAGAGCTGGAAGCAAGATGCTGTGGGGCCCAACTCGCCCTTTGGAAAGAAGCCTGCACGTTGTGCCTTTCAGCTCTAGGGCAAAGTAGCACACCCAGAGCAGAAGTCCTACTTCAGCCAGATCAGGCCTGCAAAGAAACTGCGTTTCACAGGCCTTTGGAAGAGATGTTCCCACTAGGCTGTAAGAGCACTGTGCAGAGCGAGTTGTTTCTTAGCTTCCCAAAGAGCTGGAAGCAAGATGCTGTGGGGCCCAACTCGCCCTTTGGAAAGAAGCCTGCACGTTGTGCCATTCAGCTCTAGGGCAAAGTAGCACACCCAGAGCAGAAGTCCTACTTCAGCCAGATCAGGCCTGCAAAGAAACTGCGTTTCACAGGCCTTTGGAAGAGATGTTCCCACTAGGCTGTAAGAGCACTGTGCAGAGCGAGTTGTTTCTTAGCTTCCCAAAGAGCTGGAAGCAAGATGCTGTGGGGCCCAACTCACCCTTTGGAAAGAAGCCTGCACGTTGTGCCTTTCAGCTCTAGGGCAAAGTAGCACACCCAGAGCAGAAGTCCTACTTCAGCCAGATCAGGCCTGCAAAGAAACTGCGTTTCACAGGCCTTTGGAAGACATGTTCCCGGTAGGCTGTAAGAGCACTGTGCAGAGCGAGTTGTTTCTTAGCTTCCCAAAGAGCTGGAAGCAAGATGCTGTGGGGCCCAACTCGCCCTTTGGAAAGAAGCCTGCACGTTGTGCCTTTCAGCTCTAGGGCAAAGTAGCACACCCAGAGCAGAAGTCCTACTTCAGCCAGATCAGGCCTGCAAAGAAACTGCGTTTCACAGGCCTTTGGAAGAGATGTTCCCGGTAGGCTGTAAGAGCACTGTGCAGAGCGAGTTGTTTCTTAGCTTCCCAAAGAGCTGGAAGCAAGATGCTGTGGGGCCCAACTCGCCCTTTGGAAAGAAGCCTGCACGTTGTGCCTTTCAGCTCTAGGGCAAAGTAGCACACCCAGAGCAGTAGTGCTACTTCAGCCAGATCAGGCCTGCAAAGAAACTGCGTTTCACAGGCCTTTGGAAGAGATGTTCCCACTAGGCTGTAAGAGCACTGTGCAGAGCGAGTTGTTTCTTAGCTTCCCAAAGAGCTGGAAGCAAGATGCTGTGGGGCCCAACTCGCCCTTTGGAAAGAAGCCTGCACGTTGTGCCTTTCAGCTCTAGGGCAAAGTAGCACACCCAGAGCAGAAGTCCTACTTCAGCCAGATCAGGCCTGCAAAGAAACTGCGTTTCACAGGCCTTTGGAAGAGATGTTCCCGGTAGGCTGTAAGAGCACTGTGCAGAGCGAGTTGTTTCTTAGCTTCCCAAAGAGCTGGAAGCAAGATGCTGTGGGGCCCAACTCGCCCTTTGGAAAGAAGCCTGCATGTTGTGCCTTTCAGCTCTAGGGCAAAGTAGCACACCCAGAGCAGAAGTCCTACTTCAGCCAGATCAGGCCTGCAAAGAAACTGCGTTTCACAGGCCTTTGGAAGAGATGTTCCCGGTAGGCAGTAAGAGCACTGTGCAGAGCGAGTTGTTTCTTAGCTTCCCAAAGAGCTGGAAGCAAGATGCTGTGGGGCCCAACTCGCCCTTTGGAAAGAAGCCAGCACGCTGTGCCTTTCAGCTCTAGGGCAAAGTAGCACACCCAGAGCAGAAGTCCTACTTCAGCCAGATCAGGCCTGCAAAGAAACTGCGTTTCACAGGCCTTTGGAAGACATGTTCCCGGTAGGCTGTAAGAGCACTGTGCAGAGCGAGTTGTTTCTTAGCTTCCCAAAGAGCTGGAAGCAAGATGCTGTGGGGCCCAACTCGCCCTTTGGAAAGAAGCCTGCACGTTGTGCCTTTCAGCTCTAGGGCAAAGTAGCACACCCAGAGCAGAAGTCCTACTTCAGCCAGATCAGGCCTGCAAAGAAACTGCGTTTCACAGGCCTTTGGAAGAGATGTTCCCGGTAGGCTGTAAGAGCACTGTGCAGAGCGAGTTGTTTCTTAGCTTCCCAAAGAGCTGGAAGCAAGATGCTGTGGGGCCCAACTCGCCCTTTGGAAAGAAGCCTGCACGTTGTGCCTTTCAGCTCTAGGGCAAAGTAGCACACCCAGAGCAGTACTGCTACTTCAGCCAGATCAGGCCTGCAAAGAAACTGCGTTTCACAGGCCTTTGGAAGAGATGTTCCCGGTAGGCTGTAAGAGCACTGTGCAGAGCGAGTTGTTTCTTAGCTTCCCAAAGAGCTGGAAGCAAGATGCTGTGGGGCCCAACTCGCCCTTTGGAAAGAAGCCTGCACGTTGTGCCTTTCAGCTCTAGGGCAAAGTAGCACACCCAGAGCAGAAGTCCTACTTCAGCCAGATCAGGCCTGCAAAGAAACTGCGTTTCACAGGCCTTTGGAAGAGATGTTCCCGGTAGGCTGTAAGAGCACTGTGCAGAGCGAGTTGTTTCTTAGCTTCCCAAAGAGCTGGAAGCAAGATGCTGTGGGGCCCAACTCGCCCTTTGGAAAGAAGCCTGCACGTTGTGCCTTTCAGCTCTAGGGCAAAGTAGCACACCCAGAGCAGAAGTCCTACTTCAGCCAGATCAGGCCTGCAAAGAAACTGCGTTTCACAGGCCTTTGGAAGAGATGTTCCCGGTAGGCTGTAAGAGCACTGTGCAGAGCGAGTTGTTTCTTAGCTTCCCAAAGAGCTGGAAGCAAGATGCTGTGGGGCCCAACTCGCCCTTTGGAAAGAAGCCTGCACGTTGTGCCTTTCAGCTCTAGGGCAAAGTAGCACACCCAGAGCAGAAGTCCTACTTCAGCCAGATCAGGCCTGCAAAGAAACTGCGTTTCACAGGCCTTTGGAAGAGATGTTCCCGGTAGGCTGTAAGAGCACTGTGCAGAGCGAGTTGTTTCTTAGCTTCCCAAAGAGCTGGAAGCAAGATGCTGTGGGGCCCAACTCGCCCTTTGGAAAGAAGCCTGCACGTTGTGCCTTTCAGCTCTAGGGCAAAGTAGCACACCCAGAGCAGAAGTCCTACTTCAGCCAGATCAGGCCTGCAAAGAAACTGCGTTTCACAGGCCTTTGGAAGAGATGTTCCCAGTAGGCTGTAAGAGCACTGTGCAGAGCGAGTTGTTTCTTAGCTTCCCAAAGAGCTGGAAGCAAGATGCTGTGGGGCCCAACTCGCCCTTTGGAAAGAAGCCTGCACGTTGTGCCTTTCAGCTCTAGGGCAAAGTAGCACACCCAGAGCAGAAGTCCTACTTCAGCCAGATCAGGCCTGCAAAGAAACTGCGTTTCACAGGCCTTTGGAAGAGATGTTCCCGGTAGGCTGTAAGAGCACTGTGCAGAGCGAGTTGTTTCTTAGCTTCCCAAAGAGCTGGAAGCAACATGCTGTGGGGCCCAACTCGCCCTTTGGAAAGAAGCCTGCACGTTGTGCCTTTCAGCTCTAGGGCAAAGTAGCACACCCAGAGCAGAAGTCCTACTTCAGCCAGATCAGGCCTGCAAAGAAACTGCGTTTCACAGGCCTTTGGAAGAGATGTTCCCGGTAGGCTGTAAGAGCACTGTGCAGAGCGAGTTGTTTCTTAGCTTCCCAAAGAGCTGGAAGCAAGATGCTGTGGGGCCCAACTCGCCCTTTGGAAAGAAGCCTGCACGTTGTGCCTTTCAGCTCTAGGGCAAAGTAGCACACCCAGAGCAGAAGTCCTACTTCAGCCAGATCAGGCCTGCAAAGAAACTGCGTTTCACAGGCCTTTGGAAGAGATGTTCCCGGTAGGCTGTAAGAGCACTGTGCAGAGCGAGTTGTTTCTTAGCTTCCCAAAGAGCTGGAAGCAAGATGCTGTGGGGCCCAACTCGCCCTTTGGAAAGAAGCCTGCACGTTGTGCCTTTCAGCTCTAGGGCAAAGTAGCACACCCAGAGCAGAAGTCCTACTTCAGCCAGATCAGGCCTGCAAAGAAACTGCGTTTCACAGGCCTTTGGAAGAGATGTTCCCGGTAGGCTGTAAGAGCACTGTGCAGAGCGAGTTGTTTCTTAGCTTCCCAAAGAGCTGGAAGCAAGATGCTGTGGGGCCCAACTCGCCCTTTGGAAAGAAGCCTGCACGTTGTGCCTTTCAGCTCTAGGGCAAAGTAGCACACCCAGAGCAGAAGTCCTACTTCAGCCAGATCAGGCCTGCAAAGAAACTGCGTTTCACAGGCCTTTGGAAGAGATGTTCCCGGTAGGCTGTAAGAGCACTGTGCAGAGCGAGTTGTTTCTTAGCTTCCCAAAGAGCTGGAAGCAAGATGCTGTGGGGCCCAACTCGCCCTTTGGAAAGAAGCCTGCACGTTGTGCCTTTCAGCTCTAGGGCAAAGTAGCACACCCAGAGCAGAAGTCCTACTTCAGCCAGATCAGGCCTGCAAAGAAACTGCGTTTCACAGGCCTTTGGAAGAGATGTTCCCGGTAGGCTGTAAGAGCACTGTGCAGAGCGAGTTGTTTCTTAGCTTCCCAAAGAGCTGGAAGCAAGATGCTGTGGGGCCCAACTCGCCCTTTGGAAAGAAGCCTGCACGTTGTGCCTTTCAGCTCTAGGGCAAAGTAGCACACCCAGAGCAGAAGTCCTACTTCAGCCAGATCAGGCCTGCAAAGAAACTGCGTTTCACAGGCCTTTGGAAGAGATGTTCCCGGTAGGCTGTAAGAGCACTGTGCAGAGCGAGTTGTTTCTTAGCTTCCCAAAGAGCTGGAAGCAAGATGCTGTGGGGCCCAACTCGCCCTTTGGAAAGAAGCCTGCACGTTGTGCCTTTCAGCTCTAGGGCAAAGTAGCACACCCAGAGCAGAAGTCCTACTTCAGCCAGATCGGGCCTGCAAAGAAACTGCGTTTCACAGGCCTTTGGAAGAGATGTTCCCGGTAGGCTGTAAGAGCACTGTGCAGAGCGAGTTGTTTCTTAGCTTCCCAAAGAGCTGGAAGCAAGATGCTGTGGGGCCCAACTCGCCCTTTGGAAAGAAGCCTGCACGTTGTGCCTTTCAGCTCTAGGGCAAAGTAGCACACCCAGAGCAGAAGTCCTACTTCAGCCAGATCAGGCCTGCAAAGAAACTGCGTTTCACAGGCCTTTGGAAGAGATGTTCCCGGTAGGCAGTAAGAGCACTGTGCAGAGCGAGTTGTTTCTTAGCTTCCCAAAGAGCTGGAAGCAAGATGCTGTGGGGCCCAACTCGCCCTTTGGAAAGAAGCCTGCACGTTGTGCCTTTCAGCTCTAGGGCAAAGTAGCACACCCAGAGCAGAAGTCCTACTTCAGCCAGATCAGGCCTGCAAAGAAACTGCGTTTCACAGGCCTTTGGAAGAGATGTTCCCGGTAGGCTGTAAGAGCACTGTGCAGAGCGAGTTGTTTCTTAGCTTCCCAAAGAGCTGGAAGCAAGATGCTGTGGGGCCCAACTCGCCCTTTGGAAAGAAGCCTGCACGTTGTGCCTTTCAGCTCTAGGGCAAAGTAGCACACCCAGAGCAGAAGTCCTACTTCAGCCAGATCAGGCCTGCAAAGAAACTGCGTTTCACAGGCCTTTGGAAGAGATGTTCCCGGTAGGCTGTAAGAGCACTGTGCAGAGCGAGTTGTTTCTTAGCTTCCCAAAGAGCTGGAAGCAAGATGCTGTGGGGCCCAACTCGCCCTTTGGAAAGAAGCCTGCACGTTGTGCCTTTCAGCTCTAGGGCAAAGTAGCACACCCAGAGCAGAAGTCCTACTTCAGCCAGATCAGGCCTGCAAAGAAACTGCGTTTCACAGGCCTTTGGAAGAGATGTTCCCGGTAGGCTGTAAGAGCACTGTGCAGAGCGAGTTGTTTCTTAGCTTCCCAAAGAGCTGGAAGCAAGATGCTGTGGGGCCCAACTCGCCCTTTGGAAAGAAGCCTGCACGTTGTGCCTTTCAGCTCTAGGGCAAAGTAGCACACCCAGAGCAGAAGTCCTACTTCAGCCAGATCAGGCCTGCAAAGAAACTGCGTTTCACAGGCCTTTGGAAGAGATGTTCCCGGTAGGCTGTAAGAGCACTGTGCAGAGCGAGTTGTTTCTTAGCTTCCCAAAGAGCTGGAAGCAAGATGCTGTGGGGCCCAACTCGCCCTTTGGAAAGAAGCCTGCACGTTGTGCCTTTCAGCTCTAGGGCAAAGTAGCACACCCAGAGCAGAAGTCCTACTTCAGCCAGATCAGGCCTGCAAAGAAACTGCGTTTCACAGGCCTTTGGAAGAGATGTTCCCGGTAGGCTGTAAGAGCACTGTGCAGAGCGAGTTGTTTCTTAGCTTCCCAAAGAGCTGGAAGCAAGATGCTGTGGGGCCCAACTCGCCCTTTGGAAAGAAGCCTGCACGTTGTGCCTTTCAGCTCTAGGGCAAAGTAGCACACCCAGAGCAGAAGTCCTACTTCAGCCAGATCAGGCCTGCAAAGAAACTGCGTTTCACAGGCCTTTGGAAGAGATGTTCCCGGTAGGCTGTAAGAGCACTGTGCAGAGCGAGTTGTTTCTTAGCTTCCCAAAGAGCTGGAAGCAAGATGCTGTGGGGCCCAACTCGCCCTTTGGAAAGAAGCCTGCACGTTGTGCCTTTCAGCTCTAGGGCAAAGTAGCACACCCAGAGCAGAAGTCCTACTTCAGCCAGATCAGGCCTGCAAAGAAACTGCGTTTCACAGGCCTTTGGAAGAGATGTTCCCGGTAGGCTGTAAGAGCACTGTGCAGAGCGAGTTGTTTCTTAGCTTCCCAAAGAGCTGGAAGCAAGATGCTGTGGGGCCCAACTCGCCCTTTGGAAAGAAGCCTGCACGTTGTGCCTTTCAGCTCTAGGGCAAAGTAGCACACCCAGAGCAGAAGTCCTACTTCAGCCAGATCAGGCCTGCAAAGAAACTGCGTTTCACAGGCCTTTGGAAGAGATGTTCCCGGTAGGCTGTAAGAGCACTGTGCAGAGCGAGTTGTTTCTTAGCTTCCCAAAGAGCTGGAAGCAAGATGCTGTGGGGCCCAACTCGCCCTTTGGAAAGAAGCCTGCACGTTGTGCCTTTCAGCTCTAGGGCAAAGTAGCACACCCAGAGCAGAAGTCCTACTTCAGCCAGATCAGGCCTGCAAAGAAACTGCGTTTCACAGGCCTTTGGAAGAGATGTTCCCGGTAGGCTGTAAGAGCACTGTGCAGAGCGAGTTGTTTCTTAGCTTCCCAAAGAGCTGGAAGCAAGATGCTGTGGGGCCCAACTCGCCCTTTGGAAAGAAGCCTGCACGTTGTGCCTTTCAGCTCTAGGGCAAAGTAGCACACCCAGAGCAGAAGTCCTACTTCAGCCAGATCAGGCCTGCAAAGAAACTGCGTTTCACAGGCCTTTGGAAGAGATGTTCCCGGTAGGCTGTAAGAGCACTGTGCAGAGCGAGTTGTTTCTTAGCTTCCCAAAGAGCTGGAAGCAAGATGCTGTGGGGCCCAACTCGCCCTTTGGAAAGAAGCCTGCACGTTGTGCCTTTCAGCTCTAGGGCAAAGTAGCACACCCAGAGCAGAAGTCCTACTTCAGCCAGATCAGGCCTGCAAAGAAACTGCGTTTCACAGGCCTTTGGAAGAGATGTTCCCGGTAGGCTGTAAGAGCACTGTGCAGAGCGAGTTGTTTCTTAGCTTCCCAAAGAGCTGGAAGCAAGATGCTGTGGGGCCCAACTCGCCCTTTGGAAAGAAGCCTGCACGTTGTGCCTTTCAGCTCTAGGGCAAAGTAGCACACCCAGAGCAGAAGTCCTACTTCAGCCAGATCAGGCCTGCAAAGAAACTGCGTTTCACAGGCCTTTGGAAGAGATGTTCCCGGTAGGCTGTAAGAGCACTGTGCAGAGCGAGTTGTTTCTTAGCTTCCCAAAGAGCTGGAAGCAAGATGCTGTGGGGCCCAACTCGCCCTTTGGAAAGAAGCCTGCACGTTGTGCCTTTCAGCTCTAGGGCAAAGTAGCACACCCAGAGCAGAAGTCCTACTTCAGCCAGATCAGGCCTGCAAAGAAACTGCGTTTCACAGGCCTTTGGAAGAGATGTTCCCGGTAGGCTGTAAGAGCACTGTGCAGAGCGAGTTGTTTCTTAGCTTCCCAAAGAGCTGGAAGCAAGATGCTGTGGGGCCCAACTCGCCCTTTGGAAAGAAGCCTGCACGTTGTGCCTTTCAGCTCTAGGGCAAAGTAGCACACCCAGAGCAGAAGTCCTACTTCAGCCAGATCAGGCCTGCAAAGAAACTGCGTTTCACAGGCCTTTGGAAGAGATGTTCCCGGTAGGCTGTAAGAGCACTGTGCAGAGCGAGTTGTTTCTTAGCTTCCCAAAGAGCTGGAAGCAAGATGCTGTGGGGCCCAACTCGCCCTTTGGAAAGAAGCCTGCACGTTGTGCCTTTCAGCTCTAGGGCAAAGTAGCACACCCAGAGCAGAAGTCCTACTTCAGCCAGATCAGGCCTGCAAAGAAACTGCGTTTCACAGGCCTTTGGAAGAGATGTTCCCGGTAGGCTGTAAGAGCACTGTGCAGAGCGAGTTGTTTCTTAGCTTCCCAAAGAGCTGGAAGCAAGATGCTGTGGGGCCCAACTCGCCCTTTGGAAAGAAGCCTGCACGTTGTGCCTTTCAGCTCTAGGGCAAAGTAGCACACCCAGAGCAGAAGTCCTACTTCAGCCAGATCGGGCCTGCAAAGAAACTGCGTTTCACAGGCCTTTGGAAGAGATGTTCCCGGTAGGCTGTAAGAGCACTGTGCAGAGCGAGTTGTTTCTTAGCTTCCCAAAGAGCTGGAAGCAAGATGCTGTGGGGCCCAACTCGCCCTTTGGAAAGAAGCCTGCACGTTGTGCCTTTCAGCTCTAGGGCAAAGTAGCACACCCAGAGCAGAAGTCCTACTTCAGCCAGATCAGGCCTGCAAAGAAACTGCGTTTCACAGGCCTTTGGAAGAGATGTTCCCGGTAGGCAGTAAGAGCACTGTGCAGAGCGAGTTGTTTCTTAGCTTCCCAAAGAGCTGGAAGCAAGATGCTGTGGGGCCCAACTCGCCCTTTGGAAAGAAGCCTGCACGTTGTGCCTTTCAGCTCTAGGGCAAAGTAGCACACCCAGAGCAGAAGTCCTACTTCAGCCAGATCAGGCCTGCAAAGAAACTGCGTTTCACAGGCCTTTGGAAGAGATGTTCCCACTAGGCTGTAAGAGCACTGTGCAGAGCGAGTTGTTTCTTAGCTTCCCAAAGAGCTGGAAGCAAGATGCTGTGGGGCCCAACTCGCCCTTTGGAAAGAAGCCTGCACGTTGTGCCTTTCAGCTCTAGGGCAAAGTAGCACACCCAGAGCAGAAGTCCTACTTCAGCCAGATCGGGCCTGCAAAGAAACTGCGTTTCACAGGCCTTTGGAAGAGATGTTCCCACTAGGCTGTAAGAGCACTGTGCAGAGCGAGTTGTTTCTTAGCTTCCCAAAGAGCTGGAAGCAAGATGCTGTGGGGCCCAACTCACCCTTCGGAAAGAAGCCTGCACGTTGTGCCTTTCAGCTCTAGGGCAAAGTAGCACACCCAGAGCAGAAGTCCTACTTCAGCCAGATCAGGCCTGCAAAGAAACTGCGTTTCACAGGCCTTTGGAAGAGATGTTCCCGGTAGGCTGTAAGAGCACTGTGCAGAGCGAGTTGTTTCTTAGCTTCCCAAAGAGCTGGAAGCAAGATGCTGTGGGGCCCAACTCGCCCTTTGGAAAGAAGCCTGCACGTTGTGCCTTTCAGCTCTAGGGCAAAGTAGCACACCCAGAGCAGAAGTCCTACTTCAGCCAGATCAGGCCTGCAAAGAAACTGCGTTTCACAGGCCTTTGGAAGAGATGTTCCCGGTAGGCTGTAAGAGCACTGTGCAGAGCGAGTTGTTTCTTAGCTTCCCAAAGAGCTGGAAGCAAGATGCTGTGGGGCCCAACTCGCCCTTTGGAAAGAAGCCTGCACGTTGTGCCTTTCAGCTCTAGGGCAAAGTAGCACACCCAGAGCAGAAGTCCTACTTCAGCCAGATCGGGCCTGCAAAGAAACTGCGTTTCACAGGCCTTTGGAAGAGATGTTCCCACTAGGCTGTAAGAGCACTGTGCAGAGCGAGTTGTTTCTTAGCTTCCCAAAGAGCTGGAAGCAAGATGCTGTGGGGCCCAACTCGCCCTTTGGAAAGAAGCCTGCACGTTGTGCCTTTCAGCTCTAGGGCAAAGTAGCACACCCAGAGCAGAAGTCCTACTTCAGCCAGATCGGGCCTGCAAAGAAACTGCGTTTCACAGGCCTTTGGAAGAGATGTTCCCACTAGGCTGTAAGAGCACTGTGCAGAGCGAGTTGTTTCTTAGCTTCCCAAAGAGCTGGAAGCAAGATGCTGTGGGGCCCAACTCACCCTTCGGAAAGAAGCCTGCACGTTGTGCCTTTCAGCTCTAGGGCAAAGTAGCACACCCAGAGCAGAAGTCCTACTTCAGCCAGATCAGGCCTGCAAAGAAACTGCGTTTCACAGGCCTTTGGAAGAGATGTTCCCGGTAGGCTGTAAGAGCACTGTGCAGAGCGAGTTGTTTCTTAGCTTCCCAAAGAGCTGGAAGCAAGATGCTGTGGGGCCCAACTCGCCCTTTGGAAAGAAGCCTGCACGTTGTGCCTTTCAGCTCTAGGGCAAAGTAGCACACCCAGAGCAGAAGTCCTACTTCAGCCAGATCAGGCCTGCAAAGAAACTGCGTTTCACAGGCCTTTGGAAGAGATGTTTCCGGTAGGCTGTAAGAGCACTGTGCAGAGCGAGTTGTTTCTTAGCTTCCCAAAGAGCTGGAAGCAAGATGCTGTGGGGCCCAACTCGCCCTTTGGAAACAATCCTGCACTTTGTGCCTTTCAGCTCTAGGGCAAAGTAGCACACCCAGAGCAGTACTGCTACTTCAGCCAGATCAGGCCTGCAAAGAAACTGCGTTTCACAGGCCTTTGGAAGAGATGTTCCCGGTAGGCTGTAAGAGCACTGTGCAGAGCGAGTTGTTTCTTAGCTTCCCAAAGAGCTGGAAGCAAGATGCTGTGGGGCCCAACTCGCCCTTTGGAAAGAAGCCTGCACGTTGTGCCTTTCAGCTCTAGGGCAAAGTAGCACACCCAGAGCAGAAGTCCTACTTCAGCCAGATCAGGCCTGCAAAGAAACTGCGTTTCACAGGCCTTTGGAAGAGATGTTCCCACTAGGCTGTAAGAGCACTGTGCAGAGCGAGTTGTTTCTTAGCTTCCCAAAGAGCTGGAAGCAAGATGCTGTGGGGCCCAACTCACCCTTTGGAAAGAAGCCTGCACGTTGTGCCTTTCAGCTCTAGGGCAAAGTAGCACACCCAGAGCAGAAGTCCTACTTCAGCCAGATCAGGCCTGCAAAGAAACTGCGTTTCACAGGCCTTTGGAAGAGATGTTCCCGGTAGGCTGTAAGAGCACTGTGCAGAGCGAGTTGTTTCTTAGCTTCCCAAAGAGCTGGAAGCAAGATGCTGTGGGGCCCAACTCGCCCTTTGGAAAGAAGCCTGCACGTTGTGCCTTTCAGCTCTAGGGCAAAGTAGCACACCCAGAGCAGAAGTCCTACTTCAGCCAGATCAGGCCTGCAAAGAAACTGCGTTTCACAGGCCTTTGGAAGAGATGTTCCCGGTAGGCTGTAAGAGCACTGTGCAGAGCGAGTTGTTTCTTAGCTTCCCAAAGAGCTGGAAGCAAGATGCTGTGGGGCCCAACTCGCCCTTTGGAAAGAAGCCTGCACGTTGTGCCTTTCAGCTCTAGGGCAAAGTAGCACACCCAGAGCAGAAGTCCTACTTCAGCCAGATCAGGCCTGCAAAGAAACTGCGTTTCACAGGCCTTTGGAAGAGATGTTTCCGGTAGGCTGTAAGAGCGCTGTGCAGAGCGAGTTGTTTCTTAGCTTCCCAAAGAGCTGGAAGCAAGATGCTGTGGGGCCCAACTCGCCCTTTGGAAAGAAGCCTGCACGTTGTGCCTTTCAGCTCTAGGGCAAAGTAGCACACCCAGAGCAGTACTGCTACTTCAGCCAGATCAGACCTGCAAAGAAACTGCGTTTCACAGGCCTTTGGAAGAGATGTTCCCGGTAGGCTGTAAGAGCACTGTGCAGAGCGAGTTGTTTCTTAGCTTCCCAAAGAGCTGGAAGCAAGATGCTGTGGGGCCCAACTCGCCCTTTGGAAAGAAGCCTGCACGTTGTGCCTTTCAGCTCTAGGGCAAAGTAGCACACCCAGAGCAGAAGTCCTACTTCAGCCAGATCAGGCCTGCAAAGAAACTGCGTTTCACAGGCCTTTGGAAGAGATGTTCCCGGTAGGCTGTAAGAGCACTGTGCAGAGCGAGTTGTTTCTTAGCTTCCCAAAGAGCTGGAAGCAAGATGCTGTGGGGCCCAACTCACCCTTTGGAAAGAAGCCTGCACGTTGTGCCTTTCAGCTCTAGGGCAAAGTAGCACACCCAGAGCAGAAGTCCTACTTCAGCCAGATCAGGCCTGCAAAGAAACTGCGTTTCACAGGCCTTTGGAAGACATGTTCCCGGTAGGCTGTAAGAGCACTGTGCAGAGCGAGTTGTTTCTTAGCTTCCCAAAGAGCTGGAAGCAAGATGCTGTGGGGCCCAACTCGCCCTTTGGAAAGAAGCCTGCACGTTGTGCCTTTCAGCTCTAGGGCAAAGTAGCACACCCAGAGCAGAAGTCCTACTTCAGCCAGATCAGGCCTGCAAAGAAACTGCGTTTCACAGGCCTTTGGAAGAGATGTTCCCGGTAGGCTGTAAGAGCACTGTGCAGAGCGAGTTGTTTCTTAGCTTCCCAAAGAGCTGGAAGCAAGATGCTGTGGGGCCCAACTCGCCCTTTGGAAAGAAGCCTGCACGTTGTGCCTTTCAGCTCTAGGGCAAAGTAGCACACCCAGAGCAGAAGTCCTACTTCAGCCAGATCAGGCCTGCAAAGAAACTGCGTTTCACAGGCCTTTGGAAGAGATGTTCCCGGTAGGCTGTAAGAGCACTGTGCAGAGCGAGTTGTTTCTTAGCTTCCCAAAGAGCTGGAAGCAAGATGCTGTGGGGCCCAACTCGCCCTTTGGAAAGAAGCCTGCACGTTGTGCCTTTCAGCTCTAGGGCAAAGTAGCACACCCAGAGCAGAAGTCCTACTTCAGCCAGATCAGGCCTGCAAAGAAACTGCGTTTCACAGGCCTTTGGAAGACATGTTCCCACTAGGCTGTAAGAGCACTGTGCAGAGCGAGTTGTTTCTTAGCTTCCCAAAGAGCTGGAAGCAAGATGCTCTGGGGCCCAACACGCCCTTTGGAAAGAAGCCTGCACGTTGTGCCTTTCAGCTCTAGGGCAAAGTAGCACACCCAGAGCAGAAGTCCTACTTCAGCCAGATCAGGCCTGCAAAGAAACTGCGTTTCACAGGCCTTTGGAAGAGATGTTCCCGGTAGGCTGTAAGAGCACTGTGCAGAGCGAGTTGTTTCTTAGCTTCCCAAAGAGCTGGAAGCAAGATGCTGTGGGGCCCAACTCGCCCTTTGGAAAGAAGCCTGCACGTTGTGCCTTTCAGCTCTAGGGCAAAGTAGCACACCCAGAGCAGAAGTCCTACTTCAGCCAGATCAGGCCTGCAAAGAAACTGCGTTTCACAGGCCTTTGGAAGAGATGTTCCCGGTAGGCTGTAAGAGCACTGTGCAGAGCGAGTTGTTTCTTAGCTTCCCAAAGAGCTGGAAGCAAGATGCTGTGGGGCCCAACTCGCCCTTTGGAAAGAAGCCTGCACGTTGTGCCTTTCAGCTCTAGGGCAAAGTAGCACACCCAGAGCAGAAGTCCTACTTCAGCCAGATCAGGCCTGCAAAGAAACTGCGTTTCACAGGCCTTTGGAAGAGATGTTCCCGGTAGGCTGTAAGAGGACTGTGCAGAGCGAGTTGTTTCTTAGCTTCCCAAAGAGCTGGAAGCAAGATGCTGTGGGGCCCAACACGCCCTTTGGAAAGAAGCCTGCACGTTGTGCCTTTCAGCTCTAGGGCAAAGTAGCACACCCAGAGCAGTAGTCCTACTTCAGCCAGATCAGGCCTGCAAAGAAACTGCGTTTCACAGGCCTTTGGAAGAGATGTTCCCGGTAGGCTGTAAGAGCACTTTGCAGAGCGAGTTGTTTCTTAGCTTCCCAAAGAGCTGGAAGCAAGATGCTCTGGGGCCCAACTCACCCTTTGGAAAGAAGCCTGCACGTTGTGCCTTTCAGCTCTAGGGCAAAGTAGCACACCCAGAGCAGAAGTCCTACTTCAGCCAGATCAGGCCTGCAAAGAAACTGCGTTTCACAGGCCTTTGGAAGACATGTTCCCGGTAGGCTGTAAGAGCACTGTGCAGAGCGAGTTGTTTCTTAGCTTCCCAAAGAGCTGGAAGCAAGATGCTGTGGGGCCCAACTCGCCCTTTGGAAAGAAGCCTGCACGTTGTGCCTTTCAGCTCTAGGGCAAAGTAGCACACCCAGAGCAGAAGTCCTACTTCAGCCAGATCAGGCCTGCAAAGAAACTGCGTTTCACAGGCCTTTGGAAGAGATGTTCCCGGTAGGCTGTAAGAGCACTGTGCAGAGCGAGTTGTTTCTTAGCTTCCCAAAGAGCTGGAAGCAAGATGCTGTGGGGCCCAACTCGCCCTTTGGAAAGAAGCCTGCACGTTGTGCCTTTCAGCTCTAGGGCAAAGTAGCACACCCAGAGCAGAAGTCCTACTTCAGCCAGATCAGGCCTGCAAAGAAACTGCGTTTCACAGGCCTTTGGAAGACATGTTCCCGGTAGGCTGTAAGAGCACTGTGCAGAGCGAGTTGTTTCTTAGCTTCCCAAAGAGCTGGAAGCAAGATGCTGTGGGGCCCATCTCGCCCTTTGGAAAGAAGCCTGCACGTTGTGCCTTTCAGCTCTAGGGCAAAGTAGCACACCCAGAGCAGAAGTCCTACTTCAGCCAGATCAGGCCTGCAAAGAAACTGCGTTTCACAGGCCTTTGGAAGACATGTTCCCGGTAGGCTGTAAGAGCACTGTGCAGAGCGAGTTGTTTCTTAGCTTCCCAAAGAGCTGGAAGCAAGATGCTGTGGGGCCCAACTCGCCCTTTGGAAAGAAGCCTGCACGTTGTGCCTTTCAGCTCTAGGGCAAAGTAGCACACCCAGAGCAGTACTGCTACTTCAGCCAGATCAGGCCTGCAAAGAAACTGCGTTTCACAGGCCTTTGGAAGAGATGTTCCCGGTAGGCTGTAAGAGCACTGTGCAGAGCGAGTTGTTTCTTAGCTTCCCAAAGAGCTGGAAGCAAGATGCTGTGGGGCCCAACTCGCCCTTTGGAAAGAAGCCTGCACGTTGTGCCTTTCAGCTCTAGGGCAAAGTAGCACACCCAGAGCAGAAGTCCTACTTCAGCCAGATCAGGCCTGCAAAGAAACTGCGTTTCACAGGCCTTTGGAAGAGATGTTCCCGGTAGGCTGTAAGAGCACTGTGCAGAGCGAGTTGTTTCTTAGCTTCCCAAAGAGCTGGAAGCAAGATGCTGTGGGGCCCAACTCGCCCTTTGGAAAGAAGCCTGCACGTTGTGCCTTTCAGCTCTAGGGCAAAGTAGCACACCCAGAGCAGAAGTCCTACTTCAGCCAGATCAGGCCTGCAAAGAAACTGCGTTTCACAGTCCTTTGGAAGAGATGTTTCCGGTAGGCTGTAAGAGCGCTGTGCAGAGCGAGTTGTTTCTTAGCTTCCCAAAGAGCTGGAAGCAAGATGCTGTGGGGCCCAACTCGCCCTTTGGAAAGAAGCCTGCACGTTGTGCCTTTCAGCTCTAGGGCAAAGTAGCACACCCAGAGCAGTACTGCTACTTCAGCCAGATCAGACCTGCAAAGAAACTGCGTTTCACAGGCCTTTGGAAGAGATGTTCCCGGTAGGCTGTAAGAGCACTGTGCAGAGCGAGTTGTTTCTTAGCTTCCCAAAGAGCTGGAAGCAAGATGCTGTGGGGCCCAACTCGCCCTTTGGAAAGAAGCCTGCACGTTGTGCCTTTCAGCTCTAGGGCAAAGTAGCACACCCAGAGCAGAAGTCCTACTTCAGCCAGATCAGGCCTGCAAAGAAACTGCGTTTCACAGGCCTTTGGAAGAGATGTTCCCGGTAGGCTGTAAGAGCACTGTGCAGAGCGAGTTGTTTCTTAGCTTCCCAAAGAGCTGGAAGCAAGATGCTGTGGGGCCCAACTCGCCCTTTGGAAAGAAGCCTGCACGTTGTGCCTTTCAGCTCTAGGGCAAAGTAGCACACCCAGAGCAGAAGTCCTACTTCAGCCAGATCAGGCCTGCAAAGAAACTGCGTTTCACAGGCCTTTGGAAGACATGTTCCCACTAGGCTGTAAGAGCACTGTGCAGAGCGAGTTGTTTCTTAGCTTCCCAAAGAGCTGGAAGCAAGATGCTCTGGGGCCCAACACGCCCTTTGGAAAGAAGCCTGCACGTTGTGCCTTTCAGCTCTAGGGCAAAGTAGCACACCCAGAGCAGAAGTCCTACTTCAGCCAGATCAGGCCTGCAAAGAAACTGCGTTTCACAGGCCTTTGGAAGAGATGTTCCCGGTAGGCTGTAAGAGCACTGTGCAGAGCGAGTTGTTTCTTAGCTTCCCAAAGAGCTGGAAGCAAGATGCTGTGGGGCCCAACTCGCCCTTTGGAAAGAAGCCTGCACGTTGTGCCTTTCAGCTCTAGGGCAAAGTAGCACACCCAGAGCAGAAGTCCTACTTCAGCCAGATCAGGCCTGCAAAGAAACTGCGTTTCACAGGCATTTGGAAGAGATATTCCCGGTAGGCTGTAAGAGCACTGTGCAGAGCGAGTTGTTTCTTAGCTTCCCAAAGAGCTGGAAGCAAGATGCTGTGGGGCCCAACTCGCCCTTTGGAAAGAAGCCTGCACGTTGTGCCTTTCAGCTCTAGGGCAAAGTAGCACACCCAGAGCAGAAGTCCTACTTCAGCCAGATCAGGCCTGCAAAGAAACTGCGTTTCACAGGCCTTTGGAAGAGATGTTCCCGGTAGGCTGTAAGAGGACTGTGCAGAGCGAGTTGTTTCTTAGCTTCCCAAAGAGCTGGAAGCAAGATGCTGTGGGGCCCAACTCGCCCTTTGGAAAGAAGCCTGCACGTTGTGCCTTTCAGCTCTAGGGCAAAGTAGCACACCCAGAGCAGTACTGCTACTTCAGCCAGATCAGGCCTGCAAAGAAACTGCGTTTCACAGGCCTTTGGAAGACATGTTCCCACTAGGCTGTAAGAGCACTGTGCAGAGCGAGTTGTTTCTTAGCTTCCCAAAGAGCTGGAAGCAAGATGCTCTGGGGCCCAACACGCCCTTTGGAAAGAAGCCTGCACGTTGTGCCTTTCAGCTCTAGGGCAAAGTAGCACACCCAGAGCAGAAGTCCTACTTCAGCCAGATCAGGCCTGCAAAGAAACTGCGTTTCACAGGCCTTTGGAAGAGATGTTCCCGGTAGGCTGTAAGAGCACTGTGCAGAGCGAGTTGTTTCTTAGCTTCCCAAAGAGCTGGAAGCAAGATGCTGTGGGGCCCAACTCGCCCTTTGGAAAGAAGCCTGCACGTTGTGCCTTTCAGCTCTAGGGCAAAGTAGCACACCCAGAGCAGAAGTCCTACTTCAGCCAGATCAGGCCTGCAAAGAAACTGCGTTTCACAGGCATTTGGAAGAGATGTTCCCGGTAGGCTGTAAGAGCACTGTGCAGAGCGAGTTGTTTCTTAGCTTCCCAAAGAGCTGGAAGCAAGATGCTGTGGGGCCCAACTCGCCCTTTGGAAAGAAGCCTGCACGTTGTGCCTTTCAGCTCTAGGGCAAAGTAGCACACCCAGAGCAGAAGTCCTACTTCAGCCAGATCAGGCCTGCAAAGAAACTGCGTTTCACAGGCCTTTGGAAGAGATGTTCCCGGTAGGCTGTAAGAGGACTGTGCAGAGCGAGTTGTTTCTTAGCTTCCCAAAGAGCTGGAAGCAAGATGCTGTGGGGCCCAACACGCCCTTTGGAAAGAAGCCTGCACGTTGTGCCTTTCAGCTCTAGGGCAAAGTAGCACACCCAGAGCAGTAGTCCTACTTCAGCCAGATCAGGCCTGCAAAGAAACTGCGTTTCACAGGCCTTTGGAAGAGATGTTCCCGGTAGGCTGTAAGAGCACTTTGCAGAGCGAGTTGTTTCTTAGCTTCCCAAAGAGCTGGAGGCAAGATGCTGTGGGGCCCAACTCACCCTTTGGAAAGAAGCCTGCACGTTGTGCCTTTCAGCTCTAGGGCAAAGTAGCACACCCAGAGCAGAAGTCCTACTTCAGCCAGATCAGGCCTGCAAAGAAACTGCGTTTCACAGGCCTTTGGAAGACATGTTCCCGGTAGGCTGTAAGAGCACTGTGCAGAGCGAGTTGTTTCTTAGCTTCCCAAAGAGCTGGAAGCAAGATGCTGTGGGGCCCAACTCGCCCTTTGGAAAGAAGCCTGCACGTTGTGCCTTTCAGCTCTAGGGCAAAGTAGCACACCCAGAGCAGAAGTCCTACTTCAGCCAGATCAGGCCTGCAAAGAAACTGCGTTTCACAGGCCTTTGGAAGAGATGTTCCCGGTAGGCTGTAAGAGCACTGTGCAGAGCGAGTTGTTTCTTAGCTTCCCAAAGAGCTGGAAGCAAGATGCTGTGGGGCCCAACTCGCCCTTTGGAAAGAAGCCTGCACGTTGTGCCTTTCAGCTCTAGGGCAAAGTAGCACACCCAGAGCAGAAGTCCTACTTCAGCCAGATCAGGCCTGCAAAGAAACTGCGTTTCACAGGCCTTTGGAAGAGATGTTCCCGGTAGGCTGTAAGAGCACTGTGCAGAGCGAGTTGTTTCTTAGCTTCCCAAAGAGCTGGAAGCAAGATGCTGTGGGGCCCATCTCGCCCTTTGGAAAGAAGCCTGCACGTTGTGCCTTTCAGCTCTAGGGCAAAGTAGCACACCCAGAGCAGAAGTCCTACTTCAGCCAGATCAGGCCTGCAAAGAAACTGCGTTTCACAGGCCTTTGGAAGACATGTTCCCGGTAGGCTGTAAGAGCACTGTGCAGAGCGAGTTGTTTCTTAGCTTCCCAAAGAGCTGGAAGCAAGATGCTGTGGGGCCCAACTCGCCCTTTGGAAAGAAGCCTGCACGTTGTGCCTTTCAGCTCTAGGGCAAAGTAGCACACCCAGAGCAGTACTGCTACTTCAGCCAGATCAGGCCTGCAAAGAAACTGCGTTTCACAGGCCTTTGGAAGAGATGTTCCCGGTAGGCTGTAAGAGCACTGTGCAGAGCGAGTTGTTTCTTAGCTTCCCAAAGAGCTGGAAGCAAGATGCTGTGGGGCCCAACTCGCCCTTTGGAAAGAAGCCTGCACGTTGTGCCTTTCAGCTCTAGGGCAAAGTAGCACACCCAGAGCAGAAGTCCTACTTCAGCCAGATCAGGCCTGCAAAGAAACTGCGTTTCACAGGCCTTTGGAAGAGATGTTCCCGGTAGGCTGTAAGAGCACTGTGCAGAGCGAGTTGTTTCTTAGCTTCCCAAAGAGCTGGAAGCAAGATGCTGTGGGGCCCAACTCGCCCTTTGGAAAGAAGCCTGCACGTTGTGCCTTTCAGCTCTAGGGCAAAGTAGCACACCCAGAGCAGAAGTCCTACTTCAGCCAGATCAGGCCTGCAAAGAAACTGCGTTTCACAGTCCTTTGGAAGAGATGTTTCCGGTAGGCTGTAAGAGCGCTGTGCAGAGCGAGTTGTTTCTTAGCTTCCCAAAGAGCTGGAAGCAAGATGCTGTGGGGCCCAACTCGCCCTTTGGAAAGAAGCCTGCACGTTGTGCCTTTCAGCTCTAGGGCAAAGTAGCACACCCAGAGCAGTACTGCTACTTCAGCCAGATCAGACCTGCAAAGAAACTGCGTTTCACAGGCCTTTGGAAGAGATGTTCCCGGTAGGCTGTAAGAGCACTGTGCAGAGCGAGTTGTTTCTTAGCTTCCCAAAGAGCTGGAAGCAAGATGCTGTGGGGCCCAACTCGCCCTTTGGAAAGAAGCCTGCACGTTGTGCCTTTCAGCTCTAGGGCAAAGTAGCACACCCAGAGCAGAAGTCCTACTTCAGCCAGATCAGGCCTGCAAAGAAACTGCGTTTCACAGGCCTTTGGAAGAGATGTTCCCGGTAGGCTGTAAGAGCACTGTGCAGAGCGAGTTGTTTCTTAGCTTCCCAAAGAGCTGGAAGCAAGATGCTGTGGGGCCCAACTCGCCCTTTGGAAAGAAGCCTGCACGTTGTGCCTTTCAGCTCTAGGGCAAAGTAGCACACCCAGAGCAGAAGTCCTACTTCAGCCAGATCAGGCCTGCAAAGAAACTGCGTTTCACAGGCCTTTGGAAGAGATGTTCCCACTAGGCTGTAAGAGCACTGTGCAGAGCGAGTTGTTTCTTAGCTTCCCAAAGAGCTGGAAGCAAGATGCTCTGGGGCCCAACACGCCCTTTGGAAAGAAGCCTGCACGTTGTGCCTTTCAGCTCTAGGGCAAAGTAGCACACCCAGAGCAGAAGTCCTACTTCAGCCAGATCAGGCCTGCAAAGAAACTGCGTTTCACAGGCCTTTGGAAGACATGTTCCCGGTAGGCTGTAAGAGCACTGTGCAGAGCGAGTTGTTTCTTAGCTTCCCAAAGAGCTGGAAGCAAGATGCTGTGGGGCCCAACTCGCCCTTTGGAAAGAAGCCTGCACGTTGTGCCTTTCAGCTCTAGGGCAAAGTAGCACACCCAGAGCAGAAGTCCTACTTCAGCCAGATCAGGCCTGCAAAGAAACTGCGTTTCACAGGCCTTTGGAAGACATGTTCCCGGTAGGCTGTAAGAGCACTGTGCAGAGCGAGTTGTTTCTTAGCTTCCCAAAGAGCTGGAAGCAAGATGCTGTGGGGCCCAACTCGCCCTTTGGAAAGAAGCCTGCACGTTGTGCCTTTCAGCTCTAGGGCAAAGTAGCACACCCAGAGCAGAAGTCCTACTTCAGCCAGATCAGGCCTGCAAAGAAACTGCGTTTCACAGGCCTTTGGAAGACATGTTCCCGGTAGGCTGTAAGAGCACTGTGCAGAGCGAGTTGTTTCTTAGCTTCCCAAAGAGCTGGAAGCAAGATGCTGTGGGGCCCAACTCGCCCTTTGGAAAGAAGCCTGCACGTTGTGCCTTTCAGCTCTAGGGCAAAGTAGCACACCCAGAGCAGAAGTCCTACTTCAGCCAGATCAGGCCTGCAAAGAAACTGCGTTTCACAGGCCTTTGGAAGACATGTTCCCGGTAGGCTGTAAGAGCACTGTGCAGAGCGAGTTGTTTCTTAGCTTCCCAAAGAGCTGGAAGCAAGATGCTGTGGGGCCCAACTCGCCCTTTGGAAAGAAGCCTGCACGTTGTGCCTTTCAGCTCTAGGGCAAAGTAGCACACCCAGAGCAGAAGTCCTACTTCAGCCAGATCAGGCCTGCAAAGAAACTGCGTTTCACAGGCCTTTGGAAGACATGTTCCCGGTAGGCTGTAAGAGCACTGTGCAGAGCGAGTTGTTTCTTAGCTTCCCAAAGAGCTGGAAGCAAGATGCTGTGGGGCCCATCCCGCCCTTTGGAAAGAAGCCTGCACGTTGTGCCTTTCAGCTCTAGGGCAAAGTAGCACACCCAGAGCAGAAGTCCTACTTCAGCCAGATCAGGCCTGCAAAGAAACTGCGTTTCACAGGCCTTTGGAAGACATGTTCCCGGTAGGCTGTAAGAGCACTGTGCAGAGCGAGTTGTTTCTTAGCTTCCCAAAGAGCTGGAAGCAAGATGCTGTGGGGCCCAACTCGCCCTTTGGAAAGAAGCCTGCACGTTGTGCCTTTCAGCTCTAGGGCAAAGTAGCACACCCAGAGCAGTACTGCTACTTCAGCCAGATCAGGCCTGCAAAGAAACTGCGTTTCACAGGCCTTTGGAAGAGATGTTCCCGGTAGGCTGTAAGAGCACTGTGCAGAGCGAGTTGTTTCTTAGCTTCCCAAAGAGCTGGAAGCAAGATGCTGTGGGGCCCAACTCGCCCTTTGGAAAGAAGCCTGCACGTTGTGCCTTTCAGCTCTAGGGCAAAGTAGCACACCCAGAGCAGAAGTCCTACTTCAGCCAGATCAGGCCTGCAAAGAAACTGCGTTTCACAGGCCTTTGGAAGAGATGTTCCCACTAGGCTGTAAGAGCACTGTGCAGAGCGAGTTGTTTCTTAGCTTCCCAAAGAGCTGGAAGCAAGATGCTGTGGGGCCCAACTCGCCCTTTGGAAAGAAGCCTGCACGTTGTGCCTTTCAGCTCTAGGGCAAAGTAGCACACCCAGAGCAGTACTGCTACTTCAGCCAGATCAGGCCTGCAAAGAAACTGCGTTTCACAGGCCTTTGGAAGAGATGTTCCCGGTAGGCTGTAAGAGCACTGTGCAGAGCGAGTTGTTTCTTAGCTTCCCAAAGAGCTGGAAGCAAGATGCTGTGGGGCCCAACTCGCCCTTTGGAAAGAAGCCTGCACGTTGTGCCTTTCAGCTCTAGGGCAAAGTAGCACACCCAGAGCAGAAGTCCTACTTCAGCCAGATCAGGCCTGCAAAGAAACTGCGTTTCACAGTCCTTTGGAAGAGATGTTTCCGGTAGGCTGTAAGAGCGCTGTGCAGAGCGAGTTGTTTCTTAGCTTCCCAAAGAGCTGGAAGCAAGATGCTGTGGGGCCCAACTCGCCCTTTGGAAAGAAGCCTGCACGTTGTGCCTTTCAGCTCTAGGGCAAAGTAGCACACCCAGAGCAGTACTGCTACTTCAGCCAGATCAGACCTGCAAAGAAACTGCGTTTCACAGGCCTTTGGAAGAGATGTTCCCGGTAGGCTGTAAGAGCACTGTGCAGAGCGAGTTGTTTCTTAGCTTCCCAAAGAGCTGGAAGCAAGATGCTGTGGGGCCCAACTCGCCCTTTGGAAAGAAGCCTGCACGTTGTGCCTTTCAGCTCTAGGGCAAAGTAGCACACCCAGAGCAGAAGTCCTACTTCAGCCAGATCAGGCCTGCAAAGAAACTGCGTTTCACAGGCCTTTGGAAGAGATGTTCCCGGTAGGCTGTAAGAGCACTGTGCAGAGCGAGTTGTTTCTTAGCTTCCCAAAGAGCTGGAAGCAAGATGCTGTGGGGCCCAACTCGCCCTTTGGAAAGAAGCCTGCACGTTGTGCCTTTCAGCTCTAGGGCAAAGTAGCACACCCAGAGCAGAAGTCCTACTTCAGCCAGATCAGGCCTGCAAAGAAACTGCGTTTCACAGGCCTTTGGAAGACATGTTCCCACTAGGCTGTAAGAGCACTGTGCAGAGCGAGTTGTTTCTTAGCTTCCCAAAGAGCTGGAAGCAAGATGCTCTGGGGCCCAACACGCCCTTTGGAAAGAAGCCTGCACGTTGTGCCTTTCAGCTCTAGGGCAAAGTAGCACACCCAGAGCAGAAGTCCTACTTCAGCCAGATCAGGCCTGCAAAGAAACTGCGTTTCACAGGCCTTTGGAAGACATGTTCCCGGTAGGCTGTAAGAGCACTGTGCAGAGCGAGTTGTTTCTTAGCTTCCCAAAGAGCTGGAAGCAAGATGCTGTGGGGCCCAACTCGCCCTTTGGAAAGAAGCCTGCACGTTGTGCCTTTCAGCTCTAGGGCAAAGTAGCACACCCAGAGCAGAAGTCCTACTTCAGCCAGATCAGGCCTGCAAAGAAACTGCGTTTCACAGGCCTTTGGAAGAGATGTTCCCGGTAGGCTGTAAGAGCACTGTGCAGAGCGAGTTGTTTCTTAGCTTCCCAAAGAGCTGGAAGCAAGATGCTGTGGGGCCCAACTCGCCCTTTGGAAAGAAGCCTGCACGTTGTGCCTTTCAGCTCTAGGGCAAAGTAGCACACCCAGAGCAGAAGTCCTACTTCAGCCAGATCAGGCCTGCAAAGAAACTGCGTTTCACAGGCCTTTGGAAGACATGTTCCCGGTAGGCTGTAAGAGCACTGTGCAGAGCGAGTTGTTTCTTAGCTTCCCAAAGAGCTGGAAGCAAGATGCTGTGGGGCCCATCCCGCCCTTTGGAAAGAAGCCTGCACGTTGTGCCTTTCAGCTCTAGGGCAAAGTAGCACACCCAGAGCAGAAGTCCTACTTCAGCCAGATCAGGCCTGCAAAGAAACTGCGTTTCACAGGCCTTTGGAAGACATGTTCCCGGTAGGCTGTAAGAGCACTGTGCAGAGCGAGTTGTTTCTTAGCTTCCCAAAGAGCTGGAAGCAAGATGCTGTGGGGCCCAACTCGCCCTTTGGAAAGAAGCCTGCACGTTGTGCCTTTCAGCTCTAGGGCAAAGTAGCACACCCAGAGCAGAAGTCCTACTTCAGCCAGATCAGGCCTGCAAAGAAACTGCGTTTCACAGGCCTTTGGAAGACATGTTCCCGGTAGGCTGTAAGAGCACTGTGCAGAGCGAGTTGTTTCTTAGCTTCCCAAAGAGCTGGAAGCAAGATGCTGTGGGGCCCATCCCGCCCTTTGGAAAGAAGCCTGCACGTTGTGCCTTTCAGCTCTAGGGCAAAGTAGCACACCCAGAGCAGAAGTCCTACTTCAGCCAGATCAGGCCTGCAAAGAAACTGCGTTTCACAGGCCTTTGGAAGACATGTTCCCGGTAGGCTGTAAGAGCACTGTGCAGAGCGAGTTGTTTCTTAGCTTCCCAAAGAGCTGGAAGCAAGATGCTGTGGGGCCCAACTCGCCCTTTGGAAAGAAGCCTGCACGTTGTGCCTTTCAGCTCTAGGGCAAAGTAGCACACCCAGAGCAGTACTGCTACTTCAGCCAGATCAGGCCTGCAAAGAAACTGCGTTTCACAGGCCTTTGGAAGAGATGTTCCCGGTAGGCTGTAAGAGCACTGTGCAGAGCGAGTTGTTTCTTAGCTTCCCAAAGAGCTGGAAGCAAGATGCTGTGGGGCCCAACTCGCCCTTTGGAAAGAAGCCTGCACGTTGTGCCTTTCAGCTCTAGGGCAAAGTAGCACACCCAGAGCAGAAGTCCTACTTCAGCCAGATCAGGCCTGCAAAGAAACTGCGTTTCACAGGCCTTTGGAAGAGATGTTCCCACTAGGCTGTAAGAGCACTGTGCAGAGCGAGTTGTTTCTTAGCTTCCCAAAGAGCTGGAAGCAAGATGCTGTGGGGCCCAACTCGCCCTTTGGAAAGAAGACTGCACGTTGTGCCTTTCAGCTCTAGGGCAAAGTAGCACACCCAGAGCAGTACTGCTACTTCAGCCAGATCAGGCCTGCAAAGAAACTGCGTTTCACAGGCCTTTGGAAGAGATGTTCCCGGTAGGCTGTAAGAGCACTGTGCAGAGCGAGTTGTTTCTTAGCTTCCCAAAGAGCTGGAAGCAAGATGCTGTGGGGCCCAACTCGCCCTTTGGAAAGAAGCCTGCACGTTGTGCCTTTCAGCTCTAGGGCAAAGTAGCACACCCAGAGCAGAAGTCCTACTTCAGCCAGATCAGGCCTGCAAAGAAACTGCGTTTCACAGGCCTTTGGAAGACATGTTCCCGGTAGGCTGTAAGAGCACTGTGCAGAGCGAGTTGTTTCTTAGCTTCCCAAAGAGCTGGAAGCAAGATGCTGTGGGGCCCAACTCGCCCTTTGGAAAGAAGCCTGCACGTTGTGCCTTTCAGCTCTAGGGCAAAGTAGCACACCCAGAGCAGAAGTCCTACTTCAGCCAGATCAGGCCTGCAAAGAAACTGCGTTTCACAGGCCTTTGGAAGAGATGTTCCCGGTAGGCTGTAAGAGCACTGTGCAGAGCGAGTTGTTTCTTAGCTTCCCAAAGAGCTGGAAGCAAGATGCTGTGGGGCCCAACTCGCCCTTTGGAAAGAAGCCTGCACGTTGTGCCTTTCAGCTCTAGGGCAAAGTAGCACACCCAGAGCAGAAGTCCTACTTCAGCCAGATCAGGCCTGCAAAGAAACTGCGTTTCACAGGCCTTTGGAAGAGATGTTCCCGGTAGGCTGTAAGAGCACTGTGCAGAGCGAGTTGTTTCTTAGCTTCCCAAAGAGCTGGAAGCAAGATGCTGTGGGGCCCAACTCGCCCTTTGGAAAGAAGCCTGCACGTTGTGCCTTTCAGCTCTAGGGCAAAGTAGCACACCCAGAGCAGAAGTCCTACTTCAGCCAGATCAGGCCTGCAAAGAAACTGCGTTTCACAGGCCTTTGGAAGAGATGTTCCCGGTAGGCTGTAAGAGCACTGTGCAGAGCGAGTTGTTTCTTAGCTTCCCAAAGAGCTGGAAGCAAGATGCTGTGGGGCCCAACTCGCCCTTTGGAAAGAAGCCTGCACGTTGTGCCTTTCAGCTCTAGGGCAAAGTAGCACACCCAGAGCAGAAGTCCTACTTCAGCCAGATCAGGCCTGCAAAGAAACTGCGTTTCACAGGCCTTTGGAAGACATGTTCCCGGTAGGCTGTAAGAGCACTGTGCAGAGCGAGTTGTTTCTTAGCTTCCCAAAGAGCTGGAAGCAAGATGCTGTGGGGCCCAACTCGCCCTTTGGAAAGAAGCCTGCACGTTGTGCCTTTCAGCTCTAGGGCAAAGTAGCACACCCAGAGCAGAAGTCCTACTTCAGCCAGATCAGGCCTGCAAAGAAACTGCGTTTCACAGGCCTTTGGAAGAGATGTTCCCACTAGGCTGTAAGAGCACTGTGCAGAGCGAGTTGTTTCTTAGCTTCCCAAAGAGCTGGAAGCAAGATGCTGTGGGGCCCAACTCGCCCTTTGGAAAGAAGCCTGCACGTTGTGCCTTTCAGCTCTAGGGCAAAGTAGCACACCCAGAGCAGAAGTCCTACTTCAGCCAGATCAGGCCTGCAAAGAAACTGCGTTTCACAGGCCTTTGGAAGAGATGTTCCCACTAGGCTGTAAGAGCACTGTGCAGAGCGAGTTGTTTCTTAGCTTCCCAAAGAGCTGGAAGCAAGATGCTGTGGGGCCCAACACGCCCTTTGGAAAGAAGCCTGCACGTTGTGCCTTTCAGCTCTAGGGCAAAGTAGCACACCCAGAGCAGAAGTCCTACTTCAGCCAGATCAGGCCTGCAAAGAAACTGCGTTTCACAGGCCTTTGGAAGACATGTTCCCGGTAGGCTGTAAGAGCACTGTGCAGAGCGAGTTGTTTCTTAGCTTCCCAAAGAGCTGGAAGCAAGATGCTGTGGGGCCCAACTCGCCCTTTGGAAAGAAGCCTGCACGTTGTGCCTTTCAGCTCTAGGGCAAAGTAGCACACCCAGAGCAGAAGTCCTACTTCAGCCAGATCAGGCCTGCAAAGAAACTGCGTTTCACAGGCCTTTGGAAGAGATGTTCCCACTAGGCTGTAAGAGCACTGTGCAGAGCGAGTTGTTTCTTAGCTTCCCAAAGAGCTGGAAGCAAGATGCTGTGGGGCCCAACTCGCCCTTTGGAAAGAAGCCTGCACGTTGTGCCTTTCAGCTCTAGGGCAAAGTAGCACACCCAGAGCAGAAGTCCTACTTCAGCCAGATCAGGCCTGCAAAGAAACTGCGTTTCACAGGCCTTTGGAAGAGATGTTCCCACTAGGCTGTAAGAGCACTGTGCAGAGCGAGTTGTTTCTTAGCTTCCCAAAGAGCTGGAAGCAAGATGCTGTGGGGCCCAACTCGCCCTTTGGAAAGAAGCCTGCACGTTGTGCCTTTCAGCTCTAGGGCAAAGTAGCACACCCAGAGCAGAAGTCCTACTTCAGCCAGATCAGGCCTGCAAAGAAACTGCGTTTCACAGGCCTTTGGAAGACATGTTCCCGGTAGGCTGTAAGAGCACTGTGCAGAGCGAGTTGTTTCTTAGCTTCCCAAAGAGCTGGAAGCAAGATGCTGTGGGGCCCAACTCGCCCTTTGGAAAGAAGCCTGCACGTTGTGCCTTTCAGCTCTAGGGCAAAGTAGCACACCCAGAGCAGAAGTCCTACTTCAGCCAGATCAGGCCTGCAAAGAAACTGCGTTTCACAGGCCTTTGGAAGAGATGTTCCCGGTAGGCTGTAAGAGCACTGTGCAGAGCGAGTTGTTTCTTAGCTTCCCAAAGAGCTGGAAGCAAGATGCTGTGGGGCCCAACTCGCCCTTTGGAAAGAAGCCTGCACGTTGTGCCTTTCAGCTCTAGGGCAAAGTAGCACACCCAGAGCAGAAGTCCTACTTCAGCCAGATCAGGCCTGCAAAGAAACTGCGTTTCACAGGCCTTTGGAAGAGATGTTCCCGGTAGGCTGTAAGAGCACTGTGCAGAGCGAGTTGTTTCTTAGCTTCCCAAAGAGCTGGAAGCAAGATGCTGTGGGGCCCAACTCGCCCTTTGGAAAGAAGCCTGCACGTTGTGCCTTTCAGCTCTAGGGCAAAGTAGCACACCCAGAGCAGAAGTCCTACTTCAGCCAGATCAGGCCTGCAAAGAAACTGCGTTTCACAGGCCTTTGGAAGAGATGTTCCCGGTAGGCTGTAAGAGCACTGTGCAGAGCGAGTTGTTTCTTAGCTTCCCAAAGAGCTGGAAGCAAGATGCTGTGGGGCCCAACTCGCCCTTTGGAAAGAAGCCTGCACGTTGTGCCTTTCAGCTCTAGGGCAAAGTAGCACACCCAGAGCAGTACTGCTACTTCAGCGAGATCAGGCCTGCAAAGAAACTGCGTTTCACAGGCCTTTGGAAGAGATGTTCCCGGTAGGCTGTAAGAGCACTGTGCAGAGCGAGTTGTTTCTTAGCTTCCCAAAGAGCTGGAAGCAAGATGATGTGGGGCCCAACTCGCCCTTTGGAAAGAAGCCTGCACGTTGTGCCTTTCAGCTCTAGGGCAAAGTAGCACACCCAGAGCAGAAGTCCTACTTCAGCCAGATCAGGCCTGCAAAGAAACTGCGTTTCACAGGCCTTTGGAAGAGATGTTCCCGGTAGGCTGTAAGAGCACTGTGCAGAGCGAGTTGTTTCTTAGCTTCCCAAAGAGCTGGAAGCAAGATGCTGTGGGGCCCAACTCGCCCTTTGGAAAGAAGCCTGCACGTTGTGCCTTTCAGCTCTAGGGCAAAGTAGCACACCCAGAGCAGAAGTCCTACTTCAGCCAGATCAGGCCTGCAAAGAAACTGCGTTTCACAGGCCTTTGGAAGACATGTTCCCGGTAGGCTGTAAGAGCACTGTGCAGAGCGACTGGCTTCTTAGCTTCCCAAAGAGCAGGAAGCAAGATGCTGTGGGGCCCAACTCGCCCTTTGGAAAGAAGCCTGCACGTTGTGCCTTTCAGCTCTAGGGCAAAGTAGCACACCCAGAGCAGAAGTCCTACTTCAGCCAGATCAGGCCTGCAAAGAAACTGCGTTTCACAGGCCTTTGGAAGACATGTTCCCGGTAGGCTGTAAGAGCACTGTGCAGAGCGAGTTGTTTCTTAGCTTCCCAAAGAGCTGGAAGCAAGATGCTGTGGGGCCCAACTCGCCCTTTGGAAAGAAGCCTGCACGTTGTGCCTTTCAGCTCTAGGGCAAAGTAGCACACCCAGAGCAGAAGTCCTACTTCAGCCAGATCAGGCCTGCAAAGAAACTGCGTTTCACAGGCCTTTGGAAGAGATGTTCCCGGTAGGCTGTAAGAGCACTGTGCAGAGCGAGTTGTTTCTTAGCTTCCCAAAGAGCTGGAAGCAAGATGCTGTGGGGCCCAACTCGCCCTTTGGAAAGAAGCCTGCACGTTGTGCCTTTCAGCTCTAGGGCAAAGTAGCACACCCAGAGCAGAAGTCCTACTTCAGCCAGATCAGGCCTGCAAAGAAACTGCGTTTCACAGGCCTTTGGAAGAGATGTTCCCACTAGGCTGTAAGAGCACTGTGCAGAGCGAGTTGTTTCTTAGCTTCCCAAAGAGCTGGAAGCAAGATGCTGTGGGGCCCAACTCGCCCTTTGGAAAGAAGCCTGCACGTTGTGCCTTTCAGCTCTAGGGCAAAGTAGCACACCCAGAGCAGAAGTCCTACTTCAGCCAGATCAGGCCTGCAAAGAAACTGCGTTTCCCAGGCCTTTGGAAGAGATGTTCCCGGTAGGCTGTAAGAGCACTGTGCAGAGCGAGTTGTTTCTTAGCTTCCCAAAGAGCTGGAAGCAAGATGCTGTGGGGCCCAACTCGCCCTTTGGAAAGAAGCCTGCACGTTGTGCCTTTCAGCTCTAGGGCAAAGTAGCACACCCAGAGCAGAAGTCCTACTTCAGCCAGATCAGGCCTGCAAAGAAACTGCTTTTCACAGGCCTTTGGAAGACATGTTCCCACTAGGCTGTAAGAGCACTGTGCAGAGCGAGTTGTTTCTTAGCTTCCCAAAGAGCTGGAAGCAAGATGCTGTGGGGCCCAACTCGCCCTTTGGAAAGAAGCCTGCACGTTGTGCCTTTCAGCTCTAGGGCAAAGTAGCACACCCAGAGCAGAAGTCCTACTTCAGCCAGATCAGGCCTGCAAAGAAACTGCGTTTCACAGGCCTTTGGAAGACATGTTCCCGGTAGGCTGTAAGAGCACTGTGCAGAGCGACTGGCTTCTTAGATTCCCAAAGAGCAGGAAGCAAGATGCTGTGGGGCCCAACTCGCCCTTTGGAAAGAAGCCTGCACGTTGTGCCTTTCAGCTCTAGGGCAAAGTAGCACACCCAGAGCAGAAGTCCTACTTCAGCCAGATCAGGCCTGCAAAGAAACTGCGTTTCACAGGCCTTTGGAAGAGATGTTCCCGGTAGGCTGTAAGAGCACTGTGCAGAGCGAGTTGTTTCTTAGCTTCCCAAAGAGCTGGAAGCAAGATGCTGTGGGGCCCAACTCGCCCTTTGGAAAGAAGCCTGCACGTTGTGCCTTTCAGCTCTAGGGCAAAGTAGCACACCCAGAGCAGAAGTCCTACTTCAGCCAGATCAGGCCTGCAAAGAAACTGCGTTTCACAGGCCTTTGGAAGAGATGTTCCCGGTAGGCTGTAAGAGCACTGTGCAGAGCGAGTTGTTTCTTAGCTTCCCAAAGAGCTGGAAGCAAGATGCTGTGGGGCCCAACTCGCCCTTTGGAAAGAAGCCTGCACGTTGTGCCTTTCAGCTCTAGGGCAAAGTAGCACACCCAGAGCAGAAGTCCTACTTCAGCCAGATCAGGCCTGCAAAGAAACTGCGTTTCACAGGCCTTTGGAAGAGATGTTCCCACTAGGCTGTAAGAGCACTGTGCAGAGCGAGTTGTTTCTTAGCTTCCCAAAGAGCTGGAAGCAAGATGCTGTGGGGCCCAACTCGCCCTTTGGAAAGAAGCCTGCACGTTGTGCCTTTCAGCTCTAGGGCAAAGTAGCACACCCAGAGCAGAAGTCCTACTTCAGCCAGATCAGGCCTGCAAAGAAACTGCGTTTCACAGGCCTTTGGAAGACATGTTCCCACTAGGCTGTAAGAGCACTGTGCAGAGCGAGTTGTTTCTTAGCTTCCCAAAGAGCTGGAAGCAAGATGCTGTGGGGCCCAACACGCCCTTTGGAAAGAAGCCTGCACGTTGTGCCTTTCAGCTCTAGGGCAAAGTAGCACACCCAGAGCAGAAGTCCTACTTCAGCCAGATCAGGCCTGCAAAGAAACTGCGTTTCACAGGCCTTTGGAAGAGATGTTCCCGGTAGGCTGTAAGAGCACTGTGCAGAGCGAGTTGTTTCTTAGCTTCCCAAAGAGCTGGAAGCAAGATGCTGTGGGGCCCAACTCGCCCTTTGGAAAGAAGCCTGCACGTTGTGCCTTTCAGCTCTAGGGCAAAGTAGCACTCCCAGAGCAGAAGTCCTACTTCAGCCAGATCAGGCCTGCAAAGAAACTGCGTTTCACAGGCCTTTGGAAGAGATGTTCCCACTAGGCTGTAAGAGCACTGTGCAGAGCGAGTTGTTTCTTAGCTTCCCAAAGAGCTGGAAGCAAGATGCTGTGGGGCCCAACTCGCCCTTTGGAAAGAAGCCTGCACGTTGTGCCTTTCAGCTCTAGGGCAAAGTAGCACACCCAGAGCAGAAGTCCTACTTCAGCCAGATCAGGCCTGCAAAGAAACTGCGTTTCACAGGCCTTTGGAAGAGATGTTCCCGGTAGGCTGTAAGAGCACTGTGCAGAGCGAGTTGTTTCTTAGCTTCCCAAAGAGCTGGAAGCAAGATGCTGTGGGGCCCAACTCGCCCTTTGGAAAGAAGCCTGCACGTTGTGCCTTTCAGCTCTAGGGCAAAGTAGCACACCCAGAGCAGAAGTCCTACTTCAGCCAGATCAGGCCTGCAAAGAAACTGCGTTTCACAGGCCTTTGGAAGAGATGTTCCCGGTAGGCTGTAAGAGCACTGTGCAGAGCGAGTTGTTTCTTAGCTTCCCAAAGAGCTGGAAGCAAGATGCTGTGGGGCCCAACTCGCCCTTTGGAAAGAAGCCTGCACGTTGTGCCTTTCAGCTCTAGGGCAAAGTAGCACACCCAGAGCAGAAGTCCTACTTCAGCCAGATCAGGCCTGCAAAGAAACTGCGTTTCACAGGCCTTTGGAAGAGATGTTCCCGGTAGGCTGTAAGAGCACTGTGCAGAGCGAGTTGTTTCTTAGCTTCCCAAAGAGCTGGAAGCAAGATGCTGTGGGGCCCAACTCGCCCTTTGGAAAGAAGCCTGCACGTTGTGCCTTTCAGCTCTAGGGCAAAGTAGCACACCCAGAGCAGAAGTCCTACTTCAGCCAGATCAGGCCTGCAAAGAAACTGCGTTTCACAGGCCTTTGGAAGAGATGTTCCCGGTAGGCTGTAAGAGCACTGTGCAGAGCGAGTTGTTTCTTAGCTTCCCAAAGAGCTGGAAGCAAGATGCTGTGGGGCCCAACTCGCCCTTTGGAAAGAAGCCTGCACGTTGTGCCTTTCAGCTCTAGGGCAAAGTAGCACACCCAGAGCAGAAGTCCTACTTCAGCCAGATCAGGCCTGCAAAGAAACTGCGTTTCACAGGCCTTTGGAAGAGATGTTCCCGGTAGGCTGTAAGAGCACTGTGCAGAGCGAGTTGTTTCTTAGCTTCCCAAAGAGCTGGAAGCAAGATGCTGTGGGGCCCAACTCGCCCTTTGGAAAGAAGCCTGCACGTTGTGCCTTTCAGCTCTAGGGCAAAGTAGCACACCCAGAGCAGAAGTCCTACTTCAGCCAGATCAGGCCTGCAAAGAAACTGCGTTTCACAGGCCTTTGGAAGAGATGTTCCCGGTAGGCTGTAAGAGCACTGTGCAGAGCGAGTTGTTTCTTAGCTTCCCAAAGAGCTGGAAGCAAGATGCTGTGGGGCCCAACTCGCCCTTTGGAAAGAAGCCTGCACGTTGTGCCTTTCAGCTCTAGGGCAAAGTAGCACACCCAGAGCAGAAGTCCTACTTCAGCCAGATCAGGCCTGCAAAGAAACTGCGTTTCACAGGCCTTTGGAAGAGATGTTCCCGGTAGGCTGTAAGAGCACTGTGCAGAGCGAGTTGTTTCTTAGCTTCCCAAAGAGCTGGAAGCAAGATGCTGTGGGGCCCAACTCGCCCTTTGGAAAGAAGCCTGCACGTTGTGCCTTTCAGCTCTAGGGCAAAGTAGCACACCCAGAGCAGAAGTCCTACTTCAGCCAGATCAGGCCTGCAAAGAAACTGCGTTTCACAGGCCTTTGGAAGAGATGTTCCCGGTAGGCTGTAAGAGCACTGTGCAGAGCGAGTTGTTTCTTAGCTTCCCAAAGAGCTGGAAGCAAGATGCTGTGGGGCCCAACTCGCCCTTTGGAAAGAAGCCTGCACGTTGTGCCTTTCAGCTCTAGGGCAAAGTAGCACACCCAGAGCAGAAGTCCTACTTCAGCCAGATCAGGCCTGCAAAGAAACTGCGTTTCACAGGCCTTTGGAAGACATATTCCCGGTAGGCTGTAAGAGCACTGTGCAGAGCGAGTTGTTTCTTAGCTTCCCAAAGAGCTGGAAGCAAGATGCTGTGGGGCCCAACTCGCCCTTTGGAAAGAAGCCTGCACGTTGTGCCTTTCAGCTCTAGGGCAAAGTAGCACACCCAGAGCAGAAGTCCTACTTCAGCCAGATCAGGCCTGCAAAGAAACTGCGTTTCACAGGCCTTTGGAAGAGATGTTCCCGGTAGGCTGTAAGAGCACTGTGCAGAGCGAGTTGTTTCTTAGCTTCCCAAAGAGCTGGAAGCAAGATGCTGTGGGGCCCAACTCGCCCTTTGGAAAGAAGCCTGCACGTTGTGCCTTTCAGCTCTAGGGCAAAGTAGCACACCCAGAGCAGAAGTCCTACTTCAGCCAGATCAGGCCTGCAAAGAAACTGCGTTTCACAGGCCTTTGGAAGAGATGTTCCCGGTAAGCTGTAAGAGCACTGTGCAGAGCGAGTTGTTTCTTAGCTTCCCAAAGAGCTGGAAGCAAGATGCTGTGGGGCCCAACTCGCCCTTTGGAAAGAAGCCTGCACGTTGTGCCTTTCAGCTCTAGGGCAAAGTAGCACACCCAGAGCAGAAGTCCTACTTCAGCCAGATCAGGCCTGCAAAGAAACTGCGTTTCACAGGCCTTTGGAAGACATGTTCCCGGTAGGCTGTAAGAGCACTGTGCAGAGCGAGTTGTTTCTTAGCTTCCCAAAGAGCTGGAAGCAAGATGCTGTGGGGCCCAACTCGCCCTTTGGAAAGAAGCCTGCACGTTGTGCCTTTCAGCTCTAGGGCAAAGTAGCACACCCAGAGCAGAAGTCCTACTTCAGCCAGATCAGGCCTGCAAAGAAACTGCGTTTCACAGGCCTTTGGAAGAGATGTTCCCGGTAGGCTGTAAGAGCACTGTGCAGAGCGAGTTGTTTCTTAGCTTCCCAAAGAGCTGGAAGCAAGATGCTGTGGGGCCCAACTCGCCCTTTGGAAAGAAGCCTGCACGTTGTGCCTTTCAGCTCTAGGGCAAAGTAGCACACCCAGAGCAGAAGTCCTACTTCAGCCAGATCAGGCCTGCAAAGAAACTGCGTTTCACAGGCCTTTGGAAGAGATGTTCCCGGTAGGCTGTAAGAGCACTGTGCAGAGCGAGTTGTTTCTTAGCTTCCCAAAGAGCTGGAAGCAAGATTCTGTGGGGCCCAACTCGCCCTTTGGAAAGAAGCCTGCACGTTGTGCCTTTCAGCTCTAGGGCAAAGTAGCACACCCAGAGCAGAAGTCCTACTTCAGCCAGATCAGGCCTGCAAAGAAACTGCGTTTCACAGGCCTTTGGAAGAGATGTTCCCACTAGGCTGTAAGAGCACTGTGCAGAGCGAGTTGTTTCTTAGCTTCCCAAAGAGCTGGAAGCAAGATGCTGTGGGGCCCAACTCGCCCTTTGGAAAGAAGCCTGCACGTTGTGCCTTTCAGCTCTAGGGCAAAGTAGCACACCCAGAGCAGAAGTCCTACTTCAGCCAGATCAGGCCTGCAAAGAAACTGCGTTTCACAGGCCTTTGGAAGAGATGTTCCCGGTAGGCTGTAAGAGCACTGTGCAGAGCGAGTTGTTTCTTAGCTTCCCAAAGAGCTGGAAGCAAGATGCTGTGGGGCCCAACTCGCCCTTTGGAAAGAAGCCTGCACGTTGTGCCTTTCAGCTCTAGGGCAAAGTAGCACACCCAGAGCAGAAGTCCTACTTCAGCCAGATCAGGCCTGCAAAGAAACTGCGTTTCACAGGCCTTTGGAAGAGATGTTCCCGGTAGGCTGTAAGAGCACTGTGCAGAGCGAGTTGTTTCTTAGCTTCCCAAAGAGCTGGAAGCAAGATGCTGTGGGGCCCAACTCGCCCTTTGGAAAGAAGCCTGCACGTTGTGCCTTTCAGCTCTAGGGCAAAGTAGCACACCCAGAGCAGAAGTCCTACTTCAGCCAGATCAGGCCTGCAAAGAAACTGCGTTTCACAGGCCTTTGGAAGAGATGTTCCCGGTAGGCTGTAAGAGCACTGTGCAGAGCGAGTTGTTTCTTAGCTTCCCAAAGAGCTGGAAGCAAGATGCTGTGGGGCCCAACTCGCCCTTTGGAAAGAAGCCTGCACGTTGTGCCTTTCAGCTCTAGGGCAAAGTAGCACACCCAGAGCAGAAGTCCTACTTCAGCCAGATCAGGCCTGCAAAGAAACTGCGTTTCACAGGCCTTTGGAAGAGATGTTCCCGGTAGGCTGTAAGAGCACTGTGCAGAGCGAGTTGTTTCTTAGCTTCCCAAAGAGCTGGAAGCAAGATGCTGTGGGGCCCAACTCGCCCTTTGGAAAGAAGCCTGCACGTTGTGCCTTTCAGCTCTAGGGCAAAGTAGCACACCCAGAGCAGAAGTCCTACTTCAGCCAGATCAGGCCTGCAAAGAAACTGCGTTTCACAGGCCTTTGGAAGAGATGTTCCCCGTAGGCTGTAAGAGCACTGTGCAGAGCGAGTTGTTTCTTAGCTTCCCAAAGAGCTGGAAGCAAGATGCTGTGGGGCCCAACTCGCCCTTTGGAAAGAAGCCTGCACGTTGTGCCTTTCAGCTCTAGGGCAAAGTAGCACACCCAGAGCAGAAGTCCTACTTCAGCCAGATCAGGCCTGCAAAGAAACTGCGTTTCACAGGCCTTTGGAAGAGATGTTCCCGGTAGGCTGTAAGAGCACTGTGCAGAGCGAGTTGTTTCTTAGCTTCCCAAAGAGCTGGAAGCAAGATGCTGTGGGGCCCAACTCGCCCTTTGGAAAGAAGCCTGCACGTTGTGCCTTTCAGCTCTAGGGCAAAGTAGCACACCCAGAGCAGAAGTCCTACTTCAGCCAGATCAGGCCTGCAAAGAAACTGCGTTTCACAGGCCTTTGGAAGAGATGTTCCCACTAGGCTGTAAGAGCACTGTGCAGAGCGAGTTGTTTCTTAGCTTCCCAAAGAGCTGCAAGCAAGATGCTGTGGGGCCCAACTCGCCCTTTGGAAAGAAGACTGCACGTTGTGCCTTTCAGCTCTACGGCAAAGTATCACACCCAGAGCAGAAGTCCTACTTCAGCCAGATCAGGCCTGCAAAGAAACTGCATTTCACAGGCCTTTGGAAGAGATGTTCCCGGTAGGCTGTAAGAGCACTGTGCAGAGCGAGTTGTTTCTTAGCTTCCCAAAGAGCTGGAAGCAAGATGCTGTGGGGCCCAACTCGCCCTTTGGAAAGAAGCCTGCACGTTGTGCCTTTCAGCTCTAGGGCAAAGTAGCACACCCAGAGCAGAAGTCCTACTTCAGCCAGATCAGGCCTGCAAAGAAACTGCGTTTCACAGGCCTTTGGAAGAGATGTTCCCGGTAGGCTGTAAGAGCACTGTGCAGAGCGAGTTGTTTCTTAGCTTCCCAAAGAGCTGGAAGCAAGATGCTGTGGGGCCCAACTCGCCCTTTGGAAAGAAGCCTGCACGTTGTGCCTTTCAGCTCTAGGGCAAAGTAGCACACCC
Source organism: Equus caballus (assembly GCF_041296265.1). Classification (NCBI taxonomy): domain Eukaryota; kingdom Metazoa; phylum Chordata; class Mammalia; order Perissodactyla; family Equidae; genus Equus; species Equus caballus. The sequence goes on along the minus strand of NC_091706.1, from coordinate 785,932 downwards.
AGAGCAGAAGTCCTACTTCAGCCAGATCAGGCCTGCAAAGAAACTGCGTTTCACAGGCCTTTGGAAGAGATGTTCCCGGTAGGCTGTAAGAGCACTGTGCAGAGCGAGTTGTTTCTTAGCTTCCCAAAGAGCTGGAAGCAAGATGCTGTGGGGCCCAACTCGCCCTTTGGAAAGAAGCCTGCACGTTGTGCCTTTCAGCTCTAGGGCAAAGTAGCACACCCAGAGCAGAAGTCCTACTTCAGCCAGATCAGGCCTGCAAAGAAACTGCGTTTCACAGGCCTTTGGAAGAGATGTTCCCGGTAGGCTGTAAGAGCACTGTGCAGAGCGAGTTGTTTCTTAGCTTCCCAAAGAGCTGGAAGCAAGATGCTGTGGGGCCCAACTCGCCCTTTGGAAAGAAGCCTGCACGTTGTGCCTTTCAGCTCTAGGGCAAAGTAGCACACCCAGAGCAGAAGTCCTACTTCAGCCAGATCAGGCCTGCAAAGAAACTGCGTTTCACAGGCCTTTGGAAGAGATGTTCCCGGTAGGCTGTAAGAGCACTGTGCAGAGCGAGTTGTTTCTTAGCTTCCCAAAGAGCTGGAAGCAAGATGCTGTGGGGCCCAACTCGCCCTTTGGAAAGAAGCCTGCACGTTGTGCCTTTCAGCTCTAGGGCAAAGTAGCACACCCAGAGCAGAAGTCCTACTTCAGCCAGATCAGGCCTGCAAAGAAACTGCGTTTCACAGGCCTTTGGAAGAGATGTTCCCGGTAGGCTGTAAGAGCACTGTGCAGAGCGAGTTGTTTCTTAGCTTCCCAAAGAGCTGGAAGCAAGATGCTGTGGGGCCCAACTCGCCCTTTGGAAAGAAGCCTGCACGTTGTGCCTTTCAGCTCTAGGGCAAAGTAGCACACCCAGAGCAGAAGTCCTACTTCAGCCAGATCAGGCCTGCAAAGAAACTGCGTTTCACAGGCCTTTGGAAGAGATGTTCCCCGTAGGCTGTAAGAGCACTGTGCAGAGCGAGTTGTTTCTTAGCTTCCCAAAGAGCTGGAAGCAAGATGCTGTGGGGCCCAACTCGCCCTTTGGAAAGAAGCCTGCACGTTGTGCCTTTCAGCTCTAGGGCAAAGTAGCACACCCAGAGCAGAAGTCCTACTTCAGCCAGATCAGGCCTGCAAAGAAACTGCGTTTCACAGGCCTTTGGAAGAGATGTTCCCGGTAGGCTGTAAGAGCACTGTGCAGAGCGAGTTGTTTCTTAGCTTCCCAAAGAGCTGGAAGCAAGATGCTGTGGGGCCCAACTCGCCCTTTGGAAAGAAGCCTGCACGTTGTGCCTTTCAGCTCTAGGGCAAAGTAGCACACCCAGAGCAGAAGTCCTACTTCAGCCAGATCAGGCCTGCAAAGAAACTGCGTTTCACAGGCCTTTGGAAGAGATGTTCCCGGTAGGCTGTAAGAGCACTGTGCAGAGCGAGTTGTTTCTTAGCTTCCCAAAGAGCTGGAAGCAAGATGCTGTGGGGCCCAACTCGCCCTTTGGAAAGAAGCCTGCACGTTGTGCCTTTCAGCTCTAGGGCAAAGTAGCACACCCAGAGCAGAAGTCCTACTTCAGCCAGATCAGGCCTGCAAAGAAACTGCGTTTCACAGGCCTTTGGAAGAGATGTTCCCCGTAGGCTGTAAGAGCACTGTGCAGAGCGAGTTGTTTCTTAGCTTCCCAAAGAGCTGGAAGCAAGATGCTGTGGGGCCCAACTCGCCCTTTGGAAAGAAGACTGCACGTTGTGCCTTTCAGCTCTAGGGCAAAGTAGCACACCCAGAGCAGAAGTCCTACTTCAGCCAGATCAGGCCTGCAAAGAAACTGCGTTTCACAGGCCTTTGGAAGAGATGTTCCCGGTAGGCTGTAAGAGCACTGTGCAGAGCGAGTTGTTTCTTAGCTTCCCAAAGAGCTGGAAGCAAGATGCTGTGGGGCCCAACTCGCCCTTTGGAAAGAAGCCTTCACGTTGTGCCTTTCAGCTCTAGGGCAAAGTAGCACACCCAGAGCAGAAGTCCTACTTCAGCCAGATCAAGCCTGCAAAGAAACTGCGTTTCACAGGCCTTTGGAAGAGATGTTCCCGGTAGGCTGTAAGAGCACTGTGCAGAGCGAGTTGTTTCTTAGCTTCCCAAAGAGCTGGAAGCAAGATGCTGTGGGGCCCAACTCGCCCTTTGGAAAGAAGCCTGCACGTTGTGCCTTTCAGCTCTAGGGCAAAGTAGCACACCCAGAGCAGAAGTCCTACTTCAGCCAGATCAGGCCTGCAAAGAAACTGCGTTTCACAGGCCTATGGAAGAGATGTTCCCGATAGGCTGTAAGAGCACTGTGCAGAGCGAGTTGTTTCTTAGCTTCCCAAAGAGCTGGAAGCAAGATGCTGTGGGGCCCAACTCGCCCTTTGGAAAGAAGCCTGCACGTTGTGCCTTTCAGCTCTAGGGCAAAGTAGCACACCCAGAGCAGAAGTCCTACTTCAGCCAGATCAGGCCTGCAAAGAAACTGCGTTTCACAGGCCTTTGGAAGAGATGTTCCCGGTAGGCTGTAAGAGCACTGTGCAGAGCGAGTTGTTTCTTAGCTTCCCAAAGAGCTGGAAGCAAGATGCTGTGGGGCCCAACTCGCCCTTCGGAAAGAAGCCTGCACGTTGTGCCTTTCAGCTCTAGGGCAAAGTAGCACACCCAGAGCAGAAGTCCTACTTCAGCCAGATCAGGCCTGCAAAGAAACTGCGTTTCACAGGCCTTTGGAAGAGATGTTCCCACTAGGCTGTAAGAGCACTGTGCAGAGCGAGTTGTTTCTTAGCTTCCCAAAGAGCTGGAAGCAAGATGCTGTGGGGCCCAACTCGCCCTTTGGAAAGAAGCCTGCACGTTGTGCCTTTCAGCTCTAGGGCAAAGTAGCACACCCAGAGCAGAAGTCCTACTTCAGCCAGATCAGGCCTGCAAAGAAACTGCGTTTCACAGGCCTTTGGAAGAGATGTTCCCGGTAGGCTGTAAGAGCACTGTGCAGAGCGAGTTGTTTCTTAGCTTCCCAAAGAGCTGGAAGCAAGATGCTGTGGGGCCCAACTCGCCCTTTGGAAAGAAGCCTGCACGTTGTGCCTTTCAGCTCTAGGGCAAAGTAGCACACCCAGAGCAGAAGTCCTACTTCAGCCAGATCAGGCCTGCAAAGAAACTGCGTTTCACAGGCCTTTGGAAGAGATGTTCCCACTAGGCTGTAAGAGCACTGTGCAGAGCGAGTTGTTTCTTAGCTTCCCAAAGAGCTGGAAGCAAGATGCTGTGGGGCCCAACTCGCCCTTTGGAAAGAAGCCTGCACGTTGTGCCTTTCAGCTCTAGGGCAAAGTAGCACACCCAGAGCAGAAGTCCTACTTCAGCCAGATCAGGCCTGCAAAGAAACTGCGTTTCACAGGCCTTTGGAAGAGATGTTCCCGGTAGGCTGTAAGAGCACTGTGCAGAGCGAGTTGTTTCTTAGCTTCCCAAAGAGCTGGAAGCAAGATGCTGTGGGGCCCAACTCGCCCTTTGGAAAGAAGCCTGCACGTTGTGCCTTTCAGCTCTAGGGCAAAGTAGCACACCCAGAGCAGAAGTCCTACTTCAGCCAGATCAGGCCTGCAAACAAACTGCGTTTCTCAGGCCTTTGGAAGAGATGTTCCCACTAGGCTATAAGAGCACTGTGCAGAGCGAGTTGTTTCTTAGCTTCCCAAAGAGCTGGAAGCAAGATGCTGTGGGGCCCAACACGCCCTTTGGAAAGAAGACTGCACGTTGTGCCTTTCAGCTCTAGGGCAAAGTAGCACACCCAGAGCAGAAGTCCTACTTCAGCCAGATCAGGCCTGCAAAGAAACTGCGTTTCACAGGCCTTTGGAAGAGATGCCCCGGTAGGCTGTAAGAGCACTGTGCAGAGCGAGTTGTTTCTTAGCTTCCCAAAGAGCTGGAAGCAAGATGCTGTGGGGCCCAACTCGCCCTTTGGAAAGAAGCCTGCACGTTGTGCCTTTGAGCTCTAGGGCAAAGTAGCACACCCAGAGCAGAAGTCCTACTTCAGCCAGATCAGGCCTGCAAAGAAACTGCGTTTCACAGGCCTTTGGAAGAGATGTTCCCGGTAGGCTGTAAGAGCACTGTGCAGAGCGAGTTGTTTCTTAGCTTCCCAAAGAGCTGGAAGCAAGATGCTGTGGGGCCCAACTCGCCCTTTGGAAAGAAGCCTGCACGTTGTGCCTTTCAGCTCTAGGGCAAAGTAGCAAACCCAGAGCAGAAGTCCTACTTCAGCCAGATCAGGCCTGCAAAGAAACTGCGTTTCACAGGCCTTTGGAAGAGATGTTCCCGGTAGGCTGTAAGAGCACTGTGCAGAGCGAGTTGTTTCTTAGCTTCCCAAAGAGCTGGAAGCAAGATGCTGTGGGGCCCAACTCGCCCTTTGGAAAGAAGCCTGCACGTTGTGCCTTTCAGCTCTAGGGCAAAGTAGCACACCCAGAGCAGAAGTCCTACTTCAGCCAGATCAGGCCTGCAAAGAAACTGCGTTTCACAGGCCTTTGGAAGAGATGTTCCCGGTAGGCTGTAAGAGCACTGTGCAGAGCGAGTTGTTTCTTAGCTTCCCAAAGAGCTGGAAGCAAGATGCTGTGGGGCCCAACTCGCCCTTTGGAAAGAAGCCTGCACGTTGTGCCTTTCAGCTCTAGGGCAAAGTAGCACACCCAGAGCAGAAGTCCTACTTCAGCCAGATCAGGCCTGCAAAGAAACTGCGTTTCACAGGCCTTTGGAAGAGATGTTCCCGGTAGGCTGTAAGAGCACTGTGCAGAGCGAGTTGTTTCTTAGCTTCCCAAAGAGCTGGAAGCAAGATGCTGTGGGGCCCAACTCGCCCTTTGGAAAGAAGCCTGCACGTTGTGCCTTTCAGCTCTAGGGCAAAGTAGCACACCCAGAGCAGAAGTCCTACTTCAGCCAGATCAGGCCTGCAAAGAAACTGCGTTTCACAGGCCTTTGGAAGAGATGTTCCCGGTAGGCTGTAAGAGCACTGTGCAGAGCGAGTTGTTTCTTAGCTTCCCAAAGAGCTGGAAGCAAGATGCTGTGGGGCCCAACTCGCCCTTTGGAAAGAAGCCTGCACGTTGTGCCTTTCAGCTCTAGGGCAAAGTAGCACACCCAGAGCAGAAGTCCTACTTCAGCCAGATCAGGCCTGCAAAGAAACTGCGTTTCACAGGCCTTTGGAAGAGATGTTCCCGGTAGGCTGTAAGAGCACTGTGCAGAGCGAGTTGTTTCTTAGCTTCCCAAAGAGCTGGAAGCAAGATGCTGTGGGGCCCAACTCGCCCTTTGGAAAGAAGCCTGCACGTTGTGCCTTTCAGCTCTAGGGCAAAGTAGCACACCCAGAGCAGAAGTCCTACTTCAGCCAGATCAGGCCTGCAAAGAAACTGCGTTTCACAGGCCTTTGGAAGAGATGTTCCCCGTAGGCTGTAAGAGCACTGTGCAGAGCGAGTTGTTTCTTAGCTTCCCAAAGAGCTGGAAGCAAGATGCTGTGGGGCCCAACTCGCCCTTTGGAAAGAAGACTGCACGTTGTGCCTTTCAGCTCTAGGGCAAAGTAGCACACCCAGAGCAGAAGTCCTACTTCAGCCAGATCAGGCCTGCAAAGAAACTGCGTTTCACAGGCCTTTGGAAGAGATGTTCCCGGTAGGCTGTAAGAGCACTGTGCAGAGCGAGTTGTTTCTTAGCTTCCCAAAGAGCTGGAAGCAAGATGCTGTGGGGCCCAACTCGCCCTTTGGAAAGAAGCCTTCACGTTGTGCCTTTCAGCTCTAGGGCAAAGTAGCACACCCAGAGCAGAAGTCCTACTTCAGCCAGATCAAGCCTGCAAAGAAACTGCGTTTCACAGGCCTTTGGAAGAGATGTTCCCGGTAGGCTGTAAGAGCACTGTGCAGAGCGAGTTGTTTCTTAGCTTCCCAAAGAGCTGGAAGCAAGATGCTGTGGGGCCCAACTCGCCCTTTGGAAAGAAGCCTGCACGTTGTGCCTTTCAGCTCTAGGGCAAAGTAGCACACCCAGAGCAGAAGTCCTACTTCAGCCAGATCAGGCCTGCAAAGAAACTGCGTTTCACAGGCCTATGGAAGAGATGTTCCCGATAGGCTGTAAGAGCACTGTGCAGAGCGAGTTGTTTCTTAGCTTCCCAAAGAGCTGGAAGCAAGATGCTGTGGGGCCCAACTCGCCCTTTGGAAAGAAGCCTGCACGTTGTGCCTTTCAGCTCTAGGGCAAAGTAGCACACCCAGAGCAGAAGTCCTACTTCAGCCAGATCAGGCCTGCAAAGAAACTGCGTTTCACAGGCCTTTGGAAGAGATGTTCCCGGTAGGCTGTAAGAGCACTGTGCAGAGCGAGTTGTTTCTTAGCTTCCCAAAGAGCTGGAAGCAAGATGCTGTGGGGCCCAACTCGCCCTTCGGAAAGAAGCCTGCACGTTGTGCCTTTCAGCTCTAGGGCAAAGTAGCACACCCAGAGCAGAAGTCCTACTTCAGCCAGATCAGGCCTGCAAAGAAACTGCGTTTCACAGGCCTTTGGAAGAGATGTTCCCACTAGGCTGTAAGAGCACTGTGCAGAGCGAGTTGTTTCTTAGCTTCCCAAAGAGCTGGAAGCAAGATGCTGTGGGGCCCAACTCGCCCTTTGGAAAGAAGCCTGCACGTTGTGCCTTTCAGCTCTAGGGCAAAGTAGCACACCCAGAGCAGAAGTCCTACTTCAGCCAGATCAGGCCTGCAAAGAAACTGCGTTTCACAGGCCTTTGGAAGAGATGTTCCCGGTAGGCTGTAAGAGCACTGTGCAGAGCGAGTTGTTTCTTAGCTTCCCAAAGAGCTGGAAGCAAGATGCTGTGGGGCCCAACTCGCCCTTTGGAAAGAAGCCTGCACGTTGTGCCTTTCAGCTCTAGGGCAAAGTAGCACACCCAGAGCAGAAGTCCTACTTCAGCCAGATCAGGCCTGCAAAGAAACTGCGTTTCACAGGCCTTTGGAAGAGATGTTCCCACTAGGCTGTAAGAGCACTGTGCAGAGCGAGTTGTTTCTTAGCTTCCCAAAGAGCTGGAAGCAAGATGCTGTGGGGCCCAACTCGCCCTTTGGAAAGAAGCCTGCACGTTGTGCCTTTCAGCTCTAGGGCAAAGTAGCACACCCAGAGCAGAAGTCCTACTTCAGCCAGATCAGGCCTGCAAAGAAACTGCGTTTCACAGGCCTTTGGAAGAGATGTTCCCGGTAGGCTGTAAGAGCACTGTGCAGAGCGAGTTGTTTCTTAGCTTCCCAAAGAGCTGGAAGCAAGATGCTGTGGGGCCCAACTCGCCCTTTGGAAAGAAGCCTGCACGTTGTGCCTTTCAGCTCTAGGGCAAAGTAGCACACCCAGAGCAGAAGTCCTACTTCAGCCAGATCAGGCCTGCAAACAAACTGCGTTTCTCAGGCCTTTGGAAGAGATGTTCCCACTAGGCTATAAGAGCACTGTGCAGAGCGAGTTGTTTCTTAGCTTCCCAAAGAGCTGGAAGCAAGATGCTGTGGGGCCCAACACGCCCTTTGGAAAGAAGACTGCACGTTGTGCCTTTCAGCTCTAGGGCAAAGTAGCACACCCAGAGCAGAAGTCCTACTTCAGCCAGATCAGGCCTGCAAAGAAACTGCGTTTCACAGGCCTTTGGAAGAGATGCCCCGGTAGGCTGTAAGAGCACTGTGCAGAGCGAGTTGTTTCTTAGCTTCCCAAAGAGCTGGAAGCAAGATGCTGTGGGGCCCAACTCGCCCTTTGGAAAGAAGCCTGCACGTTGTGCCTTTGAGCTCTAGGGCAAAGTAGCACACCCAGAGCAGAAGTCCTACTTCAGCCAGATCAGGCCTGCAAAGAAACTGCGTTTCACAGGCCTTTGGAAGAGATGTTCCCGGTAGGCTGTAAGAGCACTGTGCAGAGCGAGTTGTTTCTTAGCTTCCCAAAGAGCTGGAAGCAAGATGCTGTGGGGCCCAACTCGCCCTTTGGAAAGAAGCCTGCACGTTGTGCCTTTCAGCTCTAGGGCAAAGTAGCAAACCCAGAGCAGAAGTCCTACTTCAGCCAGATCAGGCCTGCAAAGAAACTGCGTTTCACAGGCCTTTGGAAGAGATGTTCCCGGTAGGCTGTAAGAGCACTGTGCAGAGCGAGTTGTTTCTTAGCTTCCCAAAGAGCTGGAAGCAAGATGCTGTGGGGCCCAACTCGCCCTTTGGAAAGAAGCCTGCACGTTGTGCCTTTCAGCTCTAGGGCAAAGTAGCACACCCAGAGCAGAAGTCCTACTTCAGCCAGATCAGGCCTGCAAAGAAACTGCGTTTCACAGGCCTTTGGAAGAGATGTTCCCGGTAGGCTGTAAGAGCACTGTGCAGAGCGAGTTGTTTCTTAGCTTCCCAAAGAGCTGGAAGCAAGATGCTGTGGGGCCCAACTCGCCCTTTGGAAAGAAGCCTGCACGTTGTGCCTTTCAGCTCTAGGGCAAAGTAGCACACCCAGAGCAGAAGTCCTACTTCAGCCAGATCAGGCCTGCAAAGAAACTGCGTTTCACAGGCCTTTGGAAGAGATGTTCCCGGTAGGCTGTAAGAGCACTGTGCAGAGCGAGTTGTTTCTTAGCTTCCCAAAGAGCTGGAAGCAAGATGCTGTGGGGCCCAACTCGCCCTTTGGAAAGAAGCCTGCACGTTGTGCCTTTCAGCTCTAGGGCAAAGTAGCACACCCAGAGCAGAAGTCCTACTTCAGCCAGATCAGGCCTGCAAAGAAACTGCGTTTCACAGGCCTTTGGAAGAGATGTTCCCGGTAGGCTGTAAGAGCACTGTGCAGAGCGAGTTGTTTCTTAGCTTCCCAAAGAGCTGGAAGCAAGATGCTGTGGGGCCCAACTCGCCCTTTGGAAAGAAGCCTGCACGTTGTGCCTTTCAGCTCTAGGGCAAAGTAGCACACCCAGAGCAGAAGTCCTACTTCAGCCAGATCAGGCCTGCAAAGAAACTGCGTTTCACAGGCCTTTGGAAGAGATGTTCCCGGTAGGCTGTAAGAGCACTGTGCAGAGCGAGTTGTTTCTTAGCTTCCCAAAGAGCTGGAAGCAAGATGCTGTGGGGCCCAACTCGCCCTTTGGAAAGAAGCCTGCACGTTGTGCCTTTCAGCTCTAGGGCAAAGTAGCACACCCAGAGCAGAAGTCCTACTTCAGCCAGATCAGGCCTGCAAAGAAACTGCGTTTCACAGGCCTTTGGAAGAGATGTTCCCGGTAGGCTGTAAGAGCACTGTGCAGAGCGAGTTGTTTCTTAGCTTCCCAAAGAGCTGGAAGCAAGATGCTGTGGGGCCCAACTCGCCCTTTGGAAAGAAGCCTGCACGTTGTGCCTTTCAGCTCTAGGTCAAAGTAGCACACCCAGAGCAGTAGTGCTACTTCAGCCAGATCAGGCCTGCAAAGAAACTGCGCTTCACAGGCCTTTGGAAGAGATGTTCCCCGTAGGCTGTAAGAGCACTGTGCAGAGCGAGTTGTTTCTTAGCTTCCCAAAGAGCTGGAAGCAAGATGCTGTGGGGCCCAACTCGCCCTTTGGAAAGAAGCCTGCACGTTGTGCCTTTCAGCTCTAGGGCAAAGTAGCACACCCAGAGCAGTAGTGCTACTTCAGCCAGATCAGGCCTGCAAAGAAACTGCGCTTCACAGGCCTTTGGAAGAGATGTTCCCCGTAGGCAGTAAGAGCACTGTGCAGAGCGAGTTGTTTCTTAGCTTCCCAAAGAGCTGGAAGCAAGATGCTGTGGGGCCCAACTCGCCCTTTGGAAAGAAGCCTGCACGTTGTGCCTTTCAGCTCTAGGGCAAAGTAGCACACCCAGAGCAGAAGTCCTACTTCAGCCAGATCAGGCCTGCAAAGAAACTGCGTTTCACAGGCCTTTGGAAGAGATGTTCCCGGTAGGCTGTAAGAGCACTGTGCAGAGCGAGTTGTTTCTTAGCTTCCCAAAGAGCTGGAAGCAAGATGCTGTGGGGCCCAACTCGCCCTTTGGAAAGAAGCCTGCACGTTGTGCCTTTCAGCTCTAGGGCAAAGTAGCACACCCAGAGCAGAAGTCCTACTTCAGCCAGATCAGGCCTGCAAAGAAACTGCGTTTCACAGGCCTTTGGAAGAGATGTTCCCACTAGGCTGTAAGAGCACTGTGCAGAGCGAGTTGTTTCTTAGCTTCCCAAAGAGCTGGAAGCAAGATGCTGTGGGGCCCAACTCGCCCTTTGGAAAGAAGCCTGCACGTTGTGCCTTTCAGCTCTAGGGCAAAGTAGCACACCCAGAGCAGAAGTCCTACTTCAGCCAGATCAGGCCTGCAAAGAAACTGCGTTTCACAGGCCTATGGAAGAGATGTTCCCGATAGGCTGTAAGAGCACTGTGCAGAGCGAGTTGTTTCTTAGCTTCCCAAAGAGCTGGAAGCAAGATGCTGTGGGGCCCAACTCGCCCTTTGGAAAGAAGCCTGCACGTTGTGCCTTTCAGCTCTAGGGCAAAGTAGCACACCCAGAGCAGAAGTCCTACTTCAGCCAGATCAGGCCTGCAAAGAAACTGCGTTTCACAGGCCTTTGGAAGAGATGTTCCCGGTAGGCTGTAAGAGCCCTGTGCAGAGCGAGTTGTTTCTTAGCTTCCCAAAGAGCTGGAAGCAAGATGCTGTGGGGCCCAACTCGCCCTTCGGAAAGAAGCCTGCACGTTGTGCCTTTCAGCTCTAGGGCAAAGTAGCACACCCAGAGCAGAAGTCCTACTTCAGCCAGATCAGGCCTGCAAAGAAACTGCGTTTCACAGGCCTTTGGAAGAGATGTTCCCACTAGGCTGTAAGAGCACTGTGCAGAGCGAGTTGTTTCTTAGCTTCCCAAAGAGCTGGAAGCAAGATGCTGTGGGGCCCAACTCGCCCTTTGGAAAGAAGCCTGCACGTTGTGCCTTTCAGCTCTAGGGCAAAGTAGCACACCCAGAGCAGAAGTCCTACTTCAGCCAGATCAGGCCTGCAAAGAAACTGCGTTTCACAGGCCTTTGGAAGAGATGTTCCCGGTAGGCTGTAAGAGCACTGTGCAGAGCGAGTTGTTTCTTAGCTTCCCAAAGAGCTGGAAGCAAGATGCTGTGGGGCCCAACTCGCCCTTTGGAAAGAAGCCTGCACGTTGTGCCTTTCAGCTCTAGGGCAAAGTAGCACACCCAGAGCAGAAGTCCTACTTCAGCCAGATCAGGCCTGCAAAGAAACTGCGTTTCACAGGCCTTTGGAAGAGATGTTCCCACTAGGCTGTAAGAGCACTGTGCAGAGCGAGTTGTTTCTTAGCTTCCCAAAGAGCTGGAAGCAAGATGCTGTGGGGCCCAACTCGCCCTTTGGAAAGAAGCCTGCACGTTGTGCCTTTCAGCTCTAGGGCAAAGTAGCACACCCAGAGCAGAAGTCCTACTTCAGCCAGATCAGGCCTGCAAAGAAACTGCGTTTCACAGGCCTTTGGAAGAGATGTTCCCGGTAGGCTGTAAGAGCACTGTGCAGAGCGAGTTGTTTCTTAGCTTCCCAAAGAGCTGGAAGCAAGATGCTGTGGGGCCCAACTCGCCCTTTGGAAAGAAGCCTGCACGTTGTGCCTTTCAGCTCTAGGGCAAAGTAGCACACCCAGAGCAGAAGTCCTACTTCAGCCAGATCAGGCCTGCAAACAAACTGCGTTTCACAGGCCTTTGGAAGAGATGTTCCCACTAGGCTGTAAGAGCACTGTGCAGAGCGAGTTGGTTCTTAGCTTCCCAAAGAGCTGGAAGCAAGATGCTGTGGGGCCCAACACGCCCTTTGGAAAGAAGACTGCACGTTGTGCCTTTCAGCTCTAGGGCAAAGTAGCACACCCAGAGCAGAAGTCCTACTTCAGCCAGATCAGGCCTGCAAAGAAACTGCGTTTCACAGGCCTTTGGAAGAGATGTTCCCGGTAGGCTGTAAGAGCACTCTGCAGAGCGAGTTGTTTCTTAGCTTCCCAAAGAGCTGGAAGCAAGATGCTGTGGGGCCCAACTCGCCCTTTGGAAAGAAGCCTGAACGTTGTGCCTTTCAGCTCTAGGGCAAAGTAGCACACCCAGAGCAGAAGTCCTACTTCAGCCAGATCAGGCCTGCAAAGAAACTGCGTTTCACAGGCCTTTGGAAGAGATGTTCCCGGTAGGCTGTAAGAGCACTGTGCAGAGCGAGTTGTTTCTTAGCTTCCCAAAGAGCTGGAAGCAAGATGCTGTGGGGCCCAACTCGCCCTTTGGAAAGAAGCCTGCACGTTGTGCCTTTCAGCTCTAGGGCAAAGTAGCACACCCAGAGCAGAAGTCCTACTTCAGCCAGATCAGGCCTGCAAAGAAACTGCGTTTCACAGGCCTTTGGAAGAGATGTTCCCGGTAGGCTGTAAGAGCACTGTGCAGAGCGAGTTGTTTCTTAGCTTCCCAAAGAGCTGGAAGCAAGATGCTGTGGGGCCCAACTCGCCCTTTGGAAAGAAGCCTGCACCTTGTGCCTTTCAGCTCTAGGGCAAAGTAGCACACCCAGAGCAGTAGTGCTACTTCAGCCAGATCAGGCCTGCAAAGAAACTGCGCTTCACAGGCCTTTGGAAGAGATGTTCCCACTAGGCTGTAAGAGCACTGTGCAGAGCGAGTTGTTTCTTAGCTTCCCAAAGAGCTGGAAGCAAGATGCTGTGGGGCCCAACTCGCCCTTTGGAAAGAAGCCTGCACGTTGTGCCTTTCAGCTCTAGGGCAAAGTAGCACACCCAGAGCAGAAGTCCTACTTCAGCCAGATCAGGCCTGCAAAGAAACTGCGTTTCACAGGCCTTTGGAAGAGATGTTCCCACTAAGCTGTAAGAGCACTGTGCAGAGCGAGTTGTTTCTTAGCTTCCCAAAGAGCTGGAAGCAAGATGCTGTGGGGCCCAACTCGCCCTTTGGAAAGAAGCCTGCACGTTGTGCCTTTCAGCTCTAGGGCAAAGTAGCACACCCAGAGCAGAAGTCCTACTTCAGCCAGATCAGGCCTGCAAAGAAACTGCGTTTCACAGGCCTTTGGAAGAGATGTTCCCACTAGGCTGTAAGAGCACTGTGCAGAGCGAGTTGTTTCTTAGCTTCCCAAAGAGCTGGAAGCAAGATGCTGTGAGGCCCAACTCGCCCTTTGGAAAGAAGCCTGCACGTTGTGCCTTTCAGCTCTAGGGCAAAGTAGCACACCCAGAGCAGAAGTCCTACTTCACCCAGATCAGGCCTTCAAAGAAACTGCGTTTCACAGGCCTTTGGAAGAGATGTTCCCGGTAGGCTGTAAGAGCACTGTGCAGAGCGAGTTGTTTCTTAGCTTCCCAAAGAGCTGGAAGCAAGATGCTGTGGGGCCCAACTCGCCCTTTGGAAAGAAGCCTGCACGTTGTGCCTTTCAGCTCTAGGGCAAAGTAGCACACCCAGAGCAGAAGTCCTACTTCAGCCAGATCAGGCCTGCAAAGAAACTGCGTTTCACAGGCCTTTGGAAGAGATGCCCCGGTAGGCTGTAAGAGCACTGTGCAGAGCGAGTTGTTTCTTAGCTTCCCAAAGAGCTGGAAGCAAGATGCTGTGGGGCCCAACTCGCCCTTTGGAAAGAAGCCTGCACGTTGTGCCTTTCAGCTCTAGGGCAAAGTAGCACACCCAGAGCAGAAGTCCTACTTCAGCCAGATCAGGCCTGCAAAGAAACTGCGTTTCACAGGCCTTTGGAAGAGATGTTCCCGGTAGGCTGTAAGAGCACTGTGCAGAGCGAGTTGTTTCTTAGCTTCCCAAAGAGCTGGAAGCAAGATACTGTGGGGCCCAACTCGCCCTTTGGAAAGAAGCCTGCACGTTGTGCCTTTCAGCTCTAGGGCAAAGTAGCAAACCCAGAGCAGAAGTCCTACTTCAGCCAGATCAGGCCTGCAAAGAAACTGCGTTTCACAGGCCTTTGGAAGAGATGTTCCCACTAGGCTGTAAGAGCACTGTGCAGAGCGAGTTGTTTCTTAGCTTCCCAAAGAGCTGGAAGCAAGATGCTGTGGGGCCCAACTCGCCCTTTGGAAAGAAGCCTGCACGTTGTGCCTTTCAGCTCTAGGGCAAAGTAGCACACCCAGAGCAGAAGTCCTACTTCAGCCAGATCAGGCCTGCAAAGAAACTGCGTTTCACAGGCCTTTGGAAGAGATGTTCCCGGTAGGCTGTAAGAGCACTGTGCAGAGCGAGTTGTTTCTTAGCTTCCCAAAGAGCTGGAAGCAAGATGCTGTGGGGCCCAACTCGCCCTTTGGAAAGAAGCCTGCACGTTGTGCCTTTCAGCTCTAGGGCAAAGTAGCACACCCAGAGCAGAAGTCCTACTTCAGCCAGATCAGGCCTGCAAAGAAACTGCGTTTCACAGGCCTTTGGAAGAGATGTTCCCGGTAGGCTGTAAGAGCACTGTGCAGAGCGAGTTGTTTCTTAGCTTCCCAAAGAGCTGGAAGCAAGATGCTGTGGGGCCCAACTCGCCCTTTGGAAAGAAGCCTGCACGTTGTGCCTTTCAGCTCTAGGGCAAAGTAGCACACCCAGAGCAGAAGTCCTACTTCAGCCAGATCAGGCCTGCAAAGAAACTGCGTTTCACAGGCCTTTGGAAGAGATGTTCCCACTAGGCTGTAAGAGCACTGTGCAGAGCGAGTTGTTTCTTAGCTTCCCAAAGAGCTGGAAGCAAGATGCTGTGGGGCCCAACTCGCCCTTTGGAAAGAAGCCTGCACGTTGTGCCTTTCAGCTCTAGGGCAAAGTAGCACACCCAGAGCAGAAGTCCTACTTCAGCCAGATCAGGCCTGCAAAGAAACTGCGTTTCACAGGCCTTTGGAAGAGATGTTCCCGGTAGGCTGTAAGAGCACTGTGCAGAGCGAGTTGTTTCTTAGCTTCCCAAAGAGCTGGAAGCAAGATGCTGTGGGGCCCAACTCGCCCTTTGGAAAGAAGCCTGCACCTTGTGCCTTTCAGCTCTAGGGCAAAGTAGCACACCCAGAGCAGTAGTGCTACTTCAGCCAGATCAGGCCTGCAAAGAAACTGCGCTTCACAGGCCTTTGGAAGAGATGTTCCCCGTAGGCTGTAAGAGCACTGTGCAGAGCGAGTTGTTTCTTAGCTTCCCAAAGAGCTGGAAGCAAGATGCTGTGGGGCCCAACTCGCCCTTTGGAAAGAAGCCTGCACGTTGTGCCTTTCAGCTCTAGGGCAAAGTAGCACACCCAGAGCAGAAGTCCTACTTCAGCCAGATCAGGCCTGCAAAGAAACTGCGTTTCACAGGCCTTTGGAAGAGATGTTCCCACTAGGCTGTAAGAGCACTGTGCAGAGCGAGTTGTTTCTTAGCTTCCCAAAGAGCTGGAAGCAAGATGCTGTGGGGCCCAACTCGCCCTTTGGAAAGAAGCCTGCACGTTGTGCCTTTCAGCTCTAGGGCAAAGTAGCACACCCAGAGCAGAAGTCCTACTTCAGCCAGATCAGGCCTGCAAAGAAACTGCGTTTCACAGGCCTTTGGAAGAGATGTTCCCGGTAGGCTGTAAGAGCACTGTGCAGAGCGAGTTGTTTCTTAGCTTCCCAAAGAGCTGGAAGCAAGATGCTGTGGGGCCCAACTCGCCCTTTGGAAAGAAGCCTGCACGTTGTGCCTTTCAGCTCTAGGGCAAAGTAGCACACCCAGAGCAGAAGTCCTACTTCAGCCAGATCAGGCCTGCAAAGAAACTGCGTTTCACAGGCCTTTGGAAGAGATGTTCCCGGTAGGCTGTAAGAGCACTGTGCAGAGCGAGTTGTTTCTTAGCTTCCCAAAGAGCTGGAAGCAAGATGCTGTGGGGCCCAACTCGCCCTTTGGAAAGAAGCCTGCACGTTGTGCCTTTCAGCTCTAGGGCAAAGTAGCACACCCAGAGCAGAAGTCCTACTTCAGCCAGATCAGGCCTGCAAAGAAACTGCGTTTCACAGGCCTTTGGAAGAGATGTTCCCGGTAGGCTGTAAGAGCACTGTGCAGAGCGAGTTGTTTCTTAGCTTCCCAAAGAGCTGGAAGCAAGATGCTGTGGGGCCCAACTCGCCCTTTGGAAAGAAGCCTGCACGTTGTGCCTTTCAGCTCTAGGGCAAAGTAGCACACCCAGAGCAGAAGTCCTACTTCAGCCAGATCAGGCCTGCAAAGAAACTGCGTTTCACAGGCCTTTGGAAGAGATGTTCCCGGTAGGCTGTAAGAGCACTGTGCAGAGCGAGTTGTTTCTTAGCTTCCCAAAGAGCTGGAAGCAAGATGCTGTGGGGCCCAACTCGCCCTTTGGAAAGAAGCCTGCACGTTGTGCCTTTCAGCTCTAGGGCAAAGTAGCACACCCAGAGCAGAAGTCCTACTTCAGCCAGATCAGGCCTGCAAAGAAACTGCGTTTCACAGGCCTTTGGAAGAGATGTTCCCGGTAGGCTGTAAGAGCACTGTGCAGAGCGAGTTGTTTCTTAGCTTCCCAAAGAGCTGGAAGCAAGATGCTGTGGGGCCCAACTCGCCCTTTGGAAAGAAGCCTGCACGTTGTGCCTTTCAGCTCTAGGGCAAAGTAGCACACCCAGAACAGTAGTGCTACTTCAGCCAGATCAGGCCTGCAAAGAAACCGCGCTTCACAGGCCTTTGGAAGAGATGTTCCCGGTAGGCTGTAAGAGCACTGTGCAGAGCGAGTTGTTTCTTAGCTTCCCAAAGAGCTGGAAGCAAGATGCTGTGGGGCCCAACTCGCCCTTTGGAAAGAAGCCTGCACGTTGTGCCTTTCAGCTCTAGGGCAAAGTAGCACACCCAGAGCAGAAGTCCTACTTCAGCCAGATCAGGCCTGCAAAGAAACTGCGTTTCACAGGCCTTTGGAAGAGATGTTCCCACTAGGCTGTAAGAGCACTGTGCAGAGCGAGTTGTTTCTTAGCTTCCCAAAGAGCTGCAAGCAAGATGCTGTGGGGCCCAACTCGCCCTTTGGAAAGAAGCCTGCACGTTGTGCCTTTCAGCTCTAGGGCAAAGTAGCACACCCAGAGCAGAAGTCCTACTTCATCCAGATCAAGCCTGCAAAGAAACTGCGTTTCACAGGCCTTTGGAAGAGATGTTCCCACTAGGCTGTAAGAGCACTCTGCAGACCGAGTTGTTTCTTAGCTTCCCAAAGAGCTGGAAGCAAGATGCTGTGAGGCCCAACTCGCCCTTTGGAAAGAAGCCTGCACGTTGTGCCTTTCAGCTCTAGGGCAAAGTAGCACACCCAGAGCAGAAGTCCTACTTCAGCCAGATCAGGCCTGCAAAGAAACTGCGTTTCACAGGCCTTTGGAAGAGATGTTCCCGGTAGGCTGTAAGAGCACTGTGCAGAGCGAGTTGTTTCTTAGCTTCCCAAAGAGCTGGAAGCAAGATGCTGTGGGGCCCAACTCGCCCTTTGGAAAGAAGCCTGCACCTTGTGCCTTTCAGCTCTAGGGCAAAGTAGCACACCCAGAGCAGTAGTGCTACTTCAGCCAGATCAGGCCTGCAAAGAAACTGCGTTTCACATGCCTTTGGAAGAGATGTTCCCCTTAGGCTGTAAGAGCACTGTGCAGAGCGAGTTGTTTCTTAGCTTCCCAAAGAGCTGGAAGCAAGATGCTGTGGGGCCCAACTCGCCCTTTGGAAAGAAGCCTGCACGTTGTGCCTTTCAGCTCTAGGGCAAAGTAGCACACCCAGAGCAGAAGTCCTACTTCAGCCAGATCAGGCCTGCAAAGAAACTGCGTTTCACAGGCCTTTGGAAGAGATGTTCCCACTAAGCTGTAAGAGCACTGTGCAGAGCGAGTTGTTTCTTAGCTTCCCAAAGAGCTGGAAGCAAGATGCTGTGGGGCCCAACTCGCCCTTTGGAAAGAAGCCTGCACGTTGTGCCTTTCAGCTCTAGGGCAAAGTAGCACACCCAGAGCAGAAGTCCTACTTCAGCCAGATCAGGCCTGCAAAGAAACTGCGTTTCACAGGCCTTTGGAAGAGATGTTCCCGGTAGGCTGTAAGAGCACTGTGCAGAGCGAGTTGTTTCTTAGCTTCCCAAAGAGCTGGAAGCAAGATGCTGTGGGGCCCAACTCGCCCTTTGGAAAGAAGCCTGCACGTTGTGCCTTTCAGCTCTAGGGCAAAGTAGCACACCCAGAGCAGAAGTCCTACTTCAGCCAGATCAGGCCTGCAAAGAAACTGCGTTTCACAGGGCTTTGGAAGAGATGTTCCCAGTAGGCTGTAAGAGCACTGTGCAGAGCGAGTTGTTTCTTAGCTTCCCAAAGAGCTGGAAGCAAGATGCTGTGGGGCCCAACTCGCCCTTTGGAAAGAAGCCTGCACGTTGTGCCTTTCAGCTCTAGGGCAAAGTAGCACACCCAGAGCAGAAGTCCTACTTCAGCCAGATCAGGCCTGCAAAGAAACTGCGTTTCACAGGCCTTTGGAAGAGATGTTCCCGGTAGGCTGTAAGAGCACTGTGCAGAGCGAGTTGTTTCTTAGCTTCCCAAAGAGCTGGAAGCAAGATGCTGTGGGGCCCAACTCGCCCTTTGGAAAGAAGCCTGCACGTTGTGCCTTTCAGCTCTAGGGCAAAGTAGCACACCCAGAGCAGAAGTCCTACTTCAGCCAGATCAGGCCTGCAAAGAAACTGCGTTTCACAGGCCTTTGGAAGAGATGTTCCCGGTAGGCTGTAAGAGCACTGTGCAGAGCGAGTTGTTTCTTAGCTTCCCAAAGAGCTGGAAGCAAGATGCTGTGGGGCCCAACTCGCCCTTTGGAAAGAAGCCTGCACGTTGTGCCTTTCAGCTCTAGGGCAAAGTAGCACACCCAGAGCAGAAGTCCTACTTCAGCCAGATCAGGCCTGCAAAGAAACTGCGTTTCACAGGCCTTTGGAAGAGATGTTCCCGGTAGGCTGTAAGAGCACTGTGCAGAGCGAGTTGTTTCTTAGCTTCCCAAAGAGCTGGAAGCAAGATGCTGTGGGGCCCAACTCGCCCTTTGGAAAGAAGCCTGCACGTTGTGCCTTTCAGCTCTAGGGCAAAGTAGCACACCCAGAACAGTAGTGCTACTTCAGCCAGATCAGGCCTGCAAAGAAACCGCGCTTCACAGGCCTTTGGAAGAGATGTTCCCGGTAGGCTGTAAGAGCACTGTGCAGAGCGAGTTGTTTCTTAGCTTCCCAAAGAGCTGGAAGCAAGATGCTGTGGGGCCCAACTCGCCCTTTGGAAAGAAGCCTGCACGTTGTGCCTTTCAGCTCTAGGGCAAAGTAGCACACCCAGAGCAGAAGTCCTACTTCAGCCAGATCAGGCCTGCAAAGAAACTGCGTTTCACAGGCCTTTGGAAGAGATGTTCCCACTAGGCTGTAAGAGCACTGTGCAGAGCGAGTTGTTTCTTAGCTTCCCAAAGAGCTGCAAGCAAGATGCTGTGGGGCCCAACTCGCCCTTTGGAAAGAAGCCTGCACGTTGTGCCTTTCAGCTCTAGGGCAAAGTAGCACACCCAGAGCAGAAGTCCTACTTCAGCCAGATCAAGCCTGCAAAGAAACTGCGTTTCACAGACCTTTGGAAGAGATGTTCCCACTAGGCTGTAAGAGCACTCTGCAGACCGAGTTGTTTCTTAGCTTCCCAAAGAGCTGGAAGCAAGATGCTGTGAGGCCCAACTCGCCCTTTGGAAAGAAGCCTGCACGTTGTGCCTTTCAGCTCTAGGGCAAAGTAGCACACCCAGAGCAGAAGTCCTACTTCAGCCAGATCAGGCCTTCAAAGAAACTGCGTTTCACAGGCCTTTGGAAGAGATGTTCCCACTAGGCTGTAAGAGCACTCTGCAGAGCGAGTTGTTTCTTAGCTTCCCAAAGAGCTGGAAGCAAGATGCTGTGGGGCCCAACTCGCCCTTTGGAAAGAAGCCTGCACGTTGTGCCTTTCAGCTCTAGGGCAAAGTAGCACACCCAGAGCAGAAGTCCTACTTCAGCCAGATCAGGCCTGCAAAGAAACTGCGTTTCACAGGCCTTTGGAAGAGATGCCCCCGGTAGGCTGTAAGAGCACTGTGCAGAGCGAGTTGTTTCTTAGCTTCCCAAAGAGCTGGAAGCAAGATGCTGTGGGGCCCAACTCGCCCTTTGGAAAGAAGCCTGCACGTTGTGCCTTTCAGCTCTAGGGCAAAGTAGCACACCCAGAGCAGAAGTCCTACTTCAGCCAGATCAGGCCTGCAAAGAAACTGCGTTTCACAGGCCTTTGGAAGAGATGTTCCCACTAGGCTGTAAGAGCACTGTGCAGAGCGAGTTGTTTCTTAGCTTCCCAAAGAGCTGGAAGCAAGATGCTGTGGGGCCCAACTCGCCCTTTGGAAAGAAGCCTGCACGTTGTGCCTTTCAGCTCTAGGGCAAAGTAGCACACCCAGAGCAGAAGTCCTACTTCAGCCAGATCAGGCCTGCAAAGAAACTGCGTTTCACAGGCCTTTGGAAGAGATGTTCCCGGTAGGCTGTAAGAGCACTGTGCAGAGCGAGTTGTTTCTTAGCTTCCCAAAGAGCTGGAAGCAAGATGCTGTGGGGCCCAACTCGCCCTTTGGAAAGAAGCCTGCACCTTGTGCCTTTCAGCTCTAGGGCAAAGTAGCACACCCAGAGCAGTAGTGCTACTTCAGCCAGATCAGGCATGCAAAGAAACTGCGCTTCACAGGCCTTTGGAAGAGATGTTCCCCGTAGGCTGTAAGAGCACTGTGCAGAGCGAGTTGTTTCTTAGCTTCCCAAAGAGCTGGAAGCAAGATGCTGTGGGGCCCAACTCGCCCTTTGGAAAGAAGCCTGCACGTTGTGCCTTTCAGCTCTAGGGCAAAGTAGCACACCCAGAGCAGAAGTCCTACTTCAGCCAGATCAGGCCTGCAAAGAAACTGCGTTTCACAGGCCTTTGGAAGAGATGTTCCCACTAAGCTGTAAGAGCACTGTGCAGAGCGAGTTGTTTCTTAGCTTCCCAAAGAGCTGGAAGCAAGATGCTGTGGGGCCCAACTCGCCCTTTGGAAAGAAGCCTGCACGTTGTGCCTTTCAGCTCTAGCGCAAAGTAGCACACCCAGAGCAGAAGTCCTACTTCAGCCAGATCAGGCCTGCAAAGAAACTGCGTTTCACAGGCCTTTGGAAGAGATGTTCCCACTAGGCTGTAAGAGCACTGTGCAGAGCGAGTTGTTTCTTAGCTTCCCAAAGAGCTGGAAGCAAGATGCTGTGAGGCCCAACTCGCCCTTTGGAAAGAAGCCTGCACGTTGTGCCTTTCAGCTCTAGGGCAAAGTAGCACACCCAGAGCAGAAGTCCTACTTCACCCAGATCAGGCCTTCAAAGAAACTGCGTTTCACAGGCCTTTGGAAGAGATGTTCCCGGTAGGCTGTAAGAGCACTCTGCAGAGCGAGTTGTTTCTTAGCTTCCCAAAGAGCTGGAAGCAAGATGCTGTGGGGCCCAACTCGCCCTTTGGAAAGAAGCCTGCACGTTGTGCCTTTCAGCACTAGGGCAAAGTAGCACACCCAGAGCAGAAGTCCTACTTCAGCCAGATCAGGCCTGCAAAGAAACTGCGTTTCACAGGCCTTTGGAAGAGATGCCCCGGTAGGCTGTAAGAGCACTGTGCAGAGCGAGTTGTTTCTTAGCTTCCCAAAGAGCTGGAAGCAAGATGCTGTGGGGCCCAACTCGCCCTTTGGAAAGAAGCCTGCACGTTGTGCCTTTCAGCTCTAGGGCAAAGTAGCACACCCAGAGCAGAAGTCCTACTTCAGCCAGATCAGGCCTGCAAAGAAACTGCGTTTCACAGGCCTTTGGAAGAGATGTTCCCGGTAGGCTGTAAGAGCACTGTGCAGAGCGAGTTGTTTCTTAGCTTCCCAAAGAGCTGGAAGCAAGATACTGTGGGGCCCAACTCGCCCTTTGGAAAGAAGCCTGCACGTTGTGCCTTTCAGCTCTAGGGCAAAGTAGCAAACCCAGAGCAGAAGTCCTACTTCAGCCAGATCAGGCCTACAAAGAAACTGCGTTTCACAGGCCTTTGGAAGAGATGTTCCCACTAGGCTGTAAGAGCACTGTGCAGAGCGAGTTGTTTCTTAGCTTCCCAAAGAGCTGGAAGCAAGATGCTGTGGGGCCCAACTCGCCCTTTGGAAAGAAGCCTGCACGTTGTGCCTTTCAGCTCTAGGGCAAAGTAGCACACCCAGAGCAGAAGTCCTACTTCAGCCAGATCAGGCCTGCAAAGAAACTGCGTTTCACAGGCCTTTGGAAGAGATGTTCCCGGTAGGCTGTAAGAGCACTGTGCAGAGCGAGTTGTTTCTTAGCTTCCCAAAGAGCTGGAAGCAAGATGCTGTGGGGCCCAACTCGCCCTTTGGAAAGAAGCCTGCAAGTTGTGCCTTTCAGCTCTAGGGCAAAGTAGCACACCCAGAGCAGAAGTCCTACTTCAGCCAGATCAGGCCTGCAAAGAAACTGCGTTTCACAGGCCTTTGGAAGAGATGTTCCCGGTAGGCTGTAAGAGCACTGTGCAGAGCGAGTTGTTTCTTAGCTTCCCAAAGAGCTGGAAGCAAGATGCTGTGGGGCCCAACTTGCCCTTTGGAAAGAAGCCTGCACGTTGTGCCTTTCAGCTCTAGGGCAAAGTAGCACACCCAGAGCAGAAGTCCTACTTCAGCCAGATCAGGCCTGCAAAGAAACTGCGTTTCACAGGCCTTTGGAAGAGATGTTCCCGGTAGGCTGTAAGAGCACTGTGCAGAGCGAGTTGTTTCTTAGCTTCCCAAAGAGCTGGAAGCAAGATGCTGTGGGGCCCAACTCGCCCTTTGGAAAGAAGCCTGCACGTTGTGCCTTTCAGCTCTAGGGCAAAGTAGCACACCCAGAGCAGAAGTCCTACTTCAGCCAGATCAGGCCTGCAAAGAAACTGCGTTTCACAGGCCTTTGGAAGAGATGTTCCCACTAGGCTGTAAGAGCACTGTGCAGAGCGAGTTGTTTCTTAGCTTCCCAAAGAGCTGGAAGCAAGATGCTCTGGGGCCCAACTCGCCCTTTGGAAAGAAGCCTGCACGTTGTGCCTTTCAGCTCTAGGGCAAAGTAGCACACCCAGAGCAGAAGTCCTACTTCAGCCAGATCAGGCCTGCAAAGAAACTGCGTTTCACAGGCCTTTGGAAGAGATGTTCCCGGGAGGCTGTAAGAGCACTGTGCAGAGCGAGTTGTTTCTTAGCTTCCCAAAGAGCTGGAAGCAAGATGCTGTGGGGCCCAACTCGCCCTTTGGAAAGAAGCCTGCACCTTGTGCCTTTCAGCTCTAGGGCAAAGTAGCACACCCAGAGCAGTAGTGCTACTTCAGCCAGATCAGGCCTGCAAAGAAACTGCGCTTCACAGGCCTTTGGAAGAGATGTTCCCCGTAGGCTGTAAGAGCACTGTGCAGAGCGAGTTGTTTCTTAGCTTCCCAAAGAGCTGGAAGCAAGATGCTGTGGGGCCCAACTCGCCCTTTGGAAAGAAGCCTGCACGTTGTGCCTTTCAGCTCTAGGGCAAAGTAGCACACCCAGAGCAGAAGTCCTACTTCAGCCAGATCAGGCCTGCAAAGAAACTGCGTTTCACAGGCCTTTGGAAGAGATGTTCCCACTAGGCTGTAAGAGCACTGTGCAGAGCGAGTTGTTTCTTAGCTTCCCAAAGAGCTGGAAGCAAGATGCTGTGGGGCCCAACTCGCCCTTTGGAAAGAAGCCTGCACGTTGTGCCTTTCAGCTCTAGGGCAAAGTAGCACACCCAGAGCAGAAGTCCTACTTCAGCCAGATCAGGCCTGCAAAGAAACTGCGTTTCACAGGCCTTTGGAAGAGATGTTCCCGGTAGGCTGTAAGAGCACTGTGCAGAGCGAGTTGTTTCTTAGCTTCCCAAAGAGCTGGAAGCAAGATGCTGTGGGGCCCAACTCGCCCTTTGGAAAGAAGCCTGCACGTTGTGCCTTTCAGCTCTAGGGCAAAGTAGCACACCCAGAGCAGAAGTCCTACTTCAGCCAGATCAGGCCTGCAAAGAAACTGCGTTTCACAGGCCTTTGGAAGAGATGTTCCCGGTAGGCTGTAAGAGCACTGTGCAGAGCGAGTTGTTTCTTAGCTTCCCAAAGAGCTGGAAGCAAGATGCTGTGGGGCCCAACTCGCCCTTTGGAAAGAAGCCTGCACGTTGTGCCTTTCAGCTCTAGGGCAAAGTAGCACACCCAGAGCAGAAGTCCTACTTCAGCCAGATCAGGCCTGCAAAGAAACTGCGTTTCACAGGCCTTTGGAAGAGATGTTCCCGGTAGGCTGTAAGAGCACTGTGCAGAGCGAGTTGTTTCTTAGCTTCCCAAAGAGCTGGAAGCAAGATGCTGTGGGGCCCAACTCGCCCTTTGGAAAGAAGCCTGCACGTTGTGCCTTTCAGCTCTAGGGCAAAGTAGCACACCCAGAGCAGAAGTCCTACTTCAGCCAGATCAGGCCTGCAAAGAAACTGCGTTTCACAGGCCTTTGGAAGTGATGTTCCCGGTAGGCTGTAAGAGCACTGTGCAGAGCGAGTTGTTTCTTAGCTTCCCAAAGAGCTGGAAGCAAGATGCTGTGGGGCCCAACTCGCCCTTTGGAAAGAAGCCTGCACGTTGTGCCTTTCAGCTCTAGGGCAAAGTAGCACACCCAGAGCAGAAGTCCTACTTCAGCCAGATCAGGCCTGCAAAGAAACTGCGTTTCACAGGCCTTTGGAAGACATGTTCCCGGTAGGCTGTAAGAGCACTGTGCAGAGCGAGTTGTTTCTTAGCTTCCCAAAGAGCTGGAAGCAAGATGCTGTGGGGCCCAACTCGCCCTTTGGAAAGAAGCCTGCACGTTGTGCCTTTCAGCTCTAGGGCAAAGTAGCACACCCAGAACAGTAGTGCTACTTCAGCCAGATCAGGCCTGCAAAGAAACCGCGCTTCACAGGCCTTTGGAAGAGATGTTCCCGGTAGGCTGTAAGAGCACTGTGCAGAGCGAGTTGTTTCTTAGCTTCCCAAAGAGCTGGAAGCAAGATGCTGTGGGGCCCAACTCGCCCTTTGGAAAGAAGCCTGCACGTTGTGCCTTTCAGCTCTAGGGCAAAGTAGCACACCCAGAGCAGAAGTCCTACTTCAGCCAGATCAGGCCTGCAAAGAAACTGCGTTTCACAGGCCTTTGGAAGAGATGTTCCCACTAGGCTGTAAGAGCACTGTGCAGAGCGAGTTGTTTCTTAGCTTCCCAAAGAGCTGCAAGCAAGATGCTGTGGGGCCCAACTCGCCCTTTGGAAAGAAGCCTGCACGTTGTGCCTTTCAGCTCTAGGGCAAAGTAGCACACCCAGAGCAGAAGTCCTACTTCAGCCAGATCAAGCCTGCAAAGAAACTGCGTTTCACAGACCTTTGGAAGAGATGTTCCCACTAGGCTGTAAGAGCACTCTGCAGACCGAGTTGTTTCTTAGCTTCCCAAAGAGCTGGAAGCAAGATGCTGTGAGGCCCAACTCGCCCTTTGGAAAGAAGCCTGCACGTTGTGCCTTTCAGCTCTAGGGCAAAGTAGCACACCCAGAGCAGAAGTCCTACTTCAGCCAGATCAGGCCTGCAAAGAAACTGCGTTTCACAGGCCTTTGGAAGAGATGTTCCCACTAGGCTGTAAGAGCACTGTGCAGAGCGAGTTGTTTCTTAGCTTCCCAAAGAGCTGGAAGCAAGATGCTGTGGGGCCCAACTCGCCCTTTGGAAAGAAGCCTGCACCTTGTGCCTTTCAGCTCTAGGGCAAAGTAGCACACCCAGAGCAGTAGTGCTACTTCAGCCAGATCAGGCCTGCAAAGAAACTGCGTTTCACAGGCCTTTGGAAGAGATGTTCCCGGTAGGCTGTAAGAGCACTGTGCAGAGCGAGTTGTTTCTTAGCTTCCCAAAGAGCTGGAAGCAAGATGCTGTGGGGCCCAACTCGCCCTTTGGAAAGAAGCCTGCACGTTGTGCCTTTCAGCTCTAGGGCAAAGTAGCACACCCAGAGCAGAAGTCCTACTTCAGCCAGATCAGGCCTGCAAAGAAACTGCGTTTCACAGGCCTTTGGAAGAGATGTTCCCACTAAGCTGTAAGAGCACTGTGCAGAGCGAGTTGTTTCTTAGCTTCCCAAAGAGCTGGAAGCAAGATGCTGTGGGGCCCAACTCGCCCTTTGGAAAGAAGCCTGCACGTTGTGCCTTTCAGCTCTAGGGCAAAGTAGCACACCCAGAGCAGAAGTCCTACTTCAGCCAGATCAGGCCTGCAAAGAAACTGCGTTTCACAGGCCTTTGGAAGAGATGCTCCCACTAGGCTGTAAGAGCACTGTGCAGAGCGAGTTGTTTCTTAGCTTCCCAAAGAGCTGGAAGCAAGATGCTGTGAGGCCCAACTCGCCCTTTGGAAAGAAGCCTGCACGTTGTGCCTTTCAGCTCTAGGGCAAAGTAGCACACCCAGAGCAGAAGTCCTACTTCAGCCAGATCAGGCCTTCAAAGAAACTGCGTTTCACAGGCCTTTGGAAGAGATGTTCCCACTAGGCTGTAAGAGCACTCTGCAGAGCGAGTTGTTTCTTAGCTTCCCAAAGAGCTGGAAGCAAGATGCTGTGGGGCCCAACTCGCCCTTTGGAAAGAAGCCTGCACGTTGTGCCTTTCAGCTCTAGGGCAAAGTAGCACACCCAGAGCAGAAGTCCTACTTCAGCCAGATCAGGCCTGCAAAGAAACTGCGTTTCACAGGCCTTTGGAAGAGATGCCCCCGGTAGGCTGTAAGAGCACTGTGCAGAGCGAGTTGTTTCTTAGCTTCCCAAAGAGCTGGAAGCAAGATGCTGTGGGGCCCAACTCGCCCTTTGGAAAGAAGCCTGCACGTTGTGCCTTTCAGCTCTAGGGCAAAGTAGCACACCCAGAGCAGAAGTCCTACTTCAGCCAGATCAGGCCTGCAAAGAAACTGCGTTTCACAGGCCTTTGGAAGAGATGTTCCCACTAGGCTGTAAGAGCACTGTGCAGAGCGAGTTGTTTCTTAGCTTCCCAAAGAGCTGGAAGCAAGATGCTGTGGGGCCCAACTCGCCCTTTGGAAAGAAGCCTGCACGTTGTGCCTTTCAGCTCTAGGGCAAAGTAGCACACCCAGAGCAGAAGTCCTACTTCAGCCAGATCAGGCCTGCAAAGAAACTGCGTTTCACAGGCCTTTGGAAGAGATGTTCCCGGTAGGCTGTAAGAGCACTGTGCAGAGTGAGTTGTTTCTTAGCTTCCCAAAGAGCTGGAAGCAAGATGCTGTGGGGCCCAACTCGCCCTTTGGAAAGAAGCCTGCACGTTGTGCCTTTCAGCTCTAGGGCAAAGTAGCACACCCAGAGCAGAAGTCCTACTTCAGCCAGATCAGGCCTGCAAAGAAACTGCGTTTCACAGGCCTTTGGAAGAGATGCCCCCGGTAGGCTGTAAGAGCACTGTGC
The DNA here is from genome assembly GCF_041296265.1 of Equus caballus. NCBI lineage: Eukaryota > Metazoa > Chordata > Mammalia > Perissodactyla > Equidae > Equus > Equus caballus. Next base: position 758,874 of record NC_091706.1, on the reverse strand, counting down.
AGAGCGAGTTGTTTCTTAGCTTCCCAAAGAGCTGGAAGCAAGATGCTGTGGGGCCCAACTCGCCCTTTGGAAAGAAGCCTGCACATTGTGCCTTTCAGCTCTAGGGCAAAGTAGCACACCCAGAGCAGAAGTCCTACTTCAGCCAGATCAGGCCTGCAAAGAACTGCGTTTCACAGGCCTTTGGAAGAGATGTTCCCGGTAGGCTGTAAGAGCACTGTGCAGAGCGAGTTGTTTCTTAGCTTCCAAAGAGCTGGAAGCAAGATGCTGTGGGGCCCAACTCGCCCTTTGGAAAGAAGCCTGCACGTTGTGCCTTTCAGCTCTAGGGCAAAGTAGCACACCCAGAGCAGAAGGCCTACTTCAGCCAGATCAGGCCTGCAAAGAAACTGCGTTTCACAGGCCTTTGGAAGAGATGTTCCCACTAGGCTGTAAGAGCACTGTGCAGAGCGAGTTGTTTCTTAGCTTCCCAAAGAGCTGGAAGCAAGATGCTGTGGGGCCCAACTCGCCCTTTGGAAAGAAGCCTGCACGTTGTGCCTTTCAGCTCTAGGGCAAAGTAGCACACCCAGAGCAGAAGTCCTACTTCAGCCAGATCAGGCCTGCAAAGAAACTGCGTTTCACAGGCCTTTGGAAGAGATGTTCCCGGTAGGCTGTAAGAGCACTGTGCAGAGCGAGTTGTTTCTTAGCTTCCCAAAGAGCTGGAAGCAAGATGCTGTGGGGCCCAACTCGCCCTTTGGAAAGAAGCCTGCACCTTGTGCCTTTCAGCTCTAGGGCAAAGTAGCACACCCAGAGCAGTAGTGCTACTTCAGCCAGATCAGGCCTGCAAAGAAACTGCGCTTCACAGGCCTTTGGAAGAGATGTTCCCCGTAGGCTGTAAGAGCACTGTGCAGAGCGAGTTGTTTCTTAGCTTCCCAAAGAGCTGGAAGCAAGATGCTGTGGGGCCCAACTCGCCCTTTGGAAAGAAGCCTGCACGTTGTGCCTTTCAGCTCTAGGGCAAAGTAGCACACCCAGAGCAGAAGTCCTACTTCAGCCAGATCAGGCCTGCAAAGAAACTGCGTTTCACAGGCCTTTGGAAAAGATGTTCCCACTAAGCTGTAAGAGCACTGTGCAGAGCGAGTTGTTTCTTAGCTTCCCAAAGAGCTGGAAGCAAGATGCTGTGGGGCCCAACTCGCCCTTTGGAAAGAAGCCTGCACGTTGTGCCTTTCAGCTCTAGGGCAAAGTAGCACACCCAGAGCAGAAGTCCTACTTCAGCCAGATCAGGCCTGCAAAGAAACTGCGTTTCACAGGCCTTTGGAAGAGATGTTCCCGGTAGGCTGTAAGAGCACTGTGCAGAGCGAGTTGTTTCTTAGCTTCCCAAAGAGCTGGAAGCAAGATGCTGTGGGGCCCAACTCGCCCTTTGGAAAGAAGCCTGCACGTTGTGCCTTTCAGCTCTAGGGCAAAGTAGCACACCCAGAGCAGAAGTCCTACTTCAGCCAGATCAGGCCTGCAAAGAAACTGCGTTTCACAGGCCTTTGGAAGACATGTTCCCGGTAGGCTGTAAGAGCACTGTGCAGAGCGAGTTGTTTCTTAGCTTCCCAAAGAGCTGGAAGCAAGATGCTGTGGGGCCCAACTCGCCCTTTGGAAAGAAGCCTGCACGTTGTGCCTTTCAGCTCTAGGGCAAAGTAGCACACCCAGAGCAGTAGTGCTACTTCAGCCAGATCATGCCTGCAAAGAAACTGCGCTTCACAGGCCTTTGGAAGAGATGTTCCCCGTAGGCTGTAAGAGCACTGTGCAGAGCGAGTTGTTTCTTAGCTTCCCAAAGAGCTGGAAGCAAGATGCTGTGGGGCCCAACTCGCCCTTTGGAAAGAAGCCTGCACGTTGTGCCTTTCAGCTCTAGGGCAAAGTAGCACACCCAGAGCAGAAGTCCTACTTCAGCCAGATCAGGCCTGCAAAGAAACTGCGTTTCACAGGCCTTTGGAAGAGATGTTCCCACTAGGCTGTAAGAGCACTGTGCAGAGCGAGTTGTTTCTTAGCTTCCCAAAGAGCTGGAAGCAAGATGCTGTGAGGCCCAACTCGCCCTTTGGAAAGAAGCCTGCACGTTGTGCCTTTCAGCTCTAGGGCAAAGTAGCACACCCAGAGCAGAAGTCCTACTTCAGCCAGATCAGGCCTTCAAAGAAACTGCGTTTCACAGGCCTTTGGAAGAGATGTTCCCACTAGGCTGTAAGAGCACTGTGCAGAGCGAGTTGTTTCTTAGCTTCCCAAAGAGCTGGAAGCAAGATGCTGTGGGGCCCAACTCGCCCTTTGGAAAGAAGCCTGCACGTTGTGCCTTTCAGCTCTAGGGCAAAGTAGCACACCCAGAGCAGAAGTCCTACTTCAGCCAGATCAGGCCTGCAAAGAAACTGCGTTTCACAGGCCTTTGGAAGAGATGCCCACGGTAGGCTGTAAGAGCACTGTGCAGAGCGAGTTGTTTCTTAGCTTCCCAAAGAGCTGGAAGCAAGATGCTGTGGGGCCCAACTCGCCCTTTGGAAAGAAGCCTGCACGTTGTGCCTTTCAGCTCTAGGGCAAAGTAGCACACCCAGAGCAGAAGTCCTACTTCAGCCAGATCAGGCCTGCAAAGAAACTGCGTTTCACAGGCCTTTGGAAAAGATGTTCCCACTAAGCTGTAAGAGCACTGTGCAGAGCGAGTTGTTTCTTAGCTTCCCAAAGAGCTGGAAGCAAGATGCTGTGGGGCCCAACTCGCCCTTTGGAAAGAAGCCTGCACGTTGTGCCTTTCAGCTCTAGGGCAAAGTAGCACACCCAGAGCAGAAGTCCTACTTCAGCCAGATCAGGCCTGCAAAGAAACTGCGTTTCACAGGCCTTTGGAAGAGATGTTCCCGGTAGGCTGTAAGAGCACTGTGCAGAGCGAGTTGTTTCTTAGCTTCCCAAAGAGCTGGAAGCAAGATGCTGTGGGGCCCAACTCGCCCTTTGGAAAGAAGCCTGCACGTTGTGCCTTTCAGCTCTAGGGCAAAGTAGCACACCCAGAGCAGAAGTCCTACTTCAGCCAGATCAGGCCTGTAAAGAAACTGCATTTCACAGGCCTTTGGAAGAGATGTTCCCGGTAGGCTGTAAGAGCACTGTGCAGAGCGAGTTGTTTCTTAGCTTCCCAAAGAGCTGGAAGCAAGATGCTGTGGGGCCCAACTCGCCCTTTGGAAAGAAGCCTGCACCTTGTGCCTTTCAGCTCTAGGGCAAAGTAGCACACCCAGAGCAGTAGTGCTACTTCAGCCAGATCATGCCTGCAAAGAAACTGCGCTTCACAGGCCTTTGGAAGAGATGTTCCCCGTAGGCTTTAAGAGCACTGTGCAGAGCGAGTTGTTTCTTAGCTTCCCAAAGAGCTGGAAGCAAGATGCTGTGGGGCCCAACTCGCCCTTTGGAAAGAAGCCTGCACGTTGTGCCTTTCAGCTCTAGGGCAAAGTAGCACACCCAGAGCAGAAGTCCTACTTCAGCCAGATCAGGCCTGCAAAGAAACTGCGTTTCACAGGCCTTTGGAAGAGATGTTCCCACTAGGCTGTAAGAGCACTGTGCAGAGCGAGTTGTTTCTTAGCTTCCCAAAGAGCTGGAAGCAAGATGCTGTGAGGCCCAACTCGCCCTTTGGAAAGAAGCCTGCACGTTGTGCCTTTCAGCTCTAGGGCAAAGTAGCACACCCAGAGCAGAAGTCCTACTTCAGCCAGATCAGGCCTTCAAAGAAACTGCGTTTCACAGGCCTTTGGAAGAGATGTTCCCACTAGGCTGTAAGAGCACTGTGCAGAGCGAGTTGTTTCTTAGCTTCCCAAAGAGCTGGAAGCAAGATGCTGTGGGGCCCAACTCGCCCTTTGGAAAGAAGCCTGCACGTTGTGCCTTTCAGCTCTAGGGCAAAGTAGCACACCCAGAGCAGAAGTCCTACTTCAGCCAGATCAGGCCTGCAAAGAAACTGCGTTTCACAGGCCTTTGGAAGAGATGCCCACGGTAGGCTGTAAGAGCACTGTGCAGAGCGAGTTGTTTCTTAGCTTCCCAAAGAGCTGGAAGCAAGATGCTGTGGGGCCCAACTCGCCCTTTGGAAAGAAGCCTGCACGTTGTGCCTTTCAGCTCTAGGGCAAAGTAGCACACCCAGAGCAGAAGTCCTACTTCAGCCAGATCAGGCCTGCAAAGAAACTGCGTTTCACAGGCCTTTGGAAGAGATGTTCCCGGTAGGCTGTAAGAGCACTGTGCAGAGCGAGTTGTTTCTTAGCTTCCCAAAGAGCTGGAAGCAAGATGCTGTGGGGCCCAACTCGCCCTTTGGAAAGAAGCCTGCACCTTGTGCCTTTCAGCTCTAGGGCAAAGTAGCAAACCCAGAGCAGAAGTACTACTTCAGCCAGATCAGGCCTGCAAAGAAACTGCGTTTCACAGGCCTTTGGAAGAGATGTTCCCACTAGGCTGTAAGAGCACTGTGCAGAGCGAGTTGTTTCTTAGCTTCCCAAAGAGCTGGAAGCAAGATGCTGTGGGGCCCAACTCACCCTTTGGAAAGAAGCCTGCACGTTGTGCCTTTCAGCTCTAGGGCAAAGTAGCACACCCAGAGCAGAAGTCCTACTTCAGCCAGATCAGGCCTGCAAAGAAACTGCGTTTCACAGGCCTTTGGAAGAGATGTTCCCGGTAGGCTGTAAGAGCACTGTGCAGAGCGAGTTGTTTCTCAGCTTCCCAAAGAGCTGGAAGCAAGATGCTGTGGGGCCCAACTCGCCCTTTGGAAAGAAGCCTGCACGTTGTGCCTTTCAGCTCTAGGGCAAAGTAGCACACCCAGAGCAGAAGTCCTACTTCAGCCAGATCAGGCCTGCAAAGAAACTGCGTTTCACAGGCCTATGGAAGAGATGTTCCCGGTAGGCTGTAAGAGCACTGTGCAGAGCGAGTTGTTTCTTAGCTTCCCAAAGAGCTGGAAGCAAGATGCTGTGGGGCCCAACTCGCCCTTTGGAAAGAAGCCTGCACGTTGTGCCTTTCAGCTCTAGGGCAAAGTAGCACACCCAGAGCAGAAGTCCTACTTCAGCCAGATCAGGCCTGCAAAGAAACTGCGTTTCACAGGCCTTTGGAAGAGATGTTCCCGGTAGGCTGTAAGAGCACTGTGCAGAGCGAGTTGTTTCTTTGCTTCCCAAAGAGCTGGAAGCAAGATGCTGTGGGGCCCAACTCGCCCTTTGGAAAGAAGCCTGCACGTTGTGCCTTTCAGCTCTAGGGCAAAGTAGCAAACCCAGAGCAGAAGTCCTACTTCAGCCAGATCAGGCCTGCAAAGAAACTGCGTTTCACAGGCCTTTGGAAGAGATGTTCCCACTAGGCTGTAAGAGCACTGTGCAGAGCGAGTTGTTTCTTAGCTTCCCAAAGAGCTGGAAGCAAGATGCTGTGGGGCCCAACTCGCCCTTTGGAAAGAAGCCTGCACGTTGTGCCTTTCAGCTCTAGGGCAAAGTAGCACAACCAGAGCAGAAGTCCTACTTCAGCCAGATCAGGCCTGCAAAGAAACTGCGTTTCACAGGCCTTTGGAAGACATGTTCCCGGTAGGCTGTAAGAGCACTGTGCAGAGCGAGTTGTTTCTTAGCTTCCCAAAGAGCTGGAAGCAAGATGCTGTGGGGCCCAACTCGCCCTTTGGAAAGAAGCCTGCACGTTGTGCCTTTCAGCTCTAGGGCAAAGTAGCACACCCAGAGCAGAAGTCCTACTTCAGCCAGATCAGGCCTGCAAAGAAACTGCGTTTCACAGGCCTTTGGAAGAGATGTTCCCGGTAGGCTGTAAGAGCACTGTGCAGAGCGAGTTGTTTCTTAGCTTCCCAAAGAGCTGGAAGCAAGATGCTGTGGGGCCCAACTCGCCCTTTGGAAAGAAGCCTGCACGTTGTGCCTTTCAGCTCTAGGGCAAAGTAGCAAACCCAGAGCAGAAGTCCTACTTCAGCCAGATCAGGCCTGCAAAGAAACTGCGTTTCACAGGCCTTTGGAAGAGATGTTCCCGGTAGGCTGTAAGAGCACTGTGCAGAGCGAGTTGTTTCTTAGCTTCCCAAAGAGCTGGAAGCAAGATGCTGTGGGGCCCAACTCGCCCTTTGGAAAGAAGCCTGCACGTTGTGCCTTTCAGCTCTAGGGCAAAGTAGCACACCCAGAGCAGAAGTCCTACTTCAGCCAGATCAGGCCTGCAAAGAAACTGCGTTTCACAGGCCTTTGGAAGACATGTTCCCGGTAGGCTGTAAGAGCACTGTGCAGAGCGAGTTGTTTCTTAGCTTCCCAAAGAGCTGGAAGCAAGATGCTGTGGGGCCCAACTCGCCCTTTGGAAAGAAGCCTGCACGTTGTGCCTTTCAGCTCTAGGGCAAAGTAGCACACCCAGAGCAGAAGTCCTACTTCAGCCAGATCAGGCCTGCAAAGAAACTGCGTTTCCCAGGCCTATGGAAGAGATGTTCCCGGTAGGCTGTAAGAGCACTGTGCAGAGCGAGTTGTTTCTTAGCTTCCCAAAGAACTGGAAGCAAGATGCTGTGGGGCCCAACTCGCCCTTTGGAAAGAAGCCTGCACGTTGTGCCTTTCAGCTCTAGGGCAAAGTAGCACACCCAGAGCAGAAGTCCTACTTCAGCCAGATCAGGTCTGCAAAGAAACTGCGTTTCACAGGCCTTTGGAAGAGATGTTCCCGGTAGGCTGTAAGAGCACTGTGCAGAGCGAGTTGTTTCTTAGCTTCCCAAAGAGCTGGAAGCAAGATGCTGTGGGGCCCAACTCGCCCTTTGGAAAGAAGGCTGCACGTTGTGCCTTTCAGCTCTAGGGCAAAGTAGCACACCCAGAGCAGAAGTCCTACTTCAGCCAGATCAGGCCTGCAAAGAAAGTGCGTTTCACAGGCCTTTGGAAGAGATGTTCCCACTAGGCTGTAAGAGCACTGTGCAGAGCGAGTTGTTTCTTAGCTTCCCAAAGAGCTGGAAGCAAGATGCTGTGGGGCCCAACTCGCCCTTTGGAAAGAAGCCTGCACGTTGTGCCTTTCAGCTCTAGGGCAAAGTAGCACACCCAGAGCAGAAGTCCTACTTCAGCCAGATCAGGCCTGCAAAGAAACTGCGTTTCACAGGCCTTTGGAAGAGATGTTCCCGGTAGGCTGTAAGAGCACTGTGCAGAGCGAGTTGTTTCTTAGCTTCCCAAAGAGCTGGAAGCAAGATGCTGTGGGGCCCAACTCGCCCTTTGGAAAGAAGCCTGCACGTTGTGCCTTTCAGCTCTAGGGCAAAGTAGCACACCCAGAGCAGAAGTCCTACTTCAGCCAGATCAGGCCTGCAAACAAACTGCGTTTCACAGGCATTTGGAAGAGATGTGCCCACTAGGCTGTAAGAGCACTGTGCAGAGCGAGTTGTTTCTTAGCTTCCCAAAGAGCTGGAAGCAAGATGCTGTGGGGCCCAACTCGCCCTTTGGAAAGAAGCCTGCACGTTGTGCCTTTCAGCTCTAGGGCAAAGTAGCACACCCAGAGCAGAAGTCCTACTTCAGCCAGATCAGGCCTGCAAAGAAACTGCGTTTCACAGGCCTTTGGAAGAGATGTTCCCACTAGGCTGTAAGAGCACTGTGCAGAGCGAGTTGTTTCTTAGCTTCCCAAAGAGCTGGAAGCAAGATGCTGTGGGGCCCAACTCGCCCTTTGGAAAGAAGCCTGCACGTTGTGCCTTTCAGCTCTAGGGCAAAGTAGCACACCCAGAGCAGAAGTCCTACTTCAGCCAGATCAGGCCTGCAAAGAAACTGCGTTTCACAGGCCTTTGGAAGAGCTGTTCCCACTAGGCTGTAAGAGCACTGTGCAGAGCGAGTTGTTTCTTAGCTTCCCAAAGAGCTGGAAGCAAGATGCTGTGGGGCCCAACTCGCCCTTTGGAAAGAAGCCTGCACGTTGTGCCTTTCAGCTCTAGGGCAAAGTAGCACACCCAGAGCAGTACTGCTACTTCAGCCAGATCAGGCCTGCAAAGAAACTGCGTTTCACAGGCCTTTGGAAGAGATGTTCCCGGTAGGCTGTAAGAGCACTGTGCAGAGCGAGTTGTTTCTTAGCTTCCCAAAGAGCTGGAAGCAAGATGCTGTGGGGCCCAACTCGCCCTTTGGAAAGAAGCCTGCACGTTGTGCCTTTCAGCTCTAGGGCAAAGTAGCACACCCAGAGCAGAAGTCCTACTTCAGCCAGATCAGGCCTGCAAAGAAACTGCGTTTCACAGGCCTTTGGAAGACATGTTCCCGGTAGGCTGTAAGAGCACTGTGCAGAGCGAGTTGTTTCTTAGCTTCCCAAAGAGCTGGAAGCAAGATGCTGTGGGGCCCAACTCGCCCTTTGGAAAGAAGCCTGCACGTTGTGCCTTTCAGCTCTAGGGCAAAGTAGCACACCCAGAGCAGAAGTCCTACTTCAGCCAGATCAGGCCTGCAAAGAAACTGCGTTTCACAGGCCTTTGGAAGAGATGTTCCCACTAGGCTGTAAGAGCACTGTGCAGAGCGAGTTGTTTCTTAGCTTCCCAAAGAGCTGGAAGCAAGATGCTGTGGGGCCCAACTCGCCCTTTGGAAAGAAGCCTGCACGTTGTGCCTTTCAGCTCTAGGGCAAAGTAGCACACCCAGAGCAGAAGTCCTACTTCAGCCAGATCAGGCCTGCAAAGAAACTGCGTTTCACAGGCCTTTGGAAGAGATGTTCCCGGTAGGCTGTAAGAGCACTGTGCAGAGCGAGTTGTTTCTTAGCTTCCCAAAGAGCTGGAAGCAAGATGCTGTGGGGCCCAACTCGCCCTTTGGAAAGAAGCCTGCACCTTGTGCCTTTCAGCTCTAGGGCAAAGTAGCACACCCAGAGCAGAAGTCCTACTTCAGCCAGATCAGGCCTGCAAACAAACTGCGTTTCACAGGCCTTTGGAAGAGATGTTCCCGGTAGGCTGTAAGAGCACTGTGCAGAGCGAGTTGTTTCTTAGCTTCCCAAAGAGCTGGAAGCAAGATGCTGTGGGGCCCAACTCGCCCTTTGGAAAGAAGCCTGCACGTTGTGCCTTTCAGCTCTAGGGCAAAGTAGCACACCCAGAGCAGAAGTCCTACTTCAGCCAGATCAGGCCTGCAAAGAAACTGCGTTTCACAGGCCTTTGGAAGAGATGTTCCCACTAGGCTGTAAGAGCACTGTGCAGAGCGAGTTGTTTCTTAGCTTCCCAAAGAGCTGGAAGCAAGATGCTGTGAGGCCCAACTCGCCCTTTGGAAAGAAGCCTGCACGTTGTGCCTTTCAGCTCTAGGGCAAAGTAGCACACCCAGAGCAGAAGTCCTACTTCAGCCAGATCAGGCCTGCAAAGAAACTGCGTTTCACAGGCCTTTGGAAGAGATGTTCCCGGTAGGCTGTAAGAGCACTGTGCAGAGCGAGTTGTTTCTTAGCTTCCCAAAGAGCTGGAAGCAAGATGCTGTGGGGCCCAACTCGCCCTTTGGAAAGAAGCCTGCACGTTGTGCCTTTCAGCTCTAGGGCAAAGTAGCACACCCAGAGCAGAAGTCCTACTTCAGCCAGATCAGGCCTGCAAAGAAACTGCGTTTCACAGGCCTTTGGAAGAGATGTTCCCACTAGGCTGTAAGAGCACTGTGCAGAGCGAGTTGTTTCTTAGCTTCCCAAAGAGCTGGAAGCAAGATGCTGTGGGGCCCAACTCGCCCTTTGGAAAGAAGCCTGCACGTTGTGCCTTTCAGCTCTAGGGCAAAGTAGCACACCCAGAGCAGAAGTCCTACTTCAGCCAGATCAGGCCTGCAAAGAAACTGCGTTTCACAGGCCTTTGGAAGAGATGTTCCCGGTAGGCTGTAAGAGCACTGTGCAGAGCGAGTTGTTTCTTAGCTTCCCAAAGAGCTGGAAGCAAGATGCTGTGGGGCCCAACTCGCCCTTTGGAAAGAAGCCTGCACGTTGTGCCTTTCAGCTCTAGGGCAAAGTAGCACACCCAGAGCAGAAGTCCTACTTCAGCCAGATCGGGCCTGCAAAGAAACTGCGTTTCACAGGCCTTTGGAAGAGATGTTCCCGGTAGGCTGTAAGAGCACTGTGCAGAGCGAGTTGTTTCTTAGCTTCCCAAAGAGCTGGAAGCAAGATGCTGTGGGGCCCAACTCGCCCTTTGGAAAGAAGCCTGCACCTTGTGCCTTTCAGCTCTAGGGCAAAGTAGCACACCCAGAGCAGTAGTGCTACTTCAGCCAGATCAGGCCTGCAAAGAAACTGCGCTTCACAGGCCTTTGGAAGAGATGTTCCCCGTAGGCTGTAAGAGCACTGTGCAGAGCGAGTTGTTTCTTAGCTTCCCAAAGAGCTGGAAGCAAGATGCTGTGGGGCCCAACTCGCCCTTTGGAAAGAAGCCTGCACGTTGTGCCTTTCAGCTCTAGGGCAAAGTAGCACACCCAGAGCAGAAGTCCTACTTCAGCCAGATCAGGCCTGCAAAGAAACTGCGTTTCACAGGCCTTTGGAAGAGATGTTCCCGGTAGGCTGTAAGAGCACTGTGCAGAGCGAGTTGTTTCTTAGCTTCCCAAAGAGCTGGAAGCAAGATGCTGTGGGGCCCAACTCGCCCTTTGGAAAGAAGCCTGCACGTTGTGCCTTTCAGCTCTAGGGCAAAGTAGCACACCCAGAGCAGAAGTCCTACTTCAGCCAGATCAGGCCTGCAAAGAAACTGCGTTTCACAGGCCTTTGGAAGAGATGTTCCCGGTAGGCTGTAAGAGCACTGTGCAGAGCGAGTTGTTTCTTAGCTTCCCAAAGAGCTGGAAGCAAGATGCTGTGGGGCCCAACTCGCCCTTTGGAAAGAAGCCTGCACCTTGTGCCTTTCAGCTCTAGGGCAAAGTAGCACACCCAGAGCAGTAGTGCTACTTCAGCCATATCAGGCCTGCTAAGAAACTGCGCTTCACAGGCCTTTGGAAGAGATGTTCCCCGTAGGCTGTAAGAGCACTGTGCAGAGCGAGTTGTTTCTTAGCTTCCCAAAGAGCTGGAAGCAAGATGCTGTGGGGCCCAACTCGCCCTTTGGAAAGAAGCCTGCACGTTGTGCCTTTCAGCTCTAGGGCAAAGTAGCACACCCAGAGCAGAAGTCCTACTTCAGCCAGATCAGGCCTGAAAAGAAACTGCGTTTCACAGGCCTTTGGAAGAGATGTTCCCACTAGGCTGTAAGAGCACTGTGCAGAGCGAGTTTCTTAGCTTCCCAAAGAGCTGGAAGCAAGATGCTGTGGGGCCCAACTCGCCCTTTGGAAAGAAGCCTGCACGTTGTGCCTTTCAGCTCTAGGGCAAAGTAGCACACCCAGAGCAGAAGTCCTACTTCAGCCAGATCAGGCCTGCAAAGAAACTGCGTTTCACAGGCCTTTGGAAGAGATGTTCCCGGTAGGCTGTAAGAGCACTGTGCAGAGCGAGTTGTTTCTTAGCTTCCCAAAGAGCTGGAAGCAAGATGCTGTGGGGCCCAACTCGCCCTTTGGAAAGAAGCCTGCACGTTGTGCCTTTCAGCTCTAGGGCAAAGTAGCACACCCAGAGCAGAAGTCCTACTTCAGCCAGATCAGGCCTGCAAAGAAACTGCGTTTCACAGGCCTTTGGAAGAGATGTTCCCGGTAGGCTGTAAGAGCACTGTGCAGAGCGAGTTGTTTCTTAGCTTCCCAAAGAGCTGGAAGCAAGATGCTGTGGGGCCCAACTCGCCCTTTGGAAAGAAGCCTGCACGTTGTGCCTTTCAGCTCTAGGGCAAAGTAGCACACCCAGAGCAGAAGTCCTACTTCAGCCAGATCAGGCCTGCAAAGAAACTGCGTTTCACAGGCCTTTGGAAGAGATGTTCCCGGTAGGCTGTAAGAGCACTGTGCAGAGCGAGTTGTTTCTTAGCTTCCCAAAGAGCTGGAAGCAAGATGCTGTGGGGCCCAACTCGCCCTTTGGAAAGAAGCCTGCACCTTGTGCCTTTCAGCTCTAGGGCAAAGTAGCACACCCAGAGCAGTAGTGCTACTTCAGCCAGATCAGGCCAGCAAAGATACTGCGCTTCACAGGCCTTTGGAAGAGATGTTCCCCGTAGGCTGTAAGAGCACTGTGCAGAGCGAGTTGTTTCTTAGCTTCCCAAAGAGCTGGAAGCAAGATGCTGTGGGGCCCAACTCGCCCTTTGGAAAGAAGCCTGCACGTTGTGCCTTTCAGCTCTAGGGCAAAGTAGCACACCCAGAGCAGAAGTCCTACTTCAGCCAGATCAGGCCTGCAAAGAAACTGCGTTTCACAGGCCTTTGGAAGAGATGTTCCCGGTAGGCTGTAAGAGCACTGTGCAGAGCGAGTTGTTTCTTAGCTTCCCAAAGAGCTGGAAGCAAGATGCTGTGGGGCCCAACTCGCCCTTTGGAAAGAAGCCTGCACGTTGTGCCTTTCAGCTCTAGGGCAAAGTAGCACACCCAGAGCAGAAGTCCTACTTCAGCCAGATCAGGCCTGCAAAGAAACTGCGTTTCACAGGCCTTTGGAAGAGATGTTCCCGGTAGGCTGTAAGAGCACTGTGCAGAGCGAGTTGTTTCTTAGCTTCCCAAAGAGCTGGAAGCAAGATGCTGTGGGGCCCAACTCGCCCTTTGGAAAGAAGCCTGCACCTTGTGCCTTTCAGCTCTAGGGCAAAGTAGCACACCCAGAGCAGTAGTGCTACTTCAGCCAGATCAGGCCTGCTAAGAAACTGCGCTTCACAGGCCTTTGGAAGAGATGTTCCCCGTAGGCTGTAAGAGCACTGTGCAGAGCGAGTTGTTTCTTAGCTTCCCAAAGAGCTGGAAGCAAGATGCTGTGGGGCCCAACTCGCCCTTTGGAAAGAAGCCTGCACGTTGTGCCTTTCAGCTCTAGGGCAAAGTAGCACACCCAGAGCAGAAGTCCTACTTCAGCCAGATCAGGCCTGAAAAGAAACTGCGTTTCACAGGCCTTTGGAAGAGATGTTCCCACTAGGCTGTAAGAGCACTGTGCAGAGCGAGTTGTTTCTTAGCTTCCCAAAGAGCTGGAAGCAAGATGCTGTGGGGCCCAACTCGCCCTTTGGAAAGAAGCCTGCACGTTGTGCCTTTCAGCTCTAGGGCAAAGTAGCACACCCAGAGCAGAAGTCCTACTTCAGCCAGATCAGGCCTGCAAAGAAACTGCGTTTCACAGGCCTTTGGAAGAGATGTTCCCGGTAGGCTGTAAGAGCACTGTGCAGAGCGAGTTGTTTCTTAGCTTCCCAAAGAGCTGGAAGCAAGATGCTGTGGGGCCCAACTCGCCCTTTGGAAAGAAGCCTGCACGTTGTGCCTTTCAGCTCTAGGGCAAAGTAGCACACCCAGAGCAGAAGTCCTACTTCAGCCAGATCAGGCCTGCAAAGAAACTGCGTTTCACAGGCCTTTGGAAGAGATGTTCCCGGTAGGCTGTAAGAGCACTGTGCAGAGCGAGTTGTTTCTTAGCTTCCCAAAGAGCTGGAAGCAAGATGCTGTGGGGCCCAACTCGCCCTTTGGAAAGAAGCCTGCACGTTGTGCCTTTCAGCTCTAGGGCAAAGTAGCACACCCAGAGCAGAAGTCCTACTTCAGCCAGATCAGGCCTGCAAAGAAACTGCGTTTCACAGGCCTTTGGAAGAGATGTTCCCGGTAGGCTGTAAGAGCACTGTGCAGAGCGAGTTGTTTCTTAGCTTCCCAAAGAGCTGGAAGCAAGATGCTGTGGGGCCCAACTCGCCCTTTGGAAAGAAGCCTGCACGTTGTGCCTTTCAGCTCTAGGGCAAAGTAGCACACCCAGAGCAGAAGTCCTACTTCAGCCAGATCAGGCCTGCAAAGAAACTGCGTTTCACAGGCCTTTGGAAGAGATGTTCCCGGTAGGCTGTAAGAGCACTGTGCAGAGCGAGTTGTTTCTTAGCTTCCCAAAGAGCTGGAAGCAAGATGCTGTGGGGCCCAACTCGCCCTTTGGAAAGAAGCCTGCACGTTGTGCCTTTCAGCTCTAGGGCAAAGTAGCACACCCAGAGCAGAAGTCCTACTTCAGCCAGATCAGGCCTGCAAAGAAACTGCGTTTCACAGGCCTTTGGAAGAGATGTTCCCGGTAGGCTGTAAGAGCACTGTGCAGAGCGAGTTGTTTCTTAGCTTCCCAAAGAGCTGGAAGCAAGATGCTGTGGGGCCCAACTCGCCCTTTGGAAAGAAGCCTGCACGTTGTGCCTTTCAGCTCTAGGGCAAAGTAGCACACCCAGAGCAGAAGTCCTACTTCAGCCAGATCAGGCCTGCAAAGAAACTGCGTTTCACAGGCCTTTGGAAGAGATGTTCCCGGTAGGCTGTAAGAGCACTGTGCAGAGCGAGTTGTTTCTTAGCTTCCCAAAGAGCTGGAAGCAAGATGCTGTGGGGCCCAACTCGCCCTTTGGAAAGAAGCCTGCACGTTGTGCCTTTCAGCTCTAGGGCAAAGTAGCACACCCAGAGCAGAAGTCCTACTTCAGCCAGATCAGGCCTGCAAAGAAACTGCGTTTCACAGGCCTTTGGAAGAGATGTTCCCACTAGGCTGTAAGAGCACTGTGCAGAGCGAGTTGTTTCTTAGCTTCCCAAAGAGCTGGAAGCAAGATGCTGTGGGGCCCAACTCGCCCTTTGGAAAGAAGCCTGCACGTTGTGCCTTTCAGCTCTAGGGCAAAGTAGCACACCCAGAGCAGAAGTCCTACTTCAGCCAGATCAGGCCTGCAAAGAAACTGCGTTTCACAGGCCTTTGGAAGAGATGTTCCCGGTAGGCTGTAAGAGCACTGTGCAGAGCGAGTTGTTTCTTAGCTTCCCAAAGAGCTGGAAGCAAGATGCTGTGGGGCCCAACTCGCCCTTTGGAAAGAAGCCTGCACCTTGTGCCTTTCAGCTCTAGGGCAAAGTAGCACACCCAGAGCAGAAGTCCTACTTCAGCCAGATCAGGCCTGCAAAGAAACTGCGTTTCCCAGGCCTATGGAAGAGATGTTCCCGGTAGGCTGTAAGAGCACTGTGCAGAGCGAGTTGTTTCTTAGCTTCCCAAAGAGCTGGAAGCAAGATGCTGTGGGGCCCAACTCGCCCTTTGGAAAGAAGCCTGCACGTTGTGCCTTTCAGCTCTAGGGCAAAGTAGCACACCCAGAGCAGAAGTCCTACTTCAGCCAGATCAGGCCTGCAAAGAAACTGCGTTTCACAGGCCTTTGGAAGAGATGTTCCCGGTAGGCTGTAAGAGCACTGTGCAGAGCGAGTTGTTTCTTAGCTTCCCAAAGAGCTGGAAGCAAGATGCTGTGGGGCCCAACTCGCCCTTTGGAAAGAAGGCTGCACGTTGTGCCTTTCAGCTCTAGGGCAAAGTAGCACACCCAGAGCAGAAGTCCTACTTCAGCCAGATCAGGCCTGCAAAGAAACTGCGTTTCACAGGCCTTTGGAAGAGATGTTCCCACTAGGCTGTAAGAGCACTGTGCAGAGCGAGTTGTTTCTTAGCTTCCCAAAGAGCTGGAAGCAAGATGCTGTGGGGCCCAACTCGCCCTTTGGAAAGAAGCCTGCACGTTGTGCCTTTCAGCTCTAGGGCAAAGTAGCACACCCAGAGCAGAAGTCCTACTTCAGCCAGATCAGGCCTGCAAAGAAACTGCGTTTCACAGGCCTTTGGAAGACATGTTCCCTGTAGGCTGTAAGAGCACTGTGCAGAGCGAGTTGTTTCTTAGCTTCCCAAAGAGCTGGAAGCAAGATGCTGTGGGGCCCAACTCGCCCTTTGGAAAGAAGCCTGCACGTTGTGCCTTTCAGCTCTAGGGCAAAGTAGCACACCCAGAGCAGAAGTCCTACTTCAGCCAGATCAGGCCTGCAAACAAACTGCGTTTCACAGGCCTTTGGAAGAGATGTGCCCACTAGGCTGTAAGAGCACTGTGCAGAGCGAGTTGTTTCTTAGCTTCCCAAAGAGCTGGAAGCAAGATGCTGTGGGGCCCAACACGCCCTTTGGAAAGAAGCCTGCACGTTGTGCCTTTCAGCTCTAGGGCAAAGTAGCACACCCAGAGCAGAAGTCCTACTTCAGCCAGATCAGGCCTGCAAAGAAACTGCGTTTCACAGGCCTTTGGAAGAGATGTTCCCACTAGGCTGTAAGAGCACTGTGCAGAGCGAGTTGTTTCTTAGCTTCCCAAAGAGCTGGAAGCAAGATGCTGTGGGGCCCAACTCGCCCTTTGGAAAGAAGCCTGCACGTTGTGCCTTTCAGCTCTAGGGCAAAGTAGCACACCCAGAGCAGAAGTCCTACTTCAGCCAGATCAGGCCTGCAAAGAAACTGCGTTTCACAGGCCTTTGGAAGAGATGTTCCCGGTAGGCTGTAAGAGCACTGTGCAGAGCGAGTTGTTTCTTAGCTTCCCAAAGAGCTGGAAGCAAGATGCTGTGGGGCCCAACTCGCCCTTTGGAAAGAAGCCTGCACCTTGTGCCTTTCAGCTCTAGGGCAAAGTAGCACACCCAGAGCAGAAGTCCTACCTCAGCCAGATCAGGCCTGCAAAGAAACTGCGTTTCACAGGCCTTTGGAAGACATGTTCCCGGTAGGCTGTAAGAGCACTGTGCAGAGCGAGTTGTTTCTTAGCTTCCCAAAGAGCTGGAAGCAAGATGCTGTGGGGCCCAACTCGCCGTTTGGAAAGAAGCCTGCACGTTGTGCCTTTCAGCTCTAGGGCAAAGTAGCACACCCAGAGCAGAAGTCCTACTTCAGCCAGATCAGGCCTGCAAAGAAACTGCGTTTCACAGGCCTTTGGAAGAGATGTTCCCGGTAGGCTGTAAGAGCACTGTGCAGAGCGAGTTGTTTCTTAGCTTCCCAAAGAGCTGGAAGCAAGATGCTGTGGGGCCCAACTCGCCCTTTGGAAAGAAGCCTGCACGTTGTGCCTTTCAGCTCTAGGGCAAAGTAGCACACCCAGAGCAGAAGTCCTACTTCAGCCAGATCAGGCCTGCAAAGAAACTGCGTTTCACAGGCCTTTGGAAGAGCTGTTCCCACTAGGCTGTAAGAGCACTGTGCAGAGCGAGTTGTTTCTTAGCTTCCCAAAGAGCTGGAAGCAAGATGCTGTGGGGCCCAACTCGCCCTTTGGAAAGAAGCCTGCACGTTGTGCCTTTCAGCTCTAGGGCAAAGTAGCACACCCAGAGCAGAAGTCCTACTTCAGCCAGATCAGGCCTGAAAAGAAACTGCGTTTCACAGGCCTTTGGAAGAGATGTTCCCACTAGGCTGTAAGAGCACTGTGCAGAGCGAGTTGTTTCTTAGCTTCCCAAAGAGCTGGAAGCAAGATGCTGTGGGGCCCAACTCGCCCTTTGGAAAGAAGCCTGCACGTTGTGCCTTTCAGCTCTAGGGCAAAGTAGCACACCCAGAGCAGAAGTCCTACTTCAGCCAGATCAGGCCTGCAAAGAAACTGCGTTTCACAGGCCTTTGGAAGAGATGTTCCCACTAGGCTGTAAGAGCACTGTGCAGAGCGAGTTGTTTCTTAGCTTCCCAAAGAGCTGGAAGCAAGATGCTGTGGGGCCCAACTCGCCCTTTGGAAAGAAGCCTGCACGTTGTGCCTTTCAGCTCTAGGGCAAAGTAGCACACCCAGAGCAGAAGTCCTACTTCAGCCAGATCAGGCCTGCAAAGAAACTGCGTTTCACAGGCCTTTGGAAGAGATGTTCCCGGTAGGCTGTAAGAGCACTGTGCAGAGCGAGTTGTTTCTTAGCTTCCCAAAGAGCTGGAAGCAAGATGCTGTGGGGCCCAACTCGCCCTTTGGAAAGAAGCCTGCACGTTGTGCCTTTCAGCTCTAGGGCAAAGTAGCACACCCAGAGCAGAAGTCCTACTTCAGCCAGATCAGGCCTGCAAAGAAACTGCGTTTCACAGGCCTTTGGAAGAGATGTTCCCGGTAGGCTGTAAGAGCACTGTGCAGAGCGAGTTGTTTCTTAGCTTCCCAAAGAGCTGGAAGCAAGATGCTGTGGGGCCCAACTCGCCCTTTGGAAAGAAGCCTGCACCTTGTGCCTTTCAGCTCTAGGGCAAAGTAGCACACCCAGAGCAGTAGTGCTACTTCAGCCAGATCAGGCCTGCAAAGAAACTGCGCTTCACAGGCCTTTGGAAGAGATGTTCCCCGTAGGCTGTAAGAGCACTGTGCAGAGCGAGTTGTTTCTTAGCTTCCCAAAGAGCTGGAAGCAAGATGCTGTGGGGCCCAACTCGCCCTTTGGAAAGAAGCCTGCACGTTGTGCCTTTCAGCTCTAGGGCAAAGTAGCACACCCAGAGCAGAAGTCCTACTTCAGCCAGATCAGGCCTGCAAAGAAACTGCGTTTCACAGGCCTTTGGAAGAGATGTTCCCGGTAGGCTGTAAGAGCACTGTGCAGAGCGAGTTGTTTCTTAGCTTCCCAAAGAGCTGGAAGCAAGATGCTGTGGGGCCCAACTCGCCCTTTGGAAAGAAGCCTGCACGTTGTGCCTTTCAGCTCTAGGGCAAAGTAGCACACCCAGAGCAGAAGTCCTACTTCAGCCAGATCAGGCCTGCAAAGAAACTGCGTTTCACAGGCCTTTGGAAGAGATGTTCCCACTAGGCTGTAAGAGCACTGTGCAGAGCGAGTTGTTTCTTAGCTTCCCAAAGAGCTGGAAGCAAGATGCTGTGGGGCCCAACTCACCCTTTGGAAAGAAGCCTGCACCTTGTGCCTTTCAGCTCTAGGGCAAAGTAGCACACCCAGAGCAGTAGTGCTACTTCAGCCAGATCAGGCCTGCTAAGAAACTGCGCTTCACAGGCCTTTGGAAGAGATGTTCCCGGTAGGCTGTAAGAGCACTGTGCAGAGCGAGTTGTTTCTTAGCTTCCCAAAGAGCTGGAAGCAAGATGCTGTGGGGCCCAACTCGCCCTTTGGAAAGAAGCCTGCACGTTGTGCCTTTCAGCTCTAGGGCAAAGTAGCACACCCAGAGCAGAAGTCCTACTTCAGCCAGATCAGGCCTGAAAAGAAACTGCGTTTCACAGGCCTTTGGAAGAGATGTTCCCACTAGGCTGTAAGAGCACTGTGCAGAGCGAGTTGTTTCTTAGCTTCCCAAAGAGCTGGAAGCAAGATGCTGTGGGGCCCAACTCGCCCTTTGGAAAGAAGCCTGCACGTTGTGCCTTTCAGCTCTAGGGCAAAGTAGCACACCCAGAGCAGAAGTCCTACTTCAGCCAGATCAGGCCTGCAAAGAAACTGCGTTTCACAGGCCTTTGGAAGAGATGTTCCCGGTAGGCTGTAAGAGCACTGTGCAGAGCGAGTTGTTTCTTAGCTTCCCAAAGAGCTGGAAGCAAGATGCTGTGGGGCCCAACTCGCCCTTTGGAAAGAAGC
The DNA here is from genome assembly GCF_041296265.1 of Equus caballus. Classification (NCBI taxonomy): domain Eukaryota; kingdom Metazoa; phylum Chordata; class Mammalia; order Perissodactyla; family Equidae; genus Equus; species Equus caballus. Next base: position 739,795 of record NC_091706.1, on the reverse strand, counting down.
CTGCACGTTGTGCCTTTCAGCTCTAGGGCAAAGTAGCACACCCAGAGCAGAAGTCCTACTTCAGCCAGATCAGCCTGCAAAGAAACTGCGTTTCACAGGCCTTTGGAAGAGATGTTCCCGGTAGGCTGTAAGAGCACTGTGCAGAGCGAGTTGTTTCTTAGCTTCCCAAAGAGCTGGAAGCAAGATGCTGTGGGGCCCAACTCGCCCTTTGGAAAGAAGCCTGCACGTTGTGCCTTTCAGCTCTAGGGCAAAGTAGCACACCCAGAGCAGAAGTCCTACTTCAGCCAGATCAGGCCTGCAAAGAAACTGCGTTTCACAGGCCTTTGGAAGAGATGTTCCCGGTAGGCTGTAAGAGCACTGTGCAGAGCGAGTTGTTTCTTAGCTTCCCAAAGAGCTGGAAGCAAGATGCTGTGGGGCCCAACTCGCCCTTTGGAAAGAAGCCTGCACGTTGTGCCTTTCAGCTCTAGGGCAAAGTAGCACACCCAGAGCAGAAGTCCTACTTCAGCCAGATCAGGCCTGCAAAGAAACTGCGTTTCACAGGCCTTTGGAAGAGATGTTCCCGGTAGGCTGTAAGAGCACTGTGCAGAGCGAGTTGTTTCTTAGCTTCCCAAAGAGCTGGAAGCAAGATGCTGTGGGGCCCAACTCGCCCTTTGGAAAGAAGCCTGCACGTTGTGCCTTTCAGCTCTAGGGCAAAGTAGCACACCCAGAGCAGAAGTCCTACTTCAGCCAGATCAGGCCTGCAAAGAAACTGCGTTTCACAGGCCTTTGGAAGAGATGTTCCCGGTAGGCTGTAAGAGCACTGTGCAGAGCGAGTTGTTTCTTAGCTTCCCAAAGAGCTGGAAGCAAGATGCTGTGGGGCCCAACTCGCCCTTTGGAAAGAAGCCTGCACCTTGTGCCTTTCAGCTCTAGGGCAAAGTAGCACACCCAGAGCAGAAGTCCTACTTCAGCCAGATCAGGCCTGCAAAGAAACTGCGTTTCACAGGCCTTTGGAAGAGATGTTCCCGGTAGGCTGTAAGAGCACTGTGCAGAGCGAGTTGTTTCTTAGCTTCCCAAAGAGCTGGAAGCAAGATGCTGTGGGGCCCAACTCGCCCTTTGGAAAGAAGCCTGCACGTTGTGCCTTTCAGCTCTAGGGCAAAGTAGCACACCCAGAGCAGAAGTCCTACTTCAGCCAGATCAGGCCTGCAAAGAAACTGCGTTTCCCAGGCCTATGGAAGAGATGTTCCCGGTAGGCTGTAAGAGCACTGTGCAGAGCGAGTTGTTTCTTAGCTTCCCAAAGAGCTGGAAGCAAGATGCTGTGGGGCCCAACTCGCCCTTTGGAAAGAAGCCTGCACGTTGTGCCTTTCAGCTCTAGGGCAAAGTAGCACACCCAGAGCAGAAGTCCTACTTCAGCCAGATCAGGTCTGCAAAGAAACTGCGTTTCACAGGCCTTTGGAAGAGATGTTCCCGGTAGGCTGTAAGAGCACTGTGCAGAGCGAGTTGTTTCTTAGCTTCCCAAAGAGCTGGAAGCAAGATGCTGTGGGGCCCAACTCGCCCTTTGGAAAGAAGGCTGCACGTTGTGCCTTTCAGCTCTAGGGCAAAGTAGCACACCCAGAGCAGAAGTCCTACTTCAGCCAGATCAGGCCTGCAAAGAAACTGCGTTTCACAGGCCTTTGGAAGAGATGTTCCCACTAGGCTGTAAGAGCACTGTGCAGAGCGAGTTGTTTCTTAGCTTCCCAAAGAGCTGGAAGCAAGATGCTGTGGGGCCCAACTCGCCCTTTGGAAAGAAGCCTGCACGTTGTGCCTTTCAGCTCTAGGGCAAAGTAGCACACCCAGAGCAGAAGTCCTACTTCAGCCAGATCAGGCCTGCAAAGAAACTGCGTTTCACAGGCCTTTGGAAGAGATGTTCCCGGTAGGCTGTAAGAGCACTGTGCAGAGCGAGTTGTTTCTTAGCTTCCCAAAGAGCTGGAAGCAAGATGCTGTGGGGCCCAACTCGCCCTTTGGAAAGAAGCCTGCACGTTGTGCCTTTCAGCTCTAGGGCAAAGTAGCACACCCAGAGCAGAAGTCCTACTTCAGCCAGATCAGGCCTGCAAACAAACTGCGTTTCACAGGCCTTTGGAAGAGATGTGCCCACTAGGCTGTAAGAGCACTGTGCAGAGCGAGTTGTTTCTTAGCTTCCCAAAGAGCTGGAAGCAAGATGCTGTGGGGCCCAACACGCCCTTTGGAAAGAAGCCTGCACGTTGTGCCTTTCAGCTCTAGGGCAAAGTAGCACACCCAGAGCAGAAGTCCTACTTCAGCCAGATCAGGCCTGCAAAGAAACTGCGTTTCACAGGCCTTTGGAAGAGATGTTCCCACTAGGCTGTAAGAGCACTGTGCAGAGCGAGTTGTTTCTTAGCTTCCCAAAGAGCTGGAAGCAAGATGCTGTGGGGCCCAACTCGCCCTTTGGAAAGAAGCCTGCACGTTGTGCCTTTCAGCTCTAGGGCAAAGTAGCACACCCAGAGCAGAAGTCCTACTTCAGCCAGATCAGGCCTGCAAAGAAACTGCGTTTCACAGGCCTTTGGAAGAGATGTTCCCGGTAGGCTGTAAGAGCACTGTGCAGAGCGAGTTGTTTCTTAGCTTCCCAAAGAGCTGGAAGCAAGATGCTGTGGGGCCCAACTCGCCCTTTGGAAAGAAGCCTGCACCTTGTGCCTTTCAGCTCTAGGGCAAAGTAGCACACCCAGAGCAGAAGTCCTACCTCAGCCAGATCAGGCCTGCAAAGAAACTGCGTTTCACAGGCCTTTGGAAGACATGTTCCCGGTAGGCTGTAAGAGCACTGTGCAGAGCGAGTTGTTTCTTAGCTTCCCAAAGAGCTGGAAGCAAGATGCTGTGGGGCCCAACTCGCCCTTTGGAAAGAAGCCTGCACGTTGTGCCTTTCAGCTCTAGGGCAAAGTAGCACACCCAGAGCAGAAGTCCTACTTCAGCCAGATCAGGCCTGCAAAGAAACTGCGTTTCACAGGCCTTTGGAAGAGATGTTCCCGGTAGGCTGTAAGAGCACTGTGCAGAGCGAGTTGTTTCTTAGCTTCCCAAAGAGCTGGAAGCAAGATGCTGTGGGGCCCAACTCGCCCTTTGGAAAGAAGCCTGCACGTTGTGCCTTTCAGCTCTAGGGCAAAGTAGCACACCCAGAGCAGAAGTCCTACTTCAGCCAGATCAGGCCTGCAAACAAACTGCGTTTCACAGGCCTTTGGAAGAGATGTGCCCACTAGGCTGTAAGAGCACTGTGCAGAGCGAGTTGTTTCTTAGCTTCCCAAAGAGCTGGAAGCAAGATGCTGTGGGGCCCAACTCGCCCTTTGGAAAGAAGCCTGCACGTTGTGCCTTTCAGCTCTAGGGCAAAGTAGCACACCCAGAGCAGAAGTCCTACTTCAGCCAGATCAGGCCTGAAAAGAAACTGCGTTTCACAGGCCTTTGGAAGAGATGTTCCCACTAGGCTGTAAGAGCACTGTGCAGAGCGAGTTGTTTCTTAGCTTCCCAAAGAGCTGGAAGCAAGATGCTGTGGGGCCCAACTCGCCCTTTGGAAAGAAGCCTGCACGTTGTGCCTTTCAGCTCTAGGGCAAAGTAGCACACCCAGAGCAGAAGTCCTACCTCAGCCAGATCAGGCCTGCAAAGAAACTGCGTTTCACAGGCCTTTGGAAGAGATGTTCCCGGTAGGCTGTAAGAGCACTGTGCAGAGCGAGTTGTTTCTTAGCTTCCCAAAGAGCTGGAAGCAAGATGCTGTGGGGCCCAACTCGCCCTTTGGAAAGAAGCCTGCACGTTGTGCCTTTCAGCTCTAGGGCAAAGTAGCACACCCAGAGCAGAAGTCCTACTTCAGCCAGATCAGGCCTGCAAAGAAACTGCGTTTCACAGGCCTTTGGAAGAGATGTTCCCGGTAGGCTGTAAGAGCACTGTGCAGAGCGAGTTGTTTCTTAGCTTCCCAAAGAGCTGGAAGCAAGATGCTGTGGGGCCCAACTCGCCCTTTGGAAAGAAGCCTGCACGTTGTGCCTTTCAGCTCTAGGGCAAAGTAGCACACCCAGAGCAGAAGTCCTACTTCAGCCAGATCAGGCCTGCAAAGAAACTGCGTTTCACAGGCCTTTGGAAGAGATGTTCCCGGTAGGCTGTAAGAGCACTGTGCAGAGCGAGTTGTTTCTTAGCTTCCCAAAGAGCTGGAAGCAAGATGCTGTGGGGCCCAACTCGCCCTTTGGAAAGAAGCCTGCACGTTGTGCCTTTCAGCTCTAGGGCAAAGTAGCACACCCAGAGCAGAAGTCCTACTTCAGCCAGATCAGGCCTTCAAAGAAACTGCGTTTCACAGGCCTTTGGAAGAGATGTTCCCACTAGGCTGTAAGAGCACTGTGCAGAGCGAGTTGTTTCTTAGCTTCCCAAAGAGCTGGAAGCAAGATGCTGTGGGGCCCAACTCGCCCTTTGGAAAGAAGCCTGCACGTTGTGCCTTTCAGCTCTAGGGCAAAGTAGCACACCCAGAGCAGAAGTCCTACTTCAGCCAGATCAGGCCTGCAAAGAAACTGCGTTTCACAGGCCTTTGGAAGAGATGTTCCCGTTAGGCTGTAAGAGCACTGTGCAGAGCGAGTTGTTTCTTAGCTTCCCAAAGAGCTGGAAGCAAGATGCTGTGGGGCCCAACTCGCCCTTTGGAAAGAAGCCTGCACGTTGTGCCTTTCAGCTCTAGGGCAAAGTAGCACACCCAGAGCAGAAGTCCTACTTCAGCCAGATCAGGCCTGCAAAGAAACTGCGTTTCACAGGCCTTTGGAAGAGATGTTCCCGTTAGGCTGTAAGAGCACTGTGCAGAGCGAGTTGTTTCTTAGCTTCCCAAAGAGCTGGAAGCAAGATGCTGTGGGGCCCAACTCGCCCTTTGGAAAGAAGCCTGCACGTTGTGCCTTTCAGCTCTAGGGCAAAGTAGCACACCCAGAGCAGAAGTCCTACTTCAGCCAGATCAGGCCTGCAAAGAAACTGCGTTTCACAGGCCTTTGGAAGAGATGTTCCCGGTAGGCTGTAAGAGCACTGTGCAGAGCGAGTTGTTTCTTAGCTTCCCAAAGAGCTGGAAGCAAGATGCTGTGGGGCCCAACTCGCCCTTTGGAAAGAAGCCTGCACGTTGTGCCTTTCAGCTCTAGGGCAAAGTAGCACACCCAGAGCAGAAGTCCTACTTCAGCCAGATCAGGCCTTCAAAGAAACTGCGTTTCACAGGCCTTTGGAAGAGATGTTCCCACTAGGCTGTAAGAGCACTGTGCAGAGCGAGTTGTTTCTTAGCTTCCCAAAGAGCTGGAAGCAAGATGCTGTGGGGCCCAACTCGCCCTTTGGAAAGAAGCCTGCACGTTGTGCCTTTCAGCTCTAGGGCAAAGTAGCACACCCAGAGCAGAAGTCCTACTTCAGCCAGATCAGGCCTGCAAAGAAACTGCGTTTCACAGGCCTTTGGAAGAGATGTTCCCGGTAGGCTGTAAGAGCACTGTGCAGAGCGAGTTGTTTCTTAGCTTCCCAAAGAGCTGGAAGCAAGATGCTGTGGGGCCCAACTCGCCCTTTGGAAAGAAGCCTGCACGTTGTGCCTTTCAGCTCTAGGGCAAAGTAGCACACCCAGAGCAGAAGTCCTACTTCAGCCAGATCAGGCCTGCAAAGAAACTGCGTTTCCCAGGCCTATGGAAGAGATGTTCCCGGTAGGCTGTAAGAGCACTGTGCAGAGCGAGTTGTTTCTTAGCTTCCCAAAGAGCTGGAAGCAAGATGCTGTGGGGCCCAACTCGCCCTTTGGAAAGAAGCCTGCACGTTGTGCCTTTCAGCTCTAGGGCAAAGTAGCACACCCAGAGCAGAAGTCCTACTTCAGCCAGATCAGGTCTGCAAAGAAACTGCGTTTCACAGGCCTTTGGAAGAGATGTTCCCGGTAGGCTGTAAGAGCACTGTGCAGAGCGAGTTGTTTCTTAGCTTCCCAAAGAGCTGGAAGCAAGATGCTGTGGGGCCCAACTCGCCCTTTGGAAAGAAGGCTGCACGTTGTGCCTTTCAGCTCTAGGGCAAAGTAGCACACCCAGAGCAGAAGTCCTACTTCAGCCAGATCAGGCCTGCAAAGAAACTGCGTTTCACAGGCCTTTGGAAGAGATGTTCCCACTAGGCTGTAAGAGCACTGTGCAGAGCGAGTTGTTTCTTAGCTTCCCAAAGAGCTGGAAGCAAGATGCTGTGGGGCCCAACTCGCCCTTTGGAAAGAAGCCTGCACGTTGTGCCTTTCAGCTCTAGGGCAAAGTAGCACACCCAGAGCAGAAGTCCTACTTCAGCCAGATCAGGCCTGCAAAGAAACTGCGTTTCACAGGCCTTTGGAAGAGATGTTCCCGGTAGGCTGTAAGAGCACTGTGCAGAGCGAGTTGTTTCTTAGCTTCCCAAAGAGCTGGAAGCAAGATGCTGTGGGGCCCAACTCGCCCTTTGGAAAGAAGCCTGCACGTTGTGCCTTTCAGCTCTAGGGCAAAGTAGCACACCCAGAGCAGAAGTCCTACTTCAGCCAGATCAGGCCTGCAAACAAACTGCGTTTCACAGGCCTTTGGAAGAGATGTGCCCACTAGGCTGTAAGAGCACTGTGCAGAGCGAGTTGTTTCTTAGCTTCCCAAAGAGCTGGAAGCAAGATGCTGTGGGGCCCAACACGCCCTTTGGAAAGAAGCCTGCACGTTGTGCCTTTCAGCTCTAGGGCAAAGTAGCACACCCAGAGCAGAAGTCCTACTTCAGCCAGATCAGGCCTGCAAAGAAACTGCGTTTCACAGGCCTTTGGAAGAGATGTTCCCACTAGGCTGTAAGAGCACTGTGCAGAGCGAGTTGTTTCTTAGCTTCCCAAAGAGCTGGAAGCAAGATGCTGTGGGGCCCAACTCGCCCTTTGGAAAGAAGCCTGCACGTTGTGCCTTTCAGCTCTAGGGCAAAGTAGCACACCCAGAGCAGAAGTCCTACTTCAGCCAGATCAGGCCTGCAAAGAAACTGCGTTTCACAGGCCTTTGGAAGAGATGTTCCCGGTAGGCTGTAAGAGCACTGTGCAGAGCGAGTTGTTTCTTAGCTTCCCAAAGAGCTGGAAGCAAGATGCTGTGGGGCCCAACTCGCCCTTTGGAAAGAAGCCTGCACCTTGTGCCTTTCAGCTCTAGGGCAAAGTAGCACACCCAGAGCAGAAGTCCTACCTCAGCCAGATCAGGCCTGCAAAGAAACTGCGTTTCACAGGCCTTTGGAAGACATGTTCCCGGTAGGCTGTAAGAGCACTGTGCAGAGCGAGTTGTTTCTTAGCTTCCCAAAGAGCTGGAAGCAAGATGCTGTGGGGCCCAACTCGCCCTTTGGAAAGAAGCCTGCACGTTGTGCCTTTCAGCTCTAGGGCAAAGTAGCACACCCAGAGCAGAAGTCCTACTTCAGCCAGATCAGGCCTGCAAAGAAACTGCGTTTCACAGGCCTTTGGAAGAGATGTTCCCGGTAGGCTGTAAGAGCACTGTGCAGAGCGAGTTGTTTCTTAGCTTCCCAAAGAGCTGGAAGCAAGATGCTGTGGGGCCCAACTCGCCCTTTGGAAAGAAGCCTGCACGTTGTGCCTTTCAGCTCTAGGGCAAAGTAGCACACCCAGAGCAGAAGTCCTACTTCAGCCAGATCAGGCCTGCAAAGAAACTGCGTTTCACAGGCCTTTGGAAGAGCTGTTCCCACTAGGCTGTAAGAGCACTGTGCAGAGCGAGTTGTTTCTTAGCTTCCCAAAGAGCTGGAAGCAAGATGCTGTGGGGCCCAACTCGCCCTTTGGAAAGAAGCCTGCACGTTGTGCCTTTCAGCTCTAGGGCAAAGTAGCACACCCAGAGCAGAAGTCCTACTTCAGCCAGATCAGGCCTGCAAAGAAACTGCGTTTCACAGGCCTTTGGAAGAGATGTTTCCGGTAGGCTGTAAGAGCACTGTGCAGAGCGAGTTGTTTCTTAGCTTCCCAAAGAGCTGGAAGCAAGATGCTGTGGGGCCCAACTCGCCCTTTGGAAAGAAGCCTGCACGTTGTGCCTTTCAGCTCTAGGGCAAAGTAGCACACCCAGAGCAGTACTGCTACTTCAGCCAGATTAGGCCTGCAAAGAAACTGCGTTTCACAGGCCTTTGGAAGAGATGTTCCCGGTAGGCTGTAAGAGCACTGTGCAGAGCGAGTTGTTTCTTAGCTTCCCAAAGAGCTGGAAGCAAGATGCTGTGGGGCCCAACTCGCCCTTTGGAAAGAAGCCTGCACGTTGTGCCTTTCAGCTCTAGGGCAAAGTAGCACACCCAGAGCAGAAGTCCTACTTCAGCCAGATCAGGCCTGCAAAGAAACTGCGTTTCACAGGCCTTTGGAAGAGATGTTCCCGGTAGGCTGTAAGAGCACTGTGCAGAGCGAGTTGTTTCTTAGCTTCCCAAAGAGCTGGAAGCAAGATGCTGTGGGGCCCAACTCGCCCTTTGGAAAGAAGCCTGCACGTTGTGCCTTTCAGCTCTAGGGCAAAGTAGCACACCCAGAGCAGAAGTCCTACTTCAGCCAGATCAGGCCTGCAAAGAAACTGCGTTTCACAGGCCTTTGGAAGAGATGTTCCCGGTAGGCTGTAAGAGCACTGTGCAGAGCGAGTTGTTTCTTAGCTTCCCAAAGAGCTGGAAGCAAGATGCTGTGGGGCCCAACTCGCCCTTTGGAAAGAAGCCTGCACGTTGTGCCTTTCAGCTCTAGGGCAAAGTAGCACACCCAGAGCAGAAGTCCTACTTCAGCCAGATCAGGCCTTCAAAGAAACTGCGTTTCACAGGCCTTTGGAAGAGATGTTCCCACTAGGCTGTAAGAGCACTGTGCAGAGCGAGTTGTTTCTTAGCTTCCCAAAGAGCTGGAAGCAAGATGCTGTGGGGCCCAACTCGCCCTTTGGAAAGAAGCCTGCACGTTGTGCCTTTCAGCTCTAGGGCAAAGTAGCACACCCAGAGCAGAAGTCCTACTTCAGCCAGATCAGGCCTGCAAAGAAACTGCGTTTCACAGGCCTTTGGAAGAGATGTTCCCGTTAGGCTGTAAGAGCACTGTGCAGAGCGAGTTGTTTCTTAGCTTCCCAAAGAGCTGGAAGCAAGATGCTGTGGGGCCCAACTCGCCCTTTGGAAAGAAGCCTGCACGTTGTGCCTTTCAGCTCTAGGGCAAAGTAGCACACCCAGAGCAGAAGTCCTACTTCAGCCAGATCAGGCCTGCAAAGAAACTGCGTTTCACAGGCCTTTGGAAGAGATGTTCCCGTTAGGCTGTAAGAGCACTGTGCAGAGCGAGTTGTTTCTTAGCTTCCCAAAGAGCTGGAAGCAAGATGCTGTGGGGCCCAACTCGCCCTTTGGAAAGAAGCCTGCACGTTGTGCCTTTCAGCTCTAGGGCAAAGTAGCACACCCAGAGCAGAAGTCCTACTTCAGCCAGATCAGGCCTGCAAAGAAACTGCGTTTCACAGGCCTTTGGAAGAGATGTTCCCGGTAGGCTGTAAGAGCACTGTGCAGAGCGAGTTGTTTCTTAGCTTCCCAAAGAGCTGGAAGCAAGATGCTGTGGGGCCCAACTCGCCCTTTGGAAAGAAGCCTGCACGTTGTGCCTTTCAGCTCTAGGGCAAAGTAGCACACCCAGAGCAGAAGTCCTACTTCAGCCAGATCAGGCCTTCAAAGAAACTGCGTTTCACAGGCCTTTGGAAGAGATGTTCCCACTAGGCTGTAAGAGCACTGTGCAGAGCGAGTTGTTTCTTAGCTTCCCAAAGAGCTGGAAGCAAGATGCTGTGGGGCCCAACTCGCCCTTTGGAAAGAAGCCTGCACGTTGTGCCTTTCAGCTCTAGGGCAAAGTAGCACACCCAGAGCAGAAGTCCTACTTCAGCCAGATCAGGCCTGCAAAGAAACTGCGTTTCACAGGCCTTTGGAAGAGATGTTCCCGGTAGGCTGTAAGAGCACTGTGCAGAGCGAGTTGTTTCTTAGCTTCCCAAAGAGCTGGAAGCAAGATGCTGTGGGGCCCAACTCGCCCTTTGGAAAGAAGCCTGCACGTTGTGCCTTTCAGCTCTAGGGCAAAGTAGCACACCCAGAGCAGAAGTCCTACTTCAGCCAGATCAGGCCTGCAAAGAAACTGCGTTTCACAGGCCTATGGAAGAGATGTTCCCGGTAGGCTGTAAGAGCACTGTGCAGAGCGAGTTGTTTCTTAGCTTCCCAAAGAGCTGGAAGCAAGATGCTGTGGGGCCCAACTCGCCCTTTGGAAAGAAGCCTGCACGTTGTGCCTTTCAGCTCTAGGGCAAAGTAGCACACCCAGAGCAGAAGTCCTACTTCAGCCAGATCAGGTCTGCAAAGAAACTGCGTTTCACAGGCCTTTGGAAGAGATGTTCCCGGTAGGCTGTAAGAGCACTGTGCAGAGCGAGTTGTTTCTTAGCTTCCCAAAGAGCTGGAAGCAAGATGCTGTGGGGCCCAACTCGCCCTTTGGAAAGAAGGCTGCACGTTGTGCCTTTCAGCTCTAGGGCAAAGTAGCACACCCAGAGCAGAAGTCCTACTTCAGCCAGATCAGGCCTGCAAAGAAACTGCGTTTCACAGGCCTTTGGAAGAGATGTTCCCACTAGGCTGTAAGAGCACTGTGCAGAGCGAGTTGTTTCTTAGCTTCCCAAAGAGCTGGAAGCAAGATGCTGTGGGGCCCAACTCGCCCTTTGGAAAGAAGCCTGCACGTTGTGCCTTTCAGCTCTAGGGCAAAGTAGCACACCCAGAGCAGAAGTCCTACTTCAGCCAGATCAGGCCTGCAAAGAAACTGCGTTTCACAGGCCTTTGGAAGAGATGTTTCCGGTAGGCTGTAAGAGCGCTGTGCAGAGCGAGTTGTTTCTTAGCTTCCCAAAGAGCTGGAAGCAAGATGCTGTGGGGCCCAACTCGCCCTTTGGAAAGAAGCCTGCACGTTGTGCCTTTCAGCTCTAGGGCAAAGTAGCACACCCAGAGCAGTACTGCTACTTCAGCCAGATCAGTCCTGCAAAGAAACTGCGTTTCACAGGCCTTTGGAAGAGATGTTCCCGGTAGGCTGTAAGAGCACTGTGCAGAGCGAGTTGTTTCTTAGCTTCCCAAAGAGCTGGAAGCAAGATGCTGTGGGGCCCAACTCGCCCTTTGGAAAGAAGCCTGCACGTTGTGCCTTTCAGCTCTAGGGCAAAGTAGCACACCCAGAGCAGAAGTCCTACTTCAGCCAGATCACGCCTGCAAAGAAACTGCGTTTCACAGGCCTTTGGAAGACATGTTCCCGGTAGGCTGTAAGAGCACTGTGCAGAGCGAGTTGTTTCTTAGCTTCCCAAAGAGCTGGAAGCAAGATGCTGTGGGGCCCAACTCGCCCTTTGGAAAGAAGCCTGCACGTTGTGCCTTTCAGCTCTAGGGCAAAGTAGCACACCCAGAGCAGAAGTCCTACTTCAGCCAGATCAGGCCTGCAAAGAAACTGCGTTTCACAGGCCTTTGGAAGAGATGTTCCCACTAGGCTGTAAGAGCACTGTGCAGAGCGAGTTGTTTCTTAGCTTCCCAAAGAGCTGGAAGCAAGATGCTGTGGGGCCCAACTCGCCCTTTGGAAAGAAGCCTGCACCTTGTGCCTTTCAGCTCTAGGGCAAAGTAGCACACCCAGAGCAGAAGTCCTACTTCAGCCAGATCAGGCCTGCAAACAAACTGCGTTTCACAGGCCTTTGGAAGAGATGTTCCCGGTAGGCTGTAAGAGCACTGTGCAGAGCGAGTTGTTTCTTAGCTTCCCAAAGAGCTGGAAGCAAGATGCTGTGGGGCCCAACTCGCCCTTTGGAAAGAAGCCTGCACGTTGTGCCTTTCAGCTCTAGGGCAAAGTAGCACACCCAGAGCAGAAGTCCTACTTCAGCCAGATCAGGCCTGCAAAGAAACTGCGTTTCACAGGCCTTTGGAAGAGATGTTCCCACTAGGCTGTAAGAGCACTGTGCAGAGCGAGTTGTTTCTTAGCTTCCCAAAGAGCTGGAAGCAAGATGCTGTGAGGCCCAACTCGCCCTTTGGAAAGAAGCCTGCACGTTGTGCCTTTCAGCTCTAGGGCAAAGTAGCACACCCAGAGCAGAAGTCCTACTTCAGCCACATCAGGCCTGCAAAGAAACTGCGTTTCACAGGCCTTTGGAAGAGATGTTCCCGTTAGGCTGTAAGAGCACTGTGCAGAGCGAGTTGTTTCTTAGCTTCCCAAAGAGCTGGAAGCAAGATGCTGTGGGGCCCAACTCGCCCTTTGGAAAGAAGCCTGCACCTTGTGCCTTTCAGCTCTAGGGCAAAGTAGCACACCCAGAGCAGAAGTCCTACTTCAGCCAGATCAGGCCTGCAAAGAAACTGCGTTTCACAGGCCTTTGGAAGAGATGTTCCCGGTAGGCTGTAAGAGCACTGTGCAGAGCGAGTTGTTTCTTAGCTTCCCAAAGAGCTGGAAGCAAGATGCTGTGGGGCCCAACTCGCCCTTTGGAAAGAAGCCTGCACGTTGTGCCTTTCAGCTCTAGGGCAAAGTAGCACACCCAGAGCAGAAGTCCTACTTCAGCCAGATCAGGCCTGCAAAGAAACTGCGTTTCACAGGCCTTTGGAAGAGATGTTCCCGGTAGGCTGTAAGAGCACTGTGCAGAGCGAGTTGTTTCTTAGCTTCCCAAAGAGCTGGAAGCAAGATGCTGTGGGGCCCAACTCGCCCTTTGGAAAGAAGCCTGCACGTTGTGCCTTTCAGCTCTAGGGCAAAGTAGCACACCCAGAGCAGAAGTCCTACTTCAGCCAGATCAGGCCTGCAAAGAAACTGCGTTTCACAGGCCTTTGGAAGAGATGTTTCCGGTAGGCTGTAAGAGCGCTGTGCAGAGCGAGTTGTTTCTTAGCTTCCCAAAGAGCTGGAAGCAAGATGCTGTGGGGCCCAACTCGCCCTTTGGAAAGAAGCCTGCACGTTGTGCCTTTCAGCTCTAGGGCAAAGTAGCACACCCAGAGCAGTACTGCTACTTCAGCCAGATCAGGCCTGCAAAGAAACTGCGTTTCACAGGCCTTTGGAAGAGATGTTCCCGGTAGGCTGTAAGAGCACTGTGCAGAGCGAGTTGTTTCTTAGCTTCCCTAAGAGCTGGAAGCAAGATGCTGTGGGGCCCAACTCGCCCTTTGGAAAGAAGCCTGCACGTTGTGCCTTTCAGCTCTAGGGCAAAGTAGCACACCCAGAGCAGAAGTCCTACTTCAGCCAGATCAGGCCTGCAAAGAAACTGCGTTTCACAGGCCTTTGGAAGACATGTTCCCGGTAGGCTGTAAGAGCACTGTGCAGAGCGAGTTGTTTCTTAGCTTCCCAAAGAGCTGGAAGCAAGATGCTGTGGGGCCCAACTCGCCCTTTGGAAAGAAGCCTGCACGTTGTGCCTTTCAGCTCTAGGGCAAAGTAGCACACCCAGAGCAGAAGTCCCACTTCAGCCAGATCAGGCCTGCAAAGAAACTGCGTTTCACAGGCCTTTGGAAGAGATGTTCCCACTAGGCTGTAAGAGTACTGTGCAGAGCGAGTTGTTTCTTAGCTTCCCAAAGAGCTGGAAGCAAGATGCTGTGGGGCCCAACTCGCCCTTTGGAAAGAAGCCTGCACCTTGTGCCTTTCAGCTCTAGGGCAAAGTAGCACACCCAGAGCAGAAGTCCTACTTCAGCCAGATCAGGCCTGCAAACAACCTGCGTTTCACAGGCCTTTGGAAGAGATGTTCCCGGTAGGCTGTAAGAGCACTGTGCAGAGCGAGTTGTTTCTTAGCTTCCCAAAGAGCTGGAAGCAAGATGCTGTGGGGCCCAACTCGCCCTTTGGAAAGAAGCCTGCACGTTGTGCCTTTCAGCTCTAGGGCAAAGTAGCACAACCAGAGCAGAAGTCCTACTTCAGCCAGATCAGGCCTGCAAAGAAACTGCGTTTCACAGGCCTTTGGAAGAGATGTTCCCGGTAGGCTGTAAGAGCACTGTGCAGAGCGAGTTGTTTCTTAGCTTCCCAAAGAGCTGGAAGCAAGATGCTGTGAGGCCCAACTCGCCCTTTGGAAAGAAGCCTGCACGTTGTGCCTTTCAGCTCTAGGGCAAAGTAGCACACCCAGAGCAGAAGTCCTACTTCAGCCACATCAGGCCTGCAAAGAAACTGCGTTTCACAGGCCTTTGGAAGAGATGTTCCCGGTAGGCTGTAAGAGCACTGTGCAGAGCGAGTTGTTTCTTAGCTTCCCAAAGAGCTGGAAGCAAGATGCTGTGGGGCCCAACTCGCCCTTTGGAAAGAAGCCTGCACGTTGTGCCTTTCAGCTCTAGGGCAAAGTAGCACACCCAGAGCAGAAGTCCTACTTCAGCCAGATCAGGCCTGCAAAGAAACTGCGTTTCACAGGCCTTTGGAAGAGATGTTCCCACTAGGCTGTAAGAGCACTGTGCAGAGCGAGTTGTTTCTTAGCTTCCCAAAGAGCTGGAAGCAAGATGCTGTGGGGCCCAACTCGCCCTTTGGAAAGAAGCCTGCACGTTGTGCCTTTCAGCTCTAGGGCAAAGTAGCACACCCAGAGCAGAAGTCCTACTTCAGCCAGATCAGGCCTGCAAAGAAACTGCGTTTCACAGGCCTTTGGAAGAGATGTTCCCGGTAGGCTGTAAGAGCACTGTGCAGAGCGAGTTGTTTCTTAGCTTCCCAAAGAGCTGGAAGCAAGATGCTGTGGGGCCCAACTCGCCCTTTGGAAAGAAGCCTGCACCTTGTGCCTTTCAGCTCTAGGGCAAAGTAGCACACCCAGAGCAGTAGTGCTACTTCAGCCAGATCAGGCCTGCAAAGAAACTGCGCTTCACAGGCCTTTGGAAGAGATGTTCCCCGTAGGCTGTAAGAGCACTGTGCAGAGCGAGTTGTTTCTTAGCTTCCCAAAGAGCTGGAAGCAAGATGCTGTGGGGCCCAACTCGCCCTTTGGAAAGAAGCCTGCACGTTGTGCCTTTCAGCTCTAGGGCAAAGTAGCACACCCAGAGCAGAAGTCCTACTTCAGCCAGATCAGGCCTGCAAAGAAACTGCGTTTCACAGGCCTTTGGAAGAGATGTTCCCGGTAGGCTGTAAGAGCACTGTGCAGAGCGACTTGTTTCTTAGCTTCCCAAAGAGCTGGAAGCAAGATGCTGTGGGGCCCAACTCGCCCTTTGGAAAGAAGCCTGCACGTTGTGCCTTTCAGCTCTAGGGCAAAGTAGCACACCCAGAGCAGAAGTCCTACTTCAGCCAGATCAGGCCTGCAAAGAAACTGCGTTTCACAGGCCTTTGGAAGAGATGTTCGCGGTAGGCTGTAAGAGCACTGTGCAGAGCGAGTTGTTTCTTAGCTTCCCAAAGAGCTGGAAGCAAGATGCTGTGGGGCCCAACTCGCCCTTTGGAAAGAAGCCTGCACGTTGTGCCTTTCAGCTCTAGGGCAAAGTAGCACACCCAGAGCAGAAGTCCTACTTCAGCCAGATCAGGCCTGCAAAGAAACTGCGTTTCACAGGCCTTTGGAAGAGATGTTCCCGGTAGGCTGTAAGAGCACTGTGCAGAGCGAGTTGTTTCTTAGCTTCCCAAAGAGCTGGAAGCAAGATGCTGTGGGGCCCAACTCGCCCTTTGGAAAGAAGCCTGCACGTTGTGCCTTTCAGCTCTAGGGCAAAGTAGCACACCCAGAGCAGAAGTCCTACTTCAGCCAGATCAGGCCTGCAAAGAAACTGCGTTTCACAGGCCTTTGGAAGAGATGTTCCCGGTAGGCTGTAAGAGCACTGTGCAGAGCGAGTTGTTTCTTAGCTTCCCAAAGAGCTGGAAGCAAGATGCTGTGGGGCCCAACTCGCCCTTTGGAAAGAAGCCTGCACGTTGTGCCTTTCAGCTCTAGGGCAAAGTAGCACACCCAGAGCAGAAGTCCTACTTCAGCCAGATCAGGCCTGCAAAGAAACTGCGTTTCACAGGCCTTTGGAAGAGATGTTCCCGGTAGGCTGTAAGAGCACTGTGCAGAGCGAGTTGTTTCTTAGCTTCCCAAAGAGCTGGAAGCAAGATGCTGTGGGGCCCAACTCGCCCTTTGGAAAGAAGCCTGCACGTTGTGCCTTTCAGCTCTAGGGCAAAGTAGCACACCCAGAGCAGAAGTCCTACTTCAGCCAGATCAGGCCTGCAAACAAACTGCGTTTCACAGGCCTTTGGAAGAGATGTGCCCACTAGGCTGTAAGAGCACTGTGCAGAGCGAGTTGTTTCTTAGCTTCCCAAAGAGCTGGAATCAAGATGCTGTGGGGCCCAACACGCCCTTTGGAAAGAAGCCTGCACGTTGTGCCTTTCAGCTCTAGGGCAAAGTAGCACACCCAGAGCAGAAGTCCTACTTCAGCCAGATCAGGCCTGCAAAGAAACTGCGTTTCACAGGCCTTTGGAAGAGATGTTCCCACTAGGCTGTAAGAGCACTGTGCAGAGCGAGTTGTTTCTTAGCTTCCCAAAGAGCTGGAAGCAAGATGCTGTGGGGCCCAACTCGCCCTTTGGAAAGAAGCCTGCACGTTGTGCCTTTCAGCTCTAGGGCAAAGTAGCACACCCAGAGCAGAAGTCCTACTTCAGCCAGATCAGGCCTGCAAAGAAACTGCGTTTCACAGGCCTTTGGAAGAGATGTTCCCGGTAGGCTGTAAGAGCACTGTGCAGAGCGAGTTGTTTCTTAGCTTCCCAAAGAGCTGGAAGCAAGATGCTGTGGGGCCCAACTCGCCCTTTGGAAAGAAGCCTGCACGTTGTGCCTTTCAGCTCTAGGGCAAAGTAGCACACCCAGAGCAGAAGTCCTACTTCAGCCAGATCAGGCCTGCAAAGAAACTGCGTTTCACAGGCCTTTGGAAGAGATGTTCCCGGTAGGCTGTAAGAGCACTGTGCAGAGCGAGTTGTTTCTTAGCTTCCCAAAGAGCTGGAAGCAAGATGCTGTGGGGCCCAACTCGCCCTTTGGAAAGAAGCCTGCACGTTGTGCCTTTCAGCTCTAGGGCAAAGTAGCACACCCAGAGCAGAAGTCCTACTTCAGCCAGATCAGGCCTGCAAAGAAACTGCGTTTCACAGGCCTTTGGAAGAGATGTTTCCGGTAGGCTGTAAGAGCGCTGTGCAGAGCGAGTTGTTTCTTAGCTTCCCAAAGAGCTGGAAGCAAGATGCTGTGGGGCCCAACTCGCCCTTTGGAAAGAAGCCTGCACGTTGTGCCTTTCAGCTCTAGGGCAAAGTAGCACACCCAGAGCAGTACTGCTACTTGAGCCAGATCAGGCCTGCAAAGAAACTGCGTTTCACAGGCCTTTGGAAGAGATGTTCCCGGTAGGCTGTAAGAGCACTGTGCAGAGCGAGTTGTTTCTTAGCTTCCCAAAGAGCTGGAAGCAAGATGCTGTGGGGCCCAACTCGCCCTTTGGAAAGAAGCCTGCACGTTGTGCCTTTCAGCTCTAGGGCAAAGTAGCACACCCAGAGCAGAAGTCCTACTTCAGCCAGATCAGGCCTGCAAAGAAACTGCGTTTCACAGGCCTTTGGAAGAGATGTTCCCGGTAGGCTGTAAGAGCACTGTGCAGAGCGAGTTGTTTCTTAGCTTCCCAAAGAGCTGGAAGCAAGATGCTGTGGGGCCCAACTCGCCCTTTGGAAAGAAGCCTGCACGTTGTGCCTTTCAGCTCTAGGGCAAAGTAGCACACCCAGAGCAGAAGTCCTACTTCAGCCAGATCAGGCCTGCAAAGAAACTGCGTTTCACAGGCCTTTGGAAGAGATGTTCCCGGTAGGCTGTAAGAGCACTGTGCAGAGCGAGTTGTTTCTTAGCTTCCCAAAGAGCTGGAAGCAAGATGCTGTGGGGCCCAACTCGCCCTTTGGAAAGAAGCCTGCACGTTGTGCCTTTCAGCTCTAGGGCAAAGTAGCACACCCAGAGCAGAAGTCCTACTTCAGCCAGATCAGGCCTGCAAAGAAACTGCGTTTCACAGGCCTTTGGAAGAGATGTTCCCACTAGGCTGTAAGAGCACTGTGCAGAGCGAGTTGTTTCTTAGCTTCCCAAAGAGCTGGAAGCAAGATGCTGTGGGGCCCAACTCGCCCTTTGGAAAGAAGCCTGCACGTTGTGCCTTTCAGCTCTAGGGCAAAGTAGCACACCCAGAGCAGAAGTCCTACTTCAGCCAGATCAGGCCTGCAAAGAAACTGCGTTTCACAGGCCTTTGGAAGAGATGTTCCCGGTAGGCTGTAAGAGCACTGTGCAGAGCGAGTTGTTTCTTAGCTTCCCAAAGAGCTGGAAGCAAGATGCTGTGGGGCCCAACTCGCCCTTTGGAAAGAAGCCTGCACCTTGTGCCTTTCAGCTCTAGGGCAAAGTAGCACACCCAGAGCAGTAGTGCTACTTCAGCCAGATCAGGCCTGCAAAGAAACTGCGCTTCACAGGCCTTTGGAAGAGATGTTCCCCGTAGGCTGTAAGAGCACTGTGCAGAGCGAGTTGTTTCTTAGCTTCCCAAAGAGCTGGAAGCAAGATGCTGTGGGGCCCAACTCGCCCTTTGGAAAGAAGCCTGCACGTTGTGCCTTTCAGCTCTAGGGCAAAGTAGCACACCCAGAGCAGAAGTCCTACTTCAGCCAGATCAGGCCTGCAAAGAAACTGCGTTTCACAGGCCTTTGGAAGAGATGTTCCCGGTAGGCTGTAAGAGCACTGTGCAGAGCGACTTGTTTCTTAGCTTCCCAAAGAGCTGGAAGCAAGATGCTGTGGGGCCCAACTCGCCCTTTGGAAAGAAGCCTGCACGTTGTGCCTTTCAGCTCTAGGGCAAAGTAGCACACCCAGAGCAGAAGTCCTACTTCAGCCAGATCAGGCCTGCAAAGAAACTGCGTTTCACAGGCCTTTGGAAGAGATGTTCCCGGTAGGCTGTAAGAGCACTGTGCAGAGCGAGTTGTTTCTTAGCTTCCCAAAGAGCTGGAAGCAAGATGCTGTGGGGCCCAACTCGCCCTTTGGAAAGAAGCCTGCACCTTGTGCCTTTCAGCTCTAGGGCAAAGTAGCACACCCAGAGCAGTAGTGCTACTTCAGCCAGATCAGGCCTGCAAAGAAACTGCGCTTCACAGGCCTTTGGAAGAGATGTTCCCCGTAGGCTGTAAGAGCACTGTGCAGAGCGAGTTGTTTCTTAGCTTCCCAAAGAGCTGGAAGCAGGATGCTGTGGGGCCCAACTCGCCCTTTGGAAAGAAGCCTGCACGTTGTGCCTTTCAGCTCTAGGGCAAAGTAGCACACCCAGAGCAGAAGTCCTACTTCAGCCAGATCAGGCCTGAAAAGAAACTGCGTTTCACAGGCCTTTGGAAGAGATGTTCCCGGTAGGCTGTAAGAGCACTGTGCAGAGCGAGTTGTTTCTTAGCTTCCCAAAGAGCTGGAAGCAAGATGCTGTGGGGCCCAACTCGCCCTTTGGAAAGAAGCCTGCACGTTGTGCCTTTCAGCTCTAGGGCAAAGTAGCACACCCAGAGCAGAAGTCCTACTTCAGCCAGATCAGGCCTGCAAAGAAACTGCGTTTCACAGGCCTTTGGAAGAGATGTTCGCGGTAGGCTGTAAGAGCACTGTGCAGAGCGAGTTGTTTCTTAGCTTCCCAAAGAGCTGGAAGCAAGATGCTGTGGGGCCCAACTCGCCCTTTGGAAAGAAGCCTGCACGTTGTGCCTTTCAGCTCTAGGGCAAAGTAGCACACCCAGAGCAGAAGTCCTACTTCAGCCAGATCAGGCCTGCAAAGAAACTGCGTTTCACAGGCCTTTGGAAGAGATGTTCCCGGTAGGCTGTAAGAGCACTGTGCAGAGCGAGTTGTTTCTTAGCTTCCCAAAGAGCTGGAAGCAAGATGCTGTGGGGCCCAACTCGCCCTTTGGAAAGAAGCCTGCACCTTGTGCCTTTCAGCTCTAGGGCAAAGTAGCACACCCAGAGCAGAAGTCCTACTTCAGCCAGATCAGGCCTGCAAAGAAACTGCGTTTCACAGGCCTTTGGAAGAGATGTTCCCGGTAGGCTGTAAGAGCACTGTGCAGAGCGAGTTGTTTCTTAGCTTCCCAAAGAGCTGGAAGCAAGATGCTGTGGGGCCCAACTCGCCCTTTGGAAAGAAGCCTGCACGTTGTGCCTTTCAGCTCTAGGGCAAAGTAGCACACCCAGAGCAGAAGTCCTACTTCAGCCAGATCAGGCCTGCAAAGAAACTGCGTTTCACAGGCCTTTGGAAGAGATGTTCCCGGTAGGCTGTAAGAGCACTGTGCAGAGCGAGTTGTTTCTTAGCTTCCCAAAGAGCTGGAAGCAAGATGCTGTGGGGCCCAACTCGCCCTTTGGAAAGAAGCCTGCACGTTGTGCCTTTCAGCTCTAGGGCAAAGTAGCACACCCAGAGCAGAAGTCCTACTTCAGCCAGATCAGGCCTGCAAACAAACTGCGTTTCACAGGCCTTTGGAAGAGATGTGCCCACTAGGCTGTAAGAGCACTGTGCAGAGCGAGTTGTTTCTTAGCTTCCCAAAGAGCTGGAAGCAAGATGCTGTGGGGCCCAACACGCCCTTTGGAAAGAAGCCTGCACGTTGTGCCTTTCAGCTCTAGGGCAAAGTAGCACACCCAGAGCAGAAGTCCTACTTCAGCCAGATCAGGCCTGCAAAGAAACTGCGTTTCACAGGCCTTTGGAAGAGATGTTCCCACTAGGCTGTAAGAGCACTGTGCAGAGCGAGTTGTTTCTTAGCTTCCCAAAGAGCTGGAAGCAAGATGCTGTGGGGCCCAACTCGCCCTTTGGAAAGAAGCCTGCACGTTGTGCCTTTCAGCTCTAGGGCAAAGTAGCACACCCAGAGCAGAAGTCCTACTTCAGCCAGATCAGGCCTGCAAAGAAACTGCGTTTCACAGGCCTTTGGAAGAGATGTTCCCGGTAGGCTGTAAGAGCACTGTGCAGAGCGAGTTGTTTCTTAGCTTCCCAAAGAGCTGGAAGCAAGATGCTGTGGGGCCCAACTCGCCCTTTGGAAAGAAGCCTGCACGTTGTGCCTTTCAGCTCTAGGGCAAAGTAGCACACCCAGAGCAGAAGTCCTACTTCAGCCAGATCAGGCCTGCAAAGAAACTGCGTTTCACAGGCCTTTGGAAGAGATGTTCCCGGTAGGCTGTAAGAGCACTGTGCAGAGCGAGTTGTTTCTTAGCTTCCCAAAGAGCTGGAAGCAAGATGCTGTGGGGCCCAACTCGCCCTTTGGAAAGAAGCCTGCACGTTGTGCCTTTCAGCTCTAGGGCAAAGTAGCACACCCAGAGCAGAAGTCCTACTTCAGCCAGATCAGGCCTGCAAAGAAACTGCGTTTCACAGGCCTCTGGAAGAGATGTTTCCGGTAGGCTGTAAGAGCGCTGTGCAGAGCGAGTTGTTTCTTAGCTTCCCAAAGAGCTGGAAGCAAGATGCTGTGGGGCCCAACTCGCCCTTTGGAAAGAAGCCTGCACGTTGTGCCTTTCAGCTCTAGGGCAAAGTAGCACACCCAGAGCAGTACTGCTACTTGAGCCAGATCAGGCCTGCAAAGAAACTGCGTTTCACAGGCCTTTGGAAGAGATGTTCCCGGTAGGCTGTAAGAGCACTGTGCAGAGCGAGTTGTTTCTTAGCTTCCCAAAGAGCTGGAAGCAAGATGCTGTGGGGCCCAACTCGCCCTTTGGAAAGAAGCCTGCACGTTGTGCCTTTCAGCTCTAGGGCAAAGTAGCACACCCAGAGCAGAAGTCCTACTTCAGCCAGATCAGGCCTGCAAAGAAACTGCGTTTCACAGGCCTTTGGAAGAGATGTTCCCGGTAGGCTGTAAGAGCACTGTGCAGAGCGAGTTGTTTCTTAGCTTCCCAAAGAGCTGGAAGCAAGATGCTGTGGGGCCCAACTCGCCCTTTGGAAAGAAGCCTGCACGTTGTGCCTTTCAGCTCTAGGGCAAAGTAGCACACCCAGAGCAGAAGTCCTACTTCAGCCAGATCAGGCCTGCAAAGAAACTGCGTTTCACAGGCCTTTGGAAGAGATGTTCCCGGTAGGCTGTAAGAGCACTGTGCAGAGCGAGTTGTTTCTTAGCTTCCCAAAGAGCTGGAAGCAAGATGCTGTGGGGCCCAACTCGCCCTTTGGAAAGAAGCCTGCACGTTGTGCCTTTCAGCTCTAGGGCAAAGTAGCACACCCAGAGCAGAAGTCCTACTTCAGCCAGATCAGGCCTTCAAAGAAACTGCGTTTCACAGGCCTTTGGAAGAGATGTTCCCACTAGGCTGTAAGAGCACTGTGCAGAGCGAGTTGTTTCTTAGCTTCCCAAAGAGCTGGAAGCAAGATACTGTGGGGCCCAACTCGCCCTTTGGAAAGAAGCCTGCACCTTGTGCCTTTCAGCTCTAGGGCAAAGTAGCACACCCAGAGCAGAAGTCCTACTTCAGCCAGATCAGGCCTGCAAAGAAACTGCGTTTCACAGGCCTTTGGAAGAGATGTTCCCGGTAGGCTGTAAGAGCACTGTGCAGAGCGAGTTGTTTCTTAGCTTCCCAAAGAGCTGGAAGCAAGATGCTGTGGGGCCCAACTCGCCCTTTGGAAAGAAGCCTGCACGTTGTGCCTTTCAGCTCTAGGGCAAAGTAGCACACCCAGAGCAGAAGTCCTACTTCAGCCAGATCAGGCCTGCAAAGAAACTGCGTTTCACAGGCCTTTGGAAGAGATGTTCCCGGTAGGCTGTAAGAGCACTGTGCAGAGCGAGTTGTTTCTTAGCTTCCCAAAGAGCTGGAAGCAAGATGCTGTGGGGCCCAACTCGCCCTTTGGAAAGAAGCCTGCACGTTGTGCCTTTCAGCTCTAGGGCAAAGTAGCACACCCAGAGCAGAAGTCCTACTTCAGCCAGATCAGGCCTGCAAAGAAACTGCGTTTCACAGGCCTTTGGAAGACATGTTCCCACTAGGCTGTAAGAGCACTGTGCAGAGCGAGTTGTTTCTTAGCTTCCCAAAGAGCTGGAAGCAAGATGCTGTGGGGCCCAACTCGCCCTTTGGAAAGAAGCCTGCACGTTGTGCCTTTCAGCTCTAGGGCAAAGTAGCACACCCAGAGCAGAAGTCCTACTTCAGCCAGATCAGGCCTGCAAAGAAACTGCGTTTCACAGGCCTTTGGAAGACATGTTCCCACTAGGCTGTAAGAGCACTGTGCAGAGCGAGTTGTTTCTTAGCTTCCCAAAGAGCTGGAAGCAAGATGCTGTGGGGCCCAACTCGCCCTTTGGAAAGAAGCCTGCACGTTGTGCCTTTCAGCTCTAGGGCAAAGTAGCACACCCAGAGCAGAAGTCCTACTTCAGCCAGATCAGGCCTGCAAAGAAACTACGTTTCCCAGGCCTATGGAAGAGATGTTCCCGGTAGGCTGTAAGAGCACTGTGCAGAGCGAGTTGTTTCTTAGCTTCCCAAAGAGCTGGAAGCAAGATGCTGTGGGGCCCAACTCGCCCTTTGGAAAGAAGCCTGCACGTTGTGCCTTTCAGCTCTAGGGCAAAGTAGCACACCCAGAGCAGAAGTCCTACTTCAGCCAGATCAGGCCTGCAAACAAACTGCGTTTCACAGGCCTTTGGAAGAGATGTGCCCACTAGGCTGTAAGAGCACTGTGCAGAGCGAGTTGTTTCTTAGCTTCCCAAAGAGCTGGAAGCAAGATGCTGTGGGGCCCAACACGCCCTTTGGAAAGAAGCCTGCACGTTGTGCCTTTCAGCTCTAGGGCAAAGTAGCACACCCAGAGCAGAAGTCCTACTTCAGCCAGATCAGGCCTGCAAAGAAACTGCGTTTCACAGGCCTTTGGAAGAGATGTTCCCACTAGGCTGTAAGAGCACTGTGCAGAGCGAGTTGTTTCTTAGCTTCCCAAAGAGCTGGAAGCAAGATGCTGTGGGGCCCAACTCGCCCTTTGGAAAGAAGCCTGCACGTTGTGCCTTTCAGCTCTAGGGCAAAGTAGCACACCCAGAGCAGAAGTCCTACTTCAGCCAGATCAGGCCTGCAAAGAAACTGCGTTTCACAGGCCTTTGGAAGAGATGTTCCCGGTAGGCTGTAAGAGCACTGTGCAGAGCGAGTTGTTTCTTAGCTTCCCAAAGAGCTGGAAGCAAGATGCTGTGGGGCCCAACTCGCCCTTTGGAAAGAAGCCTGCACGTTGTGCCTTTCAGCTCTAGGGCAAAGTAGCACACCCAGAGCAGAAGTCCTACTTCAGCCAGATCAGGCCTGCAAAGAAACTGCGTTTCACAGGCCTTTGGAAGAGATGTTTCCGGTAGGCTGTAAGAGCGCTGTGCAGAGCGAGTTGTTTCTTAGCTTCCCAAAGAGCTGGAAGCAAGATGCTGTGGGGCCCAACTCGCCCTTTGGAAAGAAGCCTGCACGTTGTGCCTTTCAGCTCTAGGGCAAAGTAGCACACCCAGAGCAGTACTGCTACTTGAGCCAGATCAGGCCTGCAAAGAAACTGCGTTTCACAGGCCTTTGGAAGAGATGTTCCCGGTAGGCTGTAAGAGCACTGTGCAGAGCGAGTTGTTTCTTAGCTTCCCAAAGAGCTGGAAGCAAGATGCTGTGGGGCCCAACTCGCCCTTTGGAAAGAAGCCTGCACGTTGTGCCTTTCAGCTCTAGGGCAAAGTAGCACACCCAGAGCAGAAGTCCTACTTCAGCCAGATCAGGCCTGCAAAGAAACTGCGTTTCACAGGCCTTTGGAAGAGATGTTCCCGGTAGGCTGTAAGAGCACTGTGCAGAGCGAGTTGTTTCTTAGCTTCCCAAAGAGCTGGAAGCAAGATGCTGTGGGGCCCAACTCGCCCTTTGGAAAGAAGCCTGCACGTTGTGCCTTTCAGCTCTAGGGCAAAGTAGCACACCCAGAGCAGAAGTCCTACTTCAGCCAGATCAGGCCTTCAAAGAAACTGCGTTTCACAGGCCTTTGGAAGAGATGTTCCCACTAGGCTGTAAGAGCACTGTGCAGAGCGAGTTGTTTCTTAGCTTCCCAAAGAGCTGGAAGCAAGATACTGTGGGGCCCAACTCGCCCTTTGGAAAGAAGCCTGCACCTTGTGCCTTTCAGCTCTAGGGCAAAGTAGCACACCCAGAGCAGAAGTCCTACTTCAGCCAGATCAGGCCTGCAAACAAACTGCGTTTCACAGGCCTTTGGAAGAGATGTTCCCGGTAGGCTGTAAGAGCACTGTGCAGAGCGAGTTGTTTCTTAGCTTCCCAAAGAGCTGGAAGCAAGATTCTGTGGGGCCCAACTCGCCCTTTGGAAAGAAGCCTGCACGTTGTGCCTTTCAGCTCTAGGGCAAAGTAGCACACCCAGAGCAGAAGTCCTACTTCAGCCAGATCAGGCCTGCAAAGAAACTGCGTTTCACAGGCCTTTGGAAGAGATGTTCCCACTAGGCTGTAAGAGCACTGTGCAGAGCGAGTTGTTTCTTAGCTTCCCAAAGAGCTGGAAGCAAGATGCTGTGAGGCCCAACTCGCCATTTGGAAAGAAGCCTGCACGTTGTGCCTTTCAGCTCTAGGGCAAAGTAGCACACCCAGAGCAGAAGTCCTACTTCAGCCAGATCAGGCCTGCAAAGAAACTGCGTTTCACAGGCCTTTGGAAGAGATGTTCCCGGTAGGCTGTAAGAGCACTGTGCAGAGCGAGTTGTTTCTTAGCTTCCCAAAGAGCTGGAAGCAAGATGCTGTGGGGCCCAACTCGCCCTTTGGAAAGAAGCCTGCACGTTGTGCCTTTCAGCTCTAGGGCAAAGTAGCACACCCAGAGCAGAAGTCCTACTTCAGCCAGATCAGGCCTGCAAAGAAACTGCGTTTCACAGGCCTTTGGAAGACATGTTCCCGGTAGGCTGTAAGAGCACTGTGCAGAGCGAGTTGTTTCTTAGCTTCCCAAAGAGCTGGAAGCAAGATGCTGTGGGGCCCAACTCGCCCTTTGGAAAGAAGCCTGCACGTTGTGCCTTTCAGCTCTAGGGCAAAGTAGCACACCCAGAGCAGAAGTCCTACTTCAGCCAGATCAGGCCTGCAAAGAAACTGCGTTTCACAGGCCTTTGGAAGAGATGTTCCCGGTAGGCTGTAAGAGCACTGTGCAGAGCGAGTTGTTTCTTAGCTTCCCAAAGAGCTGGAAGCAAGATGCTGTGGGGCCCAACTCGCCCTTTGGAAAGAAGCCTGCACGTTGTGCCTTTCAGCTCTAGGGCAAAGTAGCACACCCAGAGCAGAAGTCCTACTTCAGCCAGATCAGGCCTGCAAAGAAACTGCGTTTCACAGGCCTTTGGAAGAGATGTTTCCGGTAGGCTGTAAGAGCGCTGTGCAGAGCGAGTTGTTTCTTAGCTTCCCAAAGAGCTGGAAGCAAGATGCTGTGGGGCCCAACTCGCCCTTTGGAAAGAAGCCTGCACGTTGTGCCTTTCAGCTCTAGGGCAAAGTAGCACACCCAGAGCAGAAGTCCTACTTCAGCCAGATCAGGCCTGCAAAGAAACTGCGTTTCACAGGCCTTTGGAAGAGATGTTCCCGGTAGGCTGTAAGAGCACTGTGCAGAGCGAGTTGTTTCTTAGCTTCCCAAAGAGCTGGAAGCAAGATGCTGTGGGGCCCAACTCGCCCTTTGGAAAGAAGCCTGCACGTTGTGCCTTTCAGCTCTAGGGCAAAGTAGCACACCCAGAGCAGAAGTCCTACTTCAGCCAGATCAGGCCTGCAAAGAAACTGCGTTTCACAGGCCTTTGGAAGACATGTTCCCGGTAGGCTGTAAGAGCACTGTGCAGAGCGAGTTGTTTCTTAGCTTCCCAAAGAGCTGGAAGCAAGATGCTGTGGGGCCCAACTCGCCCTTAGGAAAGAAGCCTGCACGTTGTGCCTTTCAGCTCTAGGGCAAAGTAGCACACCCAGAGCAGAAGTCCTACTTCAGCCAGATCAGGCCTGCAAAGAAACTGCGTTTCACAGGCCTTTGGAAGAGATGTTCCCACTAGGCTGTAAGAGCACTGTGCAGAGCGAGTTGTTTCTTAGCTTCCCAAAGAGCTGGAAGCAAGATGCTGTGGGGCCCAACTCGCCCTTTGGAAAGAAGCCTGCACCTTGTGCCTTTCAGCTCTAGGGCAAAGTAGCACACCCAGAGCAGAAGTCCTACTTCAGCCAGATCAGGCCTGCAAACAAACTGCGTTTCACAGGCCTTTGGAAGAGATGTTCCCGGTAGGCTGTAAGAGCACTGTGCAGAGCGAGTTGTTTCTTAGCTTCCCAAAGAGCTGGAAGCAAGATGCTGTGGGGCCCAACTCGCCCTTTGGAAAGAAGCCTGCACGTTGTGCCTTTCAGCTCTAGGGCAAAGTAGCACACCCAGAGCAGAAGTCCTACTTCAGCCAGATCAGGCCTGCAAAGAAACTGCGTTTCACAGGCCTTTGGAAGAGATGTTCCCACTAGGCTGTAAGAGCACTGTGCAGAGCGAGTTGTTTCTTAGCTTCCCAAAGAGCTGGAAGCAAGATGCTGTGAGGCCCAACTCGCCCTTTGGAAAGAAGCCTGCACGTTGTGCCTTTCAGCTCTAGGGCAAAGTAGCACACCCAGAGCAGAAGTCCTACTTCAGCCAGATCAGGCCTGCAAAGAAACTGCGTTTCACAGGCCTTTGGAAGAGATGTTCCCGGTAGGCTGTAAGAGCACTGTGCAGAGCGAGTTGTTTCTTAGCTTCCCAAAGAGCTGGAAGCAAGATGCTGTGGGGCCCAACTCGCCCTTTGGAAAGAAGCCTGCACGTTGTGCCTTTCAGCTCTAGGGCAAAGTAGCACACCCAGAGCAGAAGTCCTACTTCAGCCAGATCAGGCCTGCAAAGAAACTGCGTTTCACAGGCCTTTGGAAGAGATGTTCCCACTAGGCTGTAAGAGCACTGTGCAGAGCGAGTTGTTTCTTAGCTTCCCAAAGAGCTGGAAGCAAGATGCTGTGGGGCCCAACTCGCCCTTTGGAAAGAAGCCTGCACGTTGTGCCTTTCAGCTCTAGGGCAAAGTAGCACACCCAGAGCAGAAGTCCTACTTCAGCCAGATCAGGCCTGCAAAGAAACTGCGTTTCACAGGCCTTTGGAAGAGATGTTCCCGGTAGGCTGTAAGAGCACTGTGCAGAGCGAGTTGTTTCTTAGCTTCCCAAAGAGCTGGAAGCAAGATGCTGTGGGGCCCAACTCGCCCTTTGGAAAGAAGCCTGCACCTTGTGCCTTTCAGCTCTAGGGCAAAGTAGCACACCCAGAGCAGTAGTGCTACTTCAGCCAGATCAGGCCTGCAAAGAAACTGCGCTTCACAGGCCTTTGGAAGAGATGTTCCCCGTAGGCTGTAAGAGCACTGTGCAGAGCGAGTTGTTTCTTAGCTTCCCAAAGAGCTGGAAGCAAGATGCTGTGGGGCCCAACTCGCCCTTTGGAAAGAAGCCTGCACGTTGTGCCTTTCAGCTCTAGGGCAAAGTAGCACACCCAGAGCAGAAGTCCTACTTCAGCCAGATCAGGCCTGAAAAGAAACTGCGTTTCACAGCCCTTTGGAAGAGATGTTCCCACTAGGCTGTAAGAGCACTGTGCAGAGCGAGTTGTTTCTTAGCTTCCCAAAGAGCTGGAAGCAAGATGCTGTGGGGCCCAACTCGCCCTTTGGAAAGAAGCCTGCACGTTGTGCCTTTCAGCTCTAGGGCAAAGTAGCACACCCAGAGCAGAAGTCCTACTTCAGCCAGATCAGGCCTGCAAAGAAACTGCGTTTCACAGGCCTTTGGAAGAGATGTTCCCGGTAGGCTGTAAGAGCACTGTGCAGAGCGAGTTGTTTCTTAGCTTCCCAAAGAGCTGGAAGCAAGATGCTGTGGGGCCCAACTCGCCCTTTGGAAAGAAGCCTGCACGTTGTGCCTTTCAGCTCTAGGGCAAAGTAGCACACCCAGAGCAGAAGTCCTACTTCAGCCAGATCAGGCCTGCAAAGAAACTGCGTTTCACAGGCCTTTGGAAGAGATGTTCCCGGTAGGCTGTAAGAGCACTGTGCAGAGCGAGTTGTTTCTTAGCTTCCCAAAGAGCTGGAAGCAAGATGCTGTGGGGCCCAACTCGCCCTTTGGAAAGAAGCCTGCACGTTGTGCCTTTCAGCTCTAGGGCAAAGTAGCACACCCAGAGCAGAAGTCCTACTTCAGCCAGATCAGGCCTGCAAAGAAACTGCGTTTCACAGGCCTTTGGAAGAGATGTTCCCGGTAGGCTGTAAGAGCACTGTGCAGAGCGAGTTGTTTCTTAGCTTCCCAAAGAGCTGGAAGCAAGATGCTGTGGGGCCCAAGTCGCCCTTTGGAAAGAAGCCTGCACGTTGTGCCTTTCAGCTCTAGGGCAAAGTAGCACACCCAGAGCAGAAGTCCTACTTCAGCCAGATCAGGCCTGCAAAGAAACTGCGTTTCACAGGCCTTTGGAAGAGATGTTCCCGGTAGGCTGTAAGAGCACTGTGCAGAGCGAGTTGTTTCTTAGCTTCCCAAAGAGCTGGAAGCAAGATGCTGTGGGGCCCAACTCGCCCTTTGGAAAGAAGCCTGCACGTTGTGCCTTTCAGCTCTAGGGCAAAGTAGCACACCCAGAGCAGAAGTCCTACTTCAGCCACATCAGGCCTGCAAAGAAACTGCGTTTCACAGGCCTTTGGAAGAGATGTTCCCGGTAGGCTGTAAGAGCACTGTGCAGAGCGAGTTGTTTCTTAGCTTCCCAAAGAGCTGGAAGCAAGATGCTGTGGGGCCCAACTCGCCCTTTGGAAAGAAGCCTGCACGTTGTGCCTTTCAGCTCTAGGGCAAAGTAGCACACCCAGAGCAGAAGTCCTACTTCAGCCAGATCAGGCCTGCAAAGAAACTGCGTTTCACAGGCCTTTGGAAGAGATGTTCCCGGTAGGCTGTAAGAGCACTGTGCAGAGCGAGTTGTTTCTTAGCTTCCCAAAGAGCTGGAAGCAAGATGCTGTGGGGCCCAACTCGCCCTTTGGAAGGAAGCCTGCACGTTGTGCCTTTCAGCTCTAGGGCAAAGTAGCACACCCAGAGCAGAAGTCCTACTTCAGCCAGATCAGGCCTGCAAAGAAACTGCGTTTCACAGGCCTTTGGAAGAGATGTTCCCGGTAGGCTGTAAGAGCACTGTGCAGAGCGAGTTGTTTCTTAGCTTCCCAAAGAGCTGGAAGCAAGATGCTGTGGGGCCCAACTCGCCCTTTGGAAAGAAGCCTGCACGTTGTGCCTTTCAGCTCTAGGGCAAAGTAGCACACCCAGAGCAGAAGTCCTACTTCAGCCAGATCAGGCCTGCAAAGAAACTGCGTTTCACAGGCCTTTGGAAGAGATGTTCCCGGTAGGCTGTAAGAGCACTGTGCAGAGCGAGTTGTTTCTTAGCTTCCCAAAGAGCTGGAAGCAAGATGCTGTGGGGCCCAACTCGCCCTTTGGAAAGAAGCCTGCACGTTGTGCCTTTCAGCTCTAGGGCAAAGTAGCACACCCAGAGCAGAAGTCCTACTTCAGCCAGATCAGGCCTGCAAAGAAACTGCGTTTCACAGGCCTTTGGAAGAGATGTTCCCGGTAGGCTGTAAGAGCACTGTGCAGAGCGAGTTGTTTCTTAGCTTCCCAAAGAGCTGGAAGCAAGATGCTGTGGGGCCCAACTCGCCCTTTGGAAAGAAGCCTGCACGTTGTGCCTTTCAGCTCTAGGGCAAAGTAGCACACCCAGAGCAGAAGTCCTACTTCAGCCAGATCAGGCCTGCAAAGAAACTGCGTTTCACAGGCCTTTGGAAGAGATGTTCCCGGTAGGCTGTAAGAGCACTGTGCAGAGCGAGTTGTTTCTTAGCTTCCCAAAGAGCTGGAAGCAAGATGCTGTGGGGCCCAACTCGCCCTTTGGAAAGAAGCCTGCACCTTGTGCCTTTCAGCTCTAGGGCAAAGTAGCACACCCAGAGCAGTAGTGCTACTTCAGCCAGATCAGGCCTGCAAAGAAACTGCGCTTCACTGGCCTTTGGAAGAGATGTTCCCCGTAGGCTGTAAGAGCACTGTGCAGAGCGAGTTGTTTCTTAGCTTCCCAAAGAGCTGGAAGCAAGATGCTGTGGGGCCCAACTCGCCCTTTGGAAAGAAGCCTGCACGTTGTGCCTTTCAGCTCTAGGGCAAAGTAGCACACCCAGAGCAGAAGTCCTACTTCAGCCAGATCAGGCCTGCAAAGAAACTGCGTTTCACAGGCCTTTGGAAGAGATGTTCCCACTAGGCTGTAAGAGCACTGTGCAGAGCGAGTTGTTTCTTAGCTTCCCAAAGAGCTGGAAGCAAGATGCTGTGGGGCCCAACTCGCCCTTTGGAAAGAAGCCTGCACGTTGTGCCTTTCAGCTCTAGGGCAAAGTAGCACACCCAGAGCAGAAGTCCTACTTCAGCCAGATCAGGCCTGCAAAGAAACTGCGTTTCACAGGCCTTTGGAAGACATGTTCCCGGTAGGCTGTAAGAGCACTGTGCAGAGCTAGTTGTTTCTTAGCTTCCCAAAGAGCTGGAAGCAAGATGCTGTGGGGCCCAACTCGCCCTTTGGAAAGAAGCCTGCACGTTGTGCCTTTCAGCTCTATGGCATGGTAGCACACCCAGAGCAGAAGTCCTACTTCAGCCAGATCAGGCCTGCAAAGAAACTGAGTTTCACAGGCCTTTGGAAGAGATGTTCCCGGTAGGCTGTAAGAGCACTGTGCAGAGCGAGTTGTTTCTTAGCTTCCCAAAGAGCTGGAAGCAAGATGCTGTGGGGCCCAACTCGCCCTTTGGAAAGAAGCCTGCACCTTGTGCCTTTCAGCTCTAGGGCAAAGTAGCACACCCAGAGCAGAAGTCCTACTTCAGCCAGATCAGGCCTGCAAAGAAACTGCGTTTCACAGGCCTTTGGAAGAGATGTTCCCGGTAGGCTGTAAGAGCACTGTGCAGAGCGAGTTGTTTCTTAGCTTCCCAAAGAGCTGGAAGCAAGATGCTGTGGGGCCCAACTCGCCCTTTGGAAGGAAGCCTGCACGTTGTGCCTTTCAGCTCTAGGGCAAAGTAGCACACCCAGAGCAGAAGTCCTACTTCAGCCAGATCAGGCCTGCAAAGAAACTGCGTTTCACAGGCCTTTGGAAGAGATGTGCCCGGTAGGCTGTAAGAGCACTGTGCAGAGCGAGTTGTTTCTTAGCTTCCCAAAGAGCTGGAAGCAAGATGCTGTGGGGCCCAACTCGCCCTTTGGAAAGAAGCCTGCACGTTGTGTATTTCAGCTCTAGGGCAAAGTAGCACACCCAGAGCAGAAGTCCTACTTCAGCCAGATCAGGCCTGCAAAGAAACTGCGTTTCACAGGCCTTTGGAAGAGATGTTCCCGGTAGGCTGTAAGAGCACTGTGCAGAGCGAGTTGTTTCTTAGCTTCCTAAAGAGCTGGAAGCAAGATGCTGTGGGGCCCAACTCGCCCTTTGGAAAGAAGCCTGCACCTTGTGCCTTTCAGCTCTAGGGCAAAGTAGCACACCCAGAGCAGAAGTCCTACTTCAGCCAGATCAGGCCTGCAAAGAAACTGCGCTTCACAGGCCTTTGGAAGACATGTTCCCGGTAGGCTGTAAGAGCACTGTGCAGAGCGAGTTGTTTCTTAGCTTCCCAAAGAGCTGGAAGCAAGATGCTGTGGGGCCCAACTCGCCCTTTGGAAAGAAGCCTGCACGTTGTGCCTTTCAGCTCTAGGGCAAAGTAGCACACCCAGAGCAGAAGTCCTACTTCAGCCAGATCAGGCCTGCAAAGAAACTGCGTTTCACAGGCCTTTGGAAGAGATGTTCCCAGTAGGCTGTAAGAGCACTGTGAAGAGCGAGTTGTTTCTTAGATTCCCAAAGAGCTGGAAGCAAGATGCTGTGGGGCCCAACTCGCCCTTTGGAAAGAAGCCTGCACGTTGTGCCTTTCAGCTCTAGGGCAAAGTAGCACACCCAGAGCAGAAGTCCTACTTCAGCCAGATCAGGCCTGTAAAGAAACTGCGTTTCACAGGCCTTTGGAAGAGATGTTCCCACTAGGCTGTAAGAGCACTGTGCAGAGCGAGTTGTTTCTTAGCTTCCCAAAGAGCTGGAAGCAAGATGCTGTGGGGCCCAACTCGCCCTTTGGAAAGAAGCCTGCACGTTGTGCCTTTCAGCTCTAGGGCAAAGTAGCACACCCAGAGCAGAAGTCCTACTTCAGCCAGATCAGGCCTGCAAAGAAACTGCGTTTCACAGGCCTTTGGAAGAGATGCCCCCGGTAGGCAGTAAGAGCACTGTGCAGAGCGAGTTGTTTCTTAGCTTCCCAAAGAGCTGGAAGCAAGATGCTGTGGGGCCCAACTCGCCCTTTGGAAAGAAGCCTGCACGTTGTGCCTTTCAGCTCTAGGGCAAAGTAGCACACCCAGAGCAGAAGTCCTACTTCAGCCAGATCAGGCCTGCAAAGAAACTGCGTTTCACAGGCCTTTGGAAGAGATGTTCCCGGTAGGCTGTAAGAGCACTGTGCAGAGCGAGTTGTTTCTTAGCTTCCCAAAGAGCTGGAAGCAAGATGCTGTGGGGCCCAACTCGCCCTTTGGAAAGAAGCCTGCACGTTGTGCCTTTCAGCTCTAGGGCAAAGTAGCACACCCAGAGCAGAAGTCCTACTTCAGCCAGATCAGGCCTGCAAAGAAACTGCTTTTCACAGGCCTTTGGAAGAGATGTTCCCACTAGGCTGTAAGAGCACTGTGCAGAGCGAGTTGTTTCTTAGCTTCCCAAAGAGCTGGAAGCAAGATGCTGTGGGGCCCAACTCGCCCTTTGGAAAGAAGCCTGCACGTTGTGCCTTTCAGCTCTAGGGCAAAGTAGCACACCCAGAGCAGAAGTCCTACTTCAGCCAGATCAGGCCTGCAAAGAAACTGCGTTTCACAGGCCTATGGAAGAGATGTTCCCGATAGGCTGTAAGAGCACTGTGCAGAGCGAGTTGTTTCTTAGCTTCCCAAAGAGCTGGAAGCAAGATGCTGTGGGGCCCAACTCGCCCTTTGGAAAGAAGCCTGCACGTTGTGCCTTTCAGCTCTAGGGCAAAGTAGCACACCCAGAGCAGAAGTCCTACTTCGGCCAGATCAGGCCTGCAAAGAAACTGCGTTTCACAGGCCTTTGGAAGAGAGGTTCCCGGTAGGCCGTAAGAGCACTGTGCAGAGCGAGTTGTTTCTTAGCTTCCCAAAGAGCTGGAAGCAAGATGCTGTGGGGCCCAACTCGCCCTTTGGAAAGAAGCCTGCACGTTGTGCCTTTCAGCTCTAGGGCAAAGTAGCACACCCAGAGCAGAAGTCCTACTTCAGCCAGATCAGGCCTGCAAAGAAACTGCGTTTCACAGGCCTTTGGAAGAGATGTTCCCGGTAGGCTGTAAGAGCACTGTGCAGAGCGAGTTGTTTCTTAGCTTCCCAAAGAGCTGGAAGCAAGATGCTGTGGGGCCCAACTCGCCCTTTGGAAAGAAGCCTGCACGTTGTGCCTTTCAGCTCTAGGGCAAAGTAGCACACCCAGAGCAGAAGTCCTACTTCAGCCAGATCAGGCCTGCAAAGAAACTGCGTTTCACAGGCCTTTGGAAGAGATGTTCCCGGTAGGCTGTAAGAGCACTGTGCAGAGCGAGTTGTTTCTTAGCTTCCCAAAGAGCTGGAAGCAAGATGCTGTGGGGCCCAACTCGCCCTTTGGAAAGAAGCCTGCACGTTGTGCCTTTCAGCTCTAGGGCAAAGTAGCACACCCAGAGCAGAAGTCCTACTTCAGCCAGATCAGGCCTGCAAAGAAACTGCGTTTCACAGGCCTTTGGAAGAGATGTTCCCGGTAGGCTGTAAGAGCACTGTGCAGAGCGAGTTGTTTCTTAGCTTCCCAAAGAGCTGGAAGCAAGATGCTGTGGGGCCCAACTCGCCCTTTGGAAGGAAGCCTGCACGTTGTGCCTTTCAGCTCTAGGGCAAAGTAGCACACCCAGAGCAGAAGTCCTACTTCAGCCAGATCAGGCCTGCAAAGAAACTGCGTTTCACAGGCCTTTGGAAGAGATGTGCCCGGTAGGCTGTAAGAGCACTGTGCAGAGCGAGTTGTTTCTTAGCTTCCCAAAGAGCTGGAAGCAAGATGCTGTGGGGCCCAACTCGCCCTTTGGAAAGAAGCCTGCACGTTGTGCATTTCAGCTCTAGGGCAAAGTAGCACACCCAGAGCAGAAGTCCTACTTCAGCCAGATCAGGCCTGCAAAGAAACTGCGTTTCACAGGCCTTTGGAAGAGATGTTCCCGGTAGGCTGTAAGAGCACTGTGCAGAGCGAGTTGTTTCTTAGCTTCCCAAAGAGCTGGAAGCAAGATGCTGTGGGGCCCAACTCGCCCTTTGGAAAGAAGCCTGCACCTTGTGCCTTTCAGCTCTAGGGCAAAGTAGCACACCCAGAGCAGAAGTCCTACTTCAGCCAGATCAGGCCTGCAAAGAAACTGCGCTTCACAGGCCTTTGGAAGAGATGTTCCCGGTAGGCTGTAAGAGCACTGTGCAGAGCGAGTTGTTTCTTAGCTTCCCAAAGAGCTGGAAGCAAGATGCTGTGGGGCCCAACTCGCCCTTTGGAAAGAAGCCTGCACGTTGTGCCTTTCAGCTCTAGGGCAAAGTAGCACACCCAGAGCAGAAGTCCTACTTCAGCCAGATCAGGCCTGCAAAGAAACTGCGTTTCACAGGCCTTTGGAAGAGATGTTCCCAGTAGGCTGTAAGAGCACTGTGAAGAGCGAGTTGTTTCTTAGATTCCCAAAGAGCTGGAAGCAAGATGCTGTGGGGCCCAACTCGCCCTTTGGAAAGAAGCCTGCACGTTGTGCCTTTCAGCTCTAGGGCAAAGTAG
The DNA here is from genome assembly GCF_041296265.1 of Equus caballus. Lineage (NCBI taxonomy): Eukaryota > Metazoa > Chordata > Mammalia > Perissodactyla > Equidae > Equus > Equus caballus. Next base: position 704,400 of record NC_091706.1, on the reverse strand, counting down.
CACACCCAGAGCAGAAGTCCTACTTCAGCCAGATCAGGCCTGTAAAGAAACTGCGTTTCACAGGCCTTTGGAAGAGATGTTCCCACTAGGCTGTAAGAGCACTGTGCAGAGCGAGTTGTTTCTTAGCTTCCCAAAGAGCTGGAAGCAAGATGCTGTGGGGCCCAACTCGCCCTTTGGAAAGAAGCCTGCACGTTGTGCCTTTCAGCTCTAGGGCAAAGTAGCACACCCAGAGCAGAAGTCCTACTTCAGCCAGATCAGGCCTGCAAAGAAACTGCGTTTCACAGGCCTTTGGAAGAGATGCCCCCGGTAGGCAGTAAGAGCACTGTGCAGAGCGAGTTGTTTCTTAGCTTCCCAAAGAGCTGGAAGCAAGATGCTGTGGGGCCCAACTCGCCCTTTGGAAAGAAGCCTGCACGTTGTGCCTTTCAGCTCTAGGGCAAAGTAGCACACCCAGAGCAGAAGTCCTACTTCAGCCAGATCAGGCCTGCAAAGAAACTGCGTTTCACAGGCCTTTGGAAGAGATGTTCCCGGTAGGCTGTAAGAGCACTGTGCAGAGCGAGTTGTTTCTTAGCTTCCCAAAGAGCTGGAAGCAAGATGCTGTGGGGCCCAACTCGCCCTTTGGAAAGAAGCCTGCACGTTGTGACTTTCAGCTCTAGGGCAAAGTAGCACACCCAGAGCAGAAGTCCTACTTCAGCCAGATCAGGCCTGCAAAGAAACTGCTTTTCACAGGCCTTTGGAAGAGATGTTCCCACTAGGCTGTAAGAGCACTGTGCAGAGCGAGTTGTTTCTTAGCTTCCCAAAGAGCTGGAAGCAAGATGCTGTGGGGCCCAACTCGCCCTTTGGAAAGAAGCCTGCACGTTGTGCCTTTCAGCTCTAGGGCAAAGTAGCACACCCAGAGCAGAAGTCCTACTTCAGCCAGATCAGGCCTGCAAAGAAACTGCGTTTCACAGGCCTATGGAAGAGATGTTCCCGATAGGCTGTAAGAGCACTGTGCAGAGCGAGTTGTTTCTTAGCTTCCCAAAGAGCTGGAAGCAAGATGCTGTGGGGCCCAACTCGCCCTTTGGAAAGAAGCCTGCACGTTGTGCCTTTCAGCTCTAGGGCAAAGTAGCACACCCAGAGCAGAAGTCCTACTTCGGCCAGATCAGGCCTGCAAAGAAACTGCGTTTCACAGGCCTTTGGAAGAGAGGTTCCCGGTAGGCCGTAAGAGCACTGTGCAGAGCGAGTTGTTTCTTAGCTTCCCAAAGAGCTGGAAGCAAGATGCTGTGGGGCCCAACTCGCCCTTTGGAAAGAAGCCTGCACGTTGTGCCTTTCAGCTCTAGGGCAAAGTAGCACACCCAGAGCAGAAGTCCTACTTCAGCCAGATCAGGCCTGCAAAGAAACTGCGTTTCACAGGCCTTTGGAAGAGATGTTCCCGGTAGGCTGTAAGAGCACTGTGCAGAGCGAGTTGTTTCTTAGCTTCCCAAAGAGCTGGAAGCAAGATGCTGTGGGGCCCAACTCGCCCTTTGGAAAGAAGCCTGCACGTTGTGCCTTTCAGCTCTAGGGCAAAGTAGCACACCCAGAGCAGAAGTCCTACTTCAGCCAGATCAGGCCTGCAAAGAAACTGCGTTTCACAGGCCTTTGGAAGAGATGTTCCCGGTAGGCTGTAAGAGCACTGTGCAGAGCGAGTTGTTTCTTAGCTTCCCAAAGAGCTGGAAGCAAGATGCTGTGGGGCCCAACTCGCCCTTTGGAAAGAAGCCTGCACGTTGTGCCTTTCAGCTCTAGGGCAAAGTAGCACACCCAGAGCAGAAGTCCTACTTCAGCCAGATCAGGCCTGCAAAGAAACTGCGTTTCACAGGCCTTTGGAAGAGATGTTCCCGGTAGGCTGTAAGAGCACTGTGCAGAGCGAGTTGTTTCTTAGCTTCCCAAAGAGCTGGAAGCAAGATGCTGTGGGGCCCAACTCGCCCTTTGGAAAGAAGCCTGCACGTTGTGCCTTTCAGCTCTAGGGCAAAGTAGCACACCCAGAGCAGAAGTCCTACTTCAGCCAGATCAGGCCTGCAAAGAAACTGCGTTTCACAGGCCTTTGGAAGAGATGTTTCCGGTAGGCTGTAAGAGCACTGTGCAGAGCGAGTTGTTTCTTAGCTTCCCAAAGAGCTGGAAGCAAGATGCTGTGGGGCCCAACTCGCCCTTTGGAAAGAAGCCTGCACGTTGTGCCTTTCAGCTCTAGGGCAAAGTAGCACACCCAGAGCAGAAGTCCTACTTCAGCCAGATCAGGCCTGCAAAGAAACTGCGTTTCACAGGCCTTTGGAAGAGATGTTCCCGGTAGGCTGTAAGAGCACTGTGCAGAGCGAGTTGTTTCTTCGCTTCCCAAAGAGCTGGAAGCAAGATGCTGTGGGGCCCAACTCGCCCTTTGGAAAGAAGCCTGCACGTTGTGCCTTTCAGCTCTAGGGCAAAGTAGCACACCCAGAGCAGAAGTCCTACTTCAGCCAGATCAGGCCTGCAAAGAAACTGCGTTTCACAGGCCTTTGGAAGACATGTTCCCGGTAGGCTGTAAGAGCACTGTGCAGAGCGAGTTGTTTCTTAGCTTCCCAAAGAGCTGGAAGCAAGATGCTTTGGGGCCCAACTCGCCCTTTGGAAAGAAGCCTGCACGTTGTGCCTTTCAGCTCTAGGGCAAAGTAGCACACCCAGAGCAGAAGTCCTACTTCAGCCAGATCAGGCCTGCAAAGAAACTGCGTTTCACAGGCCTATGGAAGAGATGTTCCCGATAGGCTGTAAGAGCACTGTGCAGAGCGAGTTGTTTCTTAGCTTCCCAAAGAGCTGGAAGCAAGATGCTGTGGGGCCCAACTCGCCCTTTGGAAAGAAGCCTGCACGTTGTGCCTTTCAGCTCTAGGGCAAAGTAGCACACCCAGAGCAGAAGTCCTACTTCAGCCAGATCAGGCCTGCAAAGAAACTGCGTTTCACAGGCCTTTGGAAGAGATGTTCCCGGTAGGCTGTAAGAGCACTGTGCAGAGCGAGTTGTTTCTTAGCTTCCCAAAGAGCTGGAAGCAAGATGCTGTGGGGCCCAACTCGCCCTTTGGAAAGAATCCTGCACGTTGTGCCTTTTAGCTCTAGGGCAAAGTAGCACACCCAGAGCAGAAGTCCTGCTTCGGCCAGATCAGGCCTGCAAAGAAACTGCGTTTCACAGGCCTTTGGAAGAGAGGTTCCCGGTAGGCCGTAAGAGCACTGTGCAGAGCGAGTTGTTTCTTAGCTTCCCAAAGAGCTGGAAGCAAGATGCTGTGGGGCCCAACTCGCCCTTTGGAAAGAAGCCTGCACGTTGTGCCTTTCAGCTCTAGGGCAAAGTAGCACACCCAGAGCAGAAGTCCTACTTCAGCCAGATCAGGCCTGCAAAGAAACTGCGTTTCACAGGCCTTTGGAAGAGATGTTCCCGGTAGGCTGTAAGAGCACTGTGCAGAGCGAGTTGTTTCTTAGCTTCCCAAAGAGCTGGAAGCAAGATGCTGTGGGGCCCAACTCGCCCTTTGGAAAGAAGCCTGCACGTTGTGCCTTTCAGCTCTAGGGCAAAGTAGCACACCCAGAGCAGAAGTCCTACTTCAGCCAGATCAGGCCTGCAAAGAAACTGCGTTTCACAGGCCTTTGGAAGAGATGTTCCCGGTAGGCTGTAAGAGCACTGTGCAGAGCGAGTTGTTTCTTAGCTTCCCAAAGAGCTGGAAGCAAGATGCTGTGGGGCCCAACTCGCCCTTTGGAAAGAAGCCTGCACGTTGTGCCTTTCAGCTCTAGGGCAAAGTAGCACACCCAGAGCAGAAGTCCTACTTCAGCCAGATCAGGCCTGCAAAGAAACTGCGTTTCACAGGCCTTTGGAAGAGATGTTCCCGGTAGGCTGTAAGAGCACTGTGCAGAGCGAGTTGTTTCTTAGCTTCCCAAAGAGCTGGAAGCAAGATGCTGTGGGGCCCAACTCGCCCTTTGGAAAGAAGCCTGCACGTTGTGCCTTTCAGCTCTAGGGCAAAGTAGCACACCCAGAGCAGAAGTCCTACTTCAGCCAGATCAGGCCTGCAAAGAAACTGCGTTTCACAGGCCTTTGGAAGAGATGTTCCCGGTAGGCTGTAAGAGCACTGTGCAGAGCGAGTTGTTTCTTAGCTTCCCAAAGAGCTGGAAGCAAGATGCTGTGGGGCCCAACTCGCCCTTTGGAAAGAAGCCTGCACGTTGTGCCTTTCAGCTCTAGGGCAAAGTAGCACACCCAGAGCAGAAGTCCTACTTCAGCCAGATCAGGCCTGCAAAGAAACTGCGTTTCACAGGCCTTTGGAAGAGATGTTCCCGGTAGGCTGTAAGAGCACTGTGCAGAGCGAGTTGTTTCTTAGCTTCCCAAAGAGCTGGAAGCAAGATGCTGTGGGGCCCAACTCGCCCTTTGGAAAGAAGCCTGCACGTTGTGCCTTTCAGCTCTAGGGCAAAGTAGCACACCCAGAGCAGAAGTCCTACTTCAGCCAGATCAGGCCTGCAAAGAAACTGCGTTTCACAGGCCTTTGGAAGAGATGTTCCCGGTAGGCTGTAAGAGCACTGTGCAGAGCGAGTTGTTTCTTAGCTTCCCAAAGAGCTGGAAGCAAGATGCTGTGGGGCCCAACTCGCCCTTTGGAAAGAAGCCTGCACGTTGTGCCTTTCAGCTCTAGGGCAAAGTAGCACACCCAGAGCAGAAGTCCTACTTCAGCCAGATCAGGCCTGCAAAGAAACTGCGTTTCACAGGCCTTTGGAAGAGATGTTCCCGGTAGGCTGTAAGAGCACTGTGCAGAGCGAGTTGTTTCTTAGCTTCCCAAAGAGCTGGAAGCAAGATGCTGTGGGGCCCAACTCGCCCTTTGGAAAGAAGCCTGCACGTTGTGCCTTTCAGCTCTAGGGCAAAGTAGCACACCCAGAGCAGAAGTCCTACTTCAGCCAGATCAGGCCTGCAAAGAAACTGCGTTTCACAGGCCTTTGGAAGAGATGTTCCCGGTAGGCTGTAAGAGCACTGTGCAGAGCGAGTTGTTTCTTAGCTTCCCAAAGAGCTGGAAGCAAGATGCTGTGGGGCCCAACTCGCCCTTTGGAAAGAAGCCTGCACGTTGTGCCTTTCAGCTCTAGGGCAAAGTAGCACACCCAGAGCAGAAGTCCTACTTCAGCCAGATCAGGCCTGCAAAGAAACTGCGTTTCACAGGCCTTTGGAAGAGATGTTCCCGGTAGGCTGTAAGAGCACTGTGCAGAGCGAGTTGTTTCTTAGCTTCCCAAAGAGCTGGAAGCAAGATGCTGTGGGGCCCAACTCGCCCTTTGGAAAGAAGCCTGCACGTTGTGCCTTTCAGCTCTAGGGCAAAGTAGCACACCCAGAGCAGAAGTCCTACTTCAGCCCGATCAGGCCTGCAAAGAAACTGCGTTTCACAGGCCTTTGGAAGAGATCTTCCCACTAGGCTGTAAGAGCACTGTGCAGAGCGAGTTGTTTCTTAGCTTCCCAAAGAGCTGGAAGCAAGATGCTGTGGGGCCCAACTCGCCCTTTGGAAAGAAGCCTGCACGTTGTGCCTTTCAGCTCTAGGGCAAAGTAGCACACCCAGAGCAGAAGTCTTACTTCAGCCAGATCAGGCCTGCAAAGAAACTGCGTTTCACAGGCCTTTGGAAGAGATGTTCCCGGTAGGCTGTAAGAGCACTGTGCAGAGCGAGTTGTTTCTTAGCTTCCCAAAGAGCTGGAAGCAAGATGCTGTGGGGCCCAACTCGCCCTTTGGAAAGAAGCCTGCACGTTGTGCCTTTCAGCTCTAGGGCAAAGTAGCACACCCAGAGCAGAAGTCCTACTTCAGCCAGATCAGGCCTGCAAAGAAACTGCGTTTCACAGGCCTTTGGAAGAGATGTTCCCGGTAGGCTGTAAGAGCACTGTGCAGAGCGAGTTGTTTCTTAGCTTCCCAAAGAGCTGGAAGCAAGATGCTGTGGGGCCCAACTCGCCCTTTGGAAAGAAGCCTGCACGTTGTGCCTTTCAGCTCTAGGGCAAAGTAGCACACCCAGAGCAGAAGTCCTACTTCAGCCAGATCAGGCCTGCAAAGAAACTGCGTTTCACAGGCCTTTGGAAGAGATGTTCCCGGTAGGCTGTAAGAGCACTGTGCAGAGCGAGTTGTTTCTTAGCTTCCCAAAGAGCTGGAAGCAAGATGCTGTGGGGCCCAACTCGCCCTTTGGAAAGAAGCCTGCACGTTGTGCCTTTCAGCTCTAGGGCAAAGTAGCACACCCAGAGCAGAAGTCCTACTTCAGCCAGATCAGGCCTGCAAAGAAACTGCGTTTCACAGGCCTTTGGAAGAGATGTTCCCGGTAGGCTGTAAGAGCACTGTGCAGAGCGAGTTGTTTCTTAGCTTCCCAAAGAGCTGGAAGCAAGATGCTGTGGGGCCCAACTCGCCCTTTGGAAAGAAGCCTGCACGTTGTGCCTTTCAGCTCTAGGGCAAAGTAGCACACCCAGAGCAGAAGTCCTACTTCAGCCAGATCAGGCCTGCAAAGAAACTGCGTTTCACAGGCCTTTGGAAGAGATGTTCCCGGTAGGCTGTAAGAGCACTGTGCAGAGCGAGTTGTTTCTTAGCTTCCCAAAGAGCTGGAAGCAAGATGCTGTGGGGCCCAACTCGCCCTTTGGAAAGAAGCCTGCACGTTGTGCCTTTCAGCTCTAGGGCAAAGTAGCACACCCAGAGCAGAAGTCCTACTTCAGCCAGATCAGGCCTGCAAAGAAACTGCGTTTCACAGGCCTTTGGAAGAGATGTTCCCGGTAGGCTGTAAGAGCACTGTGCAGAGCGAGTTGTTTCTTAGCTTCCCAAAGAGCTGGAAGCAAGATGCTGTGGGGCCCAACTCGCCCTTTGGAAAGAAGCCTGCACGTTGTGCCTTTCAGCTCTAGGGCAAAGTAGCACACCCAGAGCAGAAGTCCTACTTCAGCCAGATCAGGCCTGCAAAGAAACTGCGTTTCACAGGCCTTTGGAAGAGATGTTCCCGGTAGGCTGTAAGAGCACTGTGCAGAGCGAGTTGTTTCTTAGCTTCCCAAAGAGCTGGAAGCAAGATGCTGTGGGGCCCAACTCGCCCTTTGGAAAGAAGCCTGCACGTTGTGCCTTTCAGCTCTAGGGCAAAGTAGCACACCCAGAGCAGAAGTCCTACTTCAGCCAGATCAGGCCTGCAAAGAAACTGCGTTTCACAGGCCTTTGGAAGAGATGTTCCCGGTAGGCTGTAAGAGCACTGTGCAGAGCGAGTTGTTTCTTAGCTTCCCAAAGAGCTGGAAGCAAGATGCTGTGGGGCCCAACTCGCCCTTTGGAAAGAAGCCTGCACGTTGTGCCTTTCAGCTCTAGGGCAAAGTAGCACACCCAGAGCAGAAGTCCTGCTTCGGCCAGATCAGGCCTGCAAAGAAACTGCGTTTCACAGGCCTTTGGAAGAGAGGTTCCCGGTAGGCCGTAAGAGCACTGTGCAGAGCGAGTTGTTTCTTAGCTTCCCAAAGAGCTGGAAGCAAGATGCTGTGGGGCCCAACTCGCCCTTTGGAAAGAAGCCTGCACGTTGTGCCTTTCAGCTCTAGGGCAAAGTAGCACACCCAGAGCAGAAGTCCTACTTCAGCCAGATCAGGCCTGCAAAGAAACTGCGTTTCACAGGCCTTTGGAAGAGATGTTCCCGGTAGGCTGTAAGAGCACTGTGCAGAGCGAGTTGTTTCTTAGCTTCCCAAAGAGCTGGAAGCAAGATGCTGTGGGGCCCAACTCGCCCTTTGGAAAGAAGCCTGCACGTTGTGCCTTTCAGCTCTAGGGCAAAGTAGCACACCCAGAGCAGAAGTCCTACTTCAGCCAGATCAGGCCTGCAAAGAAACTGCGTTTCACAGGCCTTTGGAAGAGATGTTCCCGGTAGGCTGTAAGAGCACTGTGCAGAGCGAGTTGTTTCTTAGCTTCCCAAAGAGCTGGAAGCAAGATGCTGTGGGGCCCAACTCGCCCTTTGGAAAGAAGCCTGCACGTTGTGCCTTTCAGCTCTAGGGCAAAGTAGCACACCCAGAGCAGAAGTCCTACTTCAGCCAGATCAGGCCTGCAAAGAAACTGCGTTTCACAGGCCTTTGGAAGAGATGTTCCCGGTAGGCTGTAAGAGCACTGTGCAGAGCGAGTTGTTTCTTAGCTTCCCAAAGAGCTGGAAGCAAGATGCTGTGGGGCCCAACTCGCCCTTTGGAAAGAAGCCTGCACGTTGTGCCTTTCAGCTCTAGGGCAAAGTAGCACACCCAGAGCAGAAGTCCTACTTCAGCCAGATCAGGCCTGCAAAGAAACTGCGTTTCACAGGCCTTTGGAAGAGATGTTCCCGGTAGGCTGTAAGAGCACTGTGCAGAGCGAGTTGTTTCTTAGCTTCCCAAAGAGCTGGAAGCAAGATGCTGTGGGGCCCAACTCGCCCTTTGGAAAGAAGCCTGCACGTTGTGCCTTTCAGCTCTAGGGCAAAGTAGCACACCCAGAGCAGAAGTCCTACTTCAGCCAGATCAGGCCTGCAAAGAAACTGCGTTTCACAGGCCTTTGGAAGAGATGTTCCCGGTAGGCTGTAAGAGCACTGTGCAGAGCGAGTTGTTTCTTAGCTTCCCAAAGAGCTGGAAGCAAGATGCTGTGGGGCCCAACTCGCCCTTTGGAAAGAAGCCTGCACGTTGTGCCTTTCAGCTCTAGGGCAAAGTAGCACACCCAGAGCAGAAGTCCTACTTCAGCCAGATCAGGCCTGCAAAGAAACTGCGTTTCACAGGCCTTTGGAAGAGATGTTCCCGGTAGGCTGTAAGAGCACTGTGCAGAGCGAGTTGTTTCTTAGCTTCCCAAAGAGCTGGAAGCAAGATGCTGTGGGGCCCAACTCGCCCTTTGGAAAGAAGCCTGCACGTTGTGCCTTTCAGCTCTAGGGCAAAGTAGCACACCCAGAGCAGAAGTCCTACTTCAGCCCGATCAGGCCTGCAAAGAAACTGCGTTTCACAGGCCTTTGGAAGAGATCTTCCCACTAGGCTGTAAGAGCACTGTGCAGAGCGAGTTGTTTCTTAGCTTCCCAAAGAGCTGGAAGCAAGATGCTGTGGGGCCCAACTCGCCCTTTGGAAAGAAGCCTGCACGTTGTGCCTTTCAGCTCTAGGGCAAAGTAGCACACCCAGAGCAGAAGTCTTACTTCAGCCAGATCAGGCCTGCAAAGAAACTGCGTTTCACAGGCCTTTGGAAGAGATGTTCCCGGTAGGCTGTAAGAGCACTGTGCAGAGCGAGTTGTTTCTTAGCTTCCCAAAGAGCTGGAAGCAAGATGCTGTGGGGCCCAACTCGCCCTTTGGAAAGAAGCCTGCACGTTGTGCCTTTCAGCTCTAGGGCAAAGTAGCACACCCAGAGCAGAAGTCCTACTTCAGCCAGATCAGGCCTGCAAAGAAACTGCGTTTCACAGGCCTTTGGAAGAGATGTTCCCGGTAGGCTGTAAGAGCACTGTGCAGAGCGACTGGCTTCTTAGCTTCCCAAAGAGCTGGAAGCAAGATGCTGTGGGGCCCAACTCGCCCTTTGGAAAGAAGCCTGCACGTTGTGCCTTTCAGCTCTAGGGCAAAGTAGCACACCCAGAGCAGAAGTCCTACTTCAGCCAGATCAGGCCTGCAAAGAAACTGCGTTTCACAGGCCTTTGGAAGAGATGTTCCCGGTAGGCTGTAAGAGCACTGTGCAGAGCGAGTTGTTTCTTAGCTTCCCAAAGAGCTGGAAGCAAGATGCTGTGGGGCCCAACTCGCCCTTTGGAAAGAAGCCTGCACGTTGTGCCTTTCAGCTCTAGGGCAAAGTAGCACACCCAGAGCAGAAGTCCTACTTCAGCCAGATCAGGCCTGCAAAGAAACTGCGTTTCACAGGCCTTTGGAAGAGATGTTCCCGGTAGGCTGTAAGAGCACTGTGCAGAGCGAGTTGTTTCTTAGCTTCCCAAAGAGCTGGAAGCAAGATGCTGTGGGGCCCAAGTCGCCCTTTGGAAAGAAGCCTGCACGTTGTGCCTTTCAGCTCTAGGGCAAAGTAGCACACCCAGAGCAGAAGTCCTACTTCAGCCAGATCAGGCCTGCAAAGAAACTGCGTTTCACAGGCCTTTGGAAGAGATGTTCCCGGTAGGCTGTAAGAGCACTGTGCAGAGCGAGTTGTTTCTTAGCTTCCCAAAGAGCTGGATGCAAGATGCTGTGGGCCCCAAGTCGCCCTTTGGAAAGAAGCCTGCACGTTGTGCCTTTCAGCTCTAGGGCAAAGTAGCACACCCAGAGCAGAAGTCCTACTTCAGCCAGATCAGGCCTGCAAAGAAACTGCGTTTCACAGGCCTTTGGAAGAGATGTTCCCGGTAGGCTGTAAGAGCACTGTGCAGACCGAGTTGTTTCTTAGCTTCCCAAAGAGCTGGAAGCAAGATGCTGTGGGGCCCAACTCGCCCTTTGGAAAGAAGCCTGCACGTTGTGCCTTTCAGCTCTAGGGCAAAGTAGCACACCCAGAGCAGAAGTCCTACTTCAGCCAGATCAGGCCTGCAAAGAAACTGCGTTTCACTGGCCTTTGGAAGAGATGTTCCCGGTAGGCTGTAAGAGCACTGTGCAGAGCGAGCTGTTTCTTAGCTTCCCAAAGAGCTGGAAGCAAGATGCTGTGGGGCCCAACTCGCCCTTTGGAAAGAAGCCTGCACGTTGTGCCTTTCAGCTCTAGGGCAAAGTAGCACACCCAGAGCAGAAGTCCTACTTCAGCCAGATCAGGCCTGCAAAGAAACTGCGTTTCACAGGCCTTTGGAAGAGATGTTCCCGGTAGGCTGTAAGAGCACTGTGCAGAGCGAGTTGTTTCTTAGCTTCCCAAAGAGCTGGAAGCAAGATGCTGTGGGGCCCAACTCGCCCTTTGGAAAGAAGCCTGCACGTTGTGCCTTTCAGCTCTAGGGCAAAGTAGCACACCCAGAGCAGAAGTCCTACTTCAGCCAGATCAGGCCTGCAAAGAAACTGCGTTTCACAGGCCTTTGGAAGAGATGTTCCCGGTAGGCTGTAAGAGCACTGTGCAGAGCGAGTTGTTTCTTAGCTTCCCAAAGAGCTGGAAGCAAGATGCTGTGGGGCCCAACTCGCCCTTTGGAAAGAAGCCTGCACGTTGTGCCTTTCAGCTCTAGGGCAAAGTAGCACACCCAGAGCAGAAGTCCTACTTCAGCCAGATCAGGCCTGCAAAGAAACTGTGTTTCACAGGCCTTTGGAAGAGATGTTCCCACTAGGCTGTAAGAGCACTGTGCAGAGCGAGTTGTTTCTTAGCTTCCCAAAGAGCTGGAAGCAAGATGCTGTGGAGCCCAACTCGCCCTTTGGAAAGAAGCCTGCACGTTGTGCCTTTCAGCTCTAGGGCAAAGTAGCACACCCAGAGCAGAAGTCCTACTTCAGCCAGATCAGGCCTGCAAAGAAACTGCGTTTCACAGGCCTTTGGAAGAGATGTTCCCCGTAGGCTGTAAGAGCACTGCGCAGAGCGAGTTGTTTCTTAGCTTCCCAAAGAGCTGGAAGCAAGATGCTGTGGGGCCCAACTCGCCCTTTGGAAAGAAGCCTGCACGTTGTGCCTTTCAGCTCTAGGGCAAAGTAGCACACCCAGAGCAGAAGTCCTACTTCAGCCAGATCAGGCCTGCAAAGAAACTGCGTTTCACTGGCCTTTGGAAGAGATGTTCCAACTAGGCTGTAAGAGCACTGTGCAGAGCGAGCTGTTTCTTAGCTTCCCAAAGAGCTGGAAGCAAGATGCTGTGGGGCCCAACTCGCCCTTTGGAAAGAAGCCTGCACGTTGTGCCTTTCAGCTCTAGGGCAAAGTAGCACACCCAGAGCAGAAGTCCTACTTCAGCCAGATCAGGCCTGCAAAGAAACTGCGTTTCACTGGCCTTTGGAAGAGATGTTCCCGGTAGGCTGTAAGAGCACTGTGCAGAGCGAGTTGTTTCTTAGCTTCCCAAACAGCTGGAAGCAAGATGCTGTGGGGCCCAACTCGCCCTTTGGAAAGAAGCCTGCACGTTGCGCCTTTCAGCTCTAGGGCAAAGTAGCACACCCAGAGCAGAAGTCCTACTTCAGCCAGATCAGGCCTGCAAAGAAACTGCGTTTCACAGGCCTTTGGAAGAGATGTTCCCGGTAGGCTGTAAGAGCACTGTGCAGAGCGAGTTGTTTCTTAGCTTCCCAAAGAGCTGGAAGCAAGATGCTGTGGGGCCCAACTCGCCCTTTGGAAAGAAGCCTGCACGTTGCGCCTTTCAGCTCTAGGGCAAAGTAGCACACCCAGAGCAGAAGTCCTACTTCAGCCAGATCAGGCCTGCAAAGAAACTGCGTTTCACAGGCCTTTGGAAGAGATGTTCCCGGTAGGCTGTAAGAGCACTGTGCAGAGCGAGTTGTTTCTTAGCTTCCCAAAGAGCTGGAAGCAAGATGCTGTGGGGCCCAACTCGCCCTTTGGAAAGAAGCCTGCACGTTGTGCCTTTCAGCTCTAGGGCAAAGTAGCACACCCAGAGCAGAAGTCCTACTTCAGCCAGATCAGGCCTGCAAAGAAACTGCGTTTCACAGGCCTTTGGAAGAGATGTTCCCGGTAGGCTGTAAGAGCACTGTGCAGAGCGAGCTGTTTCTTAGCTTCCCAAAGAACTGGAAGCAAGATGCTCTGGGGCCCAACTCGCCCTTTGGAAAGAAGCCTGCACGTTGTGCCTTTCAGCTCTAGGGCAAAGTAGCACACCCAGAGCAGAAGTCCTACTTCAGCCAGATCAGGCCTGCAAAGAAACTGCGTTTCACAGGCCTTTGGAAGAGATGTTCCCGGTAGGCTGTAAGAGCACTGTGCAGAGCGAGTTGTTTCTTAGCTTCCCAAAGAACTGGAGGCAAGATGCTGTGGGTCCCAACTCGCCCTTTGGAAAGAAGCCTGCACGTTGTGCCTTTCAGCTCTAGGGCAAAGTAGCACACCCAGAGCAGAAGTCCTACTTCAGCCAGATCAGGCCTGCAAAGAAACTGCGTTTCACAGGCCTTTGGAAGAGATGTTCCCGGTAGGCTGTAAGAGCACTGTGCAGAGCGAGTTGTTTCTTAGCTTCCCAAAGAGCTGGAAGCAAGATGCTGTGGGGCCCAACTCGCCCTTTGGAAAGAAGCCTGCACGTTGTGCCTTTCAGCTCTAGGGCAAAGTAGCACACCCAGAGCAGAAGTCCTACTTCAGCCAGATCAGGCCTGCAAAGAAACTGTGTTTCACAGGCCTTTGGAAGAGATGTTCCCACTAGGCTGTAACAGCACTGTGCAGAGCGAGTTGTTTTTTAGCTTCCCAAAGAGCTGGAAGCAAGATGCTGTGGAGCCCAACTCGCCCTTTGGAAAGAAGCCTGCACGTTGTGCCTTTCAGCTCTAGGGCAAAGTAGCACACCCAGAGCAGAAGTCCTACTTCAGCCAGATCAGGCCTGCAAAGAAACTGCGTTTCACAGGCCTTTGGAAGAGATGTTCCCCGTAGGCTGTAAGAGCACTGCGCAGAGCGACTTGTTTCTTAGCTTCCCAAAGAGCTGGAAGCAAGATGCTGTGGGGCCCAACTCGCCCGTTGGAAAGAAGCCTGCACGTTGTGCCTTTCAGCTCTAGGGCAAAGTAGCACACCCAGAGCAGAAGCCCTACTTCAGCCAGATCAGGCCTGCAAAGAAACTGCGTTTCACTGGCCTTTGGAAGAGATGTTCCAACTAGGCTGTAAGAGCACTGTGCAGAGCGAGCTGTTTCTTAGCTTCCCAAAGAGCTGGAAGCAAGATGCTGTGGGGCCCAACTCGCCCTTTGGAAAGAAGCCTGCACGTTGTGCCTTTCAGCTCTAGGGCAAAGTAGCACACCCAGAGCAGAAGTCCTACTTCAGCCAGATCAGGCCTGCAAAGAAACTGCGTTTCACTGGCCTTTGGAAGAGATGTTCCCGGTAGGCTGTAAGAGCACTGTGCAGAGCGAGTTGTTTCTTAGCTTCGCAAAGAGCTGGAAGCAAGATGCTGTGGGGCCCAACTCGCCCTTTGGAAAGAAGCCTGCACGTTGCGCCTTTCAGCTCTAGGGCAAAGTAGCACACCCAGAGCAGAAGTCCTACTTCAGCCAGATCAGGCCTGCAAAGAAACTGCGTTTCACAGGCCTTTGGAAGAGATGTTCCCGGTAGGCTGTAAGAGCACTGTGCAGAGCGAGTTGTTTCTTAGCTTCCCAAAGAGCTGGAAGCAAGATGCTGTGGGGCCCAACTCGCCCTTTGGAAAGAAGCCTGCACGTTGTGCCTTTCAGCTCTAGGGCAAAGTAGCACACCCAGAGCAGAAGTCCTACTTCAGCCAGATCAGGCCTGCAAAGAAACTGCGTTTCACAGGCCTTTGGAAGAGATGTTCCCGGTAGGCTGTAAGAGCACTGTGCAGAGCGAGTTGTTTCTTAGCTTCCCAAAGAGCTGGAAGCAAGATGCTGTGGGGCCCAACTCGCCCTTTGGAAAGAAGCCTGCACGTTGTGCCTTTCAGCTCTAGGGCAAAGTAGCACACCCAGAGCAGAAGTCCTACTTCAGCCAGATCAGGCCTGCAAAGAAACTGCGTTTCACAGGCCTTTGGAAGAGATGTTCCCGGTAGGCTGTAAGAGCACTGTGCAGAGCGAGTTGTTTCTTAGCTTCCCAAAGAGCTGGAAGCAAGATGCTGTGGGGCCCAACTCGCCCTTTGGAAAGAAGCCTGCACGTTGTGCCTTTCAGCTCTAGGGCAAAGTAGCACACCCAGAGCAGAAGTCCTACTTCAGCCAGATCAGGCCTGCAAAGAAACTGCGTTTCACTGGCCTTTGGAAGAGATGTTCCAACTAGGCTGTAAGAGCACTGTGCAGAGCGAGCTGTTTCTTAGCTTCCCAAAGAGCTGGAAGCAAGATGCTGTGGGGCCCAACTCGCCCTTTGGAAAGAAGCCTGCACGTTGTGCCTTTCAGCTCTAGGGCAAAGTAGCACACCCAGAGCAGAAGTCCTACTTCAGCCAGATCAGGCCTGCAAAGAAACTGCGTTTCACAGGCCTTTGGAAGAGATGTTCCCGGTAGGCTGTAAGAGCACTGTGCAGAGGGAGTTGTTTCTTAGCTTCCCAAAGAGCTGGAAGCAAGATGCTCTGGGGCCCAACTCGCCCTTTGGAAAGAAGCCTGCACGTTGTGCCTTTCAGCTCTAGGGCAAAGTAGCACACCCAGAGCAGAAGTCCTACTTCAGCCAGATCAGGCCTGCAAAGAAACTGCGTTTCACAGGCCTTTGGAAGACATGTTCCCGGTAGGCTGTAAGAGCACTGTGCAGAGCGAGTTGTTTCTTAGCTTCCCAAAGAGCTGGAAGCAAGATGCTGTGGGGCCCAACTCGCCCTTTGGAAAGAAGCCTGCACGTTGTGCCTTTCAGCTCTAGGGCAAAGTAGCACACCCAGAGCAGAAGTCCTACTTCAGCCAGATCAGGCCTGCAAAGAAACTGCGTTTCACAGGCCTTTGGAAGAGATGTTCCCGGTAGGCTGTAAGAGCACTGTGCAGAGCGAGTTGTTTCTTAGCTTCCCAAAGAGCTGGAAGCAAGATGCTGTGGGGCCCAACTCGCCCTTTGGAAAGAAGCCTGCACGTTGTGCCTTTCAGCTCTAGGGCAAAGTAGCACACCCAGAGCAGAAGTCCTACTTCAGCCAGATCAGGCCTGCAAAGAAACTGCGTTTCACAGGCCTTTGGAAGACATGTTCCCGGTAGGCTGTAAGAGCACTGTGCAGAGCGAGTTGTTTCTTAGCTTCCCAAAGAGCTGGAAGCAAGATGCTGTGGGGCCCAACTCGCCCTTTGGAAAGAAGCCTGCACGTTGTGCCTTTCAGCTCTAGGGCAAAGTAGCACACCCAGAGCAGAAGTCCTACTTCAGCCAGATCAGGCCTGCAAAGAAACTGCGTTTCACAGGCCTTTGGAAGAGATGTTCCCGGTAGGCTGTAAGAGCACTGTGCAGAGCGAGTTGTTTCTTAGCTTCCCAAAGAGCTGGAAGCAAGATGCTGTGGGGCCCAACTCGCCCTTTGGAAAGAAGCCTGCACGTTGTGCCTTTCAGCTCTAGGGCAAAGTAGCACACCCAGAGCAGAAGTCCTACTTCAGCCAGATCAGGCCTGCAAAGAAACTGCGTTTCACAGGCCTTTGGAAGAGATGTTCCCGGTAGGCTGTAAGAGCACTGTGCAGAGCGAGTTGTTTCTTAGCTTCCCAAAGAGCTGGAAGCAAGATGCTGTGGGGCCCAACTCGCCCTTTGGAAAGAAGCCTGCACGTTGTGCCTTTCAGCTCTAGGGCAAAGTAGCACACCCAGAGCAGAAGTCCTACTTCAGCCAGATCAGGCCTGCAAAGAAACTGCGTTTCACAGGCCTTTGGAAGAGATGTTCCCACTAGGCTGTAAGAGCACTGTGCAGAGCGAGTTGTTTCTTAGCTTCCCAAAGAGCTGGAAGCAAGATGCTGTGGGGCCCAACTCGCCCTTTGGAAAGAAGCCTGCACGTTGTGCCTTTCAGCTCTAGGGCAAAGTAGCACACCCAGAGCAGAAGTCCTACTTCAGCCAGATCAGGCCTGCAAAGAAACTGCGTTTCACAGGCCTTTGGAAGAGATGTTCCCACTAGGCTGTAAGAGCACTGTGCAGAGCGAGTTGTTTCTTAGCTTCCCAAAGAGCTGGAAGCAAGATGCTGTGGGGCCCAACTCACCCTTTGGAAAGAAGCCTGCACGTTGTGCCTTTCAGCTCTAGGGCATAGTAGCACACCCAGAGCAGAAGTCCTACTTCAGCCAGATCAGGCCTGCAAAGAAACTGCGTTTCAAAGGCCTTTGGAAGACATGTTCCCGGTAGGCTGTAAGAGCACTAAGCAGAGCGAGTTGTTTCTTAGCTTCCCAAAGAGCTGGAAGCAAGATGCTGTGGGGCCCAACTCGCCCTTTGGAAAGAAGCCTGCACGTTGTGCCTTTCAGCTCTAGGGCAAAGTAGCACACCCAGAGCAGAAGTCCTACTTCAGCCAGATCAGGCCTGCAAAGAAACTGCGTTTCACAGGCCTTTGGAAGAGATGTTCCCGGTAGGCTGTAAGAGCACTGTGCAGAGCGAGTTGTTTCTTAGCTTCCCAAAGAGCTGGAAGCAAGATGCTGTGGGTCCCAACTCGCCCTTTGGAAAGAAGCCTGCACGTTGTGCCTTTCAGCTCTAGGGCAAAGTAGCACACCCAGAGCAGAAGTCCTACTTCAGCCAGATCAGGCCTGCAAAGAAACTGCGTTTCACAGGCCTTTGGAAGAGATGTTCCCGGTAGGCTGTAAGAGCACTGTGCAGAGCGAGTTGTTTCTTAGCTTCCCAAAGAGCTGGAAGCAAGATGCTGTGGGGCCCAACTCGCCCTTTGGAAAGAAGCCTGCACGTTGTGCCTTTCAGCTCTAGGGCAAAGTAGCACACCCAGAGCAGAAGTCCTACTTCAGCCCGATCAGGCCTGCAAAGAAACTGTGTTTCACAGGCCTTTGGAAGAGATGTTCCCACTAGGCTGTAAGAGCACTGTGCAGAGCGAGTTGTTTCTTAGCTTCCCAAAGAGCTGGAAGCAAGATGCTGTGGAGCCCAACTCGCCCTTTGGAAAGAAGCCTGCACGTTGTGCCTTTCAGCTCTAGGGCAAAGTAGCACACCCAGAGCAGAAGTCCTACTTCAGCCAGATCAGGCCTGCAAAGAAACTGCGTTTCACAGGCCTTTGGAAGAGATGTTCCCCGTAGGCTGTAAGAGCACTGCGCAGAGCGAGTTGTTTCTTAGCTTCCCAAAGAGCTGGAAGCAAGATGCTGTGGGGCCCAACTCGCCCTTTGGAAAGAAGCCTGCACGTTGTGCCTTTCAGCTCTAGGGCAAAGTAGCACACCCAGAGCAGAAGTCCTACTTCAGCCAGATCAGGCCTGCAAAGAAACTGCGTTTCACAGGCCTTTGGAAGAGATGTTCCCGGTAGGCTGTAAGAGCACTGTGCAGAGCGAGCTGTTTCTTAGCTTCCCAAAGAGCTGGAAGCAAGATGCTGTGGGGCCCAACTCGCCCTTTGGAAAGAAGCCTGCACGTTGTGCCTTTCAGCTCTAGGGCAAAGTAGCACACCCAGAGCAGAAGTCCTACTTCAGCCAGAACAGGCCTGCAAAGAAACTGCGTTTCACAGGCCTTTGGAAGAGATGTTCCCGGTAGGCTGTAAGAGCACTGTGCAGAGCGAGTTGTTTCTTAGCTTCCCAAAGAGCTGGAAGCAAGATGCTGTGGGTCCCAACTCGCCCTTTGGAAAGAAGCCTGCACGTTGTGCCTTTCAGCTCTAGGGCAAAGTAGCACACCCAGAGCAGAAGTCCTACTTCAGCCAGATCAGGCCTGCAAAGAAACTGCGTTTCACAGGCCTTTGGAAGAGATGTTCCCGGTAGGCTGTAAGAGCACTGTGCAGAGCGAGTTGTTTCTTAGCTTCCCAAAGAGCTGGAAGCAAGATGCTGTGGGGCCCAACTCGCCCTTTGGAAAGAAGCCTGCACGTTGTGCCTTTCAGCTCTAGGGCAAAGTAGCACACCCAGAGCAGAAGTCCTACTTCAGCCAGATCAGGCCTGCAAAGAAACTGTGTTTCACAGGCCTTTGGAAGAGATGTTCCCACTAGGCTGTAAGAGCACTGTGCAGAGCGAGTTGTTTCTTAGCTTCCCAAAGAGCTGGAAGCAAGATGCTGTGGAGCCCAACTCGCCCTTTGGAAAGAAGCCTGCACGTTGTGCCTTTCAGCTCTAGGGCAAAGTAGCACACCCAGAGCAGAAGTCCTACTTCAGCCAGATCAGGCCTGCAAAGAAACTGCGTTTCACAGGCCTTTGGAAGAGATGTTCCCCGTAGGCTGTAAGAGCACTGCGCAGAGCGAGTTGTTTCTTAGCTTCCCAAAGAGCTGGAAGCAAGATGCTGTGGGGCCCAACTCGCCCTTTGGAAAGAAGCCTGCACGTTGTGCCTTTCAGCTCTAGGGCAAAGTAGCACACCCAGAGCAGAAGCCCTACTTCAGCCAGATCAGGCCTGCAAAGAAACTGCGTTTCACTGGCCTTTGGAAGAGATGTTCCAACTAGGCTGTAAGAGCACTGTGCAGAGCGAGCTGTTTCTTAGCTTCCCAAAGAGCTGGAAGCAAGATGCTGTGGGGCCCAACTCGCCCTTTGGAAAGAAGCCTGCACGTTGTGCCTTTCAGCTCTAGGGCAAAGTAGCACACCCAGAGCAGAAGTCCTACTTCAGCCAGATCAGGCCTGCAAAGAAACTGCGTTTCACTGGCCTTTGGAAGAGATGTTCCCGGTAGGCTGTAAGAGCACTGTGCAGAGCGAGTTGTTTCTTAGCTTCCCAAAGAGCTGGAAGCAAGATGCTGTGGGGCCCAACTCGCCCTTTGGAAAGAAGCCTGCACGTTGCGCCTTTCAGCTCTAGGGCAAAGTAGCACACCCAGAGCAGAAGTCCTACTTCAGCCAGATCAGGCCTGCAAAGAAACTGCGTTTCACAGGCCTTTGGAATAGATGTTCCCGGTAGGCTGTAAGAGCACTGTGCAGAGCGAGTTGTTTCTTAGCTTCCCAAAGAGCTGGAAGCAAGATGCTGTGGGGCCCAACTCGCCCTTTGGAAAGAAGCCTGCACGTTGTGCCTTTCAGCTCTAGGGCAAAGTAGCACACCCAGAGCAGAAGTCCTACTTCAGCCAGATCAGGCCTGCAAAGAAACTGCGTTTCACAGGCCTTTGGAAGAGATGTTCCCGGTAGGCTGTAAGAGCACTGTGCAGAGCGAGTTGTTTCTTAGCTTCCCAAAGAGCTGGAAGCAAGATGCTGTGGGGCCCAACTCGCCCTTTGGAAAGAAGCCTGCACGTTGTGCCTTTCAGCTCTAGGGCAAAGTAGCACACCCAGAGCAGAAGTCCTACTTCAGCCAGATCAGGCCTGCAAAGAAACTGCGTTTCACAGGCCTTTGGAAGAGATGTTCCCGGTAGGCTGTAAGAGCACTGTGCAGAGCGAGTTGTTTCTTAGCTTCCCAAAGAGCTGGAAGCAAGATGCTGTGGGGCCCAACTCGCCCTTTGGAAAGAAGCCTGCACGTTGTGCCTTTCAGCTCTAGGGCAAAGTAGCACACCCAGAGCAGAAGTCCTACTTCAGCCAGATCAGGCCTGCAAAGAAACTGCGTTTCACTGGCCTTTGGAAGAGATGTTCCAACTAGGCTGTAAGAGCACTGTGCAGAGCGAGCTGTTTCTTAGCTTCCCAAAGAGCTGGAAGCAAGATGCTGTGGGGCCCAACTCGCCCTTTGGAAAGAAGCCTGCACGTTGTGCCTTTCAGCTCTAGGGCAAAGTAGCACACCCAGAGCAGAAGTCCTACTTCAGCCAGATCAGGCCTGCAAAGAAACTGCGTTTCACAGGCCTTTGGAAGAGATGTTCCCGGTAGGCTGTAAGAGCACTGTGCAGAGCGAGTTGTTTCTTAGCTTCCCAAAGAGCTGGAAGCAAGATGCTGTGGGGCCCAACTCGCCCTTTGGAAAGAAGCCTGCACGTTGTGCCTTTCAGCTCTAGGGCAAAGTAGCACACCCAGAGCAGAAGTCCTACTTCAGCCAGATCAGGCCTGCAAAGAAACTGCGTTTCACAGGCCTTTGGAAGAGATGTTCCCGGTAGGCTGTAAGAGCACTGTGCAGAGCGAGTTGTTTCTTAGCTTCCCAAAGAGCTGGAAGCAAGATGCTGTGGGGCCCAACTCGCCCTTTGGAAAGAAGCCTGCACGTTGTGCCTTTCAGCTCTAGGGCAAAGTAGCACACCCAGAGCAGAAGTCCTACTTCAGCCAGATCAGGCCTGCAAAGAAACTGCGTTTCACAGGCCTTTGGAAGAGATGTTCCCGGTAGGCTGTAAGAGCACTGTGCAGAGCGAGTTGTTTCTTAGCTTCCCAAAGAGCTGGAAGCAAGATGCTGTGGGGCCCAACTCGCCCTTTGGAAAGAAGCCTGCACGTTGTGCCTTTCAGCTCTAGGGCAAAGTAGCACACCCAGAGCAGAAGTCCTACTTCAGCCAGATCAGGCCTGCAAAGAAACTGCGTTTCACTGGCCTTTGGAAGAGATGTTCCCGGTAGGCTGTAAGAGCACTGTGCAGAGCGAGCTGTTTCTTAGCTTCCCAAAGAGCTGGAAGCAAGATGCTGTGGGGCCCAACTCGCCCTTTGGAAAGAAGCCTGCACGTTGTGCCTTTCAGCTCTAGGGCAAAGTAGCACACCCAGAGCAGAAGTCCTACTTCAGCCAGATCAGGCCTGCAAAGAAACTGCGTTTCACAGGCCTTTGGAAGAGATGTTCCCGGTAGGCTGTAAGAGCACTGTGCAGAGCGAGTTGTTTCTTAGCTTCCCAAAGAGCTGGAAGCAAGATGCTGTGGGTCCCAACTCGCCCTTTGGAAAGAAGCCTGCACGTTGTGCCTTTCAGCTCTAGGGCAAAGTAGCACACCCAGAGCAGAAGTCCTACTTCAGCCAGATCAGGCCTGCAAAGAAACTGCGTTTCACAGGCCTTTGGAAGAGATGTTCCCACTAGGCTGTAAGAGCACTGTGCAGAGCGAGTTGTTTCTTAGCTTCCCAAAGAGCTGGAAGCAAGATGCTGTGGGGCCCAACTCGCCCTTTGGAAAGAAGCCTGCACGTTGTGCCTTTCAGCTCTAGGGCAAAGTAGCACACCCAGAGCATAAGTCCTACTTCAGCCCGATCAGGCCTGCAAAGAAACTGTGTTTCACAGGCCTTTGGAAGAGATGTTCCCACTAGGCTGTAAGAGCACTGTGCAGAGCGAGTTGTTTCTTAGCTTCCCAAAGAGCTGGAAGCAAGATGCTGTGGAGCCCAACTCGCCCTTTGGAAAGAAGCCTGCACGTTGTGCCTTTCAGCTCTAGGGCAAAGTAGCACACCCAGAGCAGAAGTCCTACTTCAGCCAGATCAGGCCTGCAAAGAAACTGCGTTTCACAGGCCTTTGGAAGAGATGTTCCCCGTAGGCTGTAAGAGCACTGCGCAGAGCGAGTTGTTTCTTAGCTTCCCAAAGAGCTGGAAGCAAGATGCTGTGGGGCCCAACTCGCCCTTTGGAAAGAAGCCTGCACGTTGTGCCTTTCAGCTCTAGGGCAAAGTAGCACACCCAGAGCAGAAGTCCTACTTCAGCCAGATCAGGCCTGCAAAGAAACTGCGTTTCACAGGCCTTTGGAAGAGATGTTCCCGGTAGGCTGTAAGAGCACTGTGCAGAGCGAGCTGTTTCTTAGCTTCCCAAAGAGCTGGAAGCAAGATGCTGTGGGGCCCAACTCGCCCTTTGGAAAGAAGCCTGCACGTTGTGCCTTTCAGCTCTAGGGCAAAGTAGCACACCCAGAGCAGAAGTCCTACTTCAGCCAGAACAGGGCTGCAAAGAAACTGCGTTTCACAGGCCTTTGGAAGAGATGTTCCCGGTAGGCTGTAAGAGCACTGTGCAGAGCGAGTTGTTTCTTAGCTTCCCAAAGAGCTGGAAGCAAGATGCTGTGGGTCCCAACTCGCCCTTTGGAAAGAAGCCTGCACGTTGTGCCTTTCAGCTCTAGGGCAAAGTAGCACACCCAGAGCAGAAGTCCTACTTCAGCCAGATCAGGCCTGCAAAGAAACTGCGTTTCACAGGCCTTTGGAAGAGATGTTCCCGGTAGGCTGTAAGAGCACTGTGCAGAGCGAGTTGTTTCTTAGCTTCCCAAAGAGCTGGAAGCAAGATGCTGTGGGGCCCAACTCGCCCTTTGGAAAGAAGCCTGCACGTTGTGCCTTTCAGCTCTAGGGCAAAGTAGCACACCCAGAGCAGAAGTCCTACTTCAGCCAGATCAGGCCTGCAAAGAAACTGTGTTTCACAGGCCTTTGGAAGAGATGTTCCCACTAGGCTGTAAGAGCACTGTGCAGAGCGAGTTGTTTCTTAGCTTCCCAAAGAGCTGGAAGCAAGATGCTGTGGAGCCCAACTCGCCCTTTGGAAAGAAGCCTGCACGTTGTGCCTTTCAGCTCTAGGGCAAAGTAGCACACCCAGAGCAGAAGTCCTACTTCAGCCAGATCAGGCCTGCAAAGAAACTGCGTTTCACAGGCCTTTGGAAGAGATGTTCCCCGTAGGCTGTAAGAGCACTGCGCAGAGCGAGTTGTTTCTTAGCTTCCCAAAGAGCTGGAAGCAAGATGCTGTGGGGCCCAACTCGCCCTTTGGAAAGAAGCCTGCACGTTGTGCCTTTCAGCTCTAGGGCAAAGTAGCACACCCAGAGCAGAAGCCCTACTTCAGCCAGATCAGGCCTGCAAAGAAACTGCGTTTCACTGGCCTTTGGAAGAGATGTTCCAACTAGGCTGTAAGAGCACTGTGCAGAGCGAGCTGTTTCTTAGCTTCCCAAAGAGCTGGAAGCAAGATGCTGTGGGGCCCAACTCGCCCTTTGGAAAGAAGCCTGCACGTTGTGCCTTTCAGCTCTAGGGCAAAGTAGCACACCCAGAGCAGAAGTCCTACTTCAGCCAGATCAGGCCTGCAAAGAAACTGCGTTTCACTGGCCTTTGGAAGAGATGTTCCCGGTAGGCTGTAAGAGCACTGTGCAGAGCGAGTTGTTTCTTAGCTTCCCAAAGAGCTGGAAGCAAGATGCTGTGGGGCCCAACTCGCCCTTTGGAAAGAAGCCTGCACGTTGCGCCTTTCAGCTCTAGGGCAAAGTAGCACACCCAGAGCAGAAGTCCTACTTCAGCCAGATCAGGCCTGCAAAGAAACTGCGTTTCACAGGCCTTTGGAATAGATGTTCCCGGTAGGCTGTAAGAGCACTGTGCAGAGCGAGTTGTTTCTTAGCTTCCCAAAGAGCTGGAAGCAAGATGCTGTGGGGCCCAACTCGCCCTTTGGAAAGAAGCCTGCACGTTGTGCCTTTCAGCTCTAGGGCAAAGTAGCACACCCAGAGCAGAAGTCCTACTTCAGCCAGATCAGGCCTGCAAAGAAACTGCGTTTCACAGGCCTTTGGAAGAGATGTTCCCGGTAGGCTGTAAGAGCACTGTGCAGAGCGAGTTGTTTCTTAGCTTCCCAAAGAGCTGGAAGCAAGATGCTGTGGGGCCCAACTCGCCCTTTGGAAAGAAGCCTGCACGTTGTGCCTTTCAGCTCTAGGGCAAAGTAGCACACCCAGAGCAGAAGTCCTACTTCAGCCAGATCAGGCCTGCAAAGAAACTGCGTTTCACAGGCCTTTGGAAGAGATGTTCCCGGTAGGCTGTAAGAGCACTGTGCAGAGCGAGTTGTTTCTTAGCTTCCCAAAGAGCTGGAAGCAAGATGCTGTGGGGCCCAACTCGCCCTTTGGAAAGAAGCCTGCACGTTGTGCCTTTCAGCTCTAGGGCAAAGTAGCACACCCAGAGCAGAAGTCCTACTTCAGCCAGATCAGGCCTGCAAAGAAACTGCGTTTCACTGGCCTTTGGAAGAGATGTTCCAACTAGGCTGTAAGAGCACTGTGCAGAGCGAGCTGTTTCTTAGCTTCCCAAAGAGCTGGAAGCAAGATGCTGTGGGGCCCAACTCGCCCTTTGGAAAGAAGCCTGCACGTTGTGCCTTTCAGCTCTAGGGCAAAGTAGCACACCCAGAGCAGAAGTCCTACTTCAGCCAGATCAGGCCTGCAAAGAAACTGCGTTTCACAGGCCTTTGGAAGAGATGTTCCCGGTAGGCTGTAAGAGCACTGTGCAGAGCGAGTTGTTTCTTAGCTTCCCAAAGAGCTGGAAGCAAGATGCTGTGGGGCCCAACTCGCCCTTTGGAAAGAAGCCTGCACGTTGTGCCTTTCAGCTCTAGGGCAAAGTAGCACACCCAGAGCAGAAGTCCTACTTCAGCCAGATCAGGCCTGCAAAGAAACTGCGTTTCACAGGCCTTTGGAAGAGATGTTCCCGGTAGGCTGTAAGAGCACTGTGCAGAGCGAGTTGTTTCTTAGCTTCCCAAAGAGCTGGAAGCAAGATGCTGTGGGGCCCAACTCGCCCTTTGGAAAGAAGCCTGCACGTTGTGCCTTTCAGCTCTAGGGCAAAGTAGCACACCCAGAGCAGAAGTCCTACTTCAGCCAGATCAGGCCTGCAAAGAAACTGCGTTTCACAGGCCTTTGGAAGAGATGTTCCCGGTAGGCTGTAAGAGCACTGTGCAGAGCGAGTTGTTTCTTAGCTTCCCAAAGAGCTGGAAGCAAGATGCTGTGGGGCCCAACTCGCCCTTTGGAAAGAAGCCTGCACGTTGTGGCTTTCAGCTCTAGGGCAAAGTAGCACACCCAGAGCAGAAGTCCTACTTCAGCCAGATCAGGCCTGCAAAGAAACTGCGTTTCACAGGTCTTTGAAAGACATGTTCCCGGTAGGCTGTAAGAGCACTGTGCAGAGCCAGTTGTTTCTTAGCTTCCCAAAGAGCTGGAAGCAAGATGCTGTGGGGCCCAACTCGCCCTTTGGAAAGAAGCCTGCACGTTGTGCCCTTCAGCTCTAGGGCAAAGTAGCACACCCAGAGCAGAAGTCCTACCTCAGCCAGATCAGGCCTGCAAAGAAACTGCGTTTCACAGGCCTTTGGAAGAGATGTTCCCCGTAGGCTGTAAGAGCACTGTGCAGAGCGAGTTGTTTCTTAGCCTCCCAAAGTGCTGGAAGCAAGATGCTGTGGGGCCCAACTCGCCCTTGGGAAAGAAGCCTGCACGTTGTGCCTTTCAGCTCTAGGGCAAAGTAGCACACCCAGAGCAGAAGTCCTACTTCAGCCAGATCAGGCCTGCAAAGAAACTGCGTTTCACAGGCCTTTGGAAGAGATGTTCCAACTAGGCTGTAAGAGCACTGTGCAGAGCGAGCTGTTTCTTAGCTTCCCAAAGAGCTGGAAGCAAGATGCTGTGGGGCCCAACTCGCCCTTTGGAAAGAAGCCTGCACGTTGTGCCTTTCAGCTCTAGGGCAAAGTAGCACACACAGAGCAGAAGTCCTACTTCAGCCAGATCAGGCCTGCAAAGAAACTGCGTTTCACAGGCCTTTGGAAGAGATGTTCCCGGTAGGCTGTAAGAGCACTGTGCAGAGCAAGTTGTTTCGTAGCTTCCCAAAGAGCTGGAAGCAAGATGCTGTGGGGCCCAACTCGCCCTTTGGAAAGAAGCCTGCACGTTGTGCCTTTCAGCTCTAGGGCAAAGTAGCACACCCAGAGCAGAAGTCCTACTTCAGCCAGATCAGGCCTGCAAAGAAACTGCGTTTCACAGGCCTTTGGAAGAGATGTTCCCGGTAGGCTGTAAGAGCACTGTGCAGAGCGAGTTGTTTCTTAGCTTCCCAAAGAGCTGGAAGCAAGATGCTGTGGGGCCCAACTCGCCCTTTGGAAAGAAGCCTGCACGTTGTGCCTTTCAGCTCTAGGGCAAAGTAGCACACCCAGAGCAGAAGTCCTACTTCAGCCAGATCAGGCCTGCAAAGAAACTGCGTTTCACATTCCTTTGGAAGAGATGTTCCCGGTAGGCTGTAAGAGCACTGTGCAGAGCGAGTTGTTTCTTAGCTTCCCAAAGAGCTGGAAGCAAGATGCTGTGGGGCCCAACTCGCCCTTTGGAAAGAAGCCTGCACGTTGTGCCTTTCAGCTCTAGGGCAAAGTAGCACACCCAGAGCAGAAGTCCTACTTCAGCCAGATCAGGCCTGCAAAGAAACTGCGTTTCACAGGCCTTTGGAAGAGATGTTCCCGGTAGGCTGTAAGAGCACTGTGCAGAGCGAGTTGTTTCTTAGCTTCCCAAAGAGCTGGAAGCAAGATGCTGTGGGGCCCAACTCGCCCTTTGGAAAGAAGCCTGCACGTTGTGCCTTTCAGCTCTAGGGCAAAGTAGCACACCCAGAGCAGAAGTCCTACTTCAGCCAGATCAGGCCTGCAAAGAAACTGCGTTTCACAGGCCTTTGGAAGAGATGTTCCCGGTAGGCTGTAAGAGCACTGTGCAGAGCGAGTTGTTTCTTAGCTTCCCAAAGAGCTGGAAGCAAGATGCTGTGGGGCCCAACTCGCCCTTTGGAAAGAAGCCTGCACGTTGTGCCTTTCAGCTCTAGGGCAAAGTAGCACACCCAGAGCAGAAGTCCTACTTCAGCCAGATCAGGCCTGCAAAGAAACTGCGTTTCACAGGCCTTTGGAAGAGATGTTCCCACTAGGCTGTAAGAGCACTGTGCAGAGCGAGTTGTTTCTTAGCTTCCCAAAGAGCTGGAAGCAAGATGCTGTGGGGCCCAACTCGCCCTTTGGAAAGAAGCCTGCACATTGTGCCTTTCAGCTCTAGGGCAAAGTAGCACACCCAGAGCAGAAGTCCTACTTCAGCCAGATCAGGCCTGCAAAGAAACTGCGTTTCACAGGCCTTTGGAAGAGATGTTCCCGGTAGGCTGTAAGAGCACTGTGCAGAGCGAGTTGTTTCTTAGCTTCCCAAAGAGCTGGAAGCAAGATGCTGTGGGGCCCAACTCGCCCTTTGGAAAGAAGCCTGCACGTTGTGCCTTTCAGCTCTAGGGCAAAGTAGCACACCCAGAGCAGAAGTCCTACTTCAGCCAGATCAGGCCTGCAAAGAAACTGCGTTTCACAGGCCTTTGGAAGAGATGTTCCCGGTAAGCTGTAAGAGCACTGTGCAGAGCGAGTTGTTTCTTCGCTTCCCAAAGAGCTGGAAGCAAGATGCTGTGGGGCCCAACTCGCCCTTTGGAAAGAAGCCTGCACGTTGTGCCTTTCAGCTCTAGGGCAAAGTAGCACACCCAGAGCAGAAGTCCTACTTCAGCCAGATCAGGCCTGCAAAGAAACTGCGTTTCACAGGCCTTTGGAAGAGATGTTCCCGGTAGGCTGTAAGAGCACTGTGCAGAGCGAGTTGTTTCTTAGCTTCCCAAAGAGCTGGAAGCAAGATTCTGTGGGGCCCAACTCGCCCTTTGGAAAGAAGCCTGCACGTTGTGCCTTTCAGCTCTAGGGCAAAGTAGCACACCCAGAGCAGAAGTCCTACTTCAGCCAGATCAGGCCTGCAAAGAAACTGCGTTTCACAGGCCTTTGGAAGAGATGTTCCCGGTAGGCTGTAAGAGCACTGTGCAGAGCGAGTTGTTTCTTAGCTTCCCAAAGAGCTGGAAGCAAGATGCTGTGGGGCCCAACTCGCCCTTTGGAAAGAAGCCTGCACGTTGTGCCTTTCAGCTCTAGGGCAAAGTAGCACACCCAGAGCAGAAGTCCTACTTCAGCCAGATCAGGCCTGCAAAGAAACTGCGTTTCACAGGCCTTTGGAAGAGATGTTCCCGGTAGGCTGTAAGAGCACTGTGCAGAGCGAGTTGTTTCTTAGCTTCCCAAAGAGCTGGAAGCAAGATGCTGTGGGGCCCAACTCGCCCTTTGGAAAGAAGCCTGCACGTTGTGCCTTTCAGCTCTAGGGCAAAGTAGCACACCCAGAGCAGAAGTCCTACTTCAGCCAGATCAGGCCTGCAAAGAAACTGCGTTTCACAGGCCTTTGGAAGAGATGTTCCCGGTAGGCTGTAAGAGCACTGTGCAGAGCGAGTTGTTTCTTAGCTTCCCAAAGAGCTGGAAGCAAGATGCTGTGGGGCCCAACTCGCCCTTTGGAAAGAAGCCTGCACGTTGTGCCTTTCAGCTCTAGGGCAAAGTAGCACACACAGAGCAGAAGTCCTACTTCAGCCAGATCAGGCCTGCAAAGAAACTGCGTTTCACAGGCCTTTGGAAGAGATGTTCCCGGTAGGCTGTAAGAGCACTGTGCAGAGCAAGTTGTTTCGTAGCTTCCCAAAGAGCTGGAAGCAAGATGCTGTGGGGCCCAACTCGCCCTTTGGAAAGAAGCCTGCACGTTGTGCCTTTCAGCTCTAGGGCAAAGTAGCACACCCAGAGCAGAAGTCCTACTTCAGCCAGATCAGGCCTGCAAAGAAACTGCGTTTCACAGGCCTTTGGAAGAGATGTTCCCGGTAGGCTGTAAGAGCACTGTGCAGAGCGAGTTGTTTCTTAGCTTCCCAAAGAGCTGGAAGCAAGATGCTGTGGGGCCCAACTCGCCCTTTGGAAAGAAGCCTGCACGTTGTGCCTTTCAGCTCTAGGGCAAAGTAGCACACCCAGAGCAGAAGTCCTACTTCAGCCAGATCAGGCCTGCAAAGAAACTGCGTTTCACATTCCTTTGGAAGAGATGTTCCCGGTAGGCTGTAAGAGCACTGTGCAGAGCGAGTTGTTTCTTAGCTTCCCAAAGAGCTGGAAGCAAGATGCTGTGGGGCCCAACTCGCCCTTTGGAAAGAAGCCTGCACGTTGTGCCTTTCAGCTCTAGGGCAAAGTAGCACACCCAGAGCAGAAGTCCTACTTCAGCCAGATCAGGCCTGCAAAGAAACTGCGTTTCACAGGCCTTTGGAAGAGATGTTCCCGGTAGGCTGTAAGAGCACTGTGCAGAGCGAGTTGTTTCTTAGCTTCCCAAAGAGCTGGAAGCAAGATGCTGTGGGGCCCAACTCGCCCTTTGGAAAGAAGCCTGCACGTTGTGCCTTTCAGCTCTAGGGCAAAGTAGCACACCCAGAGCAGAAGTCCTACTTCAGCCAGATCAGGCCTGCAAAGAAACTGCGTTTCACAGGCCTTTGGAAGAGATGTTCCCACTAGGCTGTAAGAGCACTGTGCAGAGCGAGTTGTTTCTTAGCTTCCCAAAGAGCTGGAAGCAAGATGCTGTGGGGCCCAACTCGCCCTTTGGAAAGAAGCCTGCACATTGTGCCTTTCAGCTCTAGGGCAAAGTAGCACACCCAGAGCAGAAGTCCTACTTCAGCCAGATCAGGCCTGCAAAGAAACTGCGTTTCACAGGCCTTTGGAAGAGATGTTCCCGGTAGGCTGTAAGAGCACTGTGCAGAGCGAGTTGTTTCTTAGCTTCCCAAAGAGCTGGAAGCAAGATGCTGTGGGGCCCAACTCGCCCTTTGGAAAGAAGCCTGCACGTTGTGCCTTTCAGCTCTAGGGCAAAGTAGCACACCCAGAGCAGAAGTCCTACTTCAGCCAGATCAGGCCTGCAAAGAAACTGCGTTTCACAGGCCTTTGGAAGAGATGTTCCCGGTAAGCTGTAAGAGCACTGTGCAGAGCGAGTTGTTTCTTCGCTTCCCAAAGAGCTGGAAGCAAGATGCTGTGGGGCCCAACTCGCCCTTTGGAAAGAAGCCTGCACGTTGTGCCTTTCAGCTCTAGGGCAAAGTAGCACACCCAGAGCAGAAGTCCTACTTCAGCCAGATCAGGCCTGCAAAGAAACTGCGTTTCACAGGCCTTTGGAAGAGATGTTCCCACTAGGCTGTAAGAGCACTGTGCAGAGCGAGTTGTTTCTTAGCTTCCCAAAGAGCTGGAAGCAAGATTCTGTGGGGCCCAACTCGCCCTTTGGAA
The DNA here is from genome assembly GCF_041296265.1 of Equus caballus. Classification (NCBI taxonomy): domain Eukaryota; kingdom Metazoa; phylum Chordata; class Mammalia; order Perissodactyla; family Equidae; genus Equus; species Equus caballus. Next base: position 674,386 of record NC_091706.1, on the reverse strand, counting down.
AGAAGCCTGCACGTTGTGCCTTTCAGCTCTAGGGCAAAGTAGCACACCCAGAGCAGAAGTCCTACTTCAGCCAGATCAGGCCTGCAAAGAAACTGCGTTTCACAGGCCTTTGGAAGAGATGTTCCCGGTAGGCTGTAAGAGCACTGTGCAGAGCGAGTTGTTTCTTAGCTTCCCAAAGAGCTGGAAGCAAGATGCTGTGGGGCCCAACTCGCCCTTTGGAAAGAAGCCTGCACGTTGTGCCTTTCAGCTCTAGGGCAAAGTAGCACACCCAGAGCAGAAGTCCTACTTCAGCCAGATCAGGCCTGCAAAGAAACTGCGTTTCACAGGCCTTTGGAAGAGATGTTCCCGGTAGGCTGTAAGAGCACTGTGCAGAGCGAGTTGTTTCTTAGCTTCCCAAAGAGCTGGAAGCAAGATGCTGTGGGGCCCAACTCGCCCTTTGGAAAGAAGCCTGCACGTTGTGCCTTTCAGCTCTAGGGCAAAGTAGCACACCCAGAGCAGAAGTCCTACTTCAGCCAGATCAGGCCTGCAAAGAAACTGCGTTTCACAGGCCTTTGGAAGAGATGTTCCCGGTAGGCTGTAAGAGCACTGTGCAGAGCGAGTTGTTTCTTAGCTTCCCAAAGAGCTGGAAGCAAGATGCTGTGGGGCCCAACTCGCCCTTTGGAAAGAAGCCTGCACGTTGTGCCTTTCAGCTCTAGGGCAAAGTAGCACACCCAGAGCAGAAGTCCTACTTCAGCCAGATCAGGCCTGCAAAGAAACTGCGTTTCACAGGCCTTTGGAAGAGATGTTCCCGGTAGGCTGTAAGAGCACTGTGCAGAGCGAGTTGTTTCTTCGCTTCCCAAAGAGCTGGAAGCAAGATGCTGTGGGGCCCAACTCGCCCTTTGGAAAGAAGCCTGCACGTTGTGCCTTTCAGCTCTAGGGCAAAGTAGCACACCCAGAGCAGAAGTCCTACTTCAGCCAGATCAGGCCTGCAAAGAAACTGCGTTTCACAGGCCTTTGGAAGAGATGTTCCCGGTAGGCTGTAAGAGCACTGTGCAGAGCGAGTTGTTTCTTAGCTTCCCAAAGAGCTGGAAGCAAGATGCTGTGGGGCCCAACTCGCCCTTTGGAAAGAAGCCTGCACGTTGTGCCTTTCAGCTCTAGGGCAAAGTAGCACACCCAGAGCAGAAGTCCTACTTCAGCCAGATCAGGCCTGCAAAGAAACTGCGTTTCACAGGCCTTTGGAAGAGATGTTCCCGGTAGGCTGTAAGAGCACTGTGCAGAGCGAGTTGTTTCTTAGCTTCCCAAAGAGCTGGAAGCAAGATGCTGTGGGGCCCAACTCGCCCTTTGGAAAGAAGCCTGCACGTTGTGCCTTTCAGCTCTAGGGCAAAGTAGCACACCCAGAGCAGAAGTCCTACTTCAGCCAGATCAGGCCTGCAAAGAAACTGCGTTTCACAGGCCTTTGGAAGAGATGTTCCCGGTAGGCTGTAAGAGCACTGTGCAGAGCGAGTTGTTTCTTAGCTTCCCAAAGAGCTGGAAGCAAGATGCTGTGGGGCCCAACTCGCCCTTTGGAAAGAAGCCTGCACGTTGTGCCTTTCAGCTCTAGGGCAAAGTAGCACACCCAGAGCAGAAGTCCTACTTCAGCCAGATCAGGCCTGCAAAGAAACTGCGTTTCACAGGCCTTTGGAAGAGATGTTCCCGGTAGGCTGTAAGAGCACTGTGCAGAGCGAGTTGTTTCTTCGCTTCCCAAAGAGCTGGAAGCAAGATGCTGTGGGGCCCAACTCGCCCTTTGGAAAGAAGCCTGCACGTTGTGCCTTTCAGCTCTAGAGCAAAGTAGCACACCCAGAGCAGAAGTCCTACTTCAGCCAGATCAGGCCTGCAAAGAAACTGCGTTTCACAGGCCTTTGGAAGAGATGTTCCCGGTAGGCTGTAAGAGCACTGTGCAGAGCGAGTTGTTTCTTCGCTTCCCAAAGAGCTGGAAGCAAGATGCTGTGGGGCCCAACTCGCCCTTTGGAAAGAAGCCTGCACGTTGTGCCTTTCAGCTCTAGGGCAAAGTAGCACACCCAGAGCAGAAGTCCTACTTCAGCCAGATCAGGCCTGCAAAGAAACTGCGTTTCAGAGGCCTTTGGAAGAGATGTTCCCGGTAGGCTGTAAGAGCACTGTGCAGAGCGAGTTGTTTCTTCGCTTCCCAAAGAGCTGGAAGCAAGATGCTGTGGGGCCCAACTCGCCCTTTGGAAAGAAGCCTGCACGTTGTGCCTTTCAGCTCTAGGGCAAAGTAGCACACCCAGAGCAGAAGTCCTACTTCAGCCAGATCAGGCCTGCAAAGAAACTGCGTTTCACAGGCCTTTGGAAGAGATGTTCCCGGTAGGCTGTAAGAGCACTGTGCAGAGCGAGTTGTTTCTTCGCTTCCCAAAGAGCTGGAAGCAAGATGCTGTGGGGCCCAACTCGCCCTTTGGAAAGAAGCCTGCACGTTGTGCCTTTCAGCTCTAGGGCAAAGTAGCACACCCAGAGCAGAAGTCCTACTTCAGCCAGATCAGGCCTGCAAAGAAACTGCGTTTCAGAGGCCTTTGGAAGAGATGTTCCCGGTAGGCTGTAAGAGCACTGTGCAGAGCGAGTTGTTTCTTCGCTTCCCAAAGAGCTGGAAGCAAGATGCTGTGGGGCCCAACTCGCCCTTTGGAAAGAAGCCTGCACGTTGTGCCTTTCAGCTCTAGGGCAAAGTAGCACACCCAGAGCAGAAGTCCTACTTCAGCCAGATCAGGCCTGCAAAGAAACTGCGTTTCACAGGCCTTTGGAAGAGATGTTCCCGGTAGGCTGTAAGAGCACTGTGCAGAGCGAGTTGTTTCTTAGCTTCCCAAAGAGCTGGAAGCAAGATGCTGTGGGGCCCAACTCGCCCTTTGGAAAGAAGCCTGCACGTTGTGCCTTTCAGCTCTAGGGCAAAGTAGCACACCCAGAGCAGAAGTCCTACTTCAGCCAGATCAGGCCTGCAAAGAAACTGCGTTTCACAGGCCTTTGGAAGAGATGTTCCCGGTAGGCTGTAAGAGCACTGTGCAGAGCGAGTTGTTTCTTAGCTTCCCAAAGAGCTGGAAGCAAGATGCTGTGGGGCCCAACTCGCCCTTTGGAAAGAAGCCTGCACGTTGTGCCTTTCAGCTCTAGGGCAAAGTAGCACACCCAGAGCAGAAGTCCTACTTCAGCCAGATCAGGCCTGCAAAGAAACTGCGTTTCACAGGCCTTTGGAAGAGATGTTCCCGGTAAGCTGTAAGAGCACTGTGCAGAGCGAGTTGTTTCTTCGCTTCCCAAAGAGCTGGAAGCAAGATGCTGTGGGGCCCAACTCGCCCTTTGGAAAGAAGCCTGCACGTTGTGCCTTTCAGCTCTAGGGCAAAGTAGCACACCCAGAGCAGAAGTCCTACTTCAGCCAGATCAGGCCTGCAAAGAAACTGCGTTTCACAGGCCTTTGGAAGAGATGTTCCCGGTAGGCTGTAAGAGCACTGTGCAGAGCGAGTTGTTTCTTAGCTTCCCAAAGAGCTGGAAGCAAGATTCTGTGGGGCCCAACTCGCCCTTTGGAAAGAAGCCTGCACGTTGTGCCTTTCAGCTCTAGGGCAAAGTAGCACACCCAGAGCAGAAGTCCTACTTCAGCCAGATCAGGCCTGCAAAGAAACTGCGTTTCACAGGCCTTTGGAAGAGATGTTCCCGGTAGGCTGTAAGAGCACTGTGCAGAGCGAGTTGTTTCTTAGCTTCCCAAAGAGCTGGAAGCAAGATGCTGTGGGGCCCAACTCGCCCTTTGGAAAGAAGCCTGCACGTTGTGCCTTTCAGCTCTAGGGCAAAGTAGCACACCCAGAGCAGAAGTCCTACTTCAGCCAGATCAGGCCTGCAAAGAAACTGCGTTTCACAGGCCTTTGGAAGAGATGTTCCCGGTAGGCTGTAAGAGCACTGTGCAGAGCGAGTTGTTTCTTAGCTTCCCAAAGAGCTGGAAGCAAGATGCTGTGGGGCCCAACTCGCCCTTTGGAAAGAAGCCTGCACGTTGTGCCTTTCAGCTCTAGGGCAAAGTAGCACACCCAGAGCAGAAGTCCTACTTCAGCCAGATCAGGCCTGCAAAGAAACTGCGTTTCACAGGCCTTTGGAAGAGATGTTCCCGGTAGGCTGTAAGAGCACTGTGCAGAGCGAGTTGTTTCTTAGCTTCCCAAAGAGCTGGAAGCAAGATGCTGTGGGGCCCAACTCGCCCTTTGGAAAGAAGCCTGCACGTTGTGCCTTTCAGCTCTAGGGCAAAGTAGCACACCCAGAGCAGAAGTCCTACTTCAGCCAGATCAGGCCTGCAAAGAAACTGCGTTTCACAGGCCTTTGGAAGAGATGTTCCCGGTAGGCTGTAAGAGCACTGTGCAGAGCGAGTTGTTTCTTCGCTTCCCAAAGAGCTGGAAGCAAGATGCTGTGGGGCCCAACTCGCCCTTTGGAAAGAAGCCTGCACGTTGTGCCTTTCAGCTCTAGGGCAAAGTAGCACACCCAGAGCAGAAGTCCTACTTCAGCCAGATCAGGCCTGCAAAGAAACTGCGTTTCACAGGCCTTTGGAAGAGATGTTCCCGGTAGGCTGTAAGAGCACTGTGCAGAGCGAGTTGTTTCTTAGCTTCCCAAAGAGCTGGAAGCAAGATGCTGTGGGGCCCAACTCGCCCTTTGGAAAGAAGCCTGCACGTTGTGCCTTTCAGCTCTAGGGCAAAGTAGCACACCCAGAGCAGAAGTCCTACTTCAGCCAGATCAGGCCTGCAAAGAAACTGCGTTTCACAGGCCTTTGGAAGAGATGTTCCCGGTAGGCTGTAAGAGCACTGTGCAGAGCGAGTTGTTTCTTAGCTTCCCAAAGAGCTGGAAGCAAGATGCTGTGGGGCCCAACTCGCCCTTTGGAAAGAAGCCTGCACGTTGTGCCTTTCAGCTCTAGGGCAAAGTAGCACACCCAGAGCAGAAGTCCTACTTCAGCCAGATCAGGCCTGCAAAGAAACTGCGTTTCACAGGCCTTTGGAAGAGATGTTCCCGGTAGGCTGTAAGAGCACTGTGCAGAGCGAGTTGTTTCTTAGCTTCCCAAAGAGCTGGAAGCAAGATGCTGTGGGGCCCAACTCGCCCTTTGGAAAGAAGCCTGCACGTTGTGCCTTTCAGCTCTAGGGCAAAGTAGCACACCCAGAGCAGAAGTCCTACTTCAGCCAGATCAGGCCTGCAAAGAAACTGCGTTTCACAGGCCTTTGGAAGAGATGTTCCCGGTAGGCTGTAAGAGCACTGTGCAGAGCGAGTTGTTTCTTAGCTTCCCAAAGAGCTGGAAGCAAGATGCTGTGGGGCCCAACTCGCCCTTTGGAAAGAAGCCTGCACGTTGTGCCTTTCAGCTCTAGAGCAAAGTAGCACACCCAGAGCAGAAGTCCTACTTCAGCCAGATCAGGCCTGCAAAGAAACTGCGTTTCACAGGCCTTTGGAAGAGATGTTCCCGGTAGGCTGTAAGAGCACTGTGCAGAGCGAGTTGTTTCTTCGCTTCCCAAAGAGCTGGAAGCAAGATGCTGTGGGGCCCAACTCGCCCTTTGGAAAGAAGCCTGCACGTTGTGCCTTTCAGCTCTAGGGCAAAGTAGCACACCCAGAGCAGAAGTCCTACTTCAGCCAGATCAGGCCTGCAAAGAAACTGCGTTTCAGAGGCCTTTGGAAGAGATGTTCCCGGTAGGCTGTAAGAGCACTGTGCAGAGCGAGTTGTTTCTTCGCTTCCCAAAGAGCTGGAAGCAAGATGCTGTGGGGCCCAACTCGCCCTTTGGAAAGAAGCCTGCACGTTGTGCCTTTCAGCTCTAGGGCAAAGTAGCACACCCAGAGCAGAAGTCCTACTTCAGCCAGATCAGGCCTGCAAAGAAACTGCGTTTCACAGGCCTTTGGAAGAGATGTTCCCGGTAGGCTGTAAGAGCACTGTGCAGAGCGAGTTGTTTCTTCGCTTCCCAAAGAGCTGGAAGCAAGATGCTGTGGGGCCCAACTCGCCCTTTGGAAAGAAGCCTGCACGTTGTGCCTTTCAGCTCTAGGGCAAAGTAGCACACCCAGAGCAGAAGTCCTACTTCAGCCAGATCAGGCCTGCAAAGAAACTGCGTTTCAGAGGCCTTTGGAAGAGATGTTCCCGGTAGGCTGTAAGAGCACTGTGCAGAGCGAGTTGTTTCTTCGCTTCCCAAAGAGCTGGAAGCAAGATGCTGTGGGGCCCAACTCGCCCTTTGGAAAGAAGCCTGCACGTTGTGCCTTTCAGCTCTAGGGCAAAGTAGCACACCCAGAGCAGAAGTCCTACTTCAGCCAGATCAGGCCTGCAAAGAAACTGCGTTTCACAGGCCTTTGGAAGAGATGTTCCCGGTAGGCTGTAAGAGCACTGTGCAGAGCGAGTTGTTTCTTAGCTTCCCAAAGAGCTGGAAGCAAGATGCTGTGGGGCCCAACTCGCCCTTTGGAAAGAAGCCTGCACGTTGTGCCTTTCAGCTCTAGGGCAAAGTAGCACACCCAGAGCAGAAGTCCTACTTCAGCCAGATCAGGCCTGCAAAGAAACTGCGTTTCACAGGCCTTTGGAAGAGATGTTCCCGGTAGGCTGTAAGAGCACTGTGCAGAGCGAGTTGTTTCTTCGCTTCCCAAAGAGCTGGAAGCAAGATGCTGTGGGGCCCAACTCGCCCTTTGGAAAGAAGCCTGCACGTTGTGCCTTTCAGCTCTAGGGCAAAGTAGCACACCCAGAGCAGAAGTCCTACTTCAGCCAGATCAGGCCTGCAAAGAAACTGCGTTTCAGAGGCCTTTGGAAGAGATGTTCCCGGTAGGCTGTAAGAGCACTGTGCAGAGCGAGTTGTTTCTTCGCTTCCCAAAGAGCTGGAAGCAAGATGCTGTGGGGCCCAACTCGCCCTTTGGAAAGAAGCCTGCACGTTGTGCCTTTCAGCTCTAGGGCAAAGTAGCACACCCAGAGCAGAAGTCCTACTTCAGCCAGATCAGGCCTGCAAAGAAACTGCGTTTCACAGGCCTTTGGAAGAGATGTTCCCGGTAGGCTGTAAGAGCACTGTGCAGAGCGAGTTGTTTCTTCGCTTCCCAAAGAGCTGGAAGCAAGATGCTGTGGGGCCCAACTCGCCCTTTGGAAAGAAGCCTGCACGTTGTGCCTTTCAGCTCTAGGGCAAAGTAGCACACCCAGAGCAGAAGTCCTACTTCAGCCAGATCAGGCCTGCAAAGAAACTGCGTTTCAGAGGCCTTTGGAAGAGATGTTCCCGGTAGGCTGTAAGAGCACTGTGCAGAGCGAGTTGTTTCTTCGCTTCCCAAAGAGCTGGAAGCAAGATGCTGTGGGGCCCAACTCGCCCTTTGGAAAGAAGCCTGCACGTTGTGCCTTTCAGCTCTAGGGCAAAGTAGCACACCCAGAGCAGAAGTCCTACTTCAGCCAGATCAGGCCTGCAAAGAAACTGCGTTTCACAGGCCTTTGGAAGAGATGTTCCCGGTAGGCTGTAAGAGCACTGTGCAGAGCGAGTTGTTTCTTAGCTTCCCAAAGAGCTGGAAGCAAGATGCTGTGGGGCCCAACTCGCCCTTTGGAAAGAAGCCTGCACGTTGTGCCTTTCAGCTCTAGGGCAAAGTAGCACACCCAGAGCAGAAGTCCTACTTCAGCCAGATCAGGCCTGCAAAGAAACTGCGTTTCACAGGCCTTTGGAAGAGATGTTCCCGGTAGGCTGTAAGAGCACTGTGCAGAGCGAGTTGTTTCTTCGCTTCCCAAAGAGCTGGAAGCAAGATGCTGTGGGGCCCAACTCGCCCTTTGGAAAGAAGCCTGCACGTTGTGCCTTTCAGCTCTAGGGCAAAGTAGCACACCCAGAGCAGAAGTCCTACTTCAGCCAGATCAGGCCTGCAAAGAAACTGCGTTTCACAGGCCTTTGGAAGAGATGTTCCCGGTAGGCTGTAAGAGCACTGTGCAGAGCGAGTTGTTTCTTCGCTTCCCAAAGAGCTGGAAGCAAGATGCTGTGGGGCCCAACTCGCCCTTTGGAAAGAAGCCTGCACGTTGTGCCTTTCAGCTCTAGGGCAAAGTAGCACACCCAGAGCAGAAGTCCTACTTCAGCCAGATCAGGCCTGCAAAGAAACTGCGTTTCACAGGCCTTTGGAAGAGATGTTCCCGGTAGGCTGTAAGAGCACTGTGCAGAGCGAGTTGTTTCTTCGCTTCCCAAAGAGCTGGAAGCAAGATGCTGTGGGGCCCAACTCGCCCTTTGGAAAGAAGCCTGCACGTTGTGCCTTTCAGCTCTAGGGCAAAGTAGCACACCCAGAGCAGAAGTCCTACTTCAGCCAGATCAGGCCTGCAAAGAAACTGCGTTTCAGAGGCCTTTGGAAGAGATGTTCCCGGTAGGCTGTAAGAGCACTGTGCAGAGCGAGTGGTTTCTTCGCTTCCCAAAGAGCTGGAAGCAAGATGCTGTGGGGCCCAACTCGCCCTTTGGAAAGAAGCCTGCACGTTGTGCCTTTCAGCTCTAGGGCAAAGTAGCACACCCAGAGCAGAAGTCCTACTTCAGCCAGATCAGGCCTGCAAAGAAACTGCGTTTCACAGGCCTTTGGAAGAGATGTTCCCGGTAGGCTGTAAGAGCACTGTGCAGAGCGAGTTGTTTCTTAGCTTCCCAAAGAGCTGGAAGCAAGATGCTGTGGGGCCCAACTCGCCCTTTGGAAAGAAGCCTGCACGTTGTGCCTTTCAGCTCTAGGGCAAAGTAGCACACCCAGAGCAGAAGTCCTACTTCAGCCAGATCAGGCCTGCAAAGAAACTGCGTTTCACAGGCCTTTGGAAGAGATGTTCCCGGTAGGCTGTAAGAGCACTGTGCAGAGCGAGTTGTTTCTTCGCTTCCCAAAGAGCTGGAAGCAAGATGCTGTGGGGCCCAACTCGCCCTTTGGAAAGAAGCCTGCACGTTGTGCCTTTCAGCTCTAGGGCAAAGTAGCACACCCAGAGCAGAAGTCCTACTTCAGCCAGATCAGGCCTGCAAAGAAACTGCGTTTCACAGGCCTTTGGAAGAGATGTTCCCGGTAGGCTGTAAGAGCACTGTGCAGAGCGAGTTGTTTCTTAGCTTCCCAAAGAGCTGGAAGCAAGATGCTGTGGGGCCCAACTCGCCCTTTGGAAAGAAGCCTGCACGTTGTGCCTTTCAGCTCTAGGGCAAAGTAGCACACCCAGAGCAGAAGTCCTACTTCAGCCAGATCAGGCCTGCAAAGAAACTGCGTTTCACAGGCCTTTGGAAGAGATGTTCCCGGTAGGCTGTAAGAGCACTGTGCAGAGCGAGTGGTTTCTTAGCTTCCCAAAGAGCTCTAAGCAAGATGCTGTGGGGCCCAACTCGCCCTTTGGAAAGAAGCCTGCACGTTGTGCCTTTCAGCTCTAGGGCAAAGTAGCACACCCAGAGCAGAAGTCCTACTTCAGCCAGATCAGGCCTGCAAAGAAACTGCGTTTCACAGGCCTTTGGAAGAGATGTTCCCGGTAGGCTGTAAGAGCACTGTGCAGAGCGAGTTGTTTCTTAGCTTCCCAAAGAGCTGGAAGCAAGATGCTGTGGGGCCCAACTCGCCCTTTGGAAAGAAGCCTGCACGTTGTGCCTTTCAGCTCTAGGGCAAAGTAGCACACCCAGAGCAGAAGTCCTACTTCAGCCAGATCAGGCCTGCAAAGAAACTGCGTTTCACAGGCCTTTGGAAGAGATGTTCCCGGTAGGCTGTAAGAGCACTGTGCAGAGCGAGTTGTTTCTTAGCTTCCCAAAGAGCTGGAAGCAAGATGCTGTGGGGCCCAACTCGCCCTTTGGAAAGAAGCCTGCACGTTGTGCCTTTCAGCTCTAGGGCAAAGTAGCACACCCAGAGCAGAAGTCCTACTTCAGCCAGATCAGGCCTGCAAAGAAACTGCGTTTCAGAGGCCTTTGGAAGAGATGTTCCCGGTAGGCTGTAAGAGCACTGTGCAGAGCGAGTTGTTTCTTCGCTTCCCAAAGAGCTGGAAGCAAGATGCTGTGGGGCCCAACTCGCCCTTTGGAAAGAAGCCTGCACGTTGTGCCTTTCAGCTCTAGGGCAAAGTAGCACACCCAGAGCAGAAGTCCTACTTCAGCCAGATCAGGCCTGCAAAGAAACTGCGTTTCACAGGCCTTTGGAAGAGATGTTCCCGGTAGGCTGTAAGAGCACTGTGCAGAGCGAGTTGTTTCTTAGCTTCCCAAAGAGCTGGAAGCAAGATGCTGTGGGGCCCAACTCGCCCTTTGGAAAGAAGCCTGCACGTTGTGCCTTTCAGCTCTAGGGCAAAGTAGCACACCCAGAGCAGAAGTCCTACTTCAGCCAGATCAGGCCTGCAAAGAAACTGCGTTTCACAGGCCTTTGGAAGAGATGTTCCCGGTAGGCTGTAAGAGCACTGTGCAGAGCGAGTTGTTTCTTAGCTTCCCAAAGAGCTGGAAGCAAGATGCTGTGGGGCCCAACTCGCCCTTTGGAAAGAAGCCTGCACGTTGTGCCTTTCAGCTCTAGGGCAAAGTAGCACACCCAGAGCAGAAGTCCTACTTCAGCCAGATCAGGCCTGCAAAGAAACTGCGTTTCACAGGCCTTTGGAAGAGATGTTCCCGGTAGGCTGTAAGAGCACTGTGCAGAGCGAGTTGTTTCTTAGCTTCCCAAAGAGCTGGAAGCAAGATGCTGTGGGGCCCAACTCGCCCTTTGGAAAGAAGCCTGCACGTTGTGCCTTTCAGCTCTAGGGCAAAGTAGCACACCCAGAGCAGAAGTCCTACTTCAGCCAGATCAGGCCTGCAAAGAAACTGCGTTTCACAGGCCTTTGGAAGAGATGTTCCCGGTAGGCTGTAAGAGCACTGTGCAGAGCGAGTTGTTTCTTAGCTTCCCAAAGAGCTGGAAGCAAGATGCAGACGGGCCCAACTCGCCCTTTGGAAAGAAGCCTGCACGTTGTGCCTTTCAGCTCTAGGGCAAAGTAGCACACCCAGAGCAGAAGTCCTACTTCAGCCAGATCAGGCCTGCAAAGAAACTGCGTTTCACAGGCCTTTGGAAGAGATGTTCCCGGTAGGCTGTAAGAGCACTGTGCAGAGCGAGTTGTTTCTTCGCTTCCCAAAGAGCTGGAAGCAAGATGCTGTGGGGCCCAACTCGCCCTTTGGAAAGAAGCCTGCACGTTGTGCCTTTCAGCTCTAGGGCAAAGTAGCACACCCAGAGCAGAAGTCCTACTTCAGCCAGATCAGGCCTGCAAAGAAACTGCGTTTCACAGGCCTTTGGAAGAGATGTTCCCGGTAGGCTGTAAGAGCACTGTGCAGAGCGAGTTGTTTCTTAGCTTCCCAAAGAGCTGGAAGCAAGATGCTGTGGGGCCCAACTCGCCCTTTGGAAAGAAGCCTGCACGTTGTGCCTTTCAGCTCTAGGGCAAAGTAGCACACCCAGAGCAGAAGTCCTACTTCAGCCAGATCAGGCCTGCAAAGAAACTGCGTTTCACAGGCCTTTGGAAGAGATGTTCCCGGTAGGCTGTAAGAGCACTGTGCAGAGCGAGTTGTTTCTTCGCTTCCCAAAGAGCTGGAAGCAAGATGCTGTGGGGCCCAACTCGCCCTTTGGAAAGAAGCCTGCACGTTGTGCCTTTCAGCTCTAGGGCAAAGTAGCACACCCAGAGCAGAAGTCCTACTTCAGCCAGATCAGGCCTGCAAAGAAACTGCGTTTCACAGGCCTTTGGAAGAGATGTTCCCGGTAGGCTGTAAGAGCACTGTGCAGAGCGAGTTGTTTCTTCGCTTCCCAAAGAGCTGGAAGCAAGATGCTGTGGGGCCCAACTCGCCCTTTGGAAAGAAGCCTGCACGTTGTGCCTTTCAGCTCTAGGGCAAAGTAGCACACCCAGAGCAGAAGTCCTACTTCAGCCAGATCAGGCCTACAAAGAAACTGCGTTTCACAGGCCTTTGGAAGAGATGTTCCCGGTAGGCTGTAAGAGCACTGTGCAGAGCGAGTTGTTTCTTAGCTTCCCAAAGAGCTGGAAGCAAGATGCTGTGGGGCCCAACTCGCCCTTTGGAAAGAAGCCTGCACGTTGTGCCTTTCAGCTCTAGGGCAAAGTAGCACACCCAGAGCAGAAGTCCTACTTCAGCCAGATCAGGCCTGCAAAGAAACTGCGTTTCACAGGCCTTTGGAAGAGATGTTCCCGGTAGGCTGTAAGAGCACTGTGCAGAGCGAGTTGTTTCTTAGCTTCCCAAAGAGCTGGAAGCAAGATGCTGTGGGGCCCAACTCGCCCTTTGGAAAGAAGCCTGCACGTTGTGCCTTTCAGCTCTAGGGCAAAGTAGCACACCCAGAGCAGAAGTCCTACTTCAGCCAGATCAGGCCTGCAAAGAAACTGCGTTTCACAGGCCTTTGGAAGAGATGTTCCCGGTAGGCTGTAAGAGCACTGTGCAGAGCGAGTTGTTTCTTCGCTTCCCAAAGAGCTGGAAGCAAGATGCTGTGGGGCCCAACTCGCCCTTTGGAAAGAAGCCTGCACGTTGTGCCTTTCAGCTCTAGGGCAAAGTAGCACACCCAGAGCAGAAGTCCTACTTCAGCCAGATCAGGCCTGCAAAGAAACTGCGTTTCACAGGCCTTTGGAAGAGATGTTCCCGGTAGGCTGTAAGAGCACTGTGCAGAGCGAGTTGTTTCTTCGCTTCCCAAAGAGCTGGAAGCAAGATGCTGTGGGGCCCAACTCGCCCTTTGGAAAGAAGCCTGCACGTTGTGCCTTTCAGCTCTAGGGCAAAGTAGCACACCCAGAGCAGAAGTCCTACTTCAGCCAGATCAGGCCTGCAAAGAAACTGCGTTTCACAGGCCTTTGGAAGAGATGTTCCCGGTAGGCTGTAAGAGCACTGTGCAGAGCGAGTTGTTTCTTAGCTTCCCAAAGAGCTGGAAGCAAGATGCTGTGGGGCCCAACTCGCCCTTTGGAAAGAAGCCTGCACGTTGTGCCTTTCAGCTCTAGGGCAAAGTAGCACACCCAGAGCAGAAGTCCTACTTCAGCCAGATCAGGCCTGCAAAGAAACTGCGTTTCACAGGCCTTTGGAAGAGATGTTCCCGGTAGGCTGTAAGAGCACTGTGCAGAGCGAGTTGTTTCTTCGCTTCCCAAAGAGCTGGAAGCAAGATGCTGTGGGGCCCAACTCGCCCTTTGGAAAGAAGCCTGCACGTTGTGCCTTTCAGCTCTAGGGCAAAGTAGCACACCCAGAGCAGAAGTCCTACTTCAGCCAGATCAGGCCTGCAAAGAAACTGCGTTTCACAGGCCTTTGGAAGAGATGTTCCCGGTAGGCTGTAAGAGCACTGTGCAGAGCGAGTTGTTTCTTAGCTTCCCAAAGAGCTGGAAGCAAGATGCTGTGGGGCCCAACTCGCCCTTTGGAAAGAAGCCTGCACGTTGTGCCTTTCAGCTCTAGGGCAAAGTAGCACACCCAGAGCAGAAGTCCTACTTCAGCCAGATCAGGCCTGCAAAGAAACTGCGTTTCACAGGCCTTTGGAAGAGATGTTCCCGGTAGGCTGTAAGAGCACTGTGCAGAGCGAGTTGTTTCTTCGCTTCCCAAAGAGCTGGAAGCAAGATGCTGTGGGGCCCAACTCGCCCTTTGGAAAGAAGCCTGCACGTTGTGCCTTTCAGCTCTAGGGCAAAGTAGCACACCCAGAGCAGAAGTCCTACTTCAGCCAGATCAGGCCTGCAAAGAAACTGCGTTTCACAGGCCTTTGGAAGAGATGTTCCCGGTAGGCTGTAAGAGCACTGTGCAGAGCGAGTTGTTTCTTAGCTTCCCAAAGAGCTGGAAGCAAGATGCTGTGGGGCCCAACTCGCCCTTTGGAAAGAAGCCTGCACGTTGTGCCTTTCAGCTCTAGGGCAAAGTAGCACACCCAGAGCAGAAGTCCTACTTCAGCCAGATCAGGCCTGCAAAGAAACTGCGTTTCACAGGCCTTTGGAAGAGATGTTCCCGGTAGGCTGTAAGAGCACTGTGCAGAGCGAGTTGTTTCTTAGCTTCCCAAAGAGCTGGAAGCAAGATGCTGTGGGGCCCAACTCGCCCTTTGGAAAGAAGCCTGCACGTTGTGCCTTTCAGCTCTAGGGCAAAGTAGCACACCCAGAGCAGAAGTCCTACTTCAGCCAGATCAGGCCTGCAAAGAAACTGCGTTTCACAGTCCTTTGGAAGAGATGTTTCCGGTAGGCTGTAAGAGCGCTGTGCAGAGCGAGTTGTTTCTTAGCTTCCCAAAGAGCTGGAAGCAAGATGCTGTGGGGCCCAACTCGCCCTTTGGAAAGAAGCCTGCACGTTGTGCCTTTCAGCTCTAGGGCAAAGTAGCACACCCAGAGCAGAAGTCCTACTTCAGCCAGATCAGGCCTGCAAAGAAACTGCGTTTCACAGGCCTTTGGAAGAGATGTTCCCGGTAGGCTGTAAGAGCACTGTGCAGAGCGAGTTGTTTCTTAGCTTCCCAAAGAGCTGGAAGCAAGATGCTGTGGGGCCCAACTCGCCCTTTGGAAAGAAGCCTGCACGTTGTGCCTTTCAGCTCTAGGGCAAAGTAGCACACCCAGAGCAGAAGTCCTACTTCAGCCAGATCAGGCCTGCAAAGAAACTGCGTTTCACAGGCCTTTGGAAGAGATGTTCCCGGTAGGCTGTAAGAGCACTGTGCAGAGCGAGTTGTTTCTTAGCTTCCCAAAGAGCTGGAAGCAAGATGCAGACGGGCCCAACTCGCCCTTTGGAAAGAAGCCTGCACGTTGTGCCTTTCAGCTCTAGGGCAAAGTAGCACACCCAGAGCAGAAGTCCTACTTCAGCCAGATCAGGCCTGCAAAGAAACTGCGTTTCACAGGCCTTTGGAAGAGATGTTCCCGGTAGGCTGTAAGAGCACTGTGCAGAGCGAGTTGTTTCTTCGCTTCCCAAAGAGCTGGAAGCAAGATGCTGTGGGGCCCAACTCGCCCTTTGGAAAGAAGCCTGCACGTTGTGCCTTTCAGCTCTAGGGCAAAGTAGCACACCCAGAGCAGAAGTCCTACTTCAGCCAGATCAGGCCTGCAAAGAAACTGCGTTTCACAGGCCTTTGGAAGAGATGTTCCCGGTAGGCTGTAAGAGCACTGTGCAGAGCGAGTTGTTTCTTAGCTTCCCAAAGAGCTGGAAGCAAGATGCTGTGGGGCCCAACTCGCCCTTTGGAAAGAAGCCTGCACGTTGTGCCTTTCAGCTCTAGGGCAAAGTAGCACACCCAGAGCAGAAGTCCTACTTCAGCCAGATCAGGCCTGCAAAGAAACTGCGTTTCACAGGCCTTTGGAAGAGATGTTCCCGGTAGGCTGTAAGAGCACTGTGCAGAGCGAGTTGTTTCTTAGCTTCCCAAAGAGCTGGAAGCAAGATGCTGTGGGGCCCAACTCGCCCTTTGGAAAGAAGCCTGCACGTTGTGCCTTTCAGCTCTAGGGCAAAGTAGCACACCCAGAGCAGAAGTCCTACTTCAGCCAGATCAGGCCTGCAAAGAAACTGCGTTTCACAGGCCTTTGGAAGAGATGTTCCCGGTAGGCTGTAAGAGCACTGTGCAGAGCGAGTTGTTTCTTCGCTTCCCAAAGAGCTGGAAGCAAGATGCTGTGGGGCCCAACTCGCCCTTTGGAAAGAAGCCTGCACGTTGTGCCTTTCAGCTCTAGGGCAAAGTAGCACACCCAGAGCAGAAGTCCTACTTCAGCCAGATCAGGCCTGCAAAGAAACTGCGTTTCACAGGCCTTTGGAAGAGATGTTCCCGGTAGGCTGTAAGAGCACTGTGCAGAGCGAGTTGTTTCTTAGCTTCCCAAAGAGCTGGAAGCAAGATGCTGTGGGGCCCAACTCGCCCTTTGGAAAGAAGCCTGCACGTTGTGCCTTTCAGCTCTAGGGCAAAGTAGCACACCCAGAGCAGAAGTCCTACTTCAGCCAGATCAGGCCTGCAAAGAAACTGCGTTTCACAGGCCTTTGGAAGAGATGTTCCCGGTAGGCTGTAAGAGCACTGTGCAGAGCGAGTTGTTTCTTCGCTTCCCAAAGAGCTGGAAGCAAGATGCTGTGGGGCCCAACTCGCCCTTTGGAAAGAAGCCTGCACGTTGTGCCTTTCAGCTCTAGGGCAAAGTAGCACACCCAGAGCAGAAGTCCTACTTCAGCCAGATCAGGCCTGCAAAGAAACTGCGTTTCACAGGCCTTTGGAAGAGATGTTCCCGGTAGGCTGTAAGAGCACTGTGCAGAGCGAGTTGTTTCTTCGCTTCCCAAAGAGCTGGAAGCAAGATGCTGTGGGGCCCAACTCGCCCTTTGGAAAGAAGCCTGCACGTTGTGCCTTTCAGCTCTAGGGCAAAGTAGCACACCCAGAGCAGAAGTCCTACTTCAGCCAGATCAGGCCTGCAAAGAAACTGCGTTTCACAGGCCTTTGGAAGAGATGTTCCCGGTAGGCTGTAAGAGCACTGTGCAGAGCGAGTTGTTTCTTCGCTTCCCAAAGAGCTGGAAGCAAGATGCTGTGGGGCCCAACTCGCCCTTTGGAAAGAAGCCTGCACGTTGTGCCTTTCAGCTCTAGGGCAAAGTAGCACACCCAGAGCAGAAGTCCTACTTCAGCCAGATCAGGCCTGCAAAGAAACTGCGTTTCACAGGCCTTTGGAAGAGATGTTCCCGGTAGGCTGTAAGAGCACTGTGCAGAGCGAGTTGTTTCTTCGCTTCCCAAAGAGCTGGAAGCAAGATGCTGTGGGGCCCAACTCGCCCTTTGGAAAGAAGCCTGCACGTTGTGCCTTTCAGCTCTAGGGCAAAGTAGCACACCCAGAGCAGAAGTCCTACTTCAGCCAGATCAGGCCTGCAAAGAAACTGCGTTTCACAGGCCTTTGGAAGAGATGTTCCCGGTAGGCTGTAAGAGCACTGTGCAGAGCGAGTTGTTTCTTCGCTTCCCAAAGAGCTGGAAGCAAGATGCTGTGGGGCCCAACTCGCCCTTTGGAAAGAAGCCTGCACGTTGTGCCTTTCAGCTCTAGGGCAAAGTAGCACACCCAGAGCAGAAGTCCTACTTCAGCCAGATCAGGCCTGCAAAGAAACTGCGTTTCACAGGCCTTTGGAAGAGATGTTCCCGGTAGGCTGTAAGAGCACTGTGCAGAGCGAGTTGTTTCTTAGCTTCCCAAAGAGCTGGAAGCAAGATGCTGTGGGGCCCAACTCGCCCTTTGGAAAGAAGCCTGCACGTTGTGCCTTTCAGCTCTAGGGCAAAGTAGCACACCCAGAGCAGAAGTCCTACTTCAGCCAGATCAGGCCTGCAAAGAAACTGCGTTTCACAGGCCTTTGGAAGAGATGTTCCCGGTAGGCTGTAAGAGCACTGTGCAGAGCGAGTTGTTTCTTCGCTTCCCAAAGAGCTGGAAGCAAGATGCTGTGGGGCCCAACTCGCCCTTTGGAAAGAAGCCTGCACGTTGTGCCTTTCAGCTCTAGGGCAAAGTAGCACACCCAGAGCAGAAGTCCTACTTCAGCCAGATCAGGCCTGCAAAGAAACTGCGTTTCACAGGCCTTTGGAAGAGATGTTCCCGGTAGGCTGTAAGAGCACTGTGCAGAGCGAGTTGTTTCTTCGCTTCCCAAAGAGCTGGAAGCAAGATGCTGTGGGGCCCAACTCGCCCTTTGGAAAGAAGCCTGCACGTTGTGCCTTTCAGCTCTAGGGCAAAGTAGCACACCCAGAGCAGAAGTCCTACTTCAGCCAGATCAGGCCTGCAAAGAAACTGCGTTTCACAGGCCTTTGGAAGAGATGTTCCCGGTAGGCTGTAAGAGCACTGTGCAGAGCGAGTTGTTTCTTAGCTTCCCAAAGAGCTGGAAGCAAGATGCTGTGGGGCCCAACTCGCCCTTTGGAAAGAAGCCTGCACGTTGTGCCTTTCAGCTCTAGGGCAAAGTAGCACACCCAGAGCAGAAGTCCTACTTCAGCCAGATCAGGCCTGCAAAGAAACTGCGTTTCACAGGCCTTTGGAAGAGATGTTCCCGGTAGGCTGTAAGAGCACTGTGCAGAGCGAGTTGTTTCTTAGCTTCCCAAAGAGCTGGAAGCAAGATGCTGTGGGGCCCAACTCGCCCTTTGGAAAGAAGCCTGCACGTTGTGCCTTTCAGCTCTAGGGCAAAGTAGCACACCCAGAGCAGAAGTCCTACTTCAGCCAGATCAGGCCTGCAAAGAAACTGCGTTTCACAGTCCTTTGGAAGAGATGTTTCCGGTAGGCTGTAAGAGCGCTGTGCAGAGCGAGTTGTTTCTTAGCTTCCCAAAGAGCTGGAAGCAAGATGCTGTGGGGCCCAACTCGCCCTTTGGAAAGAAGCCTGCACGTTGTGCCTTTCAGCTCTAGGGCAAAGTAGCACACCCAGAGCAGAAGTCCTACTTCAGCCAGATCAGGCCTGCAAAGAAACTGCGTTTCACAGGCCTTTGGAAGAGATGTTCCCGGTAGGCTGTAAGAGCACTGTGCAGAGCGAGTTGTTTCTTAGCTTCCCAAAGAGCTGGAAGCAAGATGCTGTGGGGCCCAACTCGCCCTTTGGAAAGAAGCCTGCACGTTGTGCCTTTCAGCTCTAGGGCAAAGTAGCACACCCAGAGCAGAAGTCCTACTTCAGCCAGATCAGGCCTGCAAAGAAACTGCGTTTCACAGGCCTTTGGAAGAGATGTTCCCGGTAGGCTGTAAGAGCACTGTGCAGAGCGAGTTGTTTCTTAGCTTCCCAAAGAGCTGGAAGCAAGATGCAGACGGGCCCAACTCGCCCTTTGGAAAGAAGCCTGCACGTTGTGCCTTTCAGCTCTAGGGCAAAGTAGCACACCCAGAGCAGAAGTCCTACTTCAGCCAGATCAGGCCTGCAAAGAAACTGCGTTTCACAGGCCTTTGGAAGAGATGTTCCCGGTAGGCTGTAAGAGCACTGTGCAGAGCGAGTTGTTTCTTCGCTTCCCAAAGAGCTGGAAGCAAGATGCTGTGGGGCCCAACTCGCCCTTTGGAAAGAAGCCTGCACGTTGTGCCTTTCAGCTCTAGGGCAAAGTAGCACACCCAGAGCAGAAGTCCTACTTCAGCCAGATCAGGCCTGCAAAGAAACTGCGTTTCACAGGCCTTTGGAAGAGATGTTCCCGGTAGGCTGTAAGAGCACTGTGCAGAGCGAGTTGTTTCTTAGCTTCCCAAAGAGCTGGAAGCAAGATGCTGTGGGGCCCAACTCGCCCTTTGGAAAGAAGCCTGCACGTTGTGCCTTTCAGCTCTAGGGCAAAGTAGCACACCCAGAGCAGAAGTCCTACTTCAGCCAGATCAGGCCTGCAAAGAAACTGCGTTTCACAGGCCTTTGGAAGAGATGTTCCCGGTAGGCTGTAAGAGCACTGTGCAGAGCGAGTTGTTTCTTAGCTTCCCAAAGAGCTGGAAGCAAGATGCTGTGGGGCCCAACTCGCCCTTTGGAAAGAAGCCTGCACGTTGTGCCTTTCAGCTCTAGGGCAAAGTAGCACACCCAGAGCAGAAGTCCTACTTCAGCCAGATCAGGCCTGCAAAGAAACTGCGTTTCACAGGCCTTTGGAAGAGATGTTCCCGGTAGGCTGTAAGAGCACTGTGCAGAGCGAGTTGTTTCTTCGCTTCCCAAAGAGCTGGAAGCAAGATGCTGTGGGGCCCAACTCGCCCTTTGGAAAGAAGCCTGCACGTTGTGCCTTTCAGCTCTAGGGCAAAGTAGCACACCCAGAGCAGAAGTCCTACTTCAGCCAGATCAGGCCTGCAAAGAAACTGCGTTTCACAGGCCTTTGGAAGAGATGTTCCCGGTAGGCTGTAAGAGCACTGTGCAGAGCGAGTTGTTTCTTAGCTTCCCAAAGAGCTGGAAGCAAGATGCTGTGGGGCCCAACTCGCCCTTTGGAAAGAAGCCTGCACGTTGTGCCTTTCAGCTCTAGGGCAAAGTAGCACACCCAGAGCAGAAGTCCTACTTCAGCCAGATCAGGCCTGCAAAGAAACTGCGTTTCACAGGCCTTTGGAAGAGATGTTCCCGGTAGGCTGTAAGAGCACTGTGCAGAGCGAGTTGTTTCTTAGCTTCCCAAAGAGCTGGAAGCAAGATGCTGTGGGGCCCAACTCGCCCTTTGGAAAGAAGCCTGCACGTTGTGCCTTTCAGCTCTAGGGCAAAGTAGCACACCCAGAGCAGAAGTCCTACTTCAGCCAGATCAGGCCTGCAAAGAAACTGCGTTTCACAGGCCTTTGGAAGAGATGTTCCCGGTAGGCTGTAAGAGCACTGTGCAGAGCGAGTTGTTTCTTCGCTTCCCAAAGAGCTGGAAGCAAGATGCTGTGGGGCCCAACTCGCCCTTTGGAAAGAAGCCTGCACGTTGTGCCTTTCAGCTCTAGGGCAAAGTAGCACACCCAGAGCAGAAGTCCTACTTCAGCCAGATCAGGCCTGCAAAGAAACTGCGTTTCACAGGCCTTTGGAAGAGATGTTCCCGGTAGGCTGTAAGAGCACTGTGCAGAGCGAGTTGTTTCTTCGCTTCCCAAAGAGCTGGAAGCAAGATGCTGTGGGGCCCAACTCGCCCTTTGGAAAGAAGCCTGCACGTTGTGCCTTTCAGCTCTAGGGCAAAGTAGCACACCCAGAGCAGAAGTCCTACTTCAGCCAGATCAGGCCTGCAAAGAAACTGCGTTTCACAGGCCTTTGGAAGAGATGTTCCCGGTAGGCTGTAAGAGCACTGTGCAGAGCGAGTTGTTTCTTCGCTTCCCAAAGAGCTGGAAGCAAGATGCTGTGGGGCCCAACTCGCCCTTTGGAAAGAAGCCTGCACGTTGTGCCTTTCAGCTCTAGGGCAAAGTAGCACACCCAGAGCAGAAGTCCTACTTCAGCCAGATCAGGCCTGCAAAGAAACTGCGTTTCACAGGCCTTTGGAAGAGATGTTCCCGGTAGGCTGTAAGAGCACTGTGCAGAGCGAGTTGTTTCTTCGCTTCCCAAAGAGCTGGAAGCAAGATGCTGTGGGGCCCAACTCGCCCTTTGGAAAGAAGCCTGCACGTTGTGCCTTTCAGCTCTAGGGCAAAGTAGCACACCCAGAGCAGAAGTCCTACTTCAGCCAGATCAGGCCTGCAAAGAAACTGCGTTTCACAGGCCTTTGGAAGAGATGTTCCCGGTAGGCTGTAAGAGCACTGTGCAGAGCGAGTTGTTTCTTAGCTTCCCAAAGAGCTGGAAGCAAGATGCTGTGGGGCCCAACTCGCCCTTTGGAAAGAAGCCTGCACGTTGTGCCTTTCAGCTCTAGGGCAAAGTAGCACACCCAGAGCAGAAGTCCTACTTCAGCCAGATCAGGCCTGCAAAGAAACTGCGTTTCACAGGCCTTTGGAAGAGATGTTCCCGGTAGGCTGTAAGAGCACTGTGCAGAGCGAGTTGTTTCTTCGCTTCCCAAAGAGCTGGAAGCAAGATGCTGTGGGGCCCAACTCGCCCTTTGGAAAGAAGCCTGCACGTTGTGCCTTTCAGCTCTAGGGCAAAGTAGCACACCCAGAGCAGAAGTCCTACTTCAGCCAGATCAGGCCTGCAAAGAAACTGCGTTTCACAGGCCTTTGGAAGAGATGTTCCCGGTAGGCTGTAAGAGCACTGTGCAGAGCGAGTTGTTTCTTCGCTTCCCAAAGAGCTGGAAGCAAGATGCTGTGGGGCCCAACTCGCCCTTTGGAAAGAAGCCTGCACGTTGTGCCTTTCAGCTCTAGGGCAAAGTAGCACACCCAGAGCAGAAGTCCTACTTCAGCCAGATCAGGCCTGCAAAGAAACTGCGTTTCACAGGCCTTTGGAAGAGATGTTCCCGGTAGGCTGTAAGAGCACTGTGCAGAGCGAGTTGTTTCTTAGCTTCCCAAAGAGCTGGAAGCAAGATGCTGTGGGGCCCAACTCGCCCTTTGGAAAGAAGCCTGCACGTTGTGCCTTTCAGCTCTAGGGCAAAGTAGCACACCCAGAGCAGAAGTCCTACTTCAGCCAGATCAGGCCTGCAAAGAAACTGCGTTTCACAGGCCTTTGGAAGAGATGTTCCCGGTAGGCTGTAAGAGCACTGTGCAGAGCGAGTTGTTTCTTCGCTTCCCAAAGAGCTGGAAGCAAGATGCTGTGGGGCCCAACTCGCCCTTTGGAAAGAAGCCTGCACGTTGTGCCTTTCAGCTCTAGGGCAAAGTAGCACACCCAGAGCAGAAGTCCTACTTCAGCCAGATCAGGCCTGCAAAGAAACTGCGTTTCACAGGCCTTTGGAAGAGATGTTCCCGGTAGGCTGTAAGAGCACTGTGCAGAGCGAGTTGTTTCTTCGCTTCCCAAAGAGCTGGAAGCAAGATGCTGTGGGGCCCAACTCGCCCTTTGGAAAGAAGCCTGCACGTTGTGCCTTTCAGCTCTAGGGCAAAGTAGCACACCCAGAGCAGAAGTCCTACTTCAGCCAGATCAGGCCTGCAAAGAAACTGCGTTTCACAGGCCTTTGGAAGAGATGTTCCCGGTAGGCTGTAAGAGCACTGTGCAGAGCGAGTTGTTTCTTAGCTTCCCAAAGAGCTGGAAGCAAGATGCTGTGGGGCCCAACTCGCCCTTTGGAAAGAAGCCTGCACGTTGTGCCTTTCAGCTCTAGGGCAAAGTAGCACACCCAGAGCAGAAGTCCTACTTCAGCCAGATCAGGCCTGCAAAGAAACTGCGTTTCACAGGCCTTTGGAAGAGATGTTCCCGGTAGGCTGTAAGAGCACTGTGCAGAGCGAGTTGTTTCTTCGCTTCCCAAAGAGCTGGAAGCAAGATGCTGTGGGGCCCAACTCGCCCTTTGGAAAGAAGCCTGCACGTTGTGCCTTTCAGCTCTAGGGCAAAGTAGCACACCCAGAGCAGAAGTCCTACTTCAGCCAGATCAGGCCTGCAAAGAAACTGCGTTTCACAGGCCTTTGGAAGAGATGTTCCCGGTAGGCTGTAAGAGCACTGTGCAGAGCGAGTTGTTTCTTAGCTTCCCAAAGAGCTGGAAGCAAGATGCTGTGGGGCCCAACTCGCCCTTTGGAAAGAAGCCTGCACGTTGTGCCTTTCAGCTCTAGGGCAAAGTAGCACACCCAGAGCAGAAGTCCTACTTCAGCCAGATCAGGCCTGCAAAGAAACTGCGTTTCACAGGCCTTTGGAAGAGATGTTCCCGGTAGGCTGTAAGAGCACTGTGCAGAGCGAGTTGTTTCTTAGCTTCCCAAAGAGCTGGAAGCAAGATGCTGTGGGGCCCAACTCGCCCTTTGGAAAGAAGCCTGCACGTTGTGCCTTTCAGCTCTAGGGCAAAGTAGCACACCCAGAGCAGAAGTCCTACTTCAGCCAGATCAGGCCTGCAAAGAAACTGCGTTTCACAGGCCTTTGGAAGAGATGTTCCCGGTAGGCTGTAAGAGCACTGTGCAGAGCGAGTTGTTTCTTAGCTTCCCAAAGAGCTGGAAGCAAGATGCTGTGGGGCCCAACTCGCCCTTTGGAAAGAAGCCTGCACGTTGTGCCTTTCAGCTCTAGGGCAAAGTAGCACACCCAGAGCAGAAGTCCTACTTCAGCCAGATCAGGCCTGCAAAGAAACTGCGTTTCACAGGCCTTTGGAAGAGATGTTCCCGGTAGGCTGTAAGAGCACTGTGCAGAGCGAGTTGTTTCTTAGCTTCCCAAAGAGCTGGAAGCAAGATGCTGTGGGGCCCAACTCGCCCTTTGGAAAGAAGCCTGCACGTTGTGCCTTTCAGCTCTAGGGCAAAGTAGCACACCCAGAGCAGAAGTCCTACTTCAGCCAGATCAGGCCTGCAAAGAAACTGCGTTTCACAGGCCTTTGGAAGAGATGTTCCCGGTAGGCTGTAAGAGCACTGTGCAGAGCGAGTTGTTTCTTAGCTTCCCAAAGAGCTGGAAGCAAGATGCTGTGGGGCCCAACTCGCCCTTTGGAAAGAAGCCTGCACGTTGTGCCTTTCAGCTCTAGGGCAAAGTAGCACACCCAGAGCAGAAGTCCTACTTCAGCCAGATCAGGCCTGCAAAGAAACTGCGTTTCACAGGCCTTTGGAAGAGATGTTCCCGGTAGGCTGTAAGAGCACTGTGCAGAGCGAGTTGTTTCTTAGCTTCCCAAAGAGCTGGAAGCAAGATGCTGTGGGGCCCAACTCGCCCTTTGGAAAGAAGCCTGCACGTTGTGCCTTTCAGCTCTAGGGCAAAGTAGCACACCCAGAGCAGAAGTCCTACTTCAGCCAGATCAGGCCTGCAAAGAAACTGCGTTTCACAGGCCTTTGGAAGAGATGTTCCCGGTAGGCTGTAAGAGCACTGTGCAGAGCGAGTTGTTTCTTAGCTTCCCAAAGAGCTGGAAGCAAGATGCTGTGGGGCCCAACTCGCCCTTTGGAAAGAAGCCTGCACGTTGTGCCTTTCAGCTCTAGGGCAAAGTAGCACACCCAGAGCAGAAGTCCTACTTCAGCCAGATCAGGCCTGCAAAGAAACTGCGTTTCACAGGCCTTTGGAAGAGATGTTCCCGGTAGGCTGTAAGAGCACTGTGCAGAGCGAGTTGTTTCTTCGCTTCCCAAAGAGCTGGAAGCAAGATGCTGTGGGGCCCAACTCGCCCTTTGGAAAGAAGCCTGCACGTTGTGCCTTTCAGCTCTAGGGCAAAGTAGCACACCCAGAGCAGAAGTCCTACTTCAGCCAGATCAGGCCTGCAAAGAAACTGCGTTTCACAGGCCTTTGGAAGAGATGTTCCCGGTAGGCTGTAAGAGCACTGTGCAGAGCGAGTTGTTTCTTCGCTTCCCAAAGAGCTGGAAGCAAGATGCTGTGGGGCCCAACTCGCCCTTTGGAAAGAAGCCTGCACGTTGTGCCTTTCAGCTCTAGGGCAAAGTAGCACACCCAGAGCAGAAGTCCTACTTCAGCCAGATCAGGCCTGCAAAGAAACTGCGTTTCACAGGCCTTTGGAAGAGATGTTCCCGGTAGGCTGTAAGAGCACTGTGCAGAGCGAGTTGTTTCTTAGCTTCCCAAAGAGCTGGAAGCAAGATGCTGTGGGGCCCAACTCGCCCTTTGGAAAGAAGCCTGCACGTTGTGCCTTTCAGCTCTAGGGCAAAGTAGCACACCCAGAGCAGAAGTCCTACTTCAGCCAGATCAGGCCTGCAAAGAAACTGCGTTTCACAGGCCTTTGGAAGAGATGTTCCCGGTAGGCTGTAAGAGCACTGTGCAGAGCGAGTTGTTTCTTCGCTTCCCAAAGAGCTGGAAGCAAGATGCTGTGGGGCCCAACTCGCCCTTTGGAAAGAAGCCTGCACGTTGTGCCTTTCAGCTCTAGGGCAAAGTAGCACACCCAGAGCAGAAGTCCTACTTCAGCCAGATCAGGCCTGCAAAGAAACTGCGTTTCACAGGCCTTTGGAAGAGATGTTCCCGGTAGGCTGTAAGAGCACTGTGCAGAGCGAGTTGTTTCTTAGCTTCCCAAAGAGCTGGAAGCAAGATGCTGTGGGGCCCAACTCGCCCTTTGGAAAGAAGCCTGCACGTTGTGCCTTTCAGCTCTAGGGCAAAGTAGCACACCCAGAGCAGAAGTCCTACTTCAGCCAGATCAGGCCTGCAAAGAAACTGCGTTTCACAGGCCTTTGGAAGAGATGTTCCCGGTAGGCTGTAAGAGCACTGTGCAGAGCGAGTTGTTTCTTAGCTTCCCAAAGAGCTGGAAGCAAGATGCTGTGGGGCCCAACTCGCCCTTTGGAAAGAAGCCTGCACGTTGTGCCTTTCAGCTCTAGGGCAAAGTAGCACACCCAGAGCAGAAGTCCTACTTCAGCCAGATCAGGCCTGCAAAGAAACTGCGTTTCACAGGCCTTTGGAAGAGATGTTCCCGGTAGGCTGTAAGAGCACTGTGCAGAGCGAGTTGTTTCTTAGCTTCCCAAAGAGCTGGAAGCAAGATGCTGTGGGGCCCAACTCGCCCTTTGGAAAGAAGCCTGCACGTTGTGCCTTTCAGCTCTAGGGCAAAGTAGCACACCCAGAGCAGAAGTCCTACTTCAGCCAGATCAGGCCTGCAAAGAAACTGCGTTTCACAGGCCTTTGGAAGAGATGTTTCCGGTAGGCTGTAAGAGCGCTGTGCAGAGCGAGTTGTTTCTTAGCTTCCCAAAGAGCTGGAAGCAAGATGCTGTGGGGCCCAACTCGCCCTTTGGAAAGAAGCCTGCACGTTGTGCCTTTCAGCTCTAGGGCAAAGTAGCACACCCAGAGCAGAAGTCCTACTTCAGCCAGATCAGGCCTGCAAAGAAACTGCGTTTCACAGGCCTTTGGAAGAGATGTTCCCGGTAGGCTGTAAGAGCACTGTGCAGAGCGAGTTGTTTCTTAGCTTCCCAAAGAGCTGGAAGCAAGATGCTGTGGGGCCCAACTCGCCCTTTGGAAAGAAGCCTGCACGTTGTGCCTTTCAGCTCTAGGGCAAAGTAGCACACCCAGAGCAGAAGTCCTACTTCAGCCAGATCAGGCCTGCAAAGAAACTGCGTTTCACAGGCCTTTGGAAGAGATGTTCCCGGTAGGCTGTAAGAGCACTGTGCAGAGCGAGTTGTTTCTTAGCTTCCCAAAGAGCTGGAAGCAAGATGCAGACGGGCCCAACTCGCCCTTTGGAAAGAAGCCTGCACGTTGTGCCTTTCAGCTCTAGGGCAAAGTAGCACACCCAGAGCAGAAGTCCTACTTCAGCCAGATCAGGCCTGCAAAGAAACTGCGTTTCACAGGCCTTTGGAAGAGATGTTCCCGGTAGGCTGTAAGAGCACTGTGCAGAGCGAGTTGTTTCTTCGCTTCCCAAAGAGCTGGAAGCAAGATGCTGTGGGGCCCAACTCGCCCTTTGGAAAGAAGCCTGCACGTTGTGCCTTTCAGCTCTAGGGCAAAGTAGCACACCCAGAGCAGAAGTCCTACTTCAGCCAGATCAGGCCTGCAAAGAAACTGCGTTTCACAGGCCTTTGGAAGAGATGTTCCCGGTAGGCTGTAAGAGCACTGTGCAGAGCGAGTTGTTTCTTAGCTTCCCAAAGAGCTGGAAGCAAGATGCTGTGGGGCCCAACTCGCCCTTTGGAAAGAAGCCTGCACGTTGTGCCTTTCAGCTCTAGGGCAAAGTAGCACACCCAGAGCAGAAGTCCTACTTCAGCCAGATCAGGCCTGCAAAGAAACTGCGTTTCACAGGCCTTTGGAAGAGATGTTCCCGGTAGGCTGTAAGAGCACTGTGCAGAGCGAGTTGTTTCTTAGCTTCCCAAAGAGCTGGAAGCAAGATGCTGTGGGGCCCAACTCGCCCTTTGGAAAGAAGCCTGCACGTTGTGCCTTTCAGCTCTAGGGCAAAGTAGCACACCCAGAGCAGAAGTCCTACTTCAGCCAGATCAGGCCTGCAAAGAAACTGCGTTTCACAGGCCTTTGGAAGAGATGTTCCCGGTAGGCTGTAAGAGCACTGTGCAGAGCGAGTTGTTTCTTCGCTTCCCAAAGAGCTGGAAGCAAGATGCTGTGGGGCCCAACTCGCCCTTTGGAAAGAAGCCTGCACGTTGTGCCTTTCAGCTCTAGGGCAAAGTAGCACACCCAGAGCAGAAGTCCTACTTCAGCCAGATCAGGCCTGCAAAGAAACTGCGTTTCACAGGCCTTTGGAAGAGATGTTCCCGGTAGGCTGTAAGAGCACTGTGCAGAGCGAGTTGTTTCTTCGCTTCCCAAAGAGCTGGAAGCAAGATGCTGTGGGGCCCAACTCGCCCTTTGGAAAGAAGCCTGCACGTTGTGCCTTTCAGCTCTAGGGCAAAGTAGCACACCCAGAGCAGAAGTCCTACTTCAGCCAGATCAGGCCTGCAAAGAAACTGCGTTTCACAGGCCTTTGGAAGAGATGTTCCCGGTAGGCTGTAAGAGCACTGTGCAGAGCGAGTTGTTTCTTAGCTTCCCAAAGAGCTGGAAGCAAGATGCTGTGGGGCCCAACTCGCCCTTTGGAAAGAAGCCTGCACGTTGTGCCTTTCAGCTCTAGGGCAAAGTAGCACACCCAGAGCAGAAGTCCTACTTCAGCCAGATCAGGCCTGCAAAGAAACTGCGTTTCACAGGCCTTTGGAAGAGATGTTCCCACTAGGCTGTAAGAGCACTGTGCAGAGCGAGTTGTTTCTTAGCTTCCCAAAGAGCTGGAAGCAAGATGCTGTGGGGCCCAACTCGCCCTTTGGAAAGAAGCCTGCACGTTGTGCCTTTCAGCTCTAGGGCAAAGTAGCACACCCAGAGCAGAAGTCCTACTTCAGCCCGATCAGGCCTGCAAAGAAACTGCGTTTCACAGGCCTTTGGAAGAGATGTTCCCGGTAGGCTGTAAGAGCACTGTGCAGAGCGAGTTGTTTCTTAGCTTCCCAAAGAGCTGGAAGCAAGATGCTGTGGGGCCCAACTCGCCCTTTGGAAAGAAGCCTGCACGTTGTGCCTTTCAGCTCTAGGGCAAAGTAGCACACCCAGAGCAGAAGTCCTACTTCAGCCAGATCAGGCCTGCAAAGAAACTGCGTTTCACAGGCCTTTGGAAGAGATGTTCCCGGTAGGCTGTAAGAGCACTGTGCAGAGCGAGTTGTTTCTTAGCTTCCCAAAGAGCTGGAAGCAAGATGCTGTGGGGCCCAACTCGCCCTTTGGAAAGAAGCCTGCACCTTGTGCCTTTCAGCTCTAGGGCAAAGTAGCACACCCAGAGCAGAAGTCCTACTTCAGCCACATCAGGCCTGCAAAGAAACTGCGTTTCACAGGCCTTTGGAAGAGATGTTCCCGGTAGGCTGTAAGAGCACTGTGCAGAGCGAGTTGTTTCTTAGCTTCCCAAAGAGCTGGAAGCAAGATGCTGTGGGGCCCAACTCGCCCTTTGGAAAGAAGCCTGCACGTTGTGCCTTTCAGCTCTAGGGCAAAGTAGCACACCCAGAGCAGAAGTCCTACTTCAGCCAGATCAGGCCTGCAAAGAAACTGCGTTTCACAGGCCTTTGGAAGACATGTTCCCGGTAGGCTGTAAGAGCACTGTGCAGAGCGAGTTGTTTCTTAGCTTCCCAAAGAGCTGGAAGCAAGATGCAGACGGGCCCAACTCGCCCTTTGGAAAGAAGCCTGCAAGTTGTGCCTTTCAGCTCTAGGGCAAAGTAGCACACCCAGAGCAGAAGTCCTACTTCAGCCAGATCAGGCCTGCAAAGAAACTGCGTTTCACAGGCCTTTGGAAGAGATGTTCCCGGTAGGCTGTAAGAGCACTGTGCAGAGTGAGTTGTTTCTTAGCTTCCCAAAGAGCTGGAAGCAAGATGCTGTGGGGCCCAACTCGCCCTTTGGAAAGAAGCCTGCACGTTGTGCCTTTCAGCTCTAGGGCAAAGTAGCACACCCAGAGCAGAAGTCCTACTTCAGCCAGATCAGGCCTGCAAAGAAACTGCGTTTCACAGGCCTTTGGAAGAGATGTTCCCGGTAGGCTGTAAGAGCACTGTGCAGAGCGAGTTGTTTCTTAGCTTCCCAAAGAGCTGGAAGCAAGATGCTGTGGGGCCCAACTCGCCCTTTGGAAAGAAGCCTGCACGTTGTGCCTTTCAGCTTTGGGCAAAGTAGCACACCCAGAGCAGAAGTCCTACTTCAGCCAGATCAGGCCTGCAAAGAAACTGCGTTTCACAGGCCTTTGGAAGAGATGTTCCCGGTAGGCTGTAAGAGCACTGTGCAGAGCGAGTTGTTTCTTCGCTTCCCAAAGAGCTGGAAGCAAGATGCTGTGGGGCCCAACTCGCCCTTTGGAAAGAAGCCTGCACGTTGTGCCTTTCAGCTCTAGGGCAAAGTAGCACACCCAGAGCAGAAGTCCTACTTCAGCCAGATCAGGCCTGCAAAGAAACTGCGTTTCACAGGCCTTTGGAAGAGATGTTCCCGGTAGGCTGTAAGAGCACTGTGCAGAGCGAGTTGTTTCTTAGCTTCCCAAAGAGCTGGAAGCAAGATGCTGTGGGGCCCAACTCGCCCTTTGGAAAGAAGCCTGCACGTTGTGCCTTTCAGCTCTAGGGCAAAGTAGCACACCCAGAGCAGAAGTCCTACTTCAGCCAGATCAGGCCTGCAAAGAAACTGCGTTTCACAGGCCTTTGGAAGAGATGTTCCCGGTAGGCTGTAAGAGCACTGTGCAGAGCGAGTTGTTTCTTAGCTTCCCAAAGAGCTGGAAGCAAGATGCTGTGGGGCCCAACTCGCCCTTTGGAAAGAAGCCTGCACCTTGTGCCTTTCAGCTCTAGGGCAAAGTAGCACACCCAGAGCAGAAGTCCTACTTCAGCCAGATCAGGCCTGCAAAGAAACTGCGTTTCACAGGCCTTTGGAAGAGATGTTCCCGGTAGGCTGTAAGAGCACTGTGCAGAGCGAGTTGTTTCTTAGCTTCCCAAAGAGCTGGAAGCAAGATGCTGTGGGGCCCAACTCGCCCTTTGGAAAGAAGCCTGCACGTTGTGCCTTTCAGCTCTAGGGCAAAGTAGCACACCCAGAGCAGAAGTCCTACTTCAGCCAGATCAGGCCTGCAAAGAAACTGCGTTTCACAGGCCTTTGGAAGAGATGTTCCCGGTAGGCTGTAAGAGCACTGTGCAGAGCGAGTTGTTTCTTAGCTTCCCAAAGAGCTGGAAGCAAGATGCTGTGGGGCCCAACTCGCCCTTTGGAAAGAAGCCTGCACGTTGTGCCTTTCAGCTCTAGGGCAAAGTAGCACACCCAGAGCAGAAGTCCTACTTCAGCCAGATCAGGCCTGCAAAGAAACTGCGTTTCACAGGCCTTTGGAAGAGATGTTCCCGGTAGGCTGTAAGAGCACTGTGCAGAGCGAGTTGTTTCTTAGCTTCCCAAAGAGCTGGAAGCAAGATGCAGACGGGCCCAACTCGCCCTTTGGAAAGAAGCCTGCACGTTGTGCCTTTCAGCTCTAGGGCAAAGTAGCACACCCAGAGCAGAAGTCCTACTTCAGCCAGATCAGGCCTGCAAAGAAACTGCGTTTCACAGGCCTTTGGAAGAGATGTTCCCGGTAGGCTGTAAGAGCACTGTGCAGAGTGAGTTGTTTCTTCGCTTCCCAAAGAGCTGGAAGCAAGATGCTGTGGGGCCCAACTCGCCCTTTGGAAAGAAGCCTGCACGTTGTGCCTTTCAGCTCTAGGGCAAAGTAGCACACCCAGAGCAGAAGTCCTACTTCAGCCAGATCAGGCCTGCAAAGAAACTGCGTTTCACAGGCCTTTGGAAGAGATGTTCCCGGTAGGCTGTAAGAGCACTGTGCAGAGCGAGTTGTTTCTTAGCTTCCCAAAGAGCTGGAAGCAAGATGCTGTGGGGCCCAACTCGCCCTTTGGAAAGAAGCCTGCACGTTGTGCCTTTCAGCTCTAGGGCAAAGTAGCACACCCAGAGCAGAAGTCCTACTTCAGCCAGATCAGGCCTGCAAAGAAACTGCGTTTCACAGGCCTTTGGAAGAGATGTTCCCGGTAGGCTGTAAGAGCACTGTGCAGAGCGAGTTGTTTCTTAGCTTCCCAAAGAGCTGGAAGCAAGATGCTGTGGGGCCCAACTCGCCCTTTGAAAGAAGCCTGCACGTTGTGCCTTTCAGCTCTAGGGCAAAGTAGCACACCCAGAGCAGAAGTCCTACTTCAGCCAGATCAGGCCTGCAAAGAAACTGCGTTTCACAGGCCTTTGGAAGAGATGTTCCCGGTAGGCTGTAAGAGCACTGTGCAGAGCGAGTTGTTTCTTAGCTTCCCAAAGAGCTGGAAGCAAGATGCTGTGGGGCCCAACTCGCCCTTTGGAAAGAAGCCTGCACGTTGTGCCTTTCAGCTCTAGGGCAAAGTAGCACACCCAGAGCAGAAGTCCTACTTCAGCCAGATCAGGCCTGCAAAGAAACTGCGTTTCACAGGCCTTTGGAAGAGATGTTCCCGGTAGGCTGTAAGAGCACTGTGCAGAGCGAGTTGTTTCTTCGCTTCCCAAAGAGCTGGAAGCAAGATGCTGTGGGGCCCAAATCGCCCTTTGGAAAGAAGCCTGCACGTTGTGCCTTTCAGCTCTAGGGCAAAGTAGCACACCCAGAGCAGAAGTCCTACTTCAGCCAGATCAGGCCTGCAAAGAAACTGCGTTTCACAGGCCTTTGGAAGAGATGTTCCCGGTAGGCTGTAAGAGCACTGTGCAGAGCGAGTTGTTTCTTAGCTTCCCAAAGAGCTGGAAGCAAGATGCTGTGGGGCCCAACTCGCCCTTTGGAAAGAAGCCTGCGCGTTGTGCCTTTCAGCTCTAGGGCAAAGTAGCACACCGAGAGCAGAAGTCCTACTTCAGCCAGATCAGGCCTGCAAAGAAACTGCGTTTCACAGGCCTTTGGAAGAGATGTTCCCGGTAGGCTGTAAGAGCACTGTGCAGAGCGAGTGGTTTCTTAGCTTCCCAAAGAGCTGGAAGCAAGATGCTGTCGGGCCCAACTCGGCCTTTGGAAAGAAGCCTGCACGTTGTGCCTTTCAGCTCTAGGGCAAAGTAGCACACCCAGAGCAGAAGTCCTACTTCAGCCAGATCAGGCCTGCAAAGAAACTGCGTTTCACAGGCCTTTGGAAGAGATGTTCCCGGTAGGCTGTAAGAGCACTGTGCAGAGCGAGTTGTTTCTTAGCTTCCCAAAGAGCTGGAAGCAAGATGCTGTGGGGCCCAACTCGCCCTTTGGAAAGAAGCCTGCACGTTGTGCCTTTCAGCTCTAGGGCAAAGTAGCACACCCAGAGCAGAAGTCCTACTTCAGCCAGATCAGGCCTGCAAAGAAACTGCGTTTCACAGGCCTTTGGAAGAGATGTTCCCGGTAGGCTGTAAGAGCACTGTGCAGAGCGAGTTGTTTCTTAGCTTCCCAAAGAGCTGGAAGCAAGATGCTGTGGGGCCCAACTCGCCCTTTGGAAAGAAGCCTGCACGTTGTGCCTTTCAGCTCTAGGGCAAAGTAGCACACCCAGAGCAGAAGTCCTACTTCAGCCAGATCAGGCCTGCAAAGAAACTGCGTTTCACTGGCCTTTGGAAGAGATGTTCCCGGTAGGCTGTAAGAGCACTGTGCAGAGCGAGTTGTTTCTTAGCTTCCCAAAGAGCTGGAAGCAAGATGCTGTGGGGCCCAACTCGCCCTTTGGAAAGAAGCCTGCACGTTGTGCCTTTCAGCTCTAGGGCAAAGTAGCACACCCAGAGCAGAAGTCCTACTTCAGCCAGATCAGGCCTGCAAAGAAACTGCGTTTCACAGGCCTTTGGAAGAGATGTTCCCGGTAGGCTGTAAGAGCACTGTGCAGAGCGAGTTGTTTCTTCGCTTCCCAAAGAGCTGGAAGCAAGATGCTGTGGGGCCCAACTCGCCCTTTGGAAAGAAGCCTGCACGTTGTGCCTTTCAGCTCTAGGGCAAAGTAGCACACCCAGAGCAGAAGTCCTACTTCAGCCAGATCAGGCCTGCAAAGAAACTGCGTTTCACAGGCCTTTGGAAGAGATGTTCCCGGTAGGCTGTAAGAGCACTGTGCAGAGCGAGTTGTTTCTTAGCTTCCCAAAGAGCTGGAAGCAAGATGCTGTGGGGCCCAACTCGCCCTTTGGAAAGAAGCCTGCACGTTGTGCCTTTCAGCTCTAGGGCAAAGTAGCACACCCAGAGCAGAAGTCCTACTTCAGCCAGATCAGGCCTGCAAAGAAACTGCGTTTCACAGGCCTTTGGAAGAGATGTTCCCGGTAGGCTGTAAGAGCACTGTGCAGAGCGAGTTGTTTCTTCGCTTCCCAAAGAGCTGGAAGCAAGATGCTGTGGGGCCCAACTCGCCCTTTGGAAAGAAGCCTGCACGTTGTGCCTTTCAGCTCTAGGGCAAAGTAGCACACCCAGAGCAGAAGTCCTACTTCAGCCAGATCAGGCCTGCAAAGAAACTGCGTTTCACAGGCCTTTGGAAGAGATGTTCCCGGTAGGCTGTAAGAGCACTGTGCAGAGCGAGTTGTTTCTTCGCTTCCCAAAGAGCTGGAAGCAAGATGCTGTGGGGCCCAACTCGCCCTTTGGAAAGAAGCCTGCACGTTGTGCCTTTCAGCTCTAGGGCAAAGTAGCACACCCAGAGCAGAAGTCCTACTTCAGCCAGATCAGGCCTGCAAAGAAACTGCGTTTCACAGGCCTTTGGAAGAGATGTTCCCGGTAGGCTGTAAGAGCACTGTGCAGAGCGAGTTGTTTCTTAGCTTCCCAAAGAGCTGGAAGCAAGATGCTGTGGGGCCCAACTCGCCCTTTGGAAAGAAGCCTGCACGTTGTGCCTTTCAGCTCTAGGGCAAAGTAGCACACCCAGAGCAGAAGTCCTACTTCAGCCAGATCAGGCCTGCAAAGAAACTGCGTTTCACAGGCCTTTGGAAGAGATGTTCCCGGTAGGCTGTAAGAGCACTGTGCAGAGCGAGTTGTTTCTTCGCTTCCCAAAGAGCTGGAAGCAAGATGCTGTGGGGCCCAACTCGCCCTTTGGAAAGAAGCCTGCACGTTGTGCCTTTCAGCTCTAGGGCAAAGTAGCACACCCAGAGCAGAAGTCCTACTTCAGCCAGATCAGGCCTGCAAAGAAACTGCGTTTCACAGGCCTTTGGAAGAGATGTTCCCGGTAGGCTGTAAGAGCACTGTGCAGAGCGAGTTGTTTCTTTGCTTCCCAAAGAGCTGGAAGCAAGATGCTGTGGGGCCCAACTCGCCCTTTGGAAAGAAGCCTGCACGTTGTGCCTTTCAGCTCTAGGGCAAAGTAGCACACCCAGAGCAGAAGTCCTACTTCAGCCAGATCAGGCCTGCAAAGAAACTGCGTTTCACAGGCCTTTGGAAGAGATGTTCCCGGTAGGC